>NC_141762.1:59409914-60081414 GCF_982258835.1 Parasteatoda tepidariorum | reverse complement strand
TACTTAGGTTTTCCCTGACTATTTTCTGAGTTTTTCTTTTTGACTAAGACTAGTGGAGCAGCCCAATGGCTAACATGCCTATGAATAATACCGGCTTCCACTAATTCATCTAATTCTTGTTTAATGTCATCCCTTAAAGCATATGGAATTTCAAATGGTAAGGTTTTTATTGCATTGTCATTTTTCAATGTTAAAGAGGGAACCACCCGATCAATACATCCTAAAGTTTTTATGGTTTTAGAAAATGCAGCAAAATTTTCCAATAAAACGTTTTGAAGAATTAATTTTTGATCAGTGTCTAAATGTGCTAAATCAAAATCAGTAGATTTTAGTTCATCTTTTCTTAAATTTAAAATATCCTGAGAAGCAGTAATTAAATTACACTGTTCTAGATGAGTACAATCATTTAAATCTACATTATTACCATCATTACTATTTTGGACAACAAAATTACAAATAATATTACCTATATTCAAGCCTTTATTTAAATGAACAGTGTTATCAGAATTATTTTGGATTATTGTATCAAAAGAATTATTGTCAACAACATTAATAGAGGGATGAATTACAATATTTGAATTATAAGTAGGTGTGAAATACACTTCTTTATTTGTTTGTTTACCACAAGAATTAATTCTTAAATGGGCAATGGCAGTCTCGCCTGGCTCAATTGTGAGTTTATTTTTTAAAACTGCATCAATCTGTTCATTATTGGTATGATTAGAAGCTATCTTATCAAAATTATTTAAAGGAATACAAAAATTACTAAATTGCGCAGACTCATCTTTGTAGTTTATAAGAACATTATGTGTTCTTAGAAAATCAAAACCTAAAATTCCCTGAAAGGTATCACTCTTAATATCTGCAATAAAAAATTGATGACGAAAAAAATTATTATGGATTTTAAAGGAAATTTCAGCACAAGCCGAGAATTGTAGATGAGAATTAACTGTTCTTATTTGGACTTTTCTTGATAAGAATTTTACTTTATTATGAGCCCTGATTGCATTGAAAGTATCTAATGTCAATAATGAGACTGACGACCCACTATCCAGTAGAAAATTTACATTAACATTTTTAAAGTTAGATGCAATTGTAGGAAGATTAATTTCATGTGAAACAATATTTATGTGCTCAATATTCTCTTTATAGTCACAGTTAGTCAAAAACTCCCTAATGGTTACATTTGAATTATGCATAGATTTTGACATGAACTCATTTATATCAAAAATTTTGGATGGTTTGTTGGATGAGAAGACAGGGCCATCCCCTACTGCCTCCTGCGAGAGTTTAAAGGATTGTTACCTCTATAATTAGTACTATTAACCCTCGGTCGAAATTGTTCATTTTGACTAGGAATCGGGGGCGGTGGATACTGCGGTGCAGTGAACCTGGGAGAAACCATGGGGAACTGTGGCGGAAAAGAATGCATCGCCAATGGCCCCATTGAATTTTGTCTTAAATGTCTGAGATACGTTCGACACACACTCATGATATGCCCAGACCTATTACAGAAAGCACAGTTAAGGTTTGGAGTTGGGCGAGGTTGTTCATGTCCAACCCGATCCTGGTTCTGTACAGGGTGAACTAGAAGGGGACATGATTTAGTGTTGTGTGGTTTCTGACATATATTACAATTAGACTGCATAGTCTCAATTCTTGTTGTCAGCATTTCGAGTTGTTTTGAAATTAAGGTGAGCTGATCAGGTGCAGCAGAAGCACACTGAGTCACCGCATGAGCTGCGACTAAAGGAGTAGCCGAGCTAGATAAAGATTGCTGAATTGTCACGATATGATTGGCCCTTTTGACCATCTCGCGGTAGTCTTGTATTCCCTCAATGAGAATAGTCTCCTTAAGGTGCAAAGGGATTGCAGATAAGAACTGCATGGCTTTTATCCGAGACAAAGCTGATTGGTCATTTATAAAGTTATATGCCTTATGGGCAAGAGAATCTATCCTATATTTTAGATTTTTGATAGTTTCAGAGGGCAAAAGGCTGATTGCCTGAAATTTTGCCAAGTCAGCCGAGGAAGAATCTTCTTGTTTGAAAAAATTTTGAAGCAGCTGACATGCATCCTCGAACTTTGTGACCACCCTACATTCAGGTGAATTCTGAAAAAAAGTGAGAGCAGCCCCAGACAATTTTGATTTTAACAAATATAATGCAGCATCATTATCAAAATGATTTAATTTTACAAGATCTTTAATTTGGTTCAGAAACCACTCTACGTTCTGAGAATTTCCAGAAAATTCTGGACTATTGAAATTGAATTTAGGGGCTTGCCTATTAGCCTCTATGTTATTTACGTTGTCAGGCATAATTATTGAATTAGAATAAGTTCTATTACGGGTTTGAATTGGGGTCATCTAATGAAAATATTAAGTACTGATAGTATCAATTACACAGGTATTATTACTAATCGTAACCTTTTGATAACCTCATGAAAATGATGTAAACATTGAAACATAATAAATTTAAGTATCAAGAAAAACACAATTAAAAATTATTTTACCCTTCAAATTACTGTGAATCATATAACGATATACTTGCTTAAACAAGAAATATCAACCATTAGAAAAAAACAATATTGCCATTAATTATTTCAAAGTGCAAATAAACACCCAAAAATTTTCAAAAACAAACCAATCAGAAATATATAATAGTAGTATAATAGATTAGAACACTAATAATTTATCAATATAGGAGAGTAAGACATTGGCAATTCATATTAAAAATCAATAACCTTTCAACAAAATTTATCAATTAAATTATCAAACATGACCTATTTCAAAAGCATAAGAAGCACAAAATTTTAAATATTAACAATTATATTAAATATTTGATGCGAAATTTTAATCGAACCAACATGTAAATATTGCAAAATTCTTAATAATATTGAACCTCAATTCTTAAGGAATACAAGGAAATCTTATTATATTATTACTTGTTGTTTAAAAAAAATTGTTTACCAACTCTTATCCAATTAATATTTATGATTTAATCAAAAACAGAAATATTTATCATTTTAATCACAATATCAGTAGTTATGATTAATCAGTGTCATCATTACAAAACAAGTGTAAACAATTACAGAAAATTAATACCTCACTTATTATTTACTCAACTTAAAGTATCAATTTGGTTATTATATAAAAATTTAGTAAATAACCACAACAATAAAGGATTATCCAATTAAATTTAGCTTAGTAAAATTGAATACACTGTATAATCTATTATGTTTATTTGATTACTATTAAAAATTATCTAGAGAAACTGTCTAATACACAATTAAAAAATTATTAAAATTTTACTGTACTTAACATTAAATATCCATTAATAACTTGAATCATATTAAACATTTAGATTGAAAATAAAAAATTCGCTGGTCAAAATAAATATAGTTAAAAACTATATACACCAACCGAAAAGCGGAACGGCACCACATGCCCTGTTACGGTTGGGTATAAAATAAAAAAAGGAATGAAAAGTTGCTAACAAGCAAGTGATAACAATTTAAAAAAATATAAAAATTAATGGCCGGGTGAAAAAAATATAGTGGTACATTTTTTTGAAGCTGTGTTGCAAATTTTACAACCCAGAAGGAATATTAATTTTTAAAAGTCCCAGAAAATAACAAAATATATTCTACAAAAAGACATACCTCCTCTCCATAGAAGCTATCCATACCTAGGAGGAAAACAACAACAAAACCAGTCAAAATGAAGTAGTCCAGTTCTTTTTACTAAATCTTTGTTGTTTATTGGAGATTTTATTAGGCAGACATCTTAAAAATTATCACAGTGAGGCACAACATCTTAAAATTATCATCAATGGCACAACATCTTAAAAAAATATCATCAATGGCACAACATCTTAAAAATGTGGGTACTAATGGTAGCTGGAGCAGGAGACCGAACTATCCCAAGCTAGTGCGTCTTAAAGAAGAGTATTCAATCAAAAAAAGAATTCTTGATAAAAGGATTGAATCATAAAATTCTCCAGAAGGGAACAGCTGCCGATATTTTTGAGATTTTCTTTTGAAAGATTAAAACAGCATTACAATAAAGCTAGAAATGGCTGTGAAGGAGTCCATCAATGGCGGTGTCTGGGCAGCGGATCACATTAAAAGCAGGAGATACACAATCAGGAATTTACTTAGTAGACATTAAATCAGAGAAAAAGAAAGCACAGCAGATTGACTTGCCAACATGGCGGTAGACGTGACGCCATCCCAAAAGATGTTCTCTTCCTCTATAAAAAGAGGAAGGGGGAAAAAAACGTCCTGCCAGGGAGCAGCGTGACGTTGGGGTGATGAAAGATTCGAATGCCACGAGCATCTCCCGCGCTCTGGCTTTTATAGCAAAAAGGAAAAAAAACCGAGTTGAGTACTCAAGGTACTGAAAGTATGAATTAAAGAAGTAAAATTTTTAGTTGAGATGTATTATCAATATTATTTTTAAGTGTTATTCTCACCTTCTGATTGATGTTGCAAAGCTAAGTCTCAGACGACTTCAAATTCTCGTGCTACATCAAACGACGCCGACAGCTTTTTCCAAGAAAAGGAGTGTCTGAGGAATGTGCAAGGAACTTCCTGGGGAAAATGTCCTCATTGCGCTAACGCGTTATGGGGTGAGAAGAAAAAAGATCAAGAGAATAAAAATTGTATCATAAAATTATAAATTAAGCCGAAACAATTAGTATTTTGATTAACAAAACAGGATATTTAGAAATTACGCTGTGACTTAATGTCACATTCTCAGAAAAATATTAATACATTTTCTAAACATTTGCTTCAGTTGATGGTATGGAAGTCACTAATATGGTCATTATTATGGTAAAGATGGAAGATATATGGATCGTTTTTTTACGAACTTCTTATATCTGTCATGCAAATATAATAATTTTCAATGAAGCGATAAGTAAGTTTAAAAATTACTTTAAGACTATTGATGTATCCCACCTAGTAAGGAAAGTTAGACTTTCTCAGAAAAATATTAATACATTTTCTAAACATTTGCTTCAGTTGATGGTATGGAAGTCACTAATATGGTCATTATTATGGTAAAGATGGAAGATATATGGATCGTTTATTTATGAACTTCTTATATCTGTCATGCAAATGTAATAATTTTCAATGAAGCGATAAGTAAGTTTAAAAATTACTTTAAAAATTACTTTAAGACTATTAATGTATCCGACCTAGTAAGGAAAGTCAGATTTTCTCAGAAAAATATTAATACATTTTCTAAAAATTTGCTTCAGTTGATGGTATGGAAGTCACTAATATGGTCATTATTATGGTAAAGATGGAAGATATATGGATCGTTTTTTTTTACGAACTTCTTATATCTGTCATGCAAATGTAATAATTTTCAATGAAGCGATAAGTATGTTTAAAAATTACTTTAAGTCTATTGATGTATCCCACCTAGTAAGGAAAGTTAGATTTTCTCAGAAAAATATTAATACATTTTCTAAACATTTGCTTCATTGATGGTATGGAAGTCACTAATATGGTCACTATTAAGGCAAAGATAGAAGATATATGGATCAATTTTTTACGAACTTCCTGATATTCTAGTACTCTAAAAGCTTACAAGTTATTCAGTGATTTTTCAGTGTTTTTTTTAAATTTTCATAGTAAATGCAATACTATTATAGATCCAAAATAAGAATTACTTTCAGAGCAACGAAGCATCTTTTAACAAAAGTGATTATTTACTGAGTAAATACAATTGTGTATCAGATACAAAATAACACTAAAGGGAAAATATCAATTGCTGAAAAATGAAGTAGCTGACTTATTTCAATACTTAGTTTCTGAAACTGCGTATTAAAAATGAAAAAAACAATAAGGACGTTTTTTCCTTCCTTTAGAAAAATGCATCATAAATGTGAAAGGAAAAAAAAATCGTACATCATTGTAAGTAAACGTTTTATGAAATATTAAAAGAAATTATGCGTCTACCATGTATGTTCTCGAAAAAGTAATTTCAAATGAGTACATTCTTGGTATACTTTTAGAGATAACGAACATTGTGCCTTGACATTCTTGGCGAAATGTAACAATTATTCTTGACAAGTTAATTAACGATACATAGTTTCTTTTTTTTCTGCTCGTTTTGGTGAAGAGAACTTGAAACCGCAAATTCCTTTTAAACAATCCAAAATATACTTTTTCCTGGAAAGGAAAAGGAATTTAGAACATGAAGTTCTCTTATATGATTGATTACAAACATTTATCTTACATTTTTTGTTCTTAGCCGTTCTGAAGAAAAAAGGGAGACAAAGAAACAAAAACGCTTTTATTCTTTTTTAATTGAATAAATGCTTTTTAAAAATACTGGTTTGTGGATTTGTTGTTATAATCATTATTTCATTGATATTTCTTAGATTTTTCTAGAAGGAAAATGGACAGAAAATGTTTACAGATAAACATAATTGGATACCTGTTGGTTGAGAAGAAAAAGTTCTCTGAAGTCAGCTGGTTATTATCAATGCATTAATTTTCAGATCAGATTTAATTGGGTACCTGCAAGTGACGTCACGCGCGTGTATTTAACCTGATAGGCTGCTGAAGCAGAGCATAAGCAAATGTCACGATTCAACAGCTAATCAAGTTCGATCTCCACACGTGACGTCACTTACAGGCATCTAAGGTACAGTACTTAACAGTACTTACTACAGGCACTTAAGGAAAAAGATTTAAAGCTACAGCCAGAACTCAAAAGATAAAATTCATTTCCAAATCCAATCCGATATCTCGAATTAAATATAATTAATTAATTTATGCTATTTAACCAACATCAAGTTGTGATTAAGTAGTATACCATTTTCAGTTCTTAATGTTTTTGTTAACTTCAGATTCTTTCTTTTATTAACGTTAAGGCACGATCACTTTTTCTTGACGCAAATTTAATGCACATTTAATGATAATTTTAATTCTTATATATCCAATTTTTAAATTTTTTTCTTTAAAGAATTATCTTAAGGTATGGTAATACGATTAAAAGTTTTTAATTTTTATATAATTCTTCTCTATAGACACATTTACTGACGTTGCAATACAGCTGATAAAATCTAATTTTCATAAAACTTTATTTTTCAGATTTGACTTACTGTATTTTGAAATAACAGCACTTTTCAAACTTAAAAATAATTCTTTTCTTCATATTTAGTTTAAGTCATTTTAGAATAATTAAAATTTCCCAATTTTAAACTGATTCTTACCTGTCGAATTAGATTGCACCGAATTAGATCTTACTTACGAATTAGATCTAAGAATGTCAGGCCATTTTTTGCATTTTTTATTTTAAATTTAATAAATAGTTAATATAATTTAATAGCACTTGTTATCTGCAAGCTGTGCAAATAATTTAAATAATGTTGCGTTTTAACACTAATACCAACAGACCAACAATTATAGTTTTGTTTTAGCTTAAATAATAAGCACCTTACAATGATTTTTTTCCCATTTGGTATTTAATTTAATTTAACTATGTACGGTGTTCCGTAATTCCATTCTTCAAGTTGTGTTTCTTATATTATTTGCTGAAACTGAAATAAAAAGGGGTCGCTTACTTACCAAACTTACAAGGTGGGATGGAAAACATTACTAGAAGTTCAATTGCTTGATATAGTGATCTATAATTAGTTGCCTAGTGTAGATGTAGTTTCCTAGTAGCAATTGAATTCTCTGTCCAGCTGTCAACTTCTTAATAAACCATATACAGTCGGACCTCTATTTAACGAAGTCGCTAAAATTCGTTATATGGAAAATTCGTTAAATAGAAAATCACCTTTTGAAATACTTAAACGACGCAAAACAGTTTTTAAATTCATAAACACTGGACATAATTACAAAAGCAATTGCTACACAATTATTTTGTAAACTAGTATCTACTATTTATTTTATTAATCTTAGCGTATCTAAGAGAAATCTGTATGGAAACAAGAATAGAGCAAAACATTATCCATTGTTATACTAAAATCATAGCTGCATTTTTTATAAAAGTAATTTTAAACATATATTGCCACATGCGTTCTTAAGTTCAATTGTTACTGGTGAAATCCGTCTGATGAAATGCAAAGAAAAAGGGAATGAAATTTTACCACTTTCTCTAAAAGTTAAGTGACTTTGAAAATCAATTCAAGGTCATTTCACCCATAAAATGCGTTAACAAGTTTGAAATGTTTTGGAAAAATAGGGAAAGTGAATCTCAAAGAAAAGTTCGTTAAATAGAAAATTCACTTCGCTATTTGGAAATTATTTTACGAAGAAATTTGCAAAATGTTCTTGGTTCCTCGAAAAAAAAATCGCAAAATAGAGAAATTTGCAAAATGGAAGCTCGTTAAATAGAAGTCTGATTGCAGTTCTCTGACAAATAACAAAGTTTTCTGAGACGATTTTTCTTTAATGCTAAGTATCATGCTTTAAAACAATATTAAAAAATATTATTTTTTGTAATTAAAAAAGAAAATAATAAGAAATGCAAAAAATGGAAACTTAAAAATTTTTGGTTTTTAATTCCTATCCAAGAAATTCTAATTAATTCACAGACTTACATCTAGCCAACAGTATATAAGCAACCAGTGTATTTGTACTAAGAAACGGCACAATAAGGAAAACAGCAAATATAAGGGAGATTGAGCGTTCGCCTCCCAATGAGGTTAAATTTAAACTTTAAAGTTCTCAGATCTTAAAGTTTCGATTTATGTTATGCTCCAACATTTTGAGAGCAGTCCAAAAACTATAAACTTTAACACTGATAGAAAGAGTTCATTTTTAAGGAAATTGTCGTGCCAGAGTTTTGGTCAAAAATTGCCACAAATCACTCCTTAAGAATGAAAATTAATTATTTAAAACCGTTTTCTTAAAGTGCAAACGATCTATTGTTAATAATCTATGAGAAAAGGCTTTATTGAGAACAAAAGCCCTAAACTAGTGGTTCCTCCTTTATTATCAAGATTGACTTTTCTCTCCATATTTTTGTTATCAAAGTCTTTCAACACTAAATCTTTGCAACCGATGTTTCTTTAAGCCTCTTGTGATACGGTTGAGGAAAAAGTTAATTACTTTTGGCCCTACAGTAATTTTTCGCTAGCAAAAGTTTTTCTCGCGAACATAATTTTAACAAAGGGTCTTGTTTATTTTCTAAATATGAAAGATCAGTTTTGTTTTCAATTAAAGAGTATGGAATTTTTACTGAATGAGATGCATAGTTCAGAGTAAACATTCTTGTCATTAAAATTTTATGAGTTGATTTTTTTACTTAGCAAAAGACTAGATTTAAATTAATGGTTTTAAATGTCACATGAGTTTAAATTCTTAAGAATGTAGAGCCAAGAGATTTCGAAAGCACTAAAGGAAGGATAATCGATTATACTTTAGAAGATTTTATTAGAAATAAATTGTTTTAGACTAAATAATACTTTAAAAAATGTTTTAAAACTAAAGCTTTGGCAGAAAATTCAATTGAAATAAATTTAAACTTTTGAATTGAAATCAAATCTTCTACTACTAATCAGAATCACCAAATTTTTTTAACACCTGTGAAACAATCAATCAACTCCTAAAAGGCCTGGTTTCTTAGGACAGGACGCCGTCAGCTGGAAATCAGCGCTAACCTCTGATTGGTCAATTTGTGAGTTTGATAGTATACGTCATCGAACGCTCATCTTGAACTACAATTGCCGTCCAACTCAACTGCAGTTGGATTACAACGTGACGTTAACCACAGAAGTAATGGCGGACAGCATCCAACAGCACATTGAAATCAGCTAAGATTTTGATTTTGACATTAAACATAGCTTCTTCATTAAACATAGCTCTTCATTTAGCTCAGCTATAATGTGTTTTTTCTTGGACAAAGTCATTATTTGTTCTCTGAAACACTGGTCGACAATAACAAAATTAATACAAATTCAAAATAAATATTTGTTTACGTTATTAACGCATGCGCAATGAGAGATAATGTCTGCGTTGGACCGACTGTTCACGCTGAGCTAACAAACAAGTATTTTTTTGGCTTCAGCTCTACGTCAATTTTCCGCTAAGGCCCAGATAAGACGCCTGTCCTAAGAAACCAGACCTTAACAGTTTGATGAGAATGTTAATTTTCTACTCCTCAGCTTTTAATTTGGAATAAAATTGAAAAACTTAAAGGAATTTAGGAGTCAAGTAACGATACAAACTAGCCGTTCGTATTATTTTTGAGTGAAACAACTCATATTTGCGTTACTTCCGTAGATAAGTAAACCTAGGTGTTGTTAAAAAAATGAAATGAATGTTGTTAAAAAAATAAAATGTTATGAAAAGTTCTTTTCAATGTGCAACATTCAATACTTTAGAAAAGAAGACAATATTTTCCTCGTGTCAACAAGTAAATACAATGTCGCAAAATTATGTCAATAAATAATAATGTAATTTCATGTTTCCTCACAACAATTTGCCTCTCTTCCGAGATGCTCAAAGTAGGACATAACGAGAGTTGAAAAAGCGGGGTAAATAATATACGATTTTCATAACTACTGTTAGTTCGTGGTTATCTTTCATAGCTTCTAGGTTAAGTTTTTTTCCTTTTATCTGTAATCAGTGACTAGGCAATTCCACGGAAGTGTCAACTTTTAAGTGAATTTTTTTTTTATGAATTGCTTATTTTAATTTTAAAAATATATTCAAAAATAGCCAAAGTCTACATATTGCCGTTTCATTTTTGATAATTTTAAATTTTTTGAATCTGGCAGCATTCTAAAGTAATCACATGGCTGACAAGTGAATTGTTCACATTCGTGCTCAAATTGTTTTCTTGAAAAATACTTTTAAAATAAAAGAAATTTATCTTTCTTTTGCAATATTTTGATAAAAATATGCATATAGAACAAAATGTAAACATTTTAAGTTTAGTATATAAAATAAAAGTAACTTCTTTTACGTCATTCCGTCACATGTCTTAATAATGCATAAATTTCCTGAGAACGAAGATAAGATGTGACATTGGCAAGTTAGATATAAAACCTCTTCAGAGACAACCTAATTTTCAAAATGTTGAAATTTTTACTAATTCTTACATAAATATTAATCCTGTTTATCTGTTACATTTTGTTTATCATTTACATATTAATAAAATATTTTTTAAATGAAGACTTTCTTCTACTAAACTTTTTGTCATTCCGTGACGGTCATTCCGTCACAGCAAATAGATGTTAATAACTGCTAGCCAACCTGAGGTTAATTTTCCAAATTCACATCATTTTACATTGCTTACACATTATACTAAAAGTATAAAATAGTTCAGAAAAATAATAGCTGCAAAATTCGCAGAAACTACCAGTTCTAAGCGGCATGCCAAAAGCTTGGTTGCCAAAATGTCATTCCGTCACGCAAATAAAAAGTTCGTAAAATTAAAAGTAAAAAAGATAGAAAATCCTGCTTTTTTAGTTTATGAAGCGCATTATGCCAATAATAATGATATGCATGAGAGAAAAAAAAATTTCTTTGAAATTCGATACATAGAAACTTCAATTAATTGTTATTTTGCAAGTCAAAATGTCATTCCGTCACATATGGAATTGCCCGACTTCATTGTCTCGTAATAACTAGGGGCAAAGTCCCTTGTTCGCTATAGCTCACCAACCTCGATGATTAATTCGCAATAATTATTGTTTCTTGCCATACATCAGTTTTTTTTTCAACGAAAGTAGAAATTATTCATTTAAAATATAAGCGCTAAAAAATTCTGCTTGTTCATGTTTTCTTTCAATGGCAGGAAATTGACTAGATCGTTGTTTTAAGCCGTCAAAAAATGATTTGCACGTACACTGTTGGAAATTTCTCGGAAAAAATGATTAAATAACGATTTACTTAATTGATATTTTACCAAATTCAAACAAAACTGTCAAATAACCTTAAGTATCATAGTAATCGAACTGTTAACTATGATAAAAACCGTTTATTAACTTTTTTCATCTGATACGGCTAAAGAGCAAAAATGTCATCACACCAATTAAGTCCACCTAACGAAGCCACTTAGTTCCCTGAACCAATGTACATATTATAGCTGAGAGGGCCAATCTGTTATTCTTACGACCGACAGAACGGGGGTTCGAATCCCAGAGCTGACACCACAATATTTCCCCCATTCCTTTCAAAACGTGAACACTTCCAGTGTCTTGCACTCCTCAACTTGCGTCCTCCTCAATTTGCGAGATTCTATGTCCAGTTAAGTTTTTTTAACTGTTTTTTAACCATGCTTGTTGTAAATGGTTCAAAAACCGTATAGTTTTGTATTAATGAATTTGTAACTATACTAGTTGTAAACGGTTTAAAAACCGTAAAGGTAAAAAATGTTCTTTTTCTGTAAATTTTATGGTTAATTGGACGGACAGACTGTTGCCGGTTATATTACCATAATTTTGTAAAGAGAATTCTAACAGTGTAGAATTTTTCTAACAGTAGGGGAGAGTGGGGTCAATTGTAACAAGGTACGATTGTAACAGAGCAAATATTTCGAGTGTCGGGTTCTAGATTTGGTTCCTAGGTGGCGAAGAAGGTGTATTTAATAAATCTACATGTACACCCCTGCTGGCAACCATTTTTATGTACTTTTGAAAGAGTTACATCACAAAAGATATTTTCACGCTACGTAAGTACTTTTTTTGGTATTAGAATATTATATTGTAACAAAGTAATTTTGTTTAAACAAATAAAAATTATTAACCGAATATGTAAGTGGACACCTTAATTAACATTTTGAAAAAAAAGATTAGTTTTGTTAATTAACTAGCATTGTTTTTAACAAATGAAGCTGAAATGGCGTCTTGGGGACAATTGTAACAATAAGTAAAGGGACGATTGTAACAGCTGAAAATAAATAATTTTATGTTTACAAACCATTACTTAACTCTTTAAGAACCACCAATAGTTTCCTATATCATTAATATAATGTTGCATGTGCATTATTTTACTTGTCACTTTTCACAGCATAAATTAAAATTTTTAACCCCTTGAAGTTAAAAGTTTAACCCTTTAGGTCTCTGCTCATCATTATTTTGACTCCCAAAATATCATTACTATTTTGATCAATAAAAAAATATATCACAACTATGATAATATGTATAATTAACTATGTTTTAGTTGAATTTATGAACTGTTACAATTGACCCCGTAAGTGGGGACAATTGTAACAAGTGCACGACTGTCAAAAACTGTTAATAACTGATATAATAACAATTAAAATAAGGTATTTATTTTTTTTTCTAGTAGAGGATAGTCTACTTTACTCGTCTGTCAATTAATACTAATAATATATAGGAATTTTTGTCAGTCAAAAATTGTTAAGGAGAAAATGTTACAATTGACTCCCCTCTCCCCTATAGAATTTTTTTCCATAACAATGTAGAATAATTTTTATGTAATTATTTACGCCTGTAATAGAGTAAATAAAACTTGATTTGTTTCTTTATTTAGTATAAGTTTCCCTTTTGCTATATTCATCCCAGTTTTTTCACTGTAGTCTTTTAAAAGTTGGTAGGGATTAGGAGTAGCCCTATTGTGCCACAATTAAATTAAATTCGTATAACCGCTCGTAATGCTGGTTGAGACCTTTAAAATTCACTAATATAAGGCTTAATGACTTAAAGTGAAACTCGGAAATAGAATGTAACAACTGTAGTCAAACGCCTTTGTGAAATCCACTTCGAAAAGTTTTCTCCGAAATAGAAAATTCTTTAAGGAAATGGAGGTGGGCTCAAAACTTTATCATACCGAGATAAACTGAAAAAAAAAAAACTTTTCATCTTTTGAAATTTGGGAACACCACTTTCTCGAAAAGCTTTTATTCTTTTTGATTCTTTGGGATAAAAATTCTATATCTTTGCGAACAGCAAGCTTTGAATGAAAGTGTTCATACGGTAAAAGATATATTTTCAGCAACCGAGAAATTTTTAGAATACTTTTGAGGCAAGAATAATTAAAATGATAAAGGCTTTTCTGTTATTTAAATTGAAAACGAAACGGAAAGGATTAGGGATTTTAAAAATTGCTTTTTGGTCAAGGCCTGTCACGAAAATGTGTCTTTGTCATATGCAGTTTTTCCATACCGTGTTTTAAATTCTAAAATGTATTTTGCTAGAATGTGGTTTAGAAAGTAAATTTCTTTCACTTTCAACTGATTTCTATTTTAATAAAAGCGTGAAAACAATGAAGAAGGTATACTGACCTAAAAATTAAAGCATAAACCACCAGAAATATCCTTTATTCTAATGATTGGAGTTTCACGTACCTATTCCTAATTCTTAATTTCAACATTAAACACGCTAATTAAATAGTTCTAACTTTTAATTAAAGAACGAAATCATTTATGAAAGCGTTCTTTTTCTGAGTAAACACGTATTTTGTTTGACAAATTTGGATGCTTAGCTCTCAAAATATGGTGGGTAACTTTTTTTCCCTTTCCTCCAAGTCCTGGGCATGTACCTAGGCTATGCTTGCACCTAGGTGGGTAACTGCAATCTGTAAAGTATGATCTCAATAATTAAGTCGAAAAGGCAGTTGAAAGCTTAGACCCCCTAATGTTAATTTCTCGTTCTGCACCAAATATTTTATATTTTTTGAACCACTTTCTCGCCAAATATCTGGAAATAATTGAGCGATTAAAAATTTTTTTGAACGAAATTGCAAGAAACAAGCATAAAAAAAAAAATTCATGTAATAGTAGTAGTTCCCTATTTACGTTGCCCTACAGCTGTACAATGGGCAATTGACGACAATTAGAAGGGACGTCATCACAATGGGATACCAGAAAGTGACCAAGTGTGGGTATCTCGATCTTGATTGGTTGTATAAACGTGGCATTTGTTTACGTTAGCAATAGTTCTTTACATTCTATTTCATTTCGAGTAAGCCAATCCCGACAAGTATCAATGCTCTTAAGGGACGCATTTTATATTCTTACACAAAGATTCTTTCACAAAGGTTTAAATTCTTTCACTATATATTTTTTTGCTTAACACAGACAGGCATGAAGCCATGTAGAACAAAAGCAATCTAATTATGCACAAAAGTAGCCAGGTACACAAAACAAATATATATCATGGTTGCAGTGAAGTTCATAAACAAATAATAAATCTAAGTTAAGTAAAAAATGCAGACGAGAAAGAATTTTATTTCAACAAATTAGATGTGCTATATGGCGCTGCATTTAATTAGTTTTACACTAATTAAGATTCTAACTTGTGTGGTGAAACTTAGCTCAACTTTAACACTCCATTTTGCTCATAAACGATCAGCTGGCGTTAGCGTCATAGATCACATGTGTAGGTATCCGTGATCTTCTTCGTTTCACAGTGCAACTACCCAATTGAGGATGTCCCGCAGTGGACTGATCGTTAAGACACGGTTTCCAGCAGATCACCGAAGTCAAGCATCACGGGCTGCGGTCAGAGTGCGGATGGGTGACCATTTGGATCAGTCTACGTAGGGACCGAGGGTGTGTGGTATTTGTCCTGGTTAAGCTGTTCTACCGTAAAGTGTTCGACTTCGCGTGCAGGTCATCGGGCTACTGAAGCGGGGGTGCCATCCCCTTCTGCAGAGGATCAAAATCGCGATGGCATGTCTTCGGATCATCCTCAGGGATATTTCCCAAACCGTCGCCAATAGCCCATAGTGCTGCTCTAGTGCGACGTTAATGTACTACTACTACTACCCAATTGAGGATATTAAGATGACTCATCATCACAATTTTGATCCTCTGCAAAGAGGGAGCTATTCTGTTTTGGTAACCCGACGACCTGCGTGCGAAGTCAAACATTTTTCTGAAATTACTTTTAATATTTTATTGCTTACATGCAGTGCTTTGCTTCCACCTTCTATTTGTTTATTAATTCAACCATTTATTTCACATTTATTGGTAATTTATTGATTTAATCTAATATTGTTAGGAGGAAAACTCAATCTTGTGACAAATTTAAAATCCTTTATTAAGCATTTAAACACATTATTTTGCTTATTTGGAATGCCTATTATTTAAGGGGATTAAGTTGTTAAGATGATAAAAATAAAAATAAACGAAGTTCAGACTTCATATTTGCCATTTATTGATAATTTCTTGATTCAAACTATTATTACTATGAAGAAATCTTAAGCCTCTGTCAAGTTTAATAATTTCTTTTAAGCGTTTAGACATTAGTTTTTTTTAATTGCCTATTACTTAAGAGAATTAAGTTATTAATATGATAAAAAAGAAAATAAACAAGTTTTGACTTTCGTTATTTTTTTATAAATTAGTTCAAGATTGTATTGAAGCATTTAAGCTAAAATAAATATTAAATTCGAAAATAGCGCTGCAGTCAACGATTATATCAATTAAACAAAATAATACCAATAAATGAGTTGTTTACTCTTTAGTAAATTCACATTCAAATTGATAAAAAGGAACGAAGAATTAAGAGCAAATGTTTACATTTAAAATAAGCTGTATTTAAAAGAAAGTAAACGAACAACTACCATAACGACGGAAAACTAATTATCAGTTTCACATGAAAGGATAATTAAACGAATAATTAGAGAATGTTTTTGCTAATTATCGTGGAAGTAAAGAAATATTTTACATTTCTTTTGAAGTGTGCTCAAAGCTTATAATTCGAAAAAAAATTGCTATATTATGATGCTTAGCAAAAATAATGAACTGAAATATTCCTTTTATAAAAGTCTACATTTAATTGCTTTGAAAGGCTGTTTTTATTTTCTCAAAACTGTATTTGAGAATTAATTTAATTTTTTTTAATAGAAATGTGATGAAAACTAAGGAATTCAACTGTAAAATTGAATTTAGAAAATAATGCTTTTAGATGAATGGTTTTCTACCATCGTTTACGTAGCTCAAATTAATTTATTTGTGTATTGAAGTATTTAGTTTTCTTTATAAGTTTCTTTAAAATTTCTTTAATTTCAATTCATAGGAATTATCGTTTTCTTGATAAAACTTATTAAAATTTATTACATTCAGAGAAATGTTCTATGAGTAAATACTCTGATAATTTTTTAATTTATCGGAGTACGTAAATAAAGGTATGAGTAAATAGTTAAGTTTAATTAAAAAATTCTAGGTTTTTGAAAATTCTTTTACTCATTTATGAACTATTCTGCTATTCAAAATAATTCCCTATTAGCTTGAAACAAGAACTTTTGTTTTGCAAATTCAGAGAAATTTTCTATGAGTAAACACTCAGAGCATTTTGTTAATTTAGGTTCATATTTTTAGCAGAGAATCAGAGTATGTAAATAAGAGTAAGAGTAAATAGTTAAAGTTTAATTAAAAAGTTCTAGGTTTATAAAAATTCTTTGACTCATTTATGAACTATTTTGCACGTGAATTAATTCCCTCGATCTGTATTCATCTGCTTCCTGATTATAGCTAATTTAAATTTATTGATTAAAATAATTCCTTTTTAGCTTGAAACAAATAATTTTGCTTAGCAAATTCAGTGAAATTTCTATGAGTAAATACTCAGAGCATTTAGTTAATTTAGATTCTCACTTTAAGCAAAGAATCAGAGCATGTAAATAATGGTATGAATAAATAGTTGCGCTTTAATCAAAAAATTCCAGGTTTGTGATTTTGTTTACTTGTTTATAAACTATTTTGCCTGTGCACTGATTCTCCAAATCCGTATTCACCTGTGCATGGATTAAAACTTAGTTAAATTCATTAATTAAAATAATTCTTCTTTATCTTGAAACTAATAATTTTGTTTAATATATTCCATGAATAAATATTTAGAGTATCTTCTTAATTTGCCTTCTTATTTAACAAGGAATCAGAGTATGTAAATAAAGGTATGAGTAATATAGTTACGATTTAATCAACAAATTCCAAGCATATAAAATTTTTTTATTGCATTGATTGCTCCTATTGTATTCACCTGTTCACTTATTAAAACTAATTTAAATTTATTAATTAAAATAATTCTTTATTGGCTTAAAATTAATAATTTTGTTTAGCGCATTCATCAAAATTTTCTATTCAGAGCATTTTGCTAATTCAATTTATTTTTAACAAAGAATCGATCAGACTATGTAAATAAAGCAATCCGTAAATAAATACGTTACAATTTTATCAACAAATTCTAGGTTCATAATATTTGTTTATTTAGTTTTAACGTGTTTTTCGCCGGGACAGTGTTTCTCCTGATCCATATTTACCTGTTCACCGATTGAAACTAATTTAAATGTATGAATTAAAATGATTTTTTATTGACTTAAAACTAATAATTTTGTTCAGCACAATCAGAGTTATTTTTTTATGGTACGTAGGCACTTTATTTACGTAAAATTAGAGCTGCACAGGGGGGTTATTGGCGACGGTCTGGGAAATATCCTTGAGTATGATGCGAAAACATGCCGACGCAATTTTGATCCTCTGCAGAGGGGATGGTTACCCTATTTTTGTAGCCTGACGACTTGCAAGTGAAGTCGAAAGCCTTACGGTGGGACAGTTTAATGAGGACCGATGCGTAGGGACCGTGCATCCTCGGTCCCTACGCAGGCTGATCAAAATGGTCACCCACCTGCTTTCTAACTGCAGCCACTGATACTTGACTTTGGTGTTCTATTGGAAACAGTGTCTTACGATAAGTCCACTGTAGACCTTAAACCTTTATCTCTCATCTCTTAAGTTAACGTAAATTTATAAACCTTAAAAATAGTTTTTTTAAAAAACAAACAAACAAACAAGCAAATTCTCTTTGTTGCAATGTTTTTTATTTTTGTACACAAGCACATTAATAGACTAATTATTAATGGCTTAATTACTGTGGTAAGAGATCTTTTTTCGTCAAATATGTCATAAAAAAAGAAATTGAAATAGTTTTTTTTTATCACTTCAAATATCAAGGATCACACCAATTGTATATTTCACTTTGAATATGACAAATACATGTTCTAAAAATATATTGTGAATGATGATATTATTTCAAATAAAGAATCTACCATATTTTTCCATGTCTATATAAATACATGTTATCAATGTTACAATTGAAAGATACGAATAAGTTTAAAAAGAAAAATGGTTTCTGGGAAATATATATTCTAGAGTAAAAAATGTTCATTTGTTGGGAAAATTGTATAATAAAATTTCTTGAAAGGTCAAGATATAAAGTCATACACTTGCAATAAGTTATCTGAAATATTTCATTCGTTTCAACGGAATATCCAGTGTTGTCTATTGTTAGAAATAAATTTTTAGATGCTTGGAAAATAGAGATGCAAGTCGCATTTCTGGACATATGTGGTTTTGATTCGTTTTGTACTGAGAACTCATTTTTCTTACGGAATCCGAACAATTCTTTAACCGGACATTTCGTCTAAACTATTTCCTTTAATCTTATTTTCATTTAAATTTTAGTATTTCGGTTATTTTCTGGGAATGATTAGTTTTTGTTAAATTTTTCTCATTTAGGCTTGATTAATTTTTTATATTATATTTAAATAATTTTATAAATTCTTGTTTTTTGTTTTTTTATTTTTATTTTATTTTATAACCGGCGTTGTGACCCAATTTTGAGTTTATGACTGCCAGTGTTGAACTTCGTAGCTTTGTAATTTTGAGCCCAATCTGGGAAACTTCTTGGAAGACGAGGAAACTTCTGGATCAAGTATTGGGACAAATTTGTTTTAGTGAAGGAAATTTTTGACTGAACACACATTCGTGTTACATAAAGAGGAAAACCACGAAAACCTCCCAAGGCTAGCCTCTAACCTACGATCCATTTACCACTGAGAAATTTTACGTCAACACTGTGATCGATGAGAGCTGGGTTCGGAGTTCGTCTCGACGAGCCATCTCTGGGATTCAAACCCAGGTAATTTCATTGGGGGGCGAGTGCTCTATTCCCTAAGCCACCACGGCATTTTTGTTGTTTTTAATTTAGCTGTTTTTATATTCGTAAGCACAAAAATAAGAGCAGTTTTTTGATGGCAGAAAGACAGGGTTTTTTGCTAAATTCACAACGTCGATGTAGTAATCTCTCGAAAAATGGGGAAAAGAAATCATGTGTTAAGTCTCTTATCGTAAATAAAGATTAGAATATCTTTTCAACAATCGCTTCGCTGCCAATAGAGCAATAAAGTAACCCAGGTTCAGATCCCTGCTATGGCTGTTTGATTCATACTACTATCAGCTCGCATCAATCAACGCTGACGTAAAATATTTCCTGCTCTAGACAGACCATGGGTTTCAGTTCCCTTGCCGTTCGGCAAGCTGTGGAAGGTTTTCATGGTTTTTTCTCCATATAACACATATATGCTGATTTGTTTTACTCCAGTCTCTCTACAAAAGTGAGGTTGTCTCAGTTCTTAAACCAGGAAGAATACTTTGACTTCTAATTTGGATTCAAAATTACAGGCCTTACATTTATTACTTGGTATAGATCGAATTTACAACACCGGTAACAATACAAAAGTAAAATTATTTCTGCTTTATAACACATATTTATAACTTTTTTTATAGATTATTTAGTAATCAAGCGTTACAAACTGAATCAGATTCTTTTTATATAAAGCAAATACGGTGACACTCAAGGAATTGTCTTTCATTTTATGTAATATTTTATTAAATACATGCATACAAAAAAAGATTAAGATTTAGACAAAAATTAATAGTTAAGGCATAAAATATTCTTTATTGTATGTTTAAAATATTATTAATAATATATAATTATAAATAATCTATACTTATAAATAATATCCATTATTCAAAGGATTTTTAAGGATAAAAACTATTATATGTTCGTATATAAAAAACTTGTGTTTGAAATATTAGAGTCATTTTCAAAATCCAGTTTCATTTGGAAATTGAAAAAAAAAATGTTGTTTGAGAGTATCTAATTTTTAAAAATAGCTAAATACATTTATTTCTTTTATACTAAATGAATCTCTTTTTAAAAATAGTTTTTAGCTCAGAAGCTATTGACCAGATACGATGGAAATTCTCATGTCTGTTATCCTAATTCCTATAACTTTTTCACATTTCAGACAAAGATATATTAGAAATATATTTAATATTACTGATAGCAGGCAAATTTAAATTTTTAAAAGGGAAATTTGTATATAATGCCATGTCTGCTACCAGATGGGGTAACGGATATAAGATTTTATGAAAACAAAATTATGAAACTAAATAATTATAATTATTAATTCCATTTGATTTAGAAAAAAAAACTAATAAGTTGAATTAAACAGCTGAATTAATAAATAAATAAATATTTCAAAAAACTAATTGCGGTAACAGACGTGACATAGTAGAAAAACAATTACCCTCGAAAAGGTTCTGCACCATAAGCCTACAAACATGACAACCAATAGAGGTCAGAGGCATTTAGTTATGAAAAAGCTGGTATTTTTTATAATTTGTTTTTATATAACAGTTCTTGAATGTAATTTTGAGTATTTAATGTAAGTATGAAACATGATAGAGTAAAGCTTTATATTTTAAATACTTCAAAAAAAATTATATTTTTATGTTACAGATAGCAATATTTCCTCTCCACCCTTTCATTTCCTTTATATAAAAAGTTTTGTTTTTGTTATATAATTTCATATTTATTTTGTCTATTAATGCCTATATTATAAATAAAAATGGTTTCAAGTCTTTAAAGACATCGAGAAAAATTGTTTTTAAGGTGAACATAGATGGCATTGAATTATGACAATGCCTCCTTCATTTATTTGCTTTTGTTGTTGAAAATAGCTTGTTAGTTACATTGCCTAAATGAAGCATGATACTAAAATGGCCCACAATAGCACAAATGAAGCCATATTTACCGCAACTCGTGAAAAAGTCAGAAATTTAAGTAGTATTATTGTCCTCATAAAAGAAAAATATAACTCTTTCATCGTGATGGACGAGATATCTCGTCTTTCCTAAATATTCTTTGAATGCTATTGTTTTATAATATAAGTGACGTTATTAATTGCAATTGATTAGTATTTTTTAGAAAAATGAATAAGATTTAACGGAATTTGTGTTTTGTTTCAATTTCAGCGCTTCGAGTGAGCGTTCAGGGCTGATGGTGCTACAAAGACGCATTATTGCAAAGATAAAAGCCTTAAGGCAGTTCGTTGAAAAGTTTTTCGTAATATAAAATTAAGTTTCTGAACGAATAATTTTCTATTTTTATAACTGTTGCGAGGTTGTAGCAGTTATTTATTAGTGTAACGCTATGTTTTGAACAAATTTTTGCTAGAGAGAAGAAATTTCAAACTAAACTCAGTGGCGCGACAGCTCATAGAGGGCCAAGGCCTACTGTGCCCATCTCAGTTTTCTTGATCATGGGTTCTGGGGTGCAGGAGCAGATGTTCCGATTAGGTGGTCAGCCGAAAGCAGAACCCCCAGTGTTTAGCTCCCAAGCATGCTAGGTACTCATTTACTGACCCACTGAAGGGATGAAAGGCTGAGTCAACCTGGTCAACCCCCACCGAGCAGTTTATGTTCGTTCCTTCAGAATACTAAAATGATCCGTGCGAATGCCTTCTTTCTTCTAGATGATGTTGCCTCTAGTCATCGCCTTTTTTGCTAATTATGAAAATGACTCTGATATGAAGAAAAGGTTTTTCATTACTCAATATTTAGAAAATGCAAAGCGCTCATGGCGTAATTTTTCAATAATTAAAAAGTTACTCCAACGCTGCATTGTTTGGAAAAAGTAAATATTGAGTACTAGTAATTGATTTTAATGGTTTTTATGTAAATCGAAGAATCTCGCCAATTTTTTTTAAAAGTTTTAATAATTTTTATTGCCCAGTCAATTCTTTTGTAGCAATATAATATAGCTACTTTAAATCTGAAGCTTTGATCCCAATTTAACCTTTTGACACAGATGGTCCACGGTACGACTTATATCTATATTTTTTTTCTGATGCTTTAATTACAAGTAAAAATATATCTTATAAAAATATATTTTACAGTTGCTAAAAATATGTTAGATTATCGCAATTATAATTGTATTGAAATATAGAATCCAAAAAAAAATATATATATATTTAAAAAATTATAAATGAGTGATTTAATAAATTAAAGAAATTTCAGAATGAATAACCTGCTCTTCTTAGATTTAAATAAGTGCAAATTAGGGAAAATTTGAAAAAATTAATCTTTGGAAGATTTTGCCTTTAATTTAGAAAAACAACTATGGTGTTGCATGAGAATAACAAATTATTAAAAGGCTAAATATGGTATAATTCACTTATATCGGCCTATATTAACATAAAAGCAATGGAAAAAGTATTAAAAATTTATTGAATAAAAGAGTTTGCGTCAAAGAGTTTTAAGGTGCTTAAAATCTGGCACTTTAAATTTAACTTGGCGAAAAAACTTCTAATAACCCTTTAAAGATGGATTTTAAAGATGACTTTTCATGAAATTAGGTTGTTCAGAAAATTACTGACTTGTAAGAATAATGAACAATTGAATTGCTTGGACATTTTTGCAGTATAAATTGAGGAGTCAATGGTATAACATATTATTGACACAACCAACTGCAAAAAGAAAGTGTGAGGATTTCTAAGAAACATCAAAAACTTTATCTTTCTTTGATAAACTAAAAAAAAGAAGAAAAAACTCGTCTCTGGGATATTGAAGACGCCGGTTTTTATGAGTAAAGACTTTCTCCTTATGGTTGATGAAACAACGGATGTTGGAGATGTAAAGTTTCGAAAAAAGGATTTTTAGGGTAAAAAGATTTCTTCCACAGACTGGAAATCATAAGAATTTTTCGGAGGAAAATATTGAAAGCGACAAAACCGTTTTTATATTCATAAGGAGAATGAGATAAAGTTTTTGTTCTTTGAAAGTGTTCTTGGGACAAATTCTAACAATAAATACTAATATCATTATTATAAAACCAAAATGGTGACCCTAGACTTACTAAAACGAAACATGATCTAAAAAGTAACATTAAGGGCAATTTTATTTGTGTTGGGAGTGGTTTTGAAGGAATAAATTCAGAATTGTGTAAAACTCTTAACTACTTCAATGCAGTCATAGTTTAATTGAAATGTTATATAACACCTGTAAATCAATGAATATTTGCGATTAAGAAAAAACCACTAAATCCTTTATTATTAAGTGTTCTTTGTGGAAAATGATACAATTCATTCCATGAATCGTTTTAGATTTTTTTTTATCACATCGTTTTAGATTTTTGTTTTATTAGATCAGAATATTTAAACATTTTGCCCAATAGAAAAAAACAATGAAAATTTTTTTTTGGGTGATATTCTGCGTTTTTGCAGATATATATTATTTAGTTTAAACACCCCTTTCTCTCAAATATGGTAATAAATTTGTCTCAAAATATTGTAAAGTAAAAATAGAACTGTGTGAGGTTGTGAAAGATTTTAATTTTAATACATATGGTTATATATTTTCAAATATAAATAGCAATAGTATGAAATTCGTCTTTTTATTAAGCAGATGGATTCCAACTTTTTGTGATACATTGTGATAAAGTACTGTTGTTGTTGCTGTTGTCGTCTATTAAGACAGAGGTGGTGCGATTGTTCTTCTTTTCCAGTGGCGCCATCTATGACCAAGAATTCAATTTCTGCCACATCCATACGCCACGCCCGTTTATAGGGTGGGCCCATTTATATATCCATTCATTCTCCCACAGATCGTAATTTTTTATCTCAACCAGGGAACGATCAACTACAATTCAGTACCCCTAAAGGTATTGATTTGTTATGAGAAAATGGAGGACTTTGTCATCCGACAAATTTAACGTGCACCAGGCACCATTTACTACGCGGGGAGTCTCCGGTCGGCTGTATTTGAACTCCCGTTCTCACAAACATGAGATAAAGTGCTACTTTACTTTTTTTAGTTTTTCTCGATACTGTTAATGATCCTGTGATTTATACTTCTCTAAAAGGAAGGCCGTACACACTCAAAGTTGCAAAACACTCAACACATTATAAAATTTAAAAACTATTTCCCACTCACTGTATTTGGGATCTTACTTTGAAAATTACAGTGGCTATAAGTTTCCTCTATGCCTTTGAGATGTATTAGAAAAACAGCATAGTGGATTGCTTCTGAAAAAGACAGGTATTTAACATTTGAGTAAATGTATCTACACCACTGTATTCTTTACTAAAATAGAAGACTTTAAACAAAGTTATAAAACACTCCATTCTTCTGATCGTAAAATTTGAAATTAATTTGCTTGTGACCTAAATTTTCGACACCAGTTTAGCTATTCATTTCGCACACGCCTTTCTGGAGTGTTATTAAGGCAATAGGGGAGGGTAGCCTAAAGCGGGTAGGTCGCCTAAAGCGGGTAGGCAATCGTATCCCGCCGCATGGAGTGCAAGCGCCGATATCTAAGTATGCCGTGATTACCCGAATGCTTACTACGAGTTTCATTCAGTCTCAGCGGAGCAGAAGTAAAGCGACATGGCGTAACCAATCACAAAATAAAAAAATTTATAAGTTTATTAAAAAAACTCAAGGTATGCAACTTGTGGCTATTCGAAAGCCGGCTTATTTTTTTATTGTCGATATTATTATATTATTCTAACACTATTCCCCTATAAACTACGATGTTCAATTTTTTTTTAAATTTTTTTTATTTAAGGTTATAATTATTTTAGTAAAAAATATGCTTTTGGGCAAAGCGGGTAGGGCAAAGCGGGTAGAGCAAAACGGGTAGATACCCGCTTTGCCCCGATATATTTTTATACTAACTTTTCCGTATTTTTGTAATGATGGGTTTTGGATTGAACGTGGAGATTGTAAAGACTGGGCTCATGAAGCTTGCACAACTTATTCAGGAAGAGGGTCTTATTTTTGCGAACTATGTCAAGAATAACAAATCATAATTTGAGACTGATAAAATAAGTTTAAAATTGTTATTTAAATGTTATTTTTAACGTTTATTATACGTGTGATTAAGGTCTCATTATTAATGCTTAAGAAAATTAATATGCGCTTGTATTTGTAAAATCTATGGTGCTTACCCGCTTTGCCCAAACGTCTTACCCGCTTTAGGCTCCCTTGTGCGAATTTTTTCAATGTTTTTTATTTTTGATAATAAATAATCATAAAATTTAAAATAACGCAATAATCATTTTTTATTTTAAAGTTCAAGATCTCTCTTAAGAAATAAAATCAAAAACGCTGCGATAAAAACCCAAAAACTACAACTTCTGAGTGTTTATTGTTAACCTACCCGCTTTAGGCCACCCTCCCCTACATTATACTGTCCCAGGTAAAGAAAATGGTAAAATGTTTAATTGCTGGTTTAGTTTGCTCAGGTAAAGAATGTTTAATTGCCAGTTGAATTTGGAAAGTGTTTCTAACAATCGTCGTTCAACAACTGTCTATTTACTTCAACAATCGAACAAGGCATTTAGATGCTCCTTACCGAACACTGAATTATCTAATTTCGATAGAGTTTTGGGACTTTCCTTGATTAAATGCAGCCACAAATTTCATGATGAACCTTGTCTGATGACATAATAAAGTTTTTTTTTTGATCTTTAAAAAAGGTTCTTCCAAAAATGTATATTAAAGACGGCCATTTTATAACTCTCTGTACATTTGCACATATCATCAACAACTCATTTTATCCACTATTTACTTATGGTTCTAATATGGTACGCGTTTTTTTATATGGCAAATATGGTTCTTGATTTGCTTTTTCCCTATGGTACAGAGGTGAGTGATAAAAATGATAAGCTTGAAGCGTGTCCAATGGTACATTTTGTGAAAAAATATACTCCTGTCACACCCCTTTGTTTTAAGTAATACAAATACGATACGACTAATACGATTATATAACCATACCAATACGACTGAAATTTTAATAGCTCTAAGCTTTGGTGTCATATTGAAATCTATTTATACTTCGACGGTTTTTGATTAATGTTGAGCACTCAATGCCTATCAGATTCGATGTTGAACTTCGCAGCTTTATAATTGAAGAGCTAAGTGAATGAAGCAGGTAAGTGATATTTTCAGGGATATTTATTTATCAGGGAAAATAACTCAGAATGGTCGCACCGATATGCGTATGTTTAATGGAACAGAATTTTTTTTTTACTTTCACTTTATTTTTAACATAACTAATGTATATATCGGTATTTAATATGCCTGCGGGATTTTTATTACACATTAAGTAGTTGCAAATAAAGTAAGGCAAAGAATTATTAGCTCTGCTTTCTAATAAAGCCCTAGTAAAATGATTCAGATAACACTTTTTTTCTTCTTACCCTGATTATGGCTACTCAGAAAATCTCAATACCCAATTCATGAGCCACTATGGCTCAGGGGTTAGAGCCTTCCAATGAGGCGAACCGGGTTCGAATCCCAGTTGATACGAAATCTTCAGTGGTTATCTCTTTGCCATCAGGCCAAAAATGGGAGGTTCTCGCGATCTTCCTTTCCATCTAACGCAAATGCAGGTTAGCTCCATCAATTAATCCTCCACGAAGGCAACTTTCTCCCAATACTCGATCCAGGAGTTCCCTTGTCTTCTGGATTGAGTTCAAAATTACAAGGTTTTTTAGTTGAACGTAAGTAGTTGTAAACCCATAAAATTGGGGGGGGGGCTGTTTAACGACGTTTATGAAATATAAAAATACTCAGTCCATCCCCTCATCTATTTAATTTTGAGCTTAACTAAGAAAAAGGAAAATTTCAGGACCAAGACACGGAACAATCTCACCTGCGTGGATTTTATAAATGCTGAAACTAATTCGTTGTTAAGTTACACGAAGAAAAGATCCCCACGAAAATTTACTTGGCTATCTATTATACGAATACTACACAGTTTGAAATATTTGGGCAAAAATGGTTAAATCAAATTTTATTTAAACGTTATTTTACCTTATTTAGCCATAACAGTCATATAATCATAAAAAAGATGGTATTAGAACTGTTTACAGTGAGAAATATCGCTTATTGACTGTTTTCACATAATACGGCTAAACAACCAGACTCTTATCTGCCCTAACTAGGCCCACAGCCAATGAGAATTGATCACACGTTCATTGAAAGCTGGAAGTTAAGCCATGTGATAATAATTACAAATTCACATTTTTATTTTCCACCATCGAGAATAACATAACAGCGGATGGCTTATAATCTTATAGTAATAAATGTATGGTGAATACTAACGAACCTATTTAGTTCCCTGCTGCTGGGTACATACTTTAGCCGAGAAGACTAGTCTGTCATTCTCACGACCTGCTGAACGGGCGTTTGAATCCCAGCGTTGGCACCACAATATCTCCTCGATTTTTCCGATGAGGCACTGTTACTCAGTTATTAATACCAACTGCTGTTTATCTTTAAAAAACTTAGTGAGTGTATAAACTGGTTTTCTAAGAATGCAGCAAAACGTGGAGATCGATCTCCTATTGTTTGTCTTAAACTCAATTTTCAAATCGTCGATCATTTGGTTGTACATTTATGTATTAAAATTCAAAGCGCTTAGTAAGACATTTATGGATTAGTCAATCACTACAGAATGGATAGAAATTTCAACACTGAGAATCATTTCAGAGGAACACGAGTTTGTTATTTAAGAAATAATATTTTAGTACCTTGTAAACTATTTTCCAATGAAATATTCTGAAATACATTTATAGTTTGAATGCATTTTGACACTAAAAATCTCTTTACACGATATTTTTGCAGAATAAGCAGAAACATTTTTTTCTTCTACACATAAATATTTCTTTTCTTTTTTGGACTACCATACTTTTGAACACGTACGTTTTGAAAATACAAAGTTTCTGGGTATAAGCATATTTCTTTTATCACGCAAGGTGAGAAAAACGGAGGTGACAAAAGCTTTTCATCACTTCATGTCAATGCTTTTCAGATTCGAAAAGTTTTGATAATATAGTAAAATATTTTCATACTGTGTGTTATGGTTAGAAATTTTTTTTTTCAAATCTGTTTTAAATCAAAATTTTTTGATGTTACCAATCAAATATAACAAAATATTTTCAGTAGTGAAATAGAGAATTTAAGAAAAAAAAATATTATAGAGGAATAAGATAGAGCTTTATATTTCTATTATTGAATCATTTAGAATAATATATAGATCTTTATATTTGAAGCTTTGCATATGGGTCATTTGACAAAATACCTGACTTTACAAGACATGTAATAATAAATTGAAAATTATTGAAATATTCCTTTTTTGTTTATTACATTAGAAAACAATTGTTTCTCTTTTGTTCATTTTCTTGAAGCCAAAATAAGTTAGTAAAAATAAATGACATAATACGATAGATGATACATCACACAATATGGGGATAGATAATTTCTGTGGAAAATATTCTGAAATGTTATTTAACCTTTATTATAAGTTATTTACCAAAAATTTATTAAACATTTAGTTCAATTAAAATCTTTGTTATACTAAATTTACACAGAGGAAATATTCAGGTAACATTATCGTATTGTATGGTAATGTCGTTTCTGGTAAAGAAAACTCCATAATTTTGATTAATAAAATCAAAATATACGATATTTAAACCACCATTTAGTAATTTTCCCTTCCATATGGTAACGGTTCACCAAAAATCCTAGTTTTTCAAAATTATAACCCTTATTACTACACAATTTGTAAAAAAGACAAAAGTGAAAAGCACGTTTTAACCGAATAATTAGTTTTTACGCCATTCTCTAAGATATCATGATAAAATTATAAAATTTTACCGCCTTTTCAAATTTTAGTACACATTATAAAATTATATTTTATTGTTAAGTTTACCAAAAGTAATTATCAAAGCTCTTTTGTAAAAATTAATGTAATTTTTGGAGTTTCCATTGAGCCAATACAGCAAATTTTACCATATCCGGAAACATTTTAACCTAATAATTAGTTTTTAATGCTATTCTCTAAGATATGATAAAATTACCAAATTTTACCGCCTTTATCAAATTTTATTACACGCTATAAAACTATATTTTATTGTTAATTTTAACAAAAGTAATTATCAAAGCACTTCTGCAAAAATTAATGTTCTTTTTGGTGTTTCCATTGAGTCATGAACACGGTAAATTTTACCGTATTCTCATAGTTTTGACCTTACTTTTCCTCATTGTATCAATATGTTGATCTATCTATTAGTTTGAAGTTTTTTTTAAATTTCCTAAAATAAATTTTTTGTTTTTTAAATTTGTAAAATAATCTATTTTAATCCCTAAACTTGTGCGCTCGAGTTAATTCGAGCGCTCTAAACAGGCCACACTGTGTATGCACACTCGAGATAATTCGAGCGGCGTTGTACTTTATGCTGCTATAATTTTTCACACTCGAATATAATCGAGAATTGAAAATAACAATGTGTTTTTTAATATAAAGTGAGTTTTTTTAAATAAAAGAAATTGATTTTTTTGACCGGTTTTTTTTCTTCAAAAAATCTGTTCTTTAAGGGGTTAATGACATAATCTATATTTTAGTTTATCAAAATCAATTTATTTATATTTCAAATATTTTAAGGTTAACGGACAGAAGTGGCACCACAGAAGTGGTAAAGTAATTTCGTCAATTAAGTAAAAAACTTCAGATTTTTTTCGCTGAAAATAGTTTTAGTTTTTAAAGTTAACATGCGGTATAAGTTAGATTATGCAGCTTCATCGGGTAAATTTCGTCGATATTCCTAATAAATGGTATTGAAATACTATGACAAAATATGTAAAATTTATTAATTTCAGATTTTAAACTACAGGCAAATAAATAAAGGGTACTTACGTATTAACGCAACCAGGCCAAAATTCGCATAAATCGCCAAATTTGGCGTAGGTAGAAAAAATTGAAATCAATTTTTTTTTTATAAAACGAAGTATTTTATAAACAAAATTATAAGCATATATTTTAATATTTTAGATTACATATTATTTCGACATCACATAATGCATTAATTCTCATAACAAATACAGTTTTTTATATTATTTAACATATATATATATATATCACAATATATATCATAACAAATCATATATATCATAATAAATACAGTTTTTTTTATATACGTAGGGTTGCCGTAAGTAGAATGCGAATTTTAGCCTGGTTGCGTTAATACTAAGTACCAAATAAAGTATCTTTATTTATTTTTTTTATTAAATTACATGAAGTTCAATTAAAAGTTTTACAAAGCTATAAAAAAGAATTGCAAAATGACATGAATGCTTTTATAAAATTTTCTCCAGAAAACGTTTAGTTCGCCTTCTTCAATTTTCGCGAATTTATCTTGAAACTTGTTATCCTTATATTGTTTAATGAATTGTGTAATAGATTAATTAATCAAAGTCGGGCGCAAAAACTTTGGCAAATAATTTGATAAGCACTCTAAAGCTCCGGATTTCATCCAATTTAGCTTGAATAATTAATATAATATGATAAAATAGGATAATTTATTCTTCAATTACAGAAAGGAGATATTTTTTTGTGAAGTTGCAGCGAGGAGTCTCAAAAATGAAGGATAGTTATTATAAAGAAAAGTAGATGAATATAATTAGATATTATTTTTCGCTCATTTTTTTTATGATTCTTTTTACAGAACGGAGTTTTTCTCCTTGGTTAGAATATTCCTCGTTGACAAAATATTTTCAGAATCTTTCATTATTTTTCAAATTTAATTAAAAATGTATGATATTTTACTTTAAGATAAAAAAAAATGGTTTAGAATTACTTGTGTTTTTAAATTGGAAGCAAAATGTAGTGTAGCATGTATTATTGTAATCAATTAAGGAGTTATGTCCACTAGTTTGTGAAAAAATGTGAGGCGGGAAAAAACTTGAGCGATTAGTTAACATTGCAAAAATTTCGAAACTTCAGTTTCATTTATTTTTACTTTTATGCAGTCAGATGATAAGTTAATTTGAAAAATTTATCGTAGAATGTAAGTTAAAATTTAGATACATGGAAAAGTTTTGGGATGTTTTATTTTGACGGGTGTATTAATAAATCACTTGTAATAGTAATTCAAAAGCCATAAATTGAATTTTATAATATACCACTTTTCATGCTTATAAATTTCAGCGTCTACTTAAAAAATAGATACTTTTCCATTGGTGGAGCCGTAAAAATCACCTAACTATTACTGACGCCAATGATGCTTAATTAATTGTGGTACACGGATAAAAAAAATTTGTGAAATTACGGTACTGCATAGTAATGCTATTTTTGATAAAATAAATACATTAATTATGGTAATAAATTTCTGTACTATTAAACAAATTGCTCCTAGCAAGACGCCCTGTTGTTTCACATTTCCCTCACTCTAAACCAGTGCTGTTTAAAACGCGAGTGGTGACCAGTTAGAGCTCATCGGAGGACAGAGTGGAGATCCATTGTGTTCTTTGATGAAAGTCGGTTCTGCCTTGGTGCTAATGATAGCCGTATATTGGTTAGAAGGAGGCCAGGAGAGAACCTTCTACCGACCTGTCTACGGCCTAGACACACTGGACCTACACATGGACTTATGGTCTGGGGAGTAATTTTCGTATGACAGCAGGAGCACTCTCATGTTTATTTCACTCACCTTGACTTCAACCTGTTTTGTTGCCATTCAGGAGCAGTATTTAAGGGGGTATTTTCCAACAAGATACTGCTTACCCTCATACTGCTTTTGTAATCCAACATGCGCTACAGACTGTCAACATGTTGCCTAAGGCTTGCTAGATCACCAAATCTTTCACAAATGGAGCATGCATGGGACATCATTAGACGACAACTTCAGCGTCATCCACAACCAGCATATATTGCCTGACCAAGTGCAATAGGCATGCAACTCTGTCCCATGAAATGACATATGGCATCTGTATGATACAATGTATGCCAGATTGCGCGCTTGCATTCAAAATTATGGTGGTTATACCGGTTATTAATGTACTAGTATTTCGCATTTGAAATGTTTTTTCTCTTAATTGCCTGAACCTGTGTCCTTAAAACTTTAATCAATTAAGTATGTTTCTCAGACAAACTCGTTGCTGAAATTTCACTATTCTACAATAATTTTTTCTTGGTGTTGCGATTTTTTTCCATCAGTGTTTAAGACAAAAATGTTTTCTCAACTTGAAATCTCATTGTAGTGTATTGTGGAAGATTGTTAACTAGAATGATGAAATTAGAATAAAGACTAGATAGTCAAAAATAAAACAACGAACTAAGCTGAATGGCCTGTGTGGTGGTCAAAGCTCTGTTCTCGTAACAGAAAGATCCGGGGTTCAAATTTAACTTCGGGCATGGGTGTAATTTATCTCTCTGTTCTTTCATTGTTGGGCTGCCTATGAGGTGCCCACGTTAAAGTGATTATTAGAGAGGTTAAGCATCTTCGGCACTACTAAGTTTTTGTCTTTTTTTTCTAAAAAAAGTAGGCTGTCAAAATATTTCTTTAATTTCAACAAAATGCATTTTTTATACAAGTGATGGTAGTTATGTCGCCACCTTGGTGAAACTTTTGCTCGGAGCATATACCAGTTAACAGTTTAGTAAAAAATGAAAAAAAAAAATCCGTGATATTTGAGTGTCCATGTTTTACAGTGTAATACGATATTTAAATCAGTAGGTGCTGTGGAATATTACTAGTTGTTGCGGGAATTAATATCCTAATATAGGGACTGAGGAAAGAGGTTCAGATAATTAAGATCAGAGAATTAGAATTTTCAAGCAGTTTATATTTAGAGGAAACGAATATATTTTTTTAATGGGAAAAAAGTTCAGTGAAGTTGTTTTACCTCTTGTTGGATTTCTATTTTTGGACTCCACTTGCTTGTAGGCGACCTTAAGTGCCTCCAAAGTTGAGTTTTTTTCTTTAAATTTTGGGACAATTTTTGTATTTTAGGGCATTTTTTTCAGATCTTTGGGGTACTCTTTTTTTTAAACTTTTTAAATATATCTTTGGTTTTATTAGTTTTTCTATTTATTAAAGTTTATGTATAAAACAAAAAGAAGAAAGAAGATATGCAAAACGAAAATTTTCAGAAGTCATTGTTTTTCTTTTATTTTGTTATTTCAGTAAACATTTTTCGTTACAAACTTTAATGAACTTGGAACACGTATTGCATTGCTTTGCATACTTTGATAGAAATGAAAGTACTTTTAAAAAGGAAAACATGTTTGATTAAAATTTTTACCTAAATATTAGGGCAATTTAGCATTTTAAAAGACATTTATTGTATTTTTAAGGGCATAAGTAGGGATTTTTCAGATATACTCCGGGCTCGATCTATCTCTGTAATAAATACGTAAGAAGTAGAATGGAGTATCTAGATCAAAATGGACAAATAGAGTGCGGGACCAAATCGACAAGGTATCGAAACGCAAACGGGGTGGAAAAATCGAAACAAAATTCTCATGTATCGCCAAATAAAATAGCATCGATTACGTTAAATTAATAGTTGCTGACTTTCAGGTTTTCGTGCAATAATGCCATCATTATGTTACTATCTTATAAAAATTATCTTTCATGCAACGAGAAATGCATCAACGATCTAATGCGAACTGAATCTCAGGCTCGTATGAAACACCGTTTGGGAATCATTGGTTTAGTTGCCGCTTGTCAACCTTGTTTTAAAAATAATCTTCAAATCATTGTACTTTGATTTCAAATTATAGAATGACATATCGCAACTATATTTACAATTTATTTATTAAACAGCTTTAAATGAATATCGTATAAGGAGTATTATGAAAATATTTCAGTTCAATATTATGCTGAGTTAAAATGTCCTAAAGCGGTGGTAAGTATTACATTTTAAAGCAAATCAGATAAAATTGAATAAGCTATAAAGTACAACGTTCTTTGATGTGCTGGTAATAAAAAAGGATGCAAAAATTGAATAAATAAATGAATGAAACTATAACATTAGAAAAGTAAATAAAAAATGTGTAGATATGAACTGCAAACTTTTTTTAATCCCAACAACAAAAATGGTGGCAGCTACTTTTTTTTTACAGTTCTCTATTTCTGATTAAGCAACAAACGGAATAGAGACAGCAATAACATGTTTTGGATGGTTAACTTAGTACTGAATTAGTACTATTGATATACACCGAAGAGCCATTACATTATGACCACCCTCCATCTATAACAATGGGCTCGCCCAGGTTTTCATGGTTTCTCGCCCAGGAACAATGTCTTCATGGGGCACATTGGGACCCATAATCCTCATAGAACAATCCCTGACGTCTGTAAGCTACTTGAACATAGTTCACCCATTCATGGTAACAGTTTTTCCTGTGGGGGATGGTGTTTACCAACAGGATAATGTACCATGTCATAAGGGTCGAATCGTCATGGTTCGAGGAACATTCCAATGACTTTCAAGTCATGTCTTGGCCCCCAAATTCACCTGACCCTAATCCAATAGAGCATTTGTGATCCTACTTCGAAAACCAAATTCGTGCTGCCACGCTACCCCCTCGCAATGTGAGGGAATTGCAGGACCAGTTGATGAGCGCTTGGTACCAGATACCTCAAACTACCTATCAGCACCTTGTGGAATCAATGCCACGGTGGGTGCTAGCAGTTTTGAGGGCTAAAAGTGGTCGTACATGTTATTAGCAGGGTGGTCATAATGTAATGGCTCTTCGGTGTCTATATATATTTAAAAAAAACAACTTAATGTGATGTTTTTAAAAAAAATAAAAACTGCCGAATTCTATTATTAAAAGGTTTATTACAGAATTGTATATTAATAATTTTGGGATAATTAAAAATAAAAGAAATTTTAAAATACTTCGCGCATGTTTTGTAAAATTTCAATGAGTAAAACTAGTAAGAAATCATTAGTTTTTCATGACGCATGAAGCATTTTCAACTCTCTATCTATGGTGGTTGAATTTCTTAGTGACGTAAGATAACTCTTAATGTATTGTAAAAATACTGTTTCAATTTTTCATTTTGTTTTCTCATTTGCGTAAGTCTGAAAAATCTAATCATCCTAATGGTTTTATATTAAGAGAGAGGTTTGATTTAATACTTATATAATTTCCCCGTGAAGACAATGTTTCATAAAAAAAGAGTCCTATCTGCCGCGTCTTAGCTATAAAGAATATTTGATAAGCAATCAATAGATTTCATTGTATTTCAAATTTCATGCGCCATTGAAGAGCCACTGATATCATCAGCAAGAATAGATACAAAGCTGAAAAAACTGATAAAACGAAACAAGTACAATAAACGAGGGACATAAAAAGAAAAGAAGGGAATAGCTAGGAAACACGAACGTGAATTTACTTTTCCAGTCAAAAGGTACGATAATATCTTTCTTCTCGAACTATTGTTTCACGAGTTAATGAGAGTTGGTGTTTTCTTAAGAGGTTTTGGAAGTTAAGCAGTAAGAGCAATTCTTGAAGAACCATTTTCTCGAATATTGAATGATTTTTCACTCAAATGGTTACTTTATGACATGAGTTTTTACACAATAAATATATTTTTAAAAAGCTTTTAGCAATGTAAATCCAAATTTAAAGAAACCAAAGTGTACTTTTGTTGTGTGTTATATTTCTTTGCTATTTTTGCGCCTATGCTACTTATTTAAACTCCCTAGAAGAAGATATTCTATAATTTTAAACAAAATTTGTTCAGATTTACACCGCAGTTTTTCCTTAAGAAAAAGAATGTAAATAATATAAAGGTATTATATTTATTTTCTTTACATTTAAAAAGTATGTACTTTAGCTTATTTTATTTTTTTTCGAATTTCTCGTTCTTTTAATGCTAATTTAGAAGAAATAGCTATTACTTTTAGGAAAAAAAATAAATATTTATTTTATTGATTATCCTTTTTGAAAGGATTCTGACTTTTTTAATAAATACTAGTATCAATAGAAACGAAGGTAGAAGTAAAAATTACGCTCTTTTACTATTGCCAAATTGCTCTTACTATTAGATACTTCAACTCGAACATTCGTTATTAATTTATGCTAAAAGCACGAGTGCTTTTTATAAAAATATTAATCGAAATTTGTATGCTTGTATTTGTAGAAGACTTTAACTACATTGTTTCAGAAGACATGCTACAGAATTACAAAACTTTCCTTACAAGTTAATGAGAAATAATCCTTACCTTCAACAAAAATATTTAAGGAAATCCTTATCGATCGCCATTTCTGAAAGTTTTTCTTTTATAGATAATAGTTTTGATAGAAGCGAAGGTACGAGTAAAAATTACTTACTTTTACTAGTACCAAGCTACTTTTAGTATTATGTGCTTCGACCCAAACATTCGTAATTAGTTCTTGCTAAAAGTACTCGTGCTTTTTATAAAAATATTAAAATAAATCTTTACTTTTCCTTTCTAAAAGTTCACTACTTTTTTATTTGATAATAGTTTTAATACAAATGGAAGTACTAACTAAAAGAACATACTTTTACTTGTGCTGCGTTAATTTTAGAATTTGATTCTTCTAACCGTACTTTCATTTCTAGTACATGCAAAAATCACAATTATTTTTTATAAAAATATTAAAAGAAACATTTAATTTTCCTTTCTTAAAATTTTCTCCCTTTTCAAAAGTTACCATCATACAAATAAAAAGTACGTACTTTTACTTTTTTACGTACTTAAAAGTACGAATTTTTACAATTCACATAGTAAATTTACGTTAATTTTAAAATTGCTCCTTCTACTTGTATTTTTCTTATTTGTTACAAAGAAAAACATCATTACGTTTAGAAAAAAAATATTTTAAGAAATTACTTTTTGTTTCTAAGTTTTCTCACTTTTTCAAAATTAAGTACAAATTAAAAGAAGTACTTTCCCTTATCCTTCGTTACTTTCAAAATCATTTCTTCTATTCTGGTTTCCGGCTTAGGTATAATTTTAGGCCCATTACGCGTGATCTATAAAATAAAGTAGGTGCTATGCTGGAGTTTATTTTTGCATTTTCCCCCATAAAATTCTACAATTCTACAATCAGCAATTTCAAAAGAAAAAAAAATTATAATGTATGCTTTGCGGTTTTTAAAGTTCTTCTTAAATATCTCTGTTTTTGTACAATTTACTCAAATTTTTTTTACATTATTATGTTATTTACATAGTTTGAGGCGTGGTGGCTCAGAGGATAGAGCACTAGCCTCCCAATGAGGGGGCCACGAATCATGCATCCGAACACAGAGCTGACGTAAAATATCCTCAGTGGTTGACGGATCATGAGTTGCAGTCCTCTAGCCATCAGGCTAATCGTGGGAGTTTTTTGTGGTTTTACTTTTCATGTAGCGCTAATGCGGGCTGGTTCCGTCGAAAAGTCCTCCAAGAAGGCAAATTTCTCCCATTATTTGATTCACAAATTCCCTGGTTTTCTGGATTGGGTTCAAAACTACAAGGCTCCGGAGTTAACAACCTTAACTCAACCTTAACCTAACATTAACAACCCTAAACTCAAAATTGGGACAGCTGTTCAATGACATTTTTAAAATAATTTATATTATGCTATTATTAAGTTTTGCAATTTTACTTTGAATTTACGTAAAAATTTTAACACATGTGTTCGGTGGTGGTAATAGCTTTGAGGTTAATTATTGTTGCTAAAATTTTTTTAATAAAAATGTATTTAAAGTAGTAAAGTTTTTATAAAAAGAAAAGATATCAATGTACTTCGCAATGCCCAGAAAAAATAGTTCAGTGAAAGCGATATTGTTAAGTTCCTAAATGTTTTTAAAAATTTACCCTAAACCACTAAATTAACAGCATTCTTTTGAAGTGTCAAATGCAATTGCTTTGCCACTGTTTGTAACTATTTTTTACAATAATTAATCACTCGTTGTTTCTTTAGTTATAGTTTTCTAAGTACAATCGCGTTCTTAAATCCATGGAAGAAACAAACTCTTTAAATTGCAAAGTGTGTTGCCTATTTCTTTACGAAAGTTAAAAGACGATACAGTAAGAAAATGTGATTGATATCTTTAAGTTCACTCCCATATGATCAAAAAAACCATGTTTTGTTGACTGGAAATTACTCCACAACATCAGCAGCTATCTTCAAAAATACTGGACTGAAAATGACGTGTTTTAAATAGATATTAGAATAGGTTGAAGTACACTGTAAAAAATTCTGGTTCAAATTGCAGTAAAAAGGGCTTCAGGGGGCAGGTACTTATTGCCGTAAAATCCATTTTTACAGCATCACGTTATGGAACAAAAATTTGACTTTATTCTAATTTTATTTTTATCTAATTAAAATATTTTTTTTTTATCTAAACATAGTTAAAAAAAATTACACTATAGCTTTCATAGTAACAATTACTGTAAAATATCCAAATCATTCCAATTAAATAAATATTACTGTAAAAATTACGATATAATATGTTTGGGTAAAAATGGATTTGACTGATGATGCACTCAAAGTGCCGGTACTTGATACCATAATTTGATCTGGAATACATTACAGTGAGTAGGCATTATAGGCAGTGCAAATCTCGACATTGTTCACAATGCAGTTCATAATACAGTTCATAAATACAGTTAATACTTGCATTTATAAACTCTCCAATTACCATACCATTTAACCTACTAAGCGATACAATTGGAGTTTAAAAATTTTTTCTAAGCAAATTACTTTTGTTCTAAAAGAAATACTTGAAAAAACGGAGATGAATTTTACTCGAAATTATAGCATTAACACAATCCGCTCTTCTCCCTTTTAATCTAATTCTTATAAGTTCAATTTACTTTTAAAGTTGAATATGTTTTCATTTGAAAAAATGTCTTTGCGTTATCAATTTTAAACAAAACACTTAGAGGATATTGATTTTTTGAAAAAAAAAAATTTAACTTCTTGGAAAATGTGTTTTTTTCTCTTAATGATTTTAAATGTTAAGCTTGTATTTAGGTATGAAATATACAAGAGCCAAAACATTACGACCACCCCTAAATTCTGCAATGAACTCTCCTGGATGACGTGGAAGGCACGTGATCAGGTGGAAGTGGTATTTAACTGTTGCTGGAGAGTTTGAAGAATCATTCTTTCACTTACTTCTGTGTGTGATGGGAAAGGCTGCGGAACTAAGCGACTTTGACAGAGGGCAGATTGTAATGGCTCGAAGGCTCGGAACAAGTATTTCCGAAACTGCATGATTTGTGGGTTGCTCGAGATCTACAGTTGTTAGTACTTATGCAAAGTGGATGAATGACTGTGAAACCAGCAGTAGACGACATGGTGTTGGACGTCCACACGCTATCAAAGAAAAAGGTCGTCGGAAATTGTCTCGCTTGGTGAAGCAAAACCGGAGCCAGACAGTGGCTCAGCTGACAGCCCAATACAATGCAGGGTCAAGTAGAATAGTATCAGAGCACACTGTTCAGCAGACACTGCTGGATATTGGGCTATGCAGCAAACGTCCCACTCGTGTGCCTTTGCTGACCAAGCGTCATCGCCAACTACGCCTGTGCTGGGCCCGGGAGCATCACGACTGGTCGTCTCTGGGACCCGTGATTGTGGTAGAGCAGACCATGAATGCTACAGGGTATCTGAACATCATTGCGAACCCGTTGCACCCTTACATGGCCTCTGTTTCTACAGCTAGAAATAGAATTTTCCAACAGGACAACGCCCCATGTCACATGGCTTAAATTGTGTTGGAGTGGTTCCAGGAACATAATACTGAATTCCAGTTAATGTCCTGGCCACCTAACTCACCGGATCACGATCCGATAGAACACATTTGAGATGTCATGGAACGGCAGCTCAGAGTTTAAAGACCACTAAGTCGTAATATCTCATGACCGTTGCTTAAACATCTGGTACAATCTGTCTCCGGTCATCTACCAAGGACTTGTGGCATCCATGCCAAGGCGGGTTGCAGCTTATTAAGAGGTGGTCATAATGTTTTAGCTCTTGAGTGTATATTTCAAAAGGAACTGCAAAGATGTCACACACAAATGCAGTAATTTTTGAAATTCATTCTATATTTGCCGTGAATATAAGGATAAGAAATTTCATGATCAATACCAGTGGTCGAAAAAGCTACATTATTTTTTCAGTTTACTACTTTGTTACAAATGTAGTTAAATACATCTACAATTATTTCCTTCTAAATGTAGTGACTGCAAACTGGAATTTAATTTTAAGGAGACAAACTTTGCTTTTACACCTATGTTCAAAATGGTTTTGAATAAGATATTTGCGTACAATAAAGGAATATTTATTCACCTTAACATCAGCCAGTTTCTTATTCAAAAATTTTTTTTTTCTTTTCGAATTTGTCCATATAATTTCTTATGCCTTTTTGACAGTGAATATTTAATTAAAAAAATAGGAAATTATCTAATATTTAATGCTTTTTTATTTCCTCTAAGAAACTAAGTACATGGAAAATACGTTCCCTTCTTTTGAAATAACAACAATAACGAGTGTGCATTCGCATGCGAAAGTGTGACCAAAGGGATGAATTATTTATTTTTCGTAATGACCAGTTTAAATAAAAGTAATACATGATTTTAAATGCGTAATTTCTGTTAACGCTCAGCTACAGCTACAGGGTCATTTATTTTCATTGCATCCATTGGCGGACCCTCGAAGATTTGTATCCAGCAAATTCGAAAATTTAGTTGCTTTAGAACCGTGTTTACTTTCTGAAGTAATGTTAAAACTAGTTGGCAGGAACAAACTACTGTTTTTTTTGCATCGCACTACTCACTACACCACTTTTTTTTTTTTTTTTTTTTTTTAAAAAAGTAGCACACTACAGTAACAAAAAAGTAGCACAAAAGTAAGCAAACTTCGAAAAAAATAACGACTACAATAGTTTGACTATTTGTGTATATTAGTGTTTGGAAACAAATATATATATATAAATATATATATATAAGTTCAAAATGTAGATAAAACATGGAAAAAATTACAGAACAATGAAAAAAAGGGGGAAAACAGAAAAATGATAATAAAAATAAGAATAACAAGAAACCGGAAAAAGAAATCCGAAAAAAGGAGAAAAAATAATAAAAATCCTGAAAGTAAAAGATATAATCTCTTCATCAACTCACACGATTATATCAATACAATAGCGTGAGGAGCACTCAAAATATACACATATATATATATATATATATATATATATATATATATATATATATATATATATATATATATATAACGTCGTTGCCGAGTGGAAGGATTAAAACTGGTCTTAGGTCGGGAAGGAGGGTAGAAAATTTATTTATTAATTATTAGACAGTGTAGTCATGAGAAAAGTGTAAAAAGTGCACACGAAAAGTTGCGCTCCTTGGTTATATGTTAGGGAAAATCTTGCAAAGTAAAATCCGTAAAATGTCTTCATTTAGGGAAAGAGGGAAATCTTAGTAGTTGCTATTGGTTTATGAAATAGATCGAATGTTTCCCACACAGAGCAAAGGGAAATATGTCCTGCTTTTAATTAAATGCATACTTGAGCCAAAAATAGATTTAAGGACAGGATGTGGCTTTTAAAAGTGTGAGAAAGTATTTCGATTAGAATAATTAATTAGGATGAAGTTTTATAGCAAAGAAACTAACATAAAAAGATTAATTGAAGCTTATTATGTTACATATATTGTATATATATATATATATATATATGTAATATAGAAATTCTCAGGCGAGTCTTTCTATACTAACCGATAAGCTTAAAACATATGTTTCTTATCAAGTTTAAGATGTGGAAGTCGGTCTCTCACAGAGAGCCATAAAAAGTCAAGATGAACCAGATACGGCCAGATAAAAGATTATTTTCTGAAGCTAATGGGCTAATAATTCGTAAATGAAGTAGACATTAAAATACCCCAAAAACTTCCTACCGTCAGAGTGGCGATATCCTTTTAACGAATCAAAATCTCTAAAGTTTATCAATTGAATGACGCTTCAGTGAATAAGAAGATGCTTGCAACGCCCTCCCCTTTACAGGACCTCTCTTTAAAAGCTCGGGAGAGGCAAAAATGCGAGTCTTTTCCATATTTTCCATGGCTAGAGAAATCTAGGCCAATTCCAAACAATCCCTGAAATGGGGAAACCATAATTGTAAAGATTCCATGAACGCTGTTTTCCATACTCCATATAAGTAATAAAATGCCTTTTTAATTGTATTCGCCTAATTCTCTTCAAATATCTAGCCTTTAAAGGCATAACATTACAAGCCGGCATTTGAAAAGTAATTTGTTTGGAAAAATTGGCCGCAGACCGAAAAAGAACGTGAAAAGAAACAACTAATAATATGTCAACAAGCTCCGATGGATGGGGTGAAAAAAGCTGAATTCACTATAGTTCCCTCCGAAGAAGAAGTAAAAGAAAAAAAAAACTTTTGATGCGTTACTATTCTGTTAAAAGAAGAGAAAGAAGATGAAAAGTCAAAAAAGTTTCACATAGCTCCTTCCCGAAAAGAAAGAAATAGAAAGAATCATCAAGTGGCCCACCAGCAGAATAATTTTATATTTCAACAAGTTCCTGTGCATGATATGAAAAGACAGAAGAGTAATTCCCACCCTGGCTATTTGAGATAACGCTGCCTTCATCATAGAACTGCTGACAAATGAAGCCCTTACATCTAACTTCTGTGTTCCATCTGGACAGTAACATATAAACCACCGTCAAATATTTGTTCCTCGAAATGCTTTCAAGACTCTTGTTTAGTTCAGATGAAATGTCACTTCGCTTGTGCACTAACACCTAGGATACTTTGTAGTGAAAAAGAAATACATTTTTGTTGTTTGTAAAATTCTAATGCTTCTAATTTTCGAGTGTCAACAAAAGCTACCAGATGGGTAAGTCTACTACTGCACATTATTTTTGAAGATATAATTTCTAATAGAAATATATTGCCATAAAAATGTCGTTAAAAGATATTGAAGCTGTGGCTAAGTCAATAAAAACAACTCAAGTAACTAAAGTTAAATTATTGGATAAAATTATTTTTCCTAATAATAAGGCGCGCTTAAGTAGAACAAAGATTTTGAATTTTCCAGGATTTCAATTCGAAATCTCTAGTGATAAATTCAATGAAAAGGTAATGAAAGTTATGGATGATTTTAAATTATCCGAATTAATTCATATAGCCGATGTATTAAATATTTCAGGTGATGGTCAGATTGAGGACCTCGCGAAAAATATCGTCACCTATTTAACGGATTTTGATGCTCTTCGAAATTCGTTAATTATGGACGATATTTCGGAAGATGAAAATTTTAATGACTTAGACACTGGAAAGAAAAATGAAGCAGGTAATCGAGATTCACAAACAGATAACATTAATGTTAAAAAAATAGATTCTCATTTAAAAAATGTAACAATACAAGAGCAAAATGTGAATGAACCTAGATTACTGCTTAATTTTTCGGATATTGAAACTGTTACTCCTCTTTTTAAAGGAGAAAAACATGAAAGCATTACTGTATGGTTTGAATCATTTGAAGATATATCTGAAATGTTTAATTTATCACCGATTCAAAAGTTTGTATATGCTAAAAGGTGTTTGAGAGGAAACGCTTTATTATTTCTACGTACTCAGCCTCATGTCGTTTCATATTCAAAATGAAAAGATGCGTTAATGGATGAATATCAAATACCGTACAATTTTGCTGATATTCATGAAATGTTGCAGAGCCGAAAAATGCGTTCCCACGAATCCCTGCAAGAGTATTTTTTGAAAATGCAGCAAATTTCGTGTCTAAGTAAGATAGATGAGAAAGCATTAATTAAATATTGTATTGCTGGCATTCAGGACACAATAACAAAACAATTTTATATGGCTCTACTGATTTAAGTGATTTTAAAAATAAATTACGCATATACGAACAACTACGCATGGATAGAGTTAAAAATAAAACGCAAATGAATCGCGTACCTTACTATACTCCCAAATTCGACAAACAAAAGCCAGAAATTCGTTGCTATAATTGCAACAAAGTTGGCCACAAATCTCCTCAATGCAAAGAAAAGCGAATGAGGAATAAACCGAATATGAGTAATTACCAAAAACAAAGACTCCCAACTAATCATGTTATACAAAATTTGCCGCCCAAACCATGCAAATTTTGCGCAAAGATAGGGATATTTAATGATTATCACTGAGGGCAATCTTGTGTGAATAATCCAATTGTTTTGGAAACCCAAGATAAGGCTATACAAAATCAAAAGTAGCAATTATTAGTATCCGGATACATAAAAAATAATACGTACGTACGGAATAGGGAAAAGATAAAGAACAAAGATAACTCGAGTTGCATGCAAAAATTAATGTTAAATTTGGATACGGGATCAACAATAAATTTGATACCCGAACATATTGTATTAAAATTGAAGGTTCCCGTTAAAAGTTGTAAAGGAATAAATGTTAGCCAAACAAAAGGAAAGTTAACACTGAATAAAATATGCACACTGGATCTAAAAATTGGAAATATTGTGAAATCAACTGAGTTTCTGTTACTTAATACCGATCTCACATATGCCATACTTGGATTACAGGCATTAAAGGATTTTCAATTAGTGATAAATTGTGTAAATCAAGTTGTTTTTCAAAGGAACAGAAAACTGATCACTTTCTCTCCAACAAAGTAAATAACTTGTCATTGCACTTCTCACCTGAAAATCCAATACCTATAAGTGTTAACCAAAATAAACGAAATGTAAATATAAAAGAAACAGGGAACATTGGAGAAACAATTTCAATACACAAAAATAAAAACTGTACGAAAAAGAATGAAACTGATAAAAATATTAAAATTTCGAATGTTTCTGAGATAAATTCTGATAATAAGTGCGCACATTGTCAGATAGACGTCAACGAAACACCGAAATTAATGGAAAATGTGAAAAATTCTGATTTACTCAAAATTCTAAAGGAATATGAGGACATATTTGCAAAAAATAAATATGATATAGGCAAAGTTAGAATAGAACCACAACGGGTGAGGTTGAATTCGGATTTACCGATCTCTTTAAGACCGTATAAAACATCTCCGAAACAACAGGAAGAAATCGATAACCAAATTCAAGAGTTATTAAAACATAATATAATAAAAGAAAGTTCTTCTCCATATTCGGCCCCAGTAACATTAGTATTTAAAAAGGAGGAAAATAAAAAAACGCGTTTATGTGTAGATTTTAGAAAATTAAATCAAGTGACGAAGTCGGACGCGGAACCGTTACCTCTCATGGAATCTCTAATTGATAAACTAGCTCAAAGTTCTTATTATTCTTCTATAGACCTGATTAGTGGTTATTGGCATTTACAAATCCACCCAGAAGACACAGAAAAATTAGCATTTGCAACACACAATGGGTTATATGAATGGTTACGTTTACCTTTTGGTTGGAAAAATGCCCCAAGCATTTTTCAAAGAACTATTCGTAGAATCCTTACTAAACATAAAATTAAATTCGCTACAAATTATTTTGACGATATAATTATTTTTTCAAACAGCTATTCTGAACATTTAGATCATATTAAACAAATTTTTGATATATGTAGACAAGAAAATATTAAATTAAAATTTTCTAAATGTTCCTTTCTAAAACAAAAAATTGATTTTTTGGGATATGAGATAACAAACGGCACTGTTACACCAAATAATAGTAATATTGAAGCTATTAAAAAATTAAAACCTCCTACAAATGTAAAATCTTTGCAAAGATTTCTGGGATCCATTAATGTTTATAACAAATTTATAGATAAATATGCATCTATTCGAGCTCCACTAAATAATTTGTTAAAAAAGAATACTAAATGGATATGGACAGATGAATGTCAGAAATCTTTTGAATCTCTTAAATCAGCTTTAACTAGCAAACCAATATTAAAAATATTTAATCCTTCTCATGATTGTCATATTTTTGTTGATGCCAGTACAAATGGTATTGGAGCTGTACTTAAACAATGTGATGAATCTGGTGTACTGTATCCCGTAGCGTTCCACTCCCGCTCATTAAAGAATTATGAAAAGAACTATTTTATCACTGAGCTGGAATGTCTCGCTATTGTGGACACATTAAATAAATTTCATCATTACCTTTTTGGAAAAAAAATTTACTATACATACGGACCATGCCGCCCTCCTTTGGCTTAAAGATGTTAAAAATCTTAAAGGACGATTATTTCGCTGGTCTTTACACCTTAGTATGTATGATTACATTGTAAAATATACAAAAGGTAGTACAAATATAGAAGCAGATATGCTTTCGAGAGAAACACCAGATTCAAATGTAAATGTGAACAATGATGGAGGTCAAGTATCACATCTTTTGCAATTAAATGACATTATAGAGGCTCAAAAATGTGACAATTTAACTGGAAAATTTGTAGAAATTAATAATGTATTATGCCTTCGTAAAAAAGGATTTACTAAAATTGTAGTACCTTTTTCATTACGGTTAAAATTACTCAAAATTACTCATGAAAAGTTTGGACATCCGGGTATTCAAAAAACAATTAATTTATTAACTCCGGTATATTATTGGCAAAACATTACTTCTGATATAACTAAATTTATTAAGCATTGTCACACATGTCAATTAAATAAGAAGCCCCGTCAAAAAAGATTTGGGCTCCTACAATCAATGCCTCCTGTTGATAAGCCATTTGATTTACTTGCAATAGATAGTGTTGGTGGTCTTAATCATTATAATTCAACAAAAAAATATTTGACCTTAATTATTGATCATATGACTAGATATATATGGGCATTCGCTTCAAAATCTATAACAACAGAAACTTATACCACTTTTCTTCATCAAATTTTTCAAAATCAAATACCTACAAAGCTTTTAAGTGATAGAAATGCAGCTTTTACATCTTCGCATTTCAAAAAATTTCTTAAACATCATAAAGTTAAACAACTTTTAACTACAGCTCATCGGCCTGAAACTAATGGCAAAGTAGAGAGATTAGGACAAACTATAATAACGCGTTTAAAATGCAAAATTAATCAAAATTCTTCCAGAATACCGTGGCCTAAATTATTAAAAGAAGTTGTTCAGGAATATAATTTAACTCCTCACTCAGTTACGGAATTCCCGCCGGCATATTTATTAAATGGCATAGTTCCATATGAAAATCCTTTAAAAGAGGATATTTATCCTCCAATTGAAGAAGCTACGAAAATAGCTATAGAAAACACAAAACGATACCACGAGAAAAATAAAGTTTATTATGATTCTAGATTTGTAGATATAAACTTTTCACCAGGTGACACAGTCATGTATGAAGAGTTTAAATATCCTAACACTAGAAAACTCTCTCCAACTTTTAGTGGTCCTTATAGCATCATTCAAAAAATGTCTGATGTAAATTATGAAATAAATAAAAAGAATAGTCACACTAAAGAAAAAACAGAAATTGTACATGTTTCAAAACTAAGAAAGTATTATGAACCAGAGAAATTGAAGCGTAATCATGAATAAAATTTATTAAATAAAAAATGTAAATATAAAAGAGAAAAACAAATATATGATTTGTTATGCATTATATAAATTTGATGATAGGAAATTATCATGTACATGGTTCATGTGAGCATATTATCCCTTTTTCACGGAAGATCTGACCCCTCAAAATTTCTACAAAGGGTGTGTTTACCCAAATCCAAAATAAATATAGGGTGAAATTTCTCATATAATCTAACCATCAACAAATAATATTTTTCATTGTTGTGTATTTTGAGATAAAATCTGCCGTATCAATATTGATGAGATACAGAATTGTTCTCCTTCTTTTCGGGACTACAACTTGGTATCCAGTAGCATGCCCTTAACGATACTAGAATCTTGGATTCTAGAATTAAGACACATTGGTGTCCTTTTCTTATTTTTTCTTTCATTTATTTTAAAAAAGTATGTGAATAATGAATTTCTGTATATATGTTTTTAAGTTTATTATTTTTTAATTTGTCTTCTTTATTTACTTAAAAAAGAAACAAAAAGAATTTTTACTTACAGCATTTTGTGGTGTTAATGCACAGAACTTTTCACGAAAAAAAATGCTTAATAATATTAGAGACTCTAATTCTTTTTGTTATATGTTTATGTGCACATAAACTTTAATACATTGCATATAGAAGATATTTTAATGTAAACATTACATACTGTTATACTTAATAGGTATACAGGTTTTCTTGTACATAGATTTTACTTTATATTTGTTATTTTTGTTTTGCTTGAATATCTTGTATTTGAAAATTCAACATGTGTTTTGTTATAATTTCATTAAAATTCTGATGGAGGGGGTTGCAAGTAATTAGATATAAACTTTCTCCTAAGTTCTAAATTTAATATAAAACGAAACTTTTTGGAGAGGGGGGGATGTAATATAGAAATTCTCAGGCGAGTCTTTCTATACTAACCGATAAGCTTAAAACATATGTTTCTTATCAAGTTTAAGATGTGGAAGTCGGTCTCTCACAAAGAGCCATAAAAAGTCAAGATGAACCAGATACGGCCAGATAAAAGATTATTTTCTGAAGCTAATGGGCTAATAATTCGTAAATGAAGTAGACATTAAAATACCCCAAAAACTTCCTACCGTTAGAGTGGCGATATCCTTTTAACGAATCAAAATCTCTAAAGTTTATCAATTGAATGACGTTTCAGTGAATAAGAAGATGCTTGCAACGCCCTCCCCTTTACAGGACCTCTCTTTAAAAGCTCGGGAGAGGCAAAAATGCGAGTCTTTTCCGTATTTTCCATGGCTAGAGAAATCTAGGCCAATTCCAAACAATCCCTGAAATGGGGAAACCATAATTGTAAAGATTCCATGAACGCTGTTTTCCATACTCCATATAAGTAATAAAATGCCTTTTTAATTGTATTCGCCTAATTCTCTTCAAATATCTAGCGTTTAAAGGCATAACATTACATATATATATATATATATATATATATATATATATATATATATATATATATATATATATATATATATATATATATATATATATATATATATATATATATATATATATATATATATATATATATATATATATATATATATATATGTGTGTGTGTATGTGTGCGCGTTAAAATAAAAAAATATGTTACTTGAAATAGCAAATAGCTAAATAACTAACACTCTAGTCTAATTTACACTGCAAATAACTAAAATTGCTTTTTAAAAAAAATTACATAGAGAAATAAAGCTTCATAAATGGTTGGCAACAAAGTGAAAAAAAAGTAACTGAAGGGAAAATAAGAAGTCTTTTAATAAGGAGGGTTGAATTAAATAAACTCAACTTTCAACTCAGTGATCAGTTGTGAAACAAATCGAGATATATCAGTGGCACCTCTCCTTTTAGTTCGATTTAGCTGTACAGAGATGTTTTATTTCGTGAAGTCTTAAAATTTCTCAGATCTCTGTGGATGAAAGAACTAAGTGACAATCTAAGAGCTTTTGAAATGGAAGAAGGTCTTAAGAGTATTTGGCATCAAGCAGTCAAGAAGTAACCTTAGAAAATCCCTCTTTTGGCAGTAAACTGAAATACTAAGATTGCGAACGCTATGACGCTAATTCTTTAAATGAATTATAGAGATTTATGTATTTTTCTAGTTTACGGTTCACAGGCAAGAATTTAAGTCTAAGCCATACTCCTTATTTCTTATTTTAAATGTGCAGTGGGCAAAAAAATAAACGGATCCAGGAATAATTTTTGGCTTATAGCGTTCGGAACTTCACTCTCTAGAACTCATTCTTAATGGCTCTAGGGGTGACCTCAAATATACTAATTAATTAATACTTTAAGTTTCAAATATCAGACACAAAAACGTTATTTTCCTGAATTAAACATATCTTTTTTTTCAACGGATTCAGATTTCTGACCCTCAAAATACTGTAAGAAGCTCGGAAATATCTTCCTGATTGTTTGGTTAAAAAGGCTATCCAAAATTTGGAGCCCTTAATGTTAATTTTACTTTTGCATATTTCACCATAAATCGAGAACTTTTTAAGCGTATTGAAAATTTTTCGAGAACGATAAAATTCATTTATCCAAAGATAATTCCATGCATAATATAAATTTCAGTAAAATTTTTTTTGCTACTTTACTTTTGCTACTTTCAAAGAATATAAATACTAATGCAAAATGCATAATTTGAAGGAAATCGGTCGAATAGTTCCTGAGAAATCGAACATTTTCTTAAAAAAGTCGTGTTTTCAAAAATCTGTCTCGATTTAAAGTATATTTTTGTGTCTGGTTTTGTAACTTAGAATATCGTCTGCACTAATTAATTAATATATTTGACGTCCTCTCTTGCACAATTAAGATTGAGCCCTAGAAAGTGATAATCCTACATTTAAACCAAAAGTTATTCAATGTGGTCCGTTTTTTTAAGCAGAGTTCAAAATCAAATTAATCCAAATCTAGGATTAATCAAATTAATCCTAGCTTTAAATCAAATTTATCCAAATTTACTAGAATGTCTTTTAGAACCTTTATTAATCCAGGGCTTCGATTTGTTTATCATTTGTATATCTCCTTTAATATGCTACCAACAAAGTAATGTCAATATTTAAAAAAAAATTTAAAAATTCAGTACCTGGAAATAAACTTAAACATCTTTATGTCCCTGAGGAGAAAAAAGTTCTTAAAGACACACTACAAGTTGTTCACTTATTGCAGGAAAAGTTCAGGTACCAGTTTCACTCAATATTCCACCACATTCATCATTTCACGTCAAATGACGATAAAATAATGATAGAAGCAAGAAAAAAGGGATATGAAATAAGCAAGTAAGGATATCAAATCTCCCGCAAAACCAAAAAAAAAATTATTCAATTTGGTCCGTTTATTTTATTTTTTTGGTACCCAGTTCAAACATTAAATCAAATTTCTTAGAATGTCTTTTAGAACCGTTATTAATCCAGCTCTTCAATTTGTTTATCATTTGTACATCTCCTTTAATATGCTACCAACAAAGTAACGTCAATATTTAGACAAACAATTTAAAAATTCAGTACCTGGAAATAAACTTAAACATCTTTATGTCCCTGAGTAGAAAAAAAGTTCTTAAAGACACGCTACAAGTTGTTTACTTATTGCAAGAAAAGTTCAGGTACCAGTTTCACTCAATATTCCACCACATTCATCATTTCACGTCAAATGACGATAAAATAATGATAGAAACAAGAAAAAAAGGGATATGAAATAAACAAGTAAGGATATCAAATCTCCCGCAAAACGAAAAAAAAAAAAATGATCCATCGATTAGTGTTCTTGCAAGAAAAAAAGTTTCACCGTTTTGCTAAGTTGCTAGGGGATACGAAGAGAAAGATTGCTAATGGACTTGAATGATGAAGCAAACGAAGATAGATTTCACTTTCCTAAAAGTATTATTGACTGAGTGCATCCAATCATAGCCTTGTAACTGTATTTATCAATTGTCGTTTTGCGTTAAACTTTGGAAATGATAATGTAATCGAGTCTAATTTTTTACCACTTTAGTAGTGGAAGAATAAAACAATATGTTAATAATGAATAACACGAAGAATTATTATGATGGTTATTTGGAAAATACAAGGTATACTTTAATAACTACCCTCAATGTATGTGTTCGAAATCTTTGAATAAAAAATTTGATGAAAACCAAGCAAGTCTTACATTAATATTTAAATGAGATAAAAACTTCAAAATCTTATCAGCATTAAAAAGATCAGGTGTCCCTTTAATTTAATTGCATCTAATTTTTTCAGTTTTGTCTGGAAAAAAATGCAACGAAATATTAATAATGAATAAGATAAAATTTTATTATGACTGCTGTTTTTATTTTGCACTAGGAAAGCAATTGAGTGTATTTTGAGCTGGGAAAGAATTTGGGAAAGGAACAGGGTCTCTTGTAATGATCTTTCTCAACATGTGTTCAAAATCCTTGCAAACAAACAAATTGTGAAAAATGGGAGTGACAAACTAATATTTAAATGAAAAAGAGTCTTTACATTTTTATCAATTATTATTGAGAACGGGAAGGATAAAAAAGGAATTATAATCTTAAAAAAAAACCCTGTTAATTTAAATCATATATTTTGACACCAAAAAATGCCTCATTGCCTTTGCTAAACCACAACTCTATGTAATAAAACTCACTGAACAACAACATTCATATTTTTTACAAAACCTGATGACCTCTGCTAAACCACAACTCTATATAACAGAATTCACTGAACGACAACATTTACACGTTTTAAAAATAATTCACAATTTCGAAAAATCCACTTCACATAGACATCACCACGTCTAGAAAACTCAAGTCATAACAGTATATCTTATCATTCTCCAACCGTTTTGATTAAATGTTTTAGCAATCTGTTCTGTATTTTAACATTTTGTGTTTTGTGGTCTGTGTCTTAATATTTTGTGTTTTTGGGTCTGTGTTTCAATATTCTGTGTTTTGTGGTCCGTGTTTTTTTTTAGCGTTTTATGTTTTGTGGTTTGTGCTTTAGCATTCTGTAAAAATTAATTCATTCATTTGTGTAAAAAATATGTCTTTCTCTAGTCACATAAAACTGTTTTGAACTCTAAAGTTCTGAAACGTGAATCAATAATTAAAAATGCTTTTCAATGCAACTCGTTTTAAAAAGCACTTTGAAAAGACTGAACGTTTAATTTCATTGTGATACATTAAAATGCTTTCAACATTATGCCTTCTGGCAAAAACAAATAACGATATCTGAGAATATTTTATAAGAAGGATATTTTTTGAGAAGATTTACCAGTCACTTCAGGTTTATAACATTGACATAAAGTGAGTAACAGTTTTTTTTATAATCTTTTGAAAAGGGCGTGGATGGAACAGCACGCGACGTTCCACATTCTAGAAAACTATATATTCTGATGGATTATGGAAATGGAAAGGTACTTCAAGCAGGATATATGAAGCAACCTATTTATTTTTCGAGGCTTTACGAATATAGAGCTTATCGAGACAGGAAAACACTCTTACTTTATTTATATTTTTTGAAAGGTTAGCATATATAATGTACTATTTCTTTAGTCAGAACTCATCGACGTAAAAACTTCAGATTTGGAAGTAAATTCAAATAACATATTCATCATAACATTTAATAATTCAGTAACATATATGCTTGAATAGTACCTCAAAGTTGAACATATTTTTTAATTTTGAAACCATCGTACGGTCAAAGTTGCTTGAAGATTGCTTACCTAGCTTTCAAAGTACCATCGTGAAATACTGGTCTATCGCAATGGCGTCTTAGGGTTCCACAGAATGGGTTACTATTATATTTGACTTGCACTAAATCAGAACAGAACAAATCGGAAAAAGGCTTAATTTCATCTCAAATATATTTAATTTGTGTTTTTTTTGTCGTATGCCTGATTAGGCAGTTGGGGTGCGATTGTTCCTGTTTTTCAGTAGTGCCATCTATGGCTAGAAGCTCGACTTCTGCCACGCCATTCACACAACCGCAACCCGTTTATAGGGCGGGTCACATTCAAACACAAAGAAGAAAGGACATAGAACACACACAGAGAGAAAGAAACATCCATGCCATGCCCGGGATTCGAACCCAGGACCTTTCTGATGTAAGGACAGTTCCCTGCCCCCTACACATGCTGGTCGGCGTTTTTTTTTATTCAGCTGGACATATCGAAGTAAAAATTTCAGATGTGGGAGTACATTGAAATAATGTATTCCTAATATAATGTACTTAGTTAGGAGTGCATAATATTTTTAAATTACTGTTGAGTGCAATTTCTAGGTTCAACACATTCTTTTAACTTTCAAACCGTTTTATGAAAAAATATTTTTTATTTTTTAGAAGGCGAGTACTTCCGTTCCAAATTGCCAGCATGAAATAAAGAATTATTTTGACGATGCTTTGATGTTCCACGATATGAATTACTATTATATTTGACTTACACCAATTCGTAACAGAAACCAAATCAGAAATTGCTTAATATTGTTTCAAATTTAAATTATACGTGTTTATTCTATTCATTCTGTAGATATAGACTTAAAAAGTTCAGATGTGATAAATTGAAACAGTATATTATTGTAATGTATTTCCTTTGAATTACATTTCGTAAGATTACATTTGAGTAGAACTTCAAAGTCGAATATTTTAAAGCCATTGTGTGCATTAAGGGGCTTTTTTTTAATTCTTTGTGGGCTGGAATTTTATTCCGAAAATTAAGTTCAGAAGAGTCATAAGAATTTTGATCATCGTATGAGTTAAAAACTGGGTTATTTAACAGATAAAAAAATCTTGCAAGTTTAGTTGGTTAAGAAGTTAAGTACCACCAAGTTTTCAAAACATCATTAAAGAATACTAGTCAGGCTGTTTTAAAGCCTTACGGATTGGGCTACTATAATATTTGACTTGTATGGTGGTCGGTGAACTGACTTAATATCAGAAAGATCATGGGTTGAAATCTCGATTAGAGGCATGGACGTTTTTTCCTTATTTTCTGTGTGTACTATCTGCCCTTCTTACTGTGGGAGTAATGTTGGCCTACCTAATGGTATCTCTGAAAAAGTGGTCAACACACCTGCCCTTCTTGTATTCGAATGACGAATGTTTTTATAGATGCTGATGGACATTGGAAAAAAATCTGATTTTCGCAAAACCAGAACAGAAACCAGATCAGTGGAATGCTCAATTATATTCCAAATTCTATTAATTTTTGTTTATTTTCTTCTTCTGCTATACTTTCTGAGAGATAATTCAAATGGAAAAGAACTTACAATTAAAGCGTTAATTGGGTCAAGAAAAACGAATGTTAATATATAAAGGTTAGCATTGGAAAAAATAATATCTGACTTGCACAAAACCAGAACACAAACCAGATCAGCGTGAAACAACCTATTTATTTTGAGGCTTTCCGAATATCGAGCATATATGTATACACCGATGATCCATTACATTATGACCATACTCCATCTATAACAATGGGCTCTCTCAGGTTTTCATGGTTTCTCACCCAGGAACAATGTCTTCATGGGGCACATTAGGACCCATAATCCTCATAGAACAATCCCTGACGTCAGTAAGCTACTTGAGCATAGTTGCAGACCAGGTTCACCCATTCATGGCAACAGTTTTTCCTGCGGGGGGTGGTGTTTACTAACAGGATAATGCACCATGTCATAAGGGTCGAATCGTCGAGGAACATTCCAGTGACTTTCAAGTCGTGTCTTGGCCCCCAAATTCACCTGACCTTATCCAATAGAGCTTTTGTGGTCCTACTTGGAAAACCAAATTCGTGCTGCCACGCTACCCCCTCACAATGTGAGGGAATTGCAGGACCAGTTGATGAGCGCTTGGTGCCAGATACCTCAGACTACCTATTATCACCTTGTGGAATCAATGCCACGGCGAGTGCTAGCAGTTTTGAGGGCTAAAGGTAGTCCTACATGTTATTAGCAGGGTGGTCATAATGTAATGGCTCTTCTGTGTATATGGGCGGATCTCTAAGACCTTTAACTTTTGATAATAGAAAAAAACAATAAAAAATAATAGGCACACTATTTTTACACCTCCAGATTTGTTTGAAAATGTATAAAATATCAGAAAATAATCGTGAACATCGAAAATTTTGATGCCTTTTTAAGTATTAACAAAAAATTAGAATTTTTGAACTAATTTTTCTAGGCTTACATACATTTCATTAAAAATAATTAAAACGACAAAAGTATCATTTATTTAATAAACATATAAACTTATTGAACTTATTTTTCTTTTATTAAGCAACTTTTTCTCTTAAATAAATTCATCCATATTTACCCTTTATTTTTCATCAAAAATTATCAGTATCCTAAATGAATTTAAAAATTTTAATATTAAGTCAAATTGTTATAAAATGTGTAAAAAGGCTTACTTTAATTATTTACAGTCAAAAAATATCTTCAATTGGTAAAACATAGGGAAAAAACTAAGTTCTGATGCGTTAAATACAATTAATTAATCCTGAGGTTACGGTTTGACAGGGTTACGGTCTGAACAACCTAGAGAATAGATCGAAAACTTTACTCAGATGCAACACGATGCGATGCACACAACACGGAAAATAAATTAGGCAATGACAAACTTGTGATCAAAATTTTGATTGATTTTAACATTTACTTTTTAGAACTGCGCCTGATTACGGTCTTGACATCGTAACTGTAATCTCACCGAATGACAGTTTGTGATTATAAACCTAGAAAATTAGTTCAAAAATTTTAATTTTTTGTTTATACTTATAAGGGCCTCAATATTTTCGATGTTCATGATTATTTTCTGATACTTTATTATATATATATATATATATATATATATATATATATATATATATATATATATATATATATATATATATATATATATATATATATATATATATATATATATATATATATATTAAACTTAACATATATTATAATCTCTAAATATACCGTGAATGTGAATATTCTTTCCAGATTAATTTAATTTTTAGAATTTCAAATAAGTATTTTTATTTCGGTAAAATAAAATAGATAATTTACTTATATTTTAATCTCTATAAATTCCACGAAACTTTTCTGAATAAAATATGCGAGGCAGAAAAAAGTAAAAATGTAGTGCATTTCATTGTATAAGAGGTTTATGGCGATTATAATCATTTGCCAGATAAAACAAAATTTCGTTTTAGCGAAAAAAATAGAAAGGGACATAAAATATGAAAATTTAGCTAGCTAGGCTTTTCAGAAGGATTTAGAATTTTTAAATGGAGGACATAATTTTTGTAATGTTCAAAGAGTGGATTCAGGAGAAGAGCAACTCAACTCTTTTACTTTCACCTCATGAATTTCAAATTATATTTTTGCCTGTGGCAACATTTGAATATCCAAGGGAAAGAGAAAATATTCATTTCGCAAGAAAGAAAGAAGTGATTACCTTTCAAATATAGTTATTTTTAAATATTTTTTTAAAAAGGATTTCATTCTAGAATACAACTTTAAATATAATTTTGAAATAAATTTAAATCCTTCATGGGGAATAAAAACAATTTTAAATATTTTGAAGTGCATTATTTTTTAATTTTCGTCAGAATAATAAATAAGTACTACTACAGAGGAATTCGGAAAATAAAAAAGTTTTCTAATAAGATGATTAAGAATTCTATGTTTAAAAAAAACTTTTGAATACTGTGTCAAATAATTGTTAAAAAAAACAATTATTTTATGTTGTGTGCTAGCTTTTAATAATTGAATTTTTATGTAGTAATTTTGTTACGTTGTGTTTGTTGGTGAAGAAAAAAAATACGTGACGTAACAAAAGTCTTTGTAAAATAACAAAAACGAAAATTTATAAGCGTCTATCCTAAATATTAACACAGTAATTTTGCTTAACCGCGTTTGTTGCTGTATAAGAAAAATATGATATGCATGAATGCGTTATATCGGGTTGAGTAAAAAGTTTTCCGCCAAGGGGAGATACCTCCGTGCCAGCAGAAGCCATTCCCTTCGTAGTTAACCTTTTCTGAAATAGGCTTTTGCATTTTAAAGCTGAAAGTTGGAACTACACAACTTTGTAATTTGTTTGCCAAATCTTTATCATCTTGTGCACCAAAAAAGTGCTTAAAATGGAGCTATCACGTAAGCAGATCAGAACGATTATGTACTATGAGTTCCGAAATGAACTCAGTGTAACTGAATGCCACAGGAAAATGTGTGAAAGTTTAGGTTTCAATACTGTTTCTTATGATACAGTAAAAGTTTGGTTTCGAAAGTTTAATAGTGGGAATTTCAACATTGAAGATGAGCCACGTTCTGGCTGACCTATTGAGGTTGATTGTAACCAATTAAAGCAAATTACTGATCAAGACAGAAATTTTTATACACGAACCATTGCGTTAGAGTTTGACGTTTGCCAAAAAACAATAGTAAATGCCCTCAAACGCATAAATCTAACATTTAAGTTTAGCCTCTGGGTGTCTCACGAATTGACTGCTGAAGACAAGAGCAAAAGAAAAGCGGCCTGTTTGGTTCTGCTTAGAGATCAAAGAAAGGAGAACATTCTGGACAGAATTGTGACCTGTGATGAAAAATGGGTATACTACAACAATACTAGCCATAAAGGAGGGCGGTTAGCACCCGGGGAATCAGCAGGTTCGGTAGCAAGACGAACGCTAACTAACAAGAAGGTCCTGCTCTGTATCTGGTGGGATTGTCGTGGAATTATCTACAAGGAGTATCTGAAAAGCGGGCAGGTTATCAACAGTACAATATACAGCAATATGCTAATCAAAGTTAGCGATGCCATTCGTGAAAAACGAAAAAACGAGCTCAGAAGGAAGGTGGTTTTCTTTCATCAAGATAACGCCCGGCTACATGTCAGTGCAATGACCGGCTGGACCCCCTACACGCTGGAGTGGGACTTGATGCAACATCCACCATGCAGCCCAGACATGGAGCCTTCGGATTACTATCTGTTTTCCCATCTGTAGCTGCATCTTGATGGCACAATCTTCCGTTCAAATGACGAGGTCATAAATGAGGTTGATCGCTTTCTGAACTCGCGCACCCCAGAGTTCTTCGCAGCAGGGATTGAAAAGTTGCCAAAACGTTGGCAGATTATTGTTGGTTTGAATGGAAATTACTATCCTCATTAGCTTTGCTGATTTTCTATGCATTTATCATTTTATAGGATTTTTTTTTTGGCGGAAAACTTTTTACTCAACCCGATATTATGAAAGTCATTGTATAATAATAAAAATTAAAATTTATAAGTTTGTTACTCTATATGAAAAATATGATATGCGTGAATGCGTTAGATTACAAATGTCATTGTATAATGATAAAAGTTAAAATTTATAAGTTTGTTACTGTATAAGAAAAATATGATATGCGTGAATGTGTTATATTATGAAAGTCATTGAATAATGATAAAAATTAAAATTTATAAGTTTGTTACTGTATAAGAAAAATATGATATGCATGAGTGCGTTATATTACTAAAGTCATTGTATAACGATAAAAATTAAAATTTATAAGTTTGTTACCTTATAAGAAAAATACTTAAGATATGCGTGAATGCGTTATATTACGAAAGTCATTGCATTATAATAAAAATTAAAATTTATAAGTTTGTTACTGTATAAGAAAAATATGGTATGCGTGAATGCGTTATATTATGAAAGTCGTTGCATAATAATAAAAATTAAAATTTATAAGTTTCTATCCTAGGCATTAGAGTTATGCAGTTGTATTGGTTTGGAAGAGAAGAATATTGAAGCACGTGGCTTAACGAAAGTCTATGTATAACAATGGGAGGGAATTGGCCTTATCTTTGCATGTACACTCATGTTCATGCGTGCATGTTTTGAAGCAACAACGCATGTTCTCTGCCAGATTCTTCAAAAGTGCCCAAAAGATAAATTATTTCAAAATATATTCGTTCAGCTATTGTATCTTTGGAGAGTTTTGTAAATGTATCTTCAATAAAAGATTTATAACCATTTAATTGCTTTTTTCAAATAGAAAAATTTATACTGTTTCTGAATTGCCTTTGCTGTGTTCCGTGGTTTAGATAAAAAAAACATATGTATCATAAATAACTTTCTTAATATTTTTAGGAGGTAAAATTTAATTTAATCTTTTCAATTTCTTTCCGGTCAAAGCTGTCCTGAATCTTGAAATCAAACATTCATTTTATAACAGATAACATTACAAAATGTTTTTGCTTGGTCTAAAAATGTTGAAAGATATACAATTGCAATGTTTATTTTGCCCATTGACGCTTTTACTTAACATTAACGTTACAAATTATTTAATTGGTACAAAAAAGGAATAAATAAAATGAGAAAAATTTCCATTGTGTAGAATTATTACTATACAAAGGGATTCAGCACTATTTAAAAATGAACATATGTATGTCAGGAAAATAAGGATAAGTACGTTTTATATAGGAATGCATGGACGTAAACACTCTGCATGTGGACCACATGCACTCAGAAACACAGACTATGTAAGGTGCAAGGTAGGTTAAAAATATTAAATATGTATCCCACGAGATATTTACTCAGCATTTTTGTTTAAAAGAAAGTCTTAAAGCAGGTACACAAAGGCTCCATCACTCGTAAACGAAAAAAATTTGCTTTTCGACACTTCATTTCGCGCTGTCTTCCCATCCACTTTTTGCGAGTCAGGAATGTGCTTGGGACCATATATTCCTGTATGAATCTTGTTTATGATCATGATTTTAATTTTAACATAGATTCTTGAACAATAGTTCAAAATCATCCTGTATTGCGAATTAATAAGAGTCTACTATTGTGAGTTAGATTACAAGATTGCTTAAGATAATATTAAAACGAATGATTCTTATTTGAAGGGGATTATTGTGAGTTAAAGATAAACCACAGCATTGCAAATTAAAAACTTTTATCGGAAGATTTATAATATTAATGTAGGAAATCGTATTAAAAGATGTGCAAAAAAATAAAGATACGCATCAATAACATTTGATCTAATAATCGTATCTTTCCAATCTAGGACTTAATCTTAATGGTTTGAGGAGATGAACTCAAATATGCTAATTATTTTGAGCAGAGGTTAAGTAACGAAATCAGACACAAAAATGTACCTTCTTTGAATAAGCATACCCTTTTTTGCCGATGGATTCAGATTTTTTACTCCTGAAATATAGGGGGTGGCAGCAATTTGGAAAATAGGGTCCCAATAGTTTGGGCAGGAGATCGGTCCAAAGTTTGGACCCCTTAATGTTACTTTTACTTTTTGCGTATTTCACCATACCTCGAGAAGTTTTCAAGCGAATTTAAAATTTTTTTGCACATAATTATAATATTCGCTTATTTGAAGATAATTCTATGCAAAATAAAAATTTCAGCAAAATAAATATTCGTTAATAATCGTCAAAAAAATTTTGAATTGTAAGGTATACAGTTTTTCATGTCATTTTAAAGAATGGAACTTTAAACAGCAAAATTCAGAATTTGAGTGAATACGATCGTGTAGTGCATACCTCAGCAACTATCTTACCAATTTCACACGAATTTTGTATGCTGCCATTTAAAAACATTTTTTAAATTAATGTAAAAGCGTGCATACTTTACAATTTAAATTTTCTCGACTTTTTTTTAAGAAATAAAATAATAAAAAATAAATATTTACTAAAAGTTGTATTTTGTATGGGATTTTATTTGGATAAACGTATTTTATAAGTGAGTGCAAAATGTTTTCAATTTGTTTAAAAAGTCCTCAACATATAGTGAAATGCGCAAAAAGTAAGATTCACATTAAAGTATCCATGCTTTGGACAGCTCTCCTGACTATTTCTGACCCCCCTACATTGGGGGTCAGAAATCCGCATCCGATGAAAAAAAGGTATGCTTATTCAAAGAAAGTACACTTTTGCGTCTGATTTCGTATCTTAAAATATCGTTTGAACTAACTAATTAGCACATTTGAGGTCTCCCCCACTAATCATTAAAATTAAGTCCAAGAACATGAAGATCCGATCTTTAGATCAAAATTATTCAGTGTGGTCCATTTTTTTATTTTGCGCAATGTCATCACATACCTCTTTTAATCTGAAATTTTCAATTTACCCCTTGTTGCCCCAGATGTTTAGACGAATAGAATGTTAGAATTGTGAAATAGAAATTTTCTTAAAAAAATGCTTATTGAACGCTTTGCTTTTTTTATTATTAATATTAAATTTCTCAAAAAAAATTTCCGTGATTAAATTTTTTTTTCATTCCCACATACTCATTTTTTAGATAGGTTATTGCTTTTAGATTATTTTTAGATTAATCCAAAAAGGGCTAATTCGAAAGGTATTCCGGGAATAGAACAAAATCTCGAAGGGAAATTTAAATATACAAACGCATTATTTTGAATAGCAATTTTAATATGCCTCCTGAATCACAATTTTCTCTTTTATTTAAACGCCCACAATGATTACTTTTGTATAGAAAGTTCAATTTGATGGCATTATATTAAACGAAAAAAAGTAATCTGAAATAAACTGCTAACCGTTCTAATGAGACTTTTGATCCCCGAGAAAACATCTGCCACATGTATCAAAGCAAATTACTTCTTATGCCATCGTTCAAAATGAGTTTATTTTTTATGCTAACGGTTGCATTTACAAAAGAGTATTAAAAACATTTCATTTTAAGATATATATTTTGTTGGTTTAATGAAATAAAAGATTTTATTAAACTAATTTTAAAAAAGATAAAAGAAAAATGAAATCCAAATGAAAGCTCTAAGCATGGTCGTTGAAGATTATTTCATAAAATAATGCTTTTTGGCAAATACTGTGCTATTTTTATAATTTTTGTGGGTTCACAACAGTTATTTGTAACTGATAAGTTGATGATTTTACATCGCTAGGCAATGCATGCTATGCTGATTTGAATATAATATTGGCTCAAAATTAAAAAGACTTATAGTTTTGTGGGAATGAAGAGTGTTATTGGTTCTTGTTTAACGTTGGAAAAATGCTCAAATACCGCATTGTGTAAGCTCATGAGTTTAAACAAAGAGTTAAATTTGATTAAAATTATTTTACTTTAAATGGAAAAATCTCGTTAAATTAGCAATCTTTTTAAAAAATTAGTTTAATATTTTTTAAATATTTAATTTGCTTGTTCGTTTTAAATTCTAGCAAACTTTCTCAGCAATACATAACATAAAATTAAAACATCTCAAACTACTAAGAGGTAAACAAAGCAACTAAAAGGTAATTATTGGATAATATGAATTTGGATAGGATTTAGACAGGATGAATTTGGATAGGACAGGTCTCGGATACATTTGACTTAAAGATGGATACTACACTAGCCGACAGAATGGAAGATAGTCGCATAACCGGAGAGGTATTATAACAGCTGTTACTAAATAACGCGTTACAGCTGTTACGATATGAAATTAAGTACAACAAAATTCCGTTATAATTCTATCAGTATTAAAAACATACATATTAATATTACTTTCAAGAAGTAACGAGCAAAAGTGCTAGTGCTTTTAGCAAAAGTAATGAGTAAAATGTAAAAAGTTTTGATTTTAAAAAGTAACGAGTGCAAGTAAAAATGAAAGTGCAAAACAAAAAAGTAACGATTTCAAAGTATATGAAGTGAAATCAAAATTTCAAAATGACCTTAGATAGCATTAAAAATTGCAAGAAATAGCATTTTTTTTAAAAAATTTAAAACGCTTAAAATTTTAATTTATTAAACTTAAAAATGCAGGAAAATGTTACAAATTTTATTGAAATAGTAAACGTTGAAAATATGCGAAAACCAATCCATAAATCAAAATTCAATGTTTGAAAATACAAAGGAGTTTCAAAATTTTTCGAAACAAAATTTATTTTCAGGGAAATTTTTAAAAAATTTCAGAAGAAAGTAACGATTTCTTTTTACATTTTCGTTACAAATACTTGTACTTTTCCTTAAAAAAAGTAGCGGAAAATAATTAAAAGTATTAAACTATGTAAGTAACGAAGTACAAGTAAAAGTAAGCACTTTTTACTTTTACTTTCGTTACAAATAACGAAAGTAAAAGTATTGCCATGTATGATTGAAAATCACTGGGCAGACTCATTTTAAAATTTAGAATAATGGGACACGATATGTTTTCATGAAGAATTGGATAAACCATTTATTGCCACACATTGTTGAATGCATAATTTTACTTTGATAACGTCAAAATTTTCCTCCAGTCTAGAGTTTAAATTATGAATAAGTAGCCACTGGCTACCAGAGTCATAAGAAGTTGGAAGCACTTTTGCATTTTAGGTCGTCACTCTTATATAAGTGTACGCATGGCTTCAGTGTTGTTGATTTAATATATTCTTTCGGAAAAAAGGGATTTGATTAATTTAAATTAGATTTTCTTTTATTTAAATCACCATATTTTATTTTAAGAATTCTTTATAACATACTTATTGGAAATTAATCTATATGTCTTTAAAAATGCATTATTAAAGAATATTTAAACAATGCAAGTAGCAATGAATTAAATATATTTCGAAACTAAAGATAAAGAATCTTATATATACTTGTAAAAGATATCAGAAATTTTAAGAAGAGAAAATTAAGAATTTTCTTATACATAGCTTGGTCAACCAAATTGATAAAAAAACACTAATTAATGTTCCGAAAACTTATGGTGATTATTTAAATAAAATTTTATCGAATAATTTCACTTCATTTGAAAATGATTAACTTTTCTTCGGAAGATAGTAAAGTGTAGTTTACTTTTTAATAATAATTAATTAAATTTAAAAAGAAAATCTAGGAAATTAATCTATCTGAACTTTTTTTAGATTAAGAAATTTCTTGAAAATTCACGAGCCGTAATAATAGCTTGTATGAAAAAACTTAGATGGTATCTTAAAAATTACTCGAAAATTCGTAGCAAAAACTCTGAACGTCGAAACCACATTAATTTAAGATGCAGTTGTCGATAAATCGAGAGTGTTTAAAAGTGATTACTGAAATGCGTAACTTAAAACTCCATTGTTGTAATACTATATAAATGTTGAGATTTTAAACACTATTAGGAAATTCGTAGCAATAATTGCTGAAGGAACGATTGACAAGGCATCGCGAATTTATGATAGAATCATCACGAATCGAAATAAGTCAAAAAAGGCTTATTCTAATGAGCGATTCAAATTTCGCGTGCCGTAATAATATTGTTTAAAAAGATTGAATTTCTTTATAAAAATAGTTAAGATCATATAACTTTAAGATGAAATTAAGCAAAATGTAGTAGCTCAAATGTCGCAATAATAACGTATTAAAACACAGAGAATTTGAAAACCTTGTAAAAATACGTTGCACTTACTTTCGAAAAAGTATCTACAAAACTGTTTGAGTTTACTATGGGAATGTCACGAATCAACTCCTTCAAATATTGACTGCTTGAATGCGCAATATGAAATTTGCGCGCTGTAATAAAAAAGTATTAAAAATCAAATAAATTTTAAAATTCTTGAGGAAATGCGTAATTTTAATTCTCGAAAAAGCAATTGACATGACAACAAAAATTTACGGAGGAATCATCACAAATTGTGCCCACCGAAAAGTGATTATTCAGTGCTGTGATTCAATAATCGTACATCATATTACTTAAAGTATGTATATCGGGATTTTAAAAAAAAGTAATGCAGAAATCCGTTGTAATTACACTAAAATTTTGAATGACAATACTTTGTAAGTTGGCTATGGAATAATAGCTACTCAAATCCATCAAATATTGATTGTTTAAAGTCGCCATTCGATATTTGCGAATCGTATTAAAAATATCAGGATTTTTAAAAATTTCATAGAAATTTGTAGAAAATATTGCCAGTAAAGCAATCGAAATAAGTTGTGTTTTTGTGATGGAATCGGGGCAAATCGTGAGCTTTTTAATCTTCTATATTAGTGCTGCAAAATGGTTATCACTTTTGGAAACTGTCGACTGCCAACTAAGAGCTCTAGCTTGTCAGAACAGTTCATCTTGAGATGAGCTGCTCTTGATGATGAGTAGCTCCATGGTGGTTTCTGGTTTTGATTTTCATTTTTATTGTTATTTTTACCTATTTCTTTGCTAAGTTGCTCTTATTTTTTCAAATCTGTTTAGTTTTCACCATTCACATTTCATAAATCTTATTGACATGCGTCTCCAAATATGTCGACATTTTTCTACTCGTTAATTTTTAAAACCTGAGAAGTTTATCCATTATTACGAATAATTGGAGAGGCATTTTCTTCTTCTACCGTAACTGTTTAAACATTCCAATAATATATATCGTCTCTCATAAGAAAACGCTGCCAAGGTAAATTTACAATTTGATGAAAGTTTTTACATCAGCATTACATGAGTTATAGAAAACTCATAACTTCAATACTATACTCTGTTGCAAGTTAATAAAAAACCATAATCCCAATGGAGAGAGCCTGTTTGCATCTAAGTGCACACTAAATGGACGCCAAGCTCCAAGCGCATACGAATATTAACTTGGCCAACTCCTGAAACTACGTAGCATAGCCTTCTTTTTGCAAATAAAAATAGCACGAATTAAATTTCTGTCTGCCGAGTTTAACTTTCAAAAGTTTTTATTTGGTCTTTTAGCATCTTACTTTTACGAGACTTGGAAATGTTCTGATCACAAAAGATGCTACCCCGTATAGGGTCATTTTTGCGCTTGGCTAAGAAGGATCTTACCTCTACATATACGCTAAGTAAAGTTCTTTTTGACTTTTAAGGAGATGATTTTTAGCATCCTTTATTATTTTGAGTGGTTTCTTTTAATCCTTTTACTATTTTAGCTTAAACAACATTTATTCAATGAATTAGTTTTCTTTAAACTGGATTTTTTTTTAAACAGCGTTAAAAGATTAAGTTTAGAATATTAAAGTAAGAAAAAAATTAACAAAATGAAACTTTCTCTTAGTACCTTATTTACATTCATTTACTTGAGAATTTTATACACTCAGCACAGGAAGAATTATGCATATCTACTTTTTGTTACATAAATACGTGAAAGAAAAATGCGTATTTGCAAATTTTAATCCTTGCTTGTTTGTACAAGTTTGTTAATTGAATAAAGCTCTGATAAGAAAGATTTCTTACTATTCATAAATAATGATAAAAAGTTAGGTCGTTGTATATAAATGTATACATTATATATGCATAAATGTATAAATTTTATAAGTAATAAAAATCTGAAATATATTTTCATTCTTTTTTCCAGTTGGCAGCTAAGGCGTTAGTTCTTTAATAAAGAGAACAGAAGGGATTTAAACACACCCAGAGTAAAATAAAAGATTAAGTAGTTAGAATAACCTTATTTTTCCCTTTAGGAAATCCCACGGGGAAAAATATGAAGTTAAATATCACCTGTGGGAGCTCTGAATGAAAATGTTAAAGGGAAATCACTAACTCAAATGGGATTTTTTTGCAATAGATCCGACAGTTTTATCGATCCCTTGAAAAAGAGCCTTTTAAAGAAGAAATACTAAGAGTCACAATGACTGATGAACAGGAAGTAATGAAATACAAGTATTTAAATGTAAAATTGCAAACAGTAGGTTATGTTGAATATTACTATACGATATAGCGGTAGCATCAAATAGTTATTCTAATTGGGTATTATTTCAGAAAAAATAAATTGCAAAAGTCATAATTTTTTGTCCCTTAAAGTAGGTTTTTAGTTTTTCTAGTGGTTAAAATTTTTTTAAATCTAAATTCTTACAATTTTGAAAATTGTTGTCATAATGTTAGGAAGTTATGGTGTGAAAATTAATTAGAAAGATTTTTTAATTAATTTAATCTCGTTTGAAGTTTTTAATAAATCCACTTTTAATCTATAATATTAATAGGACAATTTTTAAAATTATTTATAACAACCTACTCCAGTTTAAGTTAACGCCTATCAATGTTCAACACTGTAGCCTAGTAATTTAAAGCCCAACCCAGAAGACAAGGAACTCTTGGATCAAGCATTGGGACAAACCAGACTTTTTGATGGAACTAACCTGTACTTGCGTTAGACGGAGAGGAAAACCACAAAAACTACTTCTGTTAATCCGACTGCAAGGGCATTCTAACCCACGAGACCAGTCTACCACTGAGGATATTTGACATCATTACTGTGGTCGGTGCAAGCTGGGGGCAAAAACCGTATCAACCAGCAAACGCCAGTATTCGAATCTAATAGGGAGGTGAACACTCTATCTCCTGAGACACCGACACCGTGGCTCAGACAAATTTGTCTGTGAGTATTTTTCGCACTTTATAATTCTAAAACTGTTTGTGTTAAGGTACAGAATTTTGAGCAATGGGTCTAAAGGAAAAATTAGCCCCAGATTCTAAAAATCGTTCAAAAATTTAAAGTATAGCACCCGTAGAGGCGGCAAAAAAGGATTTTTCCCCTTAGATTTACTATTACCCATTGTTGCAAACTAAACTGAAGTCAATTCTATTTTTTTCCTAATTATTCAAGAATTATTTTTGCCAACCTACAGTGCTCTATTGAATCAAAAGCTAATTCTATTTGGAGTTTATAATGTGTTTTTTAAAAATTAATTATTTTTGTTACATTTTGTCATATAAGTTCAAGTGAAAAAAAGTGGGTGACAATGTAATTGCATCTTTAACCATTTAAATTTTCTGAAGCTTTCTGAGATTTCGCGTTTATTACCCATTGGCAAAATGGGTGTTGTTTTGGGTTTGATGGCTTGCGCACCTTATTTGGACGTCATCACACTTTTCAATTGTGTTCAAGAGTAATAGTAAACAATGCGCGCATGCGTCGTCATTGCATGCGTTCCTATGACTACGACTGCTGTTTGATAATTTTTTTAGAATATTTTTTCTTTCTTTTTCCTTTCATCAGCAGGCATTTTTAATTAATTTACATAATGATAAGTATTTTTATATTCTTCTATTATTAATTTATAATTACTGTCTTGACGGTGATTTTAATATAAATATGAATACTGACAAAGGAAAAGTATTTTGTGGCGTCTTGAAACACGTAGATAGGCAGGATTTGAATACCAATCCGACGACAAGAGGATAAACATCAATTGAAACAGTTTTTCCAACCCATGATTTGAAATGTTGTGGCGTTTATCGTAGTTAATCCAGAAAAGAAAAAAAGCCTTTGACCAATGGGTTAGCAGCGATCGTAATAAAGCGATCAAATTTTTTTTTTTAAATTTAGATTGGAACGTAATAGTTTTTATTTATTTTTTAGAATTATTATTTTTTTTAGCTTGATCTTGCCCTTTTGAAACTTGTTTTTAGGTAGTTGAGTTAGACACAGTGCGCATAAAGAGGAGAACAAAAAACGGACTACCTTGTAGATCTGAAAATAACTACTAGCCACTCGTCTCGTGGCGAGTCAACATAAAAATCTGGTGACTTTAAACTAAGTAAACAATCGGTCATTTTTCCTATCGTTGCTTTTAAAAAAAAATCGTTAACTGATAAAAGTACAGTAGGGCAAAAAGACTCTTGAAAACAGAATTTTTATTAAAATGTTCATCCTTTTTTGATCCTTCAGAATCCATCAATTCTTGATGGAATGATTCACGTCGAAGAAGTGTTCTTTAACAATTCACTTTAGTCAAAGTTGTAATGTATACTTTAAATGTATTTCGCCTCCCCAAATATCTTTAAATAAAGTTCTTTAATGTCAGCATGTTTAACAAAATTTTGTGACATATTTATAATTATTTTTTTAAGCAGTAGATTATTTCTAATATGAATTTTTAAAAAAAAGAAATATAACTTAATTCAAACAACAAAAAAAAGTTAGCAAAGAGTGGCTATTAAATGAAAATAACCAATCGTGACCGACTAATTAAGTTTAGGAGAAAAGCGGCTACTAAGTTAAAAGAGTCTACCGGCTACTGACTACTAACTGAAAATTTAAATTTTCAGGTCTACTCCCTGAATAACTTTTGATCTAAAAATCGGATCTTCACGTTCTAGGACTCCATCTTAATGGTTCTATGAAGTCACCTCAAATATGCTAATTAATTCGTGCAGATGATATTTGTAATAACAAAATCAGACTAAAAACGTATTTTTTTCTGAATAAACATTTTTCGACGGATTCGCGTCCCCAAGCTTTTTGGGGGAAATCACAATCTGGGAAATATGGTCTCAATAGTTCGGTCCTGTTAGAAGTTGGAAGTTTTGTTTTGAAGTTGAAGTTTGGACTTCTTAATGTTAATTTCACTTCACCATATCTCGAGAACTTTTTAAGCGAATTGAAAAGTTTTTGCCCACACACTTGTAAAATTCGTTTATTCAATGATAATTCCATACAAAAAATTAATTTTTAGTAAATGTTTATTATTTCATTTAATAGTAGACGAAAAGTTTTTGAAATTAAAGGTATTTAATTTTTTACATTATTTTAAAGAATGTAATTTTACTTAGCAAAATAGAAAATGCGAACGAAATCTGTCGAACAGTTCGTATGTCTAAAATTCGATTATTCAGGAACTATTGGGCCAATTTTTCTCAAAATTTATGTTTTGAAATTCGAAAATACATTTTTAAAATTATGTAAAAAAAGTTTATACCTTACAATTCAAATTATTTTTTTGACTATTAATAAATAAAATAATGAAAAATAATAAATATTTACTAAAATTAATTTTTTGTATGGAACTACTTTGGGTAAATGAATTACATAATTGTGCGCAAAAATTTCTCAATTTGCTTAAAATTTTTTTCGAGATATGGTGAAATATGAAAAAAGTAAAATTAACATTAATGGTTCCTAACTTCGGACCACTCTCCAGACCTAACTATTGGAACGATATATTCCAGATAGCGGCTTCCCCTATATATTTTAGAGGTCAGAAATCTGAATCCGACATTATAGTATTAAAACAGTATAGTGTCATAACAGTATCAAAAAAATAATATGTTTTTTCAGAGAAAGTCTTCTATTTCAGAGAAAGTCATTCGTCTTCAAATGAGGTGACTCTGGTTCGAATCCCAACGATGGCTGATCAATACGAACTTGACTTCCGTCTAGAACCAACACAGTGCTGACGAAAATATTCTCAGTGGAAGACGAGGATGGTAAACTTATCATAGATTAGAATCCCCTTGCAATTAGGCTAATCATGGGAGGTTTTCGTGGTTATGCAAATGTAGTTATATCAGAAGCACTCTATGAAGCTAGTGGAAAAAACACTTTAAACAGTCTTATGAACACTTTTATAAAGTTAAAAAACACGTTATTTTTACATTAATCCACTAATTTTTAATGAAAAACCTGAAAATGATTTATGCCTTTTAACAGCTATAGATAATTTTTTGTATTAAAACTAATAAAAATACTTTCATTCATAGCTGTAGATGTAACAAAATATCATAAAATTTTAGATCTCAATCAGTGCTATTTAAGAGAATTCTTTTTATAAATCAATAATTTTCGAATTCTTTCCAATTAAAGCGATAAATACCGTTAAGCATCTATTCCGCTAATGTTTAGTTCACGCTGCTTCTGAATCGTTTTTGGACAGTTTTGGAACTAAAAAGATGAAATAAAATTTGATGCCAGTCTGTTTAATGCAACATTTTTCATTATTTTCACCTCTTTTTAAAGAAAATTTATATGCCTGAGAAATTCGTTGTCCGTGTTTTTTCTGTTTTACTTTTAAAATTTAAATTAGAACTGCTTAACAAAAGGTGGCAACAGTTTTCACTTATTTACTTCTATGTTGATAGTGTTCTTTTTTGGCAGCCATTTTCAGCTGTTGAAATTTGTAGAATAATTTGGATATTTTAGAATTTTCATGGTAAGGAGTCTTTTTTGTATAACCCTATGTTACCATAGATTTTTAGCATAAGTAATTAGAATTTAAATTTGTTTGGTGCTCAAAGTGTATACTTAAAAGAAAAACTTCGTAGTGTTTCTTGACATTGTAGTGTTTTTGTAAAAAATATTAACTAGTGTGAGAATTTTAATTTAATTCTTTGAATTGTGTCTTATTACTCTCTCTATTTTTTAATATGTTATTAGAAGCACGTATATTATACTGATAGTCGTTAATAATTTGTGAAAAGTTGGCTGCTAAGGATGGATTTCTATTTTTAAAAAGTACTGAATCACATGACTTAATGGATGAATCACATGGTTATTCGTTACACAGTAGATTTGGCGATGTTTAGGAGGGTGATAAAGTTTGTAATCTGTAGTTGTAAATTTAGCGGGATTCGGTAGGTAATTGCTTTTTAGTCCTTTTTACCTTAGCATTTTGAAATTGGTGTTGTGATTTTGCGTTTGAGTATTGTACATTTGTGAGAGTAAAAATAGGTTGATTGTTTTTTCACGCTTTTTTTCATACTACGTTTTTGTATTTGCAATTTTGAGGTTACGATTATTATGTTTTTGCCTAGGCAAACTCTTGGCAACAATCGCAAAAACGTCATTTTGGCATTAGCAAAAGTTTTGCAACAAGCATCAACGCGTCATTTCGGCGTTGGCGACATTGCGCCAAGCGTTTATCGTATGATAGGATTTTACGAAAAGATTCTTTATTAGGCTTAGTGGAAAAGTAATTTTTATTGTAGATTTGTTTTACATTATAATATTTGAAGAGTTAATATTTTTATTTATAATCATGAAGATCACGAACTAAAAAAATACTTATAAGGAGTAACTCTATTTTGTCCTATATGTGATGCATGACATTAATTAACATAAATGACGAAATAATATTTTTTGAGTATGCATATAGGCTTAGAATATATTAGTACTAAATGTGAATACGTAAAAACGTTTTTATTCATATTTATAAAAGAAACCTGCATAAAATTATAATTTCTAACTGTTCTTCTTTAGTAGAATCACTCTAAAGCCTACTTACTGATATAAATTAAACCTGAATTGGATTATTTTTATTGTGTAGTCACTTATTAGTAGTCTGTGAGTGTTTTTTTAAACGCAAGAAGGTAATAAGTTGGCTTGTCAAAAACTTTATATGGACAATCTTACAAAGATATCTTTCGGCAGTATAATAAGACAGTTTAGTTGCAAACTGTTTAACTGAGTGCAACGGACTTTTATTTATTTCATAATCGGCTTCAAAAAGCTGACTCATTTTCGGGTCAACGACTATCATTGTTTATTTCCGTAGCCTTGTAATTTTGAACTAAATCCACAGGACAGGAGAACTTCTGGTTCAAGCAATGGGACAAAAGTCTTTTCACAAGAGGACTTTTTGATGGAACTAACCCACATTCACTTTACATGAAATGGAAAACCACGAATATCTTCCATGGGAAAGGGATTTTTTGTGAGCACTCTGGTTGGTGCTAGTCGGGAGAAGAATTGGAATTGACCAGCCATTGCTGGGATTCGAACCTGGGCTCCCTTGATAGGAGATTAGCACTATATCCCCATAGCGACTGCGGCTCGAGCGTACGGTAAATATAGATTTCGCCTATTGAAAGTTTTGGAAGAAGGTCAAAAAATTTTATCTCATCCTATATTCTGAATTATTGCTTATTAAAATGCTGATATTTCATAAGTGGAAGAAAAACTAGAATCTGTTTGAAAAAAAAAATGCCTGCTTATTTATTTAAAAGAAGGTATATTTAAGGCGTCTTATTTAATGTGAATGGTCATTACTAATTAATTTAGATATAATAAGTTTGAATTTTACATAGCATTAAAATTTGGTTATAATATCACCTACTATTTAGACTCATCGGTTTTTATTTTTCTTACCTATAGATGGTTGAATCACACTTGTAATGTTCTTTCATTCAAAAAATGAATAAGTCTTACAGCTGCTATGTGTATATTTTGTAATGTGGCAAACTTGTTACAAAAGTATTTTAGATTAGTTTTGAAAGATGCCGGTAAGTGGAAGTACATTTGAAATAAATACTCGCTTTATATGTTACATTTTGTGTTTTATTCTGTTTTTTTCTTGAATTTTTATTTTCTATTGTTTACGTGATTTGTTTTGTATTTTTTGCTTGATTTGATCTATTTTCGTTTCAAAATTTTTTGGCGCTCCTTACACTATTGTATTGAAATATTTTGCTTTGCCTACTTAAATACAATGTTAGAAAGCATTCTTTTGTGCTGTTATAATCGTGTGAGCCGATGTCAAGATTATGCCTTTTTCTTTCTTTCTGTTTTTCCGGCCTCTTCATTTTTACTTTTTTGTAAAGTCTTAAATATTTTTTAAAAACATTTTAATTTTGCTAATTTCCTATATATATATATATATATATATATATATATATATATATATATATATATATATATATATATATATATATATATATATATATATATATATATATATATATATATATATATATATATATATATATACTCTTTTAAAGATAGTGGCACGGAGAGACGGCACAATGGGGGCAAGAGATACAGTCATCTTGCCAAATGTGGGATTTTTTGACCGCCAAGGATATTAACATTTCTATTTGCTACTAATATTTGAATTATGCAACTGAAATTTTTAATTGATAAATGTTTGACTCAAGCAAATTATTTTATGCAGAATCAACTATGATTTCCAAACAAATTAAACTGGGAAGTTTTCGGTTATTAAAATTTGAATATTCCTTTTAATTAAGAAAATATCACTTATTTTGCCAAGTTTCTTAATTATCGATTAAATTCATCTCCTTCCTTGTTTATTAAACAAAATGTAACGTAATGTTTTCATCCAAAAGAGACAGATCAAGGTAGACCCACATTTCGTAAACGAATAAAATAGTCGATTGGAGAGGAAAAGTTTTCTTTTGGAACAAATTTATCTAACAGAGGCACCTCAAAAAATCGTTAGAAAAAGAGAAAAAAACTGGTAAGAACTCGTGTATCTTTCATTGAAATATCATTAAAAAGCAATAAATCAATTGAAACAGACCAAAGTGGGAGGAATAATTTAGAATTCACCAGAAGAAATGAGAAAAACACTGATACGGACACACTCGTCTATGCTTTTTATGCCTCAGTTTCTGGCAGTTTTCAGAGAGAAAAAAAACTGTACATATGTTTTATTCGACAATTTTTTTTTATAATTAGAAATTGAGAAATCAAATTGCTTTTACGCTTCAAATAAGATTTTAACTATTATTGCTTTGGGGGACAAATCTTTTGTTGAAATTTATATAAATATTTTATCAAGAATGATGCGGGTGTGGGATATTAAGTCTAAAATTGGTTTTCCTTCTAAAACTGAAGTTTTTTTTTAAAAACACTATTGATATTTTGATATTTTTTGCTGAAATGTGTACACGTTTAAAATTTTTTTATGTAAAAGGAGCTTGCATAAAGTTGGTAAAATTTTAGAGGAGTTAAAGCAAATCTCCAGGATTGAAAATACATGGAAACTGTGCTTGGAAATGTCGTCGTAAGTGTCTAGGACCGTTTCTCCTATTGTGGCCTGTTCAGATGCGCCTGAAGTAACAGCTGATAATAAGAAAGCTCCTCTAATGGTGCATGTTAGCATTTCCAGGCATGGGCCCCTTCGCAATTGCAATCCTAACAATGTGTCCTAAATCCTCAGAAGTTCGTCGCAACATTTACGAGACTCCTTGCTATATAAAACGTTTTTAAATTTGCACATTTCGCCTAAAACTAGACTAAAAACGTAATTAAAAAATAAATAAACTGTAGCTTGGAGAGGGATACAGATGGCAGATTTGAAATCAGTGATACAGGTAAAGTATTAGTGATATAGGTGGGTGAAATCAGGTATCTGAGACCTGTTAAAAAAATATCATGCAACAGAAATTTCTTTTTCCCCCAGTGTTATCCATAGGCATGACAAATTTTAAAACTGTCGTATAATGTTTCCCCCAAAACTCATAATTTGTGCAAAATAATTTTTTCTGTAAATATTTCTGTGTACTTTTATTGTTTAGAATTATTGTTATCTAATTTTCAAACTATTATTGTTAAATAAAATTATGGAATAACTTAGGAAATTAATTATAGTTTTTTTTAAAACAAAATTAAAACTATTTAAAACAAAGAAAATATCAGTCTATATTTCAATAAATCAGTTTATACATGAATAGTTTTTCTATTATAGTTTTCGGAAAGTAAAATCGGCTTGGATAACTCAGAAATTCGGACCAGAGGCGATTTTTTTTAAAGTTTTGACTATCGATTTTTTTAAATCCATTAAAATAAACCAAAACCAATTGAACCAAATATGAGGAGGGGACAACGAAACAAAATTTAGTTTTTATTTTTCATTAAAATTTTGCTTTCAAAAATAAAAAACTTTTTTTAAAAAAAAGTTTTTTATTTTTGAAAATTTTTCTAAATAAAATTTTCTTAGTTTCTAAACAATGTCTTACAATAATAAACAATAAAAATAGCGGGGAATAATAGTATAACACTAGTGGGCTGCGCCCCCTGCTCGCCAACCCCCGAAAATTGCTACGCAATCTTATATGGTGTGCTTCGCAAACCAAGCTCGCTTCGCTCGCTACTAACTTAGGTACATTGCAAATGCACAAAATTCTAAGAATTCAAAACAATCATTCAAATCCATATAACAACTTTTAAAAAAAAAAATTACATCTTTTTAGTAAATACTAAGTCATTAAAATAAATTTGAATTCAAATAAATGACATGTAATTCGTTAAACCTATTAGAATCGTGCTATAATATAAAATCTTAAGATAAAATTTCTAAAACTGATATCTCTTTAAAAAGGTTAAAATTTTGGCTATAAATAAGTCTATTAAAAATTAAAATAAGTGAATTGCAATGGAAAAACCTGCATAAACAAATAAATTCTAGTAAAACAAATAAATTCGTGATATAAATCAAAAATCGTCAAATAAATTCGTAATATATAAATTCGTGAAAAAAAGCGCTTTCAACAAAATACTAAAATAGAGATCTATCGACAAAGACTACTCACTTCTGCCTAGCTCATGCTCTCTCTGGTTATTTCAGTTTCCGTTTTTAAAAGAGCTATATGTTGAATCATCTCAGCTAAATTTGGCATGTGACATTTTTAGCGGCAATTATTGGTCGATTTTCTAGCGTTGCCATTCGGGGAGTTGTAATGAGGCTTTTTTTTGTCGTTTTTTTTGTATATATATATATATATATATATATATATATATATATATATATATATATATATATATATATATATATATATATATATATATATATATATATATATATATATATATATATATATAGATGCCAGGATACACGTAAATAATGTGAATATCACTAGAAAAAATTTGATTTGATTTACATTCAATCATATATTTATATAGGCATTAATCAACTTATCTTTTGAAAACGCAATATAAACAGAAAAAATATAAGTTTAGAAAGCAGTTGCGATTTTAATTCTAAAATGGGTGAGTTATATGAATTTAATATTCAGTGAAAATGTAATCAAATAAACGAAACTACCAATATGGTTCTTACAGCTATATAGCTATTTCAAGCAAATGTATTCGCGCGAATACAATGAAATATGCTTTGTTTTACCGATCTGCAAGCGTTTTATTAAAGTCCGCACTGAAGTTACCAAATAAAAGAGAAACTATTGACAAATTTCTGGCATAAAAATTTGATATAAACATAAAAATTTGATCAAAACGAATTTCGGAGATTAAGTTTTGAATGTTTGGTGGCAACAACTCAAAGATAAAAATGTAAGCAAAAATACAATGAAAAAACGCTACAGTTACATTTAGCAACGAAATTTACTTTCAATAGGTTGAAATTCAATTATCCTAATTAGCTAGAATTATAGAAGTGTGAATTTCATATTGAACTACATTCGTAACTTCGCCATGTATTTGTTACTACATATTTGAGCTGCAATTTTCTGTGGCAAATTTGAGTAATTTTAAATAGTATATTTCATTTTAATCCATGTTTCATTGTGCCAAACTGTAAAAAGTTACCGTTATGTGTACTGGCATCTAACTTTCTAATACTTTTTAACGTAAAACCTTACGGAACAACAAAAATCTGATATACCGTAATTTTTACAGTAATATTGTAAAATCACTGTAGTTAAATAATTATTAATGTAAAATTAAAGGTATAAAATAATTTTACTGTAAAAGTAAATTTTAACTGCAAAATTAATTTTACGGATGAGGCACCCAGGATGCCAGTATTTCTTATCGTAATTTGATTCGGAATTTTTTTAATGTAAGTCTGCCTCTATTTGTATAGGTCTTTTTAAATTCACAAATGGAGATTGTATTTGAGAAGAGGTTATCCTTTTGACACAGAATTTTTATTAAACATATTTTTCATACTTTTTTTATTATTTTATATTAATTTATACCTAAATAAGAGAAAAATATTATATTTTGCATTTTAATATCTTATAGTTGTGAAATACAACATGAAACACGAGTGTCTTTTTCTGCGTTAAAGGTGAAATCTTCGAAGTACAGCTCACTTCCAAACAATATTTTTTAAAATTTGTACTTATTTGCAAATATTTGGATCTAAGAGAAACAGTTATTTATCATTGAAGTTTCTTTAATTAACAAACTCAATTTTTCCTAAATTTTTAAATATAAAAAGAAAGTTTTCTTTTTGTTGTCAAATTACTTTTTGTTTGAGCTTTATATTTTATATATAGTATAAATATAATTCCGAAAATATAAAATAATTTTTAGTAACTATTAGACTGGTTTTCATAATTAAGAAAATACCAATTTCCGCTTGTTATTAGAGTATCAGAAAAAATACATAAAAAGGACATTGTTAAAAATGCCTGAAAGGGTTCAGGAATATAAATAATTTTAATTTATTAGTTTCTAAATTCTCATTCCTAAAATAAAATTAACATTCAGATCTGTAATTTTATAATATGTTGACCCAAAAATCATTCCAGTGTATTTATGATTTAAATTAACCCTCTTTTCTTACAGTTTATAAATTTTATCTAATTTATAAATATAGTTAAGAGTTATTTTTCACTGACAGGTAACATCACCCCTGAACGAGTGTTTTTAGAGTATTTACATTGTGCGAGTATTTGGAAGATAGCTCAAAAACTAATCAATCAATAATTATATATTAAACTTTTACTTTGTAAAAATTTTAGTAGCACGAGGAAATATGAAAAAAGAAAATTTTTTTTATAAAAACAACCGACGTATATCTAATAACATCAAAAAATGAATAATTTATAAATAAATGATGTTTGGCAAATGAATAATCGATACGAAAATAATATTTACCTTTCTATGCTTAAATTAGTTCAACGAATATCCTGTATAAAAGTTTAGTAAGAAAAAAAAAATAAAGCAACGACGGTAGATAATTTAATCTTACGTCTTGTCGTAAGAGTTTTGAAAAAATATGATATGTTTGATGCATGGGGTACTTATCATAAAAATTTAAATTTCCTCTATATTTAGATTTTTGTTGTTGTTGAATATATAAAGGCACCTTGATTGTTTAGTCAATAATCATGATTGATTTACAATGGAAAATATAAATATGTTTGTTACACAGTTTATTTTATTATGTTTTTCTAGAATGTTTTATGATGAATGTGGATTGATCAGGTTATTTTTATTTTGTTTTTTAAAATAACGATAAAAAAATATTTCTTTTAGCACAAAAAAATGGTATAAATTATTTTAATAAACTTCTTTCAGAACTATTTTCTACAGATATGCTTTGTTTGAAATATATAATTAATTATATACCTTTAGCGTTGTATTGCAACCAATGAAACCAATGAAAGCGAATTAAATTCCACGTGAATTGAATATCACATTCTAAAATGTATTGCAAAAAACATTTTTTCCGTATAATACAAAACATTACTGTTTAAATATGTAATGTTTGGTAATAAAATAAATGTTTGGTCCTGTTACATTTTGATTAAATAAATCTAAAAATTATTTTTTACTTGGAATTGGATTATTATAGAAGTAAATTTATTGGAATTAAATTGAAAAAAAGATCAATTAGTTATAAATTCTAAAAAAAATATCTAAAATGGTAATATAATCCGTAATTTCTTAAAATGAATGTATTTCAGATATATAATTCCGAAAAAAAATAATGGAGATATAGTTAATACGCCTGTTAGAGTTGTAGTAAAAAGAATAGTTGAAATTTAGATAAATAGAGTAATAGAAAAGATAGAAAAATTTAGAAATTTAAGAATCAATTAAGATACAATTGTCTTAAAACAAGTAACAGAGGTAAAGAATTTCTGGATAAAATAACTGAGATACGATAGTCCTACATGAAAGTACAGAAATGCAGAGGTTCTGCTATAAATAACTGAGATACAATTGTTGTTGAATAAATAGCATCGATACAGGATTCTTATAAAAAAAAATTAACTAAGTTGCAGTAGTCAACAGGTGCAGAAGTTCTCTAATAAATAGTGGAGATAAAGTAGTCTGACAACAAACTACATAGATACAGTTTTGCAATAAATAGTTAAGCTGAAGAGGTTTGCAGCAAATAATATAAATATAGAAGTTCTGAAATTAATAAGTGAGACACTGTAGTTTTACAACAAATAAAAGGTGCTGTAGTTTTATAACAAATAATGTTGTTATTGCTTCTAATGCCACTTGCCCCACGGCAAGCCTGCTTGGTGAAACCGAGAAAATTTAAGGAAGAGTGTGCGTTTCTTGTTTTTCAGTGACGCCATCTATGGCCAAAAATTCGACTTCTGCCACACCATACGTCGCACCTGTTTATAGGGTGGACCCATTCATACATCCATTCATCCACAGATCGTAATTTTGACCTGAATCAGAGAACGATCAATCTCCTATCCACTAACCCCAGAGGTTTGATTTGTTATGGGAACATGAAGGACTTTCGCGACTCGACAGATTTAGCGTGCATCAGTCACCATTTACTACACGGGGAATCTTCGGCCGGCGGCGATCGAACCCACGAACTCTCGGACATGGGTCCAGCACCCTACCGATCAGACTATCCCGGCCACTTAACAAATAATAGACGCTGTAGTCTTACAATAAATAGCAGACGCTGTAGTATTGCAACAAATAACAGTTGCTGTAGTTTTACAACAAGTAAAAGACGCTGTAGTCTCACAACAAATATAAGACGCTATAGTTTTACAACAAATAGTAAAAAATCTAGTAAAAATTACTGATATAACGAAGCTCTGCTATTGATTATTAGGGGGATCGGAAAGTAATGTCGTTTCGGTGAATTAAATTTTCGTTAGTCTTAAAAACCAATTCATTTTTTCCCGATCCATTTTGATCCATTTTCGATCCGGCATTGAAAGGTGGTTCCTAATGAGGATGAATAAATTATTGATTAAAAATAAAATCTTGATAACAAATATCAAGTGCACCAAAATGACATCACTTTCCGATCCCACTAATACTTAGATGCAAGTTCTATCTGACAACATAAATGTAGAAAATCTGCAATAAATGATTGAGAATATTTACAACAAACAACTGAGATACAGAAGTCAACAATTTGTCTTTTCTCATCTTATATTAAAGTGTTAAGAATTTTTCTAAACCTAAACTTTTTTCTTAAAAAAAAATCCCGTATTCATTCTTTACCAAACTTCCACTAACAATCTGCGCACAGAAAATGAAAACTTTATGAAGAAGCAAAAAGCTATGAGCAAAAGAAATGGAAAAATTCTTAAGTGAAATTTCAGGGAAAACGTAAGAAAAATTAAGAACTACTATGCTGCGGGCATTTTCTTATTTATTTAAGTATTTATTTCCAACAGTGTAAAATTGAACAGAAAATATTTTTTTTATGCCTGCACTTGAAAAACGTTTTTTTTACTTCTGTTTTTTAAAATGCGCGATTAAGTTGCTCAATAATCGAATTTCGCTAATGAAACACTTGGATTTTCTGTTTTCATTTAATTATATGTCTTCTGGCAACAACTTTTTTTAAAGTTGAATCGATTACACAGGGTGACTCACCAAGTCAGTATGCATCCTATTGTTTACTTGTAGAAACAGCATTTTTACTCTTTATGGTTACAAAGAAAAACTTTATGTCTGAGAATTAAAATATCATAATATTAAATTATTATAATATAATTATTAAAATATTTGGTAAAGGCAAGATAAAAGCTTTTCCGAGCTTTTATTTATCATCAAATTATTTCTTAAAATATGTTTTAATGATACTTTTTTGAGATTTACATTATTATAACTGAAAATTAAAGAGTAGTAAATATTTTTGTAAGAAAGTGTCTCGCCTGTACTCTTCTCTACAAATAAATGATTATTTGATATTTTTATAAGCTTTTAATTAATTAAAGAAAAAGAGACATGAATTTATACAATTATTATACAAATTTTGCAGTACAAATATTTACTTAGAGATAACATATTTACTTATGAAAATGCATTGACCAACATAAAACGGAATGTTTGTTTGTTTCATATACAAATAAGAGATTCGGAAACAATTCACACAGCTTGCTGCGCGAACGTGTGAAAGTATGGCTGTTGCCACTGTCTATTTTGAAACTCCCTCCGGCTACTGATTTGCACACTGCAGCTCGAACAAATGGTTTTTCAAAAGATTAATGAAATATTTTACATAGTTTATAACTCTATTTAATCAAAAAGCGATGACTAGACTTTTCACCAATCCTAGATTCTGAATTAATTCACACAAATTTGCTACACATGCATTCGAAAGCATGGTGGTTGTTACTCTCTACTTTCCCAAAAGATTAGGCAATTATTTTACAAAATCAGTGATGTGATAACTTACAAAGAATGCCTCATGAAACAAATAAAAGAACAAATCAAATAAAAGAATAAATAATAAATAATGCAAATAAAAGAACAAAGAACAAATCAAATAAAAGAGCAATAAAAATAAAGTAATAAATAACACAAATCTGAAAATGAGAGCACAAGATGCATCCTGGGTTACGCCGGGATAAGAACCCGGTATCTTTATCCTTCAGAGGTTCTTGTATAGAAGTCGTACCACTCGATCACGGGGTCACCTAAGCAGAGCTTATATTAAACTAAATAAGTAAAAAAATAAATAAAATTAAATTGGAGTTATGTTCTAAGAACAAATGCATTACAGGAATTGCGACTATGGGTAATTTTTACCATTATGGGTTACGTAATGTTAACTTTGTGTATAGCTTACTTATTTTTTATAGTGAACTGAATATTTAAATCTCTTTTTGTTCATAAGTTTAATAATATATTGCACTGGAAAGTACACTAAATAATAATAATAAAAAAACAAGAAAAAAACGATGCTCCAAATTCCAATATAGCAAAGATAATTTGAAAGAGGGTTAAAAAGAGAATTCAAAAATTCTCCTCAAAATATTTGTGCATTCCTATAATAATTTTTGAAAGTTACGCCACAGTTTTTAACGATAAAAATATTGTTCAATTCCGTTTCAAGTATTTTACAGCAGAATCACCTGTGCGTGATAAAAAAGTAGGTGTTGCTATTTGAAAATTTAAAAATTCTGCTACTTTAACCGTATTACTGAGGATTGGATAGTACTATTTAACATTATTCCTTATCGCATACCTTATAACACTTTTATACGCAATTATATTCTGTTTTCTCAAATGGTGTACTCAACAAGAGGTCATATGTTACTTTATTATCATCCAATACTTCATTTTACAAATGTTTCCCGATTAATATACTTCACCTTCCTAATAGCTATTTTATGTTTTATAAAGTTTTACAATTGAGAGCAACAAAAGTTTACGCAATTTTTTGAACTTTTCGTTTAATACTTCTTGTGAATTATTTGTTAAGGAACTTTTCTACTTTTACTTTCATTCACCTGTTTTCTCAAATAGTGTACTCAACAAGACGTCATATGTTACTTTATTATCATCCAATACTTCATTATACAAATGTTTCCCGATTAATATACTTCACCTTCCTAATAGCTATTTTATGTTTTATAAAATTTTACAATTGAGAGCAACAAAAGTTTACGCAATTTTTTGAACTTTTCGTTTAATACTTCTTGTGAATTACTTGTTAAGGAACTTTTCTACTTTTACTTTCATTCAACTTTTTTCTAACTCCAATGAAAGTAATATAAATTACCAAGGATACCTCAACAATTCATGAATCGCAGGCTAAAGATTCTCTTATTCTCTCTCCGGAAGAAAGAAAATTCATTTTAGCTGCATTTCTTAGCTTACTTGAGGAAAAGGGAAGAAATTCTTTTTTCGCTCTCAAAATAATGAACTTAACTACATTTGTAGACATTTTTATGCATCATTAATGAAGATGTACCTTTGCTCAGTTATCTCTTATAGAAATTTTAGGATGAAATTAACATAGAGAATTGAAATGATTTTGCTGAATGTTGATAGGTTTATTTTTTTTTTCGGGTTTGAAAAGCATGTATACTTCTTATTATGGATTCAGTTAAATTACAATATTCCAACTCTACAGAAAGTTTAAAATGAAATCATTTGTTAACACTCTATCAGGCTCGTAATGTGATGCACTGGAAGTGCATTTTCATTCACGACAGTGAAGCGAGAACTGATCTTTTTTATATTCCTTCTCCTCACTTTCATGTACTTTCAGTCATGCCTGAATAGCAGCAATTTTATTTGCTTTATTTCTTATCTTGTTCAATTCAATCAACAACAGCTATAATGGCTTCGTTCTTATTTTTTATTTCTTCCCAATAGAATATTTCTTTAAATTCAGAAATTATGCAGTCAAAAACATCATTGATTGTTTATAAATTAATGGAACATTTGCACGATTTCAAGGACTTGGATTAGAGCCTATCTAAGTCATGGTGATAAGTCCCACCACCACATAAATTATTCATTTAGAAACAGCAATTTTTCAATATACACTGGCGAAGACTGTTAAAGGGACAAATGTTTTCATTTTTGTATTAAAAAATTAGTCACTAAAACAAAACCTGGTCATAATATCATCTGATTAGAGACCAAAATAAGGGAAAACAGAAATGGACACCACTTTCGATAGACACTTTGTTGATCAGAGGAAAACAAGTCTAATGGAGAGTTTGATCGCCTCTAACAATTACACAACTCTCGCAAAGGCGTTTTATACTGTTCACCAGGGTCCTTATCAATCCTTGTGGCAACAGCACCAGCACTTGCATCAAGGTACCCTTAAACTCATCGATGGTCGTTGGAGCTGGTTTTCTAGGACTCGTCTTTGCACAGCTCTCTTGGCAAAGTACAGTACCATAGTACAAGTTCAGTCCCATTGTACATCATAAGACACGGTTCTCAGTAGAACACCGATGTCATGCATCATTTGCTGCGGTTAATGTGCGGATGGGTGACTACTGCGATCAGACTACTAAGGGACCGAGGATGCGCGGTATAGGTCCTCGTTAAACTGTTGTCCGGTAAAGAGCACGGATCTTCCAAGCAGGTTGTTGGGCTACCAAAGCGGGGGAGCCATCCAATTAGTAGATGATCAAAATCGTGATCCTTTTTAATCCTTGGATCATCCTCAGGAATGTTTTCCAGACCGTTGTCAATTGTCTATTGTGCAACTCTAGCGGGACGTAAATAAGCAACTGCAATTAAAGTATACAAAAAAGTCAATGCAGTTAGAGTTAAAAAGAATTCCCCCTATATGTACAATGTATTATTGTTATTATTATTATTAATTATCATTATTATTATTAATTATTATTATCGTTATTAATTATTATTGTTAATTATTATTATTATTAATTATTATTATTATTACTATTATTTTTATTATTATTTGCATTATTATGAATTATTATCTTTTATAATTTATTAATTAATGGAAACCTTTCAGAAATTTATATAAAAAATTACTCTGAAAGTAAAAAATGAAGTAAATTATCATACTATTTTTGCAAAGAGAGTAAAAAAAATTGGGATTAAATCCTCTTTCTTTACTGAAAAACCTTAATTACTTCTTCGCATCCTCCGAAAGATTTGAAGACGTTTTATGGCATTATGATCTTTCAATCTTTTTTAATGATGCATAAAATCTTTGTACAGGAAAAAAAAAGAAAAAAAAAGTTTATATTCCTTCGGTGATTATATTTAAGATTATTCTTATGTGATCTTACAACAAACATTTAGAAGAAATATAAGAAGATAAAAAAATATATAACGAAAAAAATTTGCTATTTTTTGAAGTTCATTGCTCTTGTTATCATTTGTAATTCAATCTTTAATAAGCTCAAGAAAAATTATGTTAATGCATTGGTCTTTTTTTTTGATTAGTAGTTGAGTCAATTCGCATTTTATTTTGGATTCCACATCACATTACTCATAGAAAAAACTTTCTATTTTCTTCTGATTTTATCATACATTGCTTTGGAAATAGTAAAAAAAAAAGGATTTTTAAGGAAAAAGAGAAAGTTGTTTGATTTAAAGTAAGTCATTTAGGAGATTTCAAACTTTGCAAGAATATAAAAACATGCATATAAATTGGAATAAAACAGAAAATTATTTTATTTATGCCGCACCTTAAGTTAAAAATTATATACACCCAGTGGAATTTATCTATTGCTACATATACGTATACAGGCTTGCGTGCTCATAACAGAAAAAGCTTATAATCTCTTTTTAATATGAAGAATAGACAACATAAATAGGCATCAAAGAGGCACAGTGCAGAAAAATAAATGAATTCCCTTAAATAACTTTTTATTGAACGATCGGATATTCACGTTCTAGGACTTAATCTTAATGTTTCTAGAGAGTGACTTTAAATATGTGAATTAATTAATGCAGATGTTATTTTAAGTTATGAAATCAGACACAAAACACACTTTTTCTGAGCAAGCATACCTTTTTTTTGATGGATTCATATTTTTGACTCCTGAAATATAGGGGATAGTCACAATTTGGGAAACATGGTCCCAACAGTTTGGGCAGTAGAGTGGTCCAAACTTTGGACCTCTTAATGTGATTTTTACTTTGGTTACACTAGTGCTTACACTAGTGGTTAAATAATCGGATTCCAGTCCGGAGGCAACGGCGTTCGACCCCCGATTCCACAAAGACCAACAGAGTACATACGATATACTTGCTCATAAGATCTGTTTAATCGATAGTCCTGTGGTCGATCACTGTACAGCTCCATGAGTACAAGAATCCGGAAAAATGTTCCTTCCACTTCCCATCTGTGTCAAAATTGATAAAGTGGTCTCAGGAATGAATGGTGCTCCCATCTATCTAGTGGGTTCTGAGCTAAGACGTACTCTCACCTTTGCGGTGCTATTTCGTCAAACGAAAAGCGCACATTTCTGACTCAATTCGCTGTAGGATAATGACTGGCAAGCTTTTCTTGTTCAAGGATTGTTAGAAACAACAATACAAACTATGATAACTGAAAATAACGAAATAATCTGCGATAATTATTCGCTATACAATCACGTTTATAAAGTGAACTAAAATAATAAATAGGCCAAAGTGAAAAGAAATAATAAAAAAAAAGATTTTCTCACAACTTAAAATAAGTGTGGCACAGCAATTATGAAACTTATATCATCATAAATTCTCTTAAGTTTTTTTAAAAGTAATGTGCCCCCCAGCCATTTTTGTTTTAGATCAGGCGAAATTATTTTTTACTTTATTTTAAAAACTTGAATTTATATTATTATTGATAAGAGAAATGCATTAATGTTCCTACAATTATTATTATGCTATTAAATATGCCATATTATGCTATGCTATTAAATATGCCATATCATAATTTTCATTACCATTATTTTATAAATATTAAAACAAAAAGATGACAATCTTTTATGTCATACTTCTTTAAAAATTACCAAAAAAAGATTATAATTTTTTATTATAGTGATCTTTATAGTTTTTTACTATATTCTTTTGAGTCATTTTTTTAATGTATAAAATAGATAGTCTTTTTATGCAAATTTCTAAATATAATATAAAAAAATATCTGTCACTATAAATTTTCCAAATAAAACGTTTAAATGGGCTGTAACGTCAATGAATATGATCCAATAAGACGTGTTACATTATCTTCACCGAATTCCGAGTAATTGGATCTGAGAACATTGATTCTTCATGTATTGACTATGATGAATTCCCACGCCTGTGTCATGCAATTACAGAATTCACATGGAATATTTTTTCTTCCATGATTGATAAGGTTTACATATTAGACAGTTGCATTTATTCTTGGATACCTAAAGGGTCATTGAACCCTCATTGATTAGAATAGTTTCAATAGTTTTTTTTTCGCTAAGTATTTCGTTTATGCTTGAAAATCGGATAGTATATTAAAAAGTTTGGTAATGAGTATAATGCTAATTATAAATTTGATATAAGGTGCAGATATTAATTCTCTTTACTGATCTTAAAAAATTACGTGAATGACAAGGTCATTTAATAAGTTCCAAAGTTCATTCCATAGCACTTTATACTTCGTGCTATCTGGTGCGCTGTAAAAAATTACTGATTAAATTACAATATAAAGTACCGGCACTTTGGGTCATGCATGAAATCAATTTTATTGTAAATACTATTTTTACCGTAAAATATAATACCGTAAATTTTATTTGTTCAGATTGATTCATAGATTATATATTTAATTAGAGTATATTAGAGTAATTATTAGTAATATGGAGTTATTATTACTAAATGTGAACAAGTGTATATAATATATTGTAAAATGTAATTCAAACTTATACATGACCTTGCATATTTCTAGTACTTCTTTTTACCCTGCTTAACTCCAACAAATGGTTAAAGAATAGCTAGATCTTCCTGAAACGTAGCATTACGCTAATATCTATACTTGATTAACTATTATCTTTTCTTTTATTTAATTTATTAATACATTTTTCCATCCTCTTAATCTATGTTCCTTTACTGTCCTCTTCTTATTTAATGTGATAAATTTCAAATAAATCAATTGAAAAATATAAAAATTGAAGAACTTAGCTATTAGTTTCTGAAACCTGATGTATAACTTATTTCATAGTCTAAGCTATATCATTAATTTATTTTTAATTTTAATTCATTCATATCATTAATCATTATCCTATTGCAGCCCATCATATTTGAATCTAAAAATTACAGATTTGTGAAAAAGTTAATCAGGAGGAGAGCTTTTAATTTACTTTACTGACATCGTCCTATAAAGTCATTGCAAAATATCATCATTATAAAATAGTAAAGCGTAAGATTACGCAGTATCATTATAAAATCAGACAGCGAAAAAAGAAAGAGAGCATACCAAACAGCAGGAGAGCATACCATCAGAACTAACTTATATAATTATGAGCTCACCAAGCTCATAATTATATAAGTTAGTTCTGATCTTAGATTTCAATATTATTCAATAATGACATCAATTATATGCTTAAATATTTCCAGTATTGACGTAAAAATTTTTTTTCTCCAGTAAATTAAAAAAGTAAATAAATATTAAAAATTTGCCTGTTTTTATAATTAAAACCAACAAATTGAATTTGCTTTTCAAGTTAATTTTTGCAGATTATTTCATATAAATTAAAACTAAATTTGTTAACATTTATTTTAATGATCTAATTAATTGTTGAAAAGAAAACCATAAGTAAAATAAATTTAACTTTGTTTATAAGTACTTTAAAATACTACAAAAATCACAATACTAACTATTAAGCGTTGAGAGATTCAATGCTCAGTTACTCAGTTTAAAGTTTTTTTATACGGTATGAAATAAATATATATCGATATATGGTGATAATATTTTATTTCATAAATAAATTTTTACAAAATCATTATTGCCTTGTGACTAAAATATTAATTAGTTTTCACACAATGTGTACGTGGCATATGTAAGAAGTATCCTTTTAATATTACAAATCTAAACACGCATTTGAAAATGTTAAATTTATTTACAAAAAAATTACATTAAGAGCTCGTATTCTGATATGAAATTCACTAATTTCTTAAGTAAAAGAAGGTATTTTTATCAAACTAATTAGTTTCAAATTGTCTAAAAAATAAAAGTTTATCAATTTTGATATGAGTTTTCAAATTTAAACAAATATATTTAAAACTTTTTAATTTTTTAAGTTGCTTGCATTAATAATTCTACTAAGATTGATATTTTCATTCAAAATTAAAACAATTTCAGAAAAGAAAGTGTGTAAATACAAAAATTACTTAATGGGAGATTTTTTTTGTTGGGGGAATAAAAATGGAATTTTTTAAATAATTCTAGTTACTTTAACTCATTAAATGTTTGAAAGTAATAAAAATAAAAGTAAAAAAAAAGATAAAATAAGTTTCAAAATGTTCAGATTTGTTTGATTTGTAAAGTTTGTTTTATTACGTAAATAAAGAAAGAATTAAAATGCAACGCTTAATGATATTATTTGAATAAAAGAACGCTTCAAGGGATTGAAATGAAATGTTTAGTCGAATTAATATGGTAAATTAATTATGTATATAAAAATAAAATTTCATTAAATGGAGTAATAAATATTTATGAAACACAGGAAGAAGTTAATGAAGATAAATATCTTTTTTAGCTCTTTTAATTGAAAAACAAATATTTATTTAATCCTGAAAACAATTAACACTTATCATGATGCAAAAGATTTTAATGATTTGAAACTTTCCAGAAGATGGTTTAGAAGCAAATAATTTGATTGTTTATAGTTCGAAATATCTTTTCTTATTGAAGCGTACTGATGTACAAATTTTCTGCGAAAGGTTTTTTGATGGTATAAAAAATATGATTTGCAAAAAACATCAAGATTAAAAAACGAATACCTTATTTTTAAAAAGTTACTTTCTAAATTTCCTTAGTAAGTAATCGCTTATTCATTGAAAGAAATTCGAATTTTATTTTCATTCATCAATGTTCCTAATCTATGATATCTCACAAAAGAAATATCAATAAATGCAAAAGTTGTTCAAGATGTGCACTGTAGCCCCATGTCTGCACCAATCCTCTCACTCTTCCAGTAAACTTTTGTTTTTAAAGGAATGAAAATGCAAAAAGTTAAATTATTTGAATTCTAAACTATAGTTTATCAAAACTTAAGAGATAAACTATACTTATGTAAGCTAGTTATAAGTTCAACGGCATATTTTACGAAAACAGAAATACGTTATTAATTTAAGCTTCTCTAATGCTTATTATTTAAACTTGTCGCTTATTAGAACGAAATTGAGAAGTTTCATCAAGAAAGAAATGCTATTTTTATTAGTTTTTCCCTTTTTTTTAACGAACGCTCTGGTTTCTTTGGTTATTCATTTCTATAGCAACCTTTTATTATCCTCTCTCTTTTCAGCAACCTTTTGAACGAAATGAAAGCAGCGTAAATTACTTCGAAGATCTTAATAATATCCAAGGCGGCAAAAAAACTTTTTTTTCTTTATAACGGACAAGCAAAGATTAATTTTGCGTGTATTTTCTTATTTACTTAAAGGGTATAAAAACATTCTATTTTCACATAGAAAAGATTAGGAACTAGCTGTTTCGATTTTTTATAGAACGGTATTTATGTATAATCATTAGAGTGGGTGGTATAAAGAGTTGGTAAAAGTTCAAGCCGGAATAAAAAAAATGATTAGGCAGATTGAAAAAATAAACGATACGCTCTGAGCATCGACATCAGGAGAAAAATTAATATTGAAATTTAGTTTTATGATGAAATTTTTTTTATTATTTTCTAGTTTAAAGGCGAAAAATCGTAAAATGAAGAATTTTTTTTATCTTGGTTTTTTTCCATTTAAAAAAAACAAGGTTTAGTTTCACTAAAATAATAATAATCTATATACCTAAGAGGTTAATGTAAATACAGAAAGGGGGCCAAATTTCTTTCCTTCCGGTGGCAAAATGATGATAAAAATCAGTAAAATGACAAAAAACGAAAATTTTAATTAATTCATTAAATGAAAATAGCATGTTACACCGCAATGATCCACTGAATGAAGTTCAAAAACCAAAAAAAAGAAAAGGTTATTAAATAATCCGTTGGGTTTTCAATTATAAGGCTTCATGTCTGAATTCCGTCAATGTTTCTTAGTCTCCGCTTGCATTCCACACAGTGCTCCCCTATATAACCCCAGTGGTTTAATTTTATCTTAATTTATTAATGTTATTGAACACCTATTTTTGGGTTTGCGACTATTAATATTAAGATTCGTAGCCTTTTAATTTTAAACCCTAGGAGGCACTGGGACTCCCGGATCAAGCATTAGGGCAAATTAGCTTCCGTTTAAGATTTTTTTTGATGGAACTAGCCCATTTTCCCGTTACACGGAGAGAAAAAAATGAAAACCTCCCAAGGTTAGCCTAACGGCAAGGGGATTCTATCCCAAGATCTGTCAACTACTGAGGATATTCCACGTCACCACTGTAGTCAATGCGATCAAGGAGCAGAATTTGTATCGACTTGCCATTTCTGGGTTTCGACCTCTGGTAACCATTGGAAGGCGAGCACTTCCTGAGGGGTGACCTGGAGTCATCTCCTGATCCACCATTCCTGATGAATCAAGTCTTATAGTTGACTAATTATAATATTATTAACAATATTACAATCATTAGTAAATATTAGCCGAAGGGTTTATTGTGTAAATTTTTTAAATGCTGGCTTCTTTTGCTTAAGTTCCCTCAACGATGGCATGTTTGGTTCGATGCTTGATACTGGAGTTCTCCCGTCTTAGAAGCGTGTTTAAATGACTACATTACGAAGTTGATATTAATAGGTGCACCTTCATTATATGGATCAACAACCCAATACCGAAAATAAAAGGAACCTATTTGATTCCTTGTGATCTAAGAAGCTATCTAAAATTACAGAATTTCATGACATATTTTTATGCTTTGTAAAAAATGGGTGATATTTTGTGTACCAATGTATACTATCATGGCATGATGAATAAACGTTTTTATTAACGCTGACTTGATCTTTGTTATGTTGTTGTTGTTTCTAATGTCACTTTGCAAATAATAAGCTAGCCTGCTTGGGGAAACCAAGCGAGTTTATTGCAGAGGGTGCGTCACAGCTCGTTTCAAAGGGAAGACACATTCATGCATCCATTCATTCATCCACAGATCGTAGTTTTTACCTGAACCAGAGAACGACCAATCTCTAATTCAGTACCCCCAGATGTATTGATTTGTCATGGGAACTTCGAGGACTTTGTTACCCTGCAAATTTGCACCAGTCACCATTTGCTACACTGGCAGTCTTCGGCCGGTGGGGATCCAACTCATGGACTTGGGTCTAACGCCCTACCAACCAGTCAATCAAGGTCATTCTTTCATATGGACATATTTATAATTAAAGTTAGAGTTTTTGAAGTTACTGATTACTTTTGAGAAACGCTAAAGTTCATTTAGCCATAATTTTCTTTGATAAATACCAAAGAAACCGTGCTTCGTTTTATCGTGTTAGAATCTAAATATAAATGAATAGCAAATATTTCTTCTTAGCTAAGTAAGTGAGAGTTCAGATATTAAAAATAATTCTATGAAAAACTCCAAATTTATAATATAAATATTTACATCAACAACTTTTACTTCTCAGGTGAACTACCCATCAAGCTGAAATGAATCAGCTTCAAGCCACAACCTGGGATAGAACCTCAATACCTCTCAATGAAAATTCAGATGTCACAATGAAAGCCAATAATGACATTATATATTTAGGATATTATACCCTTCCTAACTTGATGAAATTTAATGCACAAGTTTCTAAACTAGTCAAGCCAAGCTCTGCGAATTTTTTCCTTTGGGAAATTAAACTCTTCAGTAATAAGGATAGCTGAATTGAAATCCACGGTAAGTGAGCTTAACTAGAGTTCTTACTATATCTAAATATAGTTTAGTGACTTACGACATACGGGTAATGGTTTGTGACTGGCTTAGAACTAAAATGTTACTTAAGTATCTATTTGCGAAATTAGTGTAAATGTCCATATATTTTGCGAAATAATTAGATTTTAAACTTTATGATATGCATACCTGTATTTATCAAGTTACTTATCTTATTATATGCCAAAAAATTGATTGATTTCTGATGAAGCATTTGCTTTCTTTATAAGAAATTTTTCAAACTAACTAAAAATTAAGTATTGTTTTATATTGAAAGATCTAAATCAGTAATCAATTACTTACATTACTTTAGTGCAGTTACTTGTCCTTTGACTGGTAATTAAGAAAAAACAAACTATTTGTTTGACTCAAACAACATGGTTTTGAGGCGAAGTAAGAAAGCGAGATTTTAGGGAAACTTCGCTAAGTGTGGTAACTTATTTCGCTATTGTAGAACATCGAAGTCAAACATTACTGGTTGCGGTCAGTAAGCGGTTGGGTGACGGCTTTAATCAGAATGTGTAGGGATCGAGGGTGTGTGGTATCGGTTCTTGTTAAACTGTTCTTTAATAAAGTGCTCGACTTTATGCGCAGGGGGTCGGACAACCAAAGCGGGGGAGCCATCCTCTCAGCAGAGGATCGAAAATGTGATTGCATGGCTTTGGATCATCCTCAGGGATGTTTCCTAGACCGTCGCCGATAGCCCGTCGTGCAGCTCTAGTGCGACGTAAATAAAATACCTACATACCAATTTCGTTTTTCTTATTTGCGACCTCAATTTGTATATATTTAATTTGCTTATTCCAACTTTTTAGATGTTGGCACTTAAGGATAAACTAAGGAATGACAACAGATTAATTCTGAATTTCAGTTTAGGGAAATAAAATTTGATAAACTAAGTTAACAAAAAAAAGCTAATTTTTCAAATTGAATTTATTGATCACATAGTATAAATAAGAACTTATATTTTTTGTTTTAATTTATTTTAAGCGTTTTAAAGCATATTCACAAGTTTCCCCCATATTAAACTCTTTCATACACACATTAAAACATTCAAACATATTTATTCTCATTGAAATTTCAGAAAGAAAAAGTCTATTTTTTTAATTCTTTGGACTCTAAATGCAATAAATTATTCGAAGAGATTGACAATGGATAATATATTCGCATCGATTACATACATTATCCGCTCAATTTAGGTGAGTGGATTTTTCGATAATTGTACTCGTGTATATGATTGCTAGTGGGCGAAAGATAATGATATACTGCAAATGCTTAGTCCAATTCCAATTATGAATTATCGTATCGAGAAAGTATAGAAATAATTCTTTCTTCTCGACAGTATAAAAGTATTGATCTAATGACTGAGCACTGCAAAATTAATACATACCTCTTGAATTTTAAGAATAAAAATCCAATTACAGGTAAATGCTTAAAAGTATATTTATGAGACTGAAATTTTATCTAGTAAAAGTAGTATTTTTCGAAGTAAATTGACCATTAGAATAATAGAAATACAGTATTTCATATTTTTAAAAAAAAATATTGTTAAAAACAGGAATTCCGATAATTTTATTGCTTGTATTTTCACAGACGCAAAATTGATCAGACATTTTATGGACTAGATAACTTCGTAAATTTTCCTCTGATTTATTTAAAATTTAAACAGTCGTGTATATTTGATACATTCCTCATTTTACAAATGAATGATTCTTTTTATTGAAACAGTGGCTTATAAAAAATGCTTTCAAAGTCTGTTTTTTTAAATTTCTTTTTATTTTTTGATAAATCATATTTTTAAATGAAGTAAAAAAAAAGCCTTGCGTAATACAGAATATGCATGTAAAAAATAGACGTGCTGTTGAACTTCAAATCAATAAGGTGGGGAATAAGGAAACTATGCAGTTCAATATTATTAAAAACGTTGTTTTGAAAAAACGTTGTTTAAATTCTGAACATGTGTAGTGAATTTTATTCAAATTTTCATAATTCAGAACCCTGCTTATCTCTACGAAGTCTGAAAAAGTATTAATATTTTTAATGGGATTTGAGTTGTGTGATATAATATTTAGAGTTATTGAGAAGCATATTTTTAATTATTTAACCCGTTCAGGACTGGTGGAATTAGAAGTCATTCATCATGTCATTAAACTCCGAGTTTAGACATACTAATGCGTGCTGAAATACGAGAATACTGTATTAAGACCGATTCCGCCTAAGTTTGGGCCGCTACAGGCCAAAAGGCTCGTTTTATGTATGATAACGTGGGCCGTGTAGGGGTAATCATACGATTTTGAATGGGGTTAACCAGCTGTTTCGAATTATTCATTTAGTTGTTTTAGGTTGTTTAATAAGTAGTTTTAGGTTGCTTAATGAGTTGTTTTTGATGTTAAGAGTTAAAGTTCGTATTCTTTCTCAGAATACATAATTTGTTACAGGCTTACGACCGGTCTAATGGCGAATCTTTTGTTGTAAACGTTGTAGGCGGGTCCTAAACTTACACCCTAAAATAGAATAGTTTTCAATTTTGAATTTAAAACCTCGATCAGCTTTCGGCTGTTTATGCATATAACTTCACAAAGATACACAAATCTTTTATAAGATACTTACAAGAACAGTGAGAACATAAGACTATTTTGAAGATCAAATAATTTTCAGACATTTTGTTTCTGGTAATCAAAGGAAAAAAACAAAATACTCTCCGGACACTTTGACACGCCGCTGTTAGCAATTTTTCACAAAACGCGAACTCTCAAACATTAAACGAGACTGTTTCTGGATCGTGTGTCAGGTCAGTTTTTTCACAGTTTTGAGTGTAATAACCACTTGCACTGTATGACTGGATGGTACATAGAATAGTGCGACTGCTGGTCAGGCAAGTTTCCTGGGTTTTATTTCTGGTTAAGACTTATTTAATCATTCACGTTCCTTTTATTTTATGTTGTCTTCTATAATTAATTGTATTAATCGATATATTTCGTTGGCCAAAATTTGGATTCGCAAACACAGATTTCATTCATTCGTGTTCCATTAATCATGCAGGCTACAATTACCCATCTTGTGACCTCTTTTTGCACTAACTGAAGTAGTATGACTGTCTTCAATATAAAGTGAAAGAAAATAAAACTAAACTAAACTAAACTAAACTAAACTAAACTAAATAAATAATGGAATAGAGAAATAAAATAAAGAAATGATACAAAGAAATGAAACAAAGAAATTGAATTAACTAAAGAAATGAAATTAACTAAAGAAATGAAATCAACTAAAGAAATGAGATTAACTAAAGAAATGAAATTAACTAAAGAAATGAAATAAAGAAATCAATTAATGAAATGAAGTAAGGAAATGAAATGAAATAAAGAAATTAAATGAAATAAATAAAGGAAATAAAGTTAAGAAACGAGATAAAGAAATGATATGAAATTGAAAGTGAAAGGAAATAAAAGAAATGATATGAAATTGAAAGTGAAAGGAAAGAAATAAATAAAATTGAATTAAGAAATGAAATAAATGAAATGAAATAAAACAAAATGAGTTAAATAAACAAAATGAATTAAATAAATAAATTAAACAATTAGATATATAAGGAAAAAATCATTTATAAGATTCATGGACTGGGAATCCTCAATTTTCTTAATTTGAGGAAATTATTTATTAGGTAAGAGTTTAGTCGAAAACAAAGGAAGTTTGGAGTATTTTTTTGCTTTTCGGTTTTGCTTTGTCTTAAAAATTAATACAGAAAATACATATTTTTTAAGATTTCTATAGGTGAATTATTTTCGCACTTAATTTTTAATTTTCCGATAATTCTATTTCATCAAAAAAGGACAAATTCAATATTCTATTGGAATATTTTTTTGAAAATTTCTAATGAATTAAAAAAAGTTACATATTTAAAACTAAGTTTTTTATTTTCTTACTTGTCACTCTAGGTGACAATTTCTTAAAAGAAGTTTGCTTATTAATAAATAAGGCAAAAAACTACAGTGTAATAAGGAAAATTAACTGAAAAATAACGTCAATTTTTTTAAAAAATCCTTTCAAACCATAAGAGAAATGAAGATAATCCATCAAACTAGTATTGTCTAAAAGAAACGTGAGGCGAGAGAAGCTTAAACCGGTTTAAAGAGCTGATAAAAATGTTTCGGAATCAACTAATGAAAATAATTCAAACTTTATGTTTTATAAACAAAATTGTCATATTGTCGTTAATTAAAAATATGCACTAATTAATATTTAATTAGTTATTACTTTTAAGAATTAAAAAAATAACTATTTAAATTCAGATAAATTATTTTATTTAAAAATTTATCAGTTATATCATTCTTTATAAAATTGTAATCGATTTAAAATTTTTTTTTTTAAATTTTCCAAAAAATTAAAAGGTAATTTCTTAGTATATTTAAGAGTGATATTTTTTCCGCATTTAAGTCTTTATAGGGGGGGGGGATGAAAATTGAATAAACTGAATAAGTGTTTCAAAAAAGCGAACAAATGAAAGATGAGATAAGAAACAAAGTTACCAATTAAAATATTTTGAATGGTCACTATTATGTAGATAAAATAAAAAACCGACTTACTTAGAATATATAACAAATGAATTTTCCGTAAATTTTTTTAGATAAATGTTTAAAATTTTGAATCCCAAGGTAAATAAAAAACGTTCAATAAGTGTATAAATAAAATTCCTAATTGTAGAATTAATGTTTTTAAAGGAGATAAAGCAAAGCTCTTAAGCTAAGAAAGAATTCGAAATGTTTTTAACAATGTTTTATTTAAAAAGAAAAAAAAAACACTTTTGTGTTAAATGGATGGAAAAATAAAAAATGTAAAAAAAGAACATTATAGTAATACACAACCAATGCATTTCTCCGCCATTACAGATTAAAAACCATTAAATTCCATTTGAATGGTTGTATCTTCGTTCAGGGACAAAAGGAATCTAAAAATCAAAGCAAGAAATAAAATGATTTCCACTACAGATTTCATAGAAGCTGCCTTTAAACATTTAAATAAAAGTAGATATATTTGAAGCATTAAATAAGTTTAAAATTAGTGATTTATATAAATAATACTTACTTAATCATAATACATATATATATATATATATATATATATATATATATATATATATATATATATATATATATATATATATATATATATATATATATATATATATATATATATATATATATATATATATATATATATATATATACATATATATATATATATATATATATATATATATATATATATATATATATATATATATATATATATATATATATATATATATATATATATATATATATATATATATATATATATATATATATATATATATATATATATATATATATATATATATATATATACACATCAAAGTAAATAAATAAAAAAAACACGAAGAAAATTAAGAAAAACAACAAGTTTTATTTATTGTGCATAAGCTGCAAGTAAATGGAACTCATAAAATAATTTCAAAATGAAGATAAAACAAAGGAAAATTACAGACATATGAAAAAAAGGGGGAAAAAGAAAAATAATAATTAAAAAATAAACAACTGGAAGAAAAAAAAATAATCCGGAAAAAAAAGGAAACATCTTTTCATCAGCCCACACGATTATATTCGCAAGAAAGAGTGCTTTCTATTATTGTATCAATATAGCCAAATCAAAATATATTAATACAATAGTGTGAAGAGCACTCAAAAATTTTTTTACAAAAATTTCAACAGAAAAAATAGAACACAATAAGTAAAAATAACTCGTAAAAACAGAAAATAAAATATAAAGAAAAAACGGAATAAAACATAATCTATAAAACGAGTAGCGAATTCAAATGAACTTACATGAACGGGAAATTTTTCAAGAATGATTTAAAATATTTTCGTAACAAGATTGCCAGATTGCAAAATATGAAAACAAAAAAGCAAATTGAGCGTAACTAGAGGAGTTTTTGTTTTAAAGTGCGTTCTTACTGCATTACTGAAGTGCGTATGATTTGTTAGTTACCAAGGATGGGCCCGAAAATGGATGTGCGCAAGGTAATATTATACTGGATAATTTAAAGAAGTTAACTTTTTTTTTCTTCCAGTTGTTTATTTTTTTTATTACTTTTCTTTTCCCCCCTTTTTTCATATGTCTGTAATTTTCCTTTGTTTTTTCCTCATTTTGAACTTATATATATATAATTTTTCTTAATTTATATATTTACTATGTGTAAATCCGTTGCAAAAAATCTGTGCAAAATGGAAAAATCGTGTTTCTTTCTTTTTTTTAAAAAATAAATGTTTATTTTCTTAAATCATTAAAATTGTATAATTAAATAACAACCTTAAAAATTATAAACTTTAAATTATTCAGTATAATATTATTATACTGACTAATTTAACGCATATCCATTTTAGGGCCAATCCATGGTAACTAACAAATTAAACACCCACTTTAGTGCTGCTGTCAGAACGTGACATAAAAGATCCCTCTACTTACGCTTCTAACCTCTATTTGCGCTTCTGTTTTCATATTTTGTAATCCGTCAATCTTATTATGAAAATATTTTAAATCATTCTTGAAAGATTCCGGTACATGTAAGTTCATTTGAATTCGCTACTCGCTTAATAGATTTCGTTTTGTGTTTTTTTCTCTGTATTTTCTTTGCATTTTCTCTTCTGTTTTTTGCTTGATATGTTTCATTCCGTAATATATTTTTTATTTAATGTGTTCGATTTCCGTTTCAATTTTTTTTAGTGCAGTTTCAGCATTGCTCTAGTTTTTGGAACTAGTCTTTGCGATGATCTGCTCTAAGAAAGTGACATGACAGTTAACAAGGAAATATGAAAAAGATATACCACAACTCTTGAATTTTCCGTACACCTGAAATCGAGAAAAGAGATTGATATTACTGTTAATATTGATAACCCATTACAGATTGATATTTATAAAACCGTTAAACAAAATTTTGTTGTATTTATATAAATACTTGATATCGTCTGATTCGGGTGTGAGTATTTCAAATCTGAAATTAGTTCTGCTCCTAAAGATACAGTTTTTTTCGTCTTTAAATTGCATTTTTAATTAATTTTTTTGTCGAAATTTATAAGTTTCAAAACGTTATGCATAACAAGGGTCACGTTAATGTTTAGAAAAACTTCTTGGAAGATCATCAGGATTAGAATAGCATATGAACCCATGTCCGAAAATGTCATCGTACAATGGCAAAGGCTTCCTTATTATGACCTGCTCAGGTGCACGCAAACAAACTGATTACAAAAGGGAAGGAACCCTAGGCGAGCACGAAAACGTTCCAGACATGGATAATTTCTTCTACTTTTTAGATACTACAGCCGTTTACAGGACAAAGTCTTAGTCAGTTTCTACATCTATTTGATGCCATATTTTTCCACCTGATAACTTCTCTACTCTATCCACCCTCTACTCTATCTATATTTCAACTGTTCTCTACTCAATTTAATCATCTTGTTCTAGGTCTTCCTCTCTTTCTTTTTCTCCTGGAGTTTGAAAGGTTATTTTTCAACGAGATTCTCTTCACTTTACCGAAATACATGTCCTAGCTACCTTATATGAGAAAACTTGATTACTTTTACTACGTTAGGTTGATTAGGTTATATTTTGCAATTGATTCCTATGCAATTTTTGATTTTGTATTGATTCCTATGCAATTTTTGATTTTGTATTGATTCCTATGCAATTTTAATTCTAATGAAGTGACATAATTTCTCAAGACGTTTTTCGCAACGTTTACGCGATTCCTTGTTATTTATACGTTTTTGAATGTGTACATTTTGACAAAAAATAGATTAAAAATATCATTAAAAAACTCTAAATTAGAGAGAAAAACTGATTGTAAATTTGAAATTAGCAAAGTGAAAATATCTATGATCCACTTACAAGAAAAAAAGCTTCTGCAATATGAAAAAAAAAACTGTTTCTCAGAGTAATTACGCGAAATGGGGTTAATACTTTTTTGTAAAAATATTTGTTTAAAGTTAGATGCTGTTAGTAAATTTTTTTAACATGTCAAAAGACACACTATGGTAAAAATAGGCCCATTTTTATATGTATGCTGGAAAAAAACCTATCACTGAATTAATTCAAAATCTGCTGTACTTAGAATTAAATAAAATTTAGTTGCGGAAAACTAATTAAACTTAGAGAATAATTTGAGTTTAAAATTTGCTAAGTTTTTTCAGACACTGCTTGGATGAAATAAGAAACGAAAAAAGAAATTTAATCTTTTATATTTTGAAATTTTTATTCGTTACGTTTTTATCATAAATTAACACTTATCATTCCATCGACATTAATACTGCATCTGCCACAAATCTACTACTTATCTCAAAAAGATGAAAAATTGCAAAAAGAATATTTCACTCATTAATGATTACCACTTTTTTTCTCAGTTTTAAAAAAAATAATTGTTTACGAACTTTCTTAAGAGCAGATATGTATGTCATAAATGTTAATACGTTGTGGAAGTCAAGGAAAATTTTTTTCTTTTTCTCATAAAATGTGAAAGGGAAAAGTTAAATTACCAGTTTTTAATATTTAGAGTTGCTTGAAAATCATTTCATAAAATTCCAGGAGTGTTAAGAGTAGAACTCCTAAAATTGAAACATTAATTTAAGTGCTTTTTATTTATCACTTCTATTATGTCTTTAAGTACATTTCAATATTAAACAAAAAAAGAAAGCAAAAATAATTTAAAATACCTGAGGTATAAAAAATGGCAAAGTAATTGCCACAATAACCAAAAGATCACAAAATTCTAAAAGTGAAAAGGGTTAAACTTTCAAAATTAAAACCATAGATTAAGTAGTTTTTATTTATCACCTTTATTATGATTTTAATACATCCCAAAATTAAACAAAATAAATATTAAAATACCTCAGGTAAAAAAGAAAAATAGCAATGCAAGTTCTTTAATAATTAAAAGATACGTATACTTTATTAAACAACAATCACAGTTGTAAATCAAAAGACACAAAATTAAAATTCCAGTATTTATGCTCATTAGTTTTCTTCCTTTTTTGTGTCTATACCTGTCCCGAAAATGCGGGGGTGAGGAAACTCTCTTTGGCACACCCCATGACTTGTAGGGGGCGCTGTAATCGCCGACCACCAGTAGCTCCCTTCCATATCAACAGAAGCATACTCTTTAAGAAGTTGAGAGATCATAACTACGATCGGGGATGCCTTATTTATCCCTCCTCGGGATCGCAGAGCGACGCGAGGAACCTCCTCTTAAGCATCCCCTATGATATACAAAAGAAGAAGAAAAGACGTTTTTTTACGTTTTTATTCGTCTTACGTCTCAGAGCATTCACTTTTAACTAAAATTCATTGTGATGGTTTTGGTGCTTCAAAGTTTCTGTTGATATAGAAATTTAAATGTTAGTTGTCTTCGATGGAAACTTCATAACTATTTTGATATAGATACAATGATTAAGATTGATATATGAATTGTACATATTGCTCTGCACTTCGTACAGTTTGTACGCTTAATAGAATTCATTTAAAGAAAATTATATTCTGCACTTTCAATTGAAGTATTTGAATTTTTTGCTATTAAAAATGTTAGAATCAAATCATTTGATTAGGGTGTTAAGGGTTTTGAATCGTTACAAATGTTCTTCTGCTTAGTGTTTTGATTGTAAATCATCTATTAGACAGTATATGAAGAAATTTATTAAATTCAGTTGGATTTTTAAAATTTAAAAGTATTTGTATATTTGGTTTTGACTGACCACCAAATTTATTCAAGGAAAACTATCATTCCACGTATATTTTTAGCATTCCAATTGCAGCAATAGTTTAAAAGAAGAAATTATATATTTACTATACATACAATTATTACTATTTTATAAAGAAATATCACGAATATATATCAATTCATATCATATTTTGATTTTGAAAGTATTTTTCTAAAGTAATCTATACATTTTATTGAATTAAAAAATGAATTTTTATAAATTTAGAAAAGAATTTGGAAGAGGTTAGTTGTGATATCAACGGAAGTACGCCTGGGCAGCACTGTTTACGGAATAAAGTAATGTATATTTATTCATCTTACTTTTAATTAAATACTTACATTCTGCTGAAAGAACTTATGACTCATGCGATTGTTTCGAATTCTGAATGGAACGGATTGTAAGTAAAATGGATTCAAATAATTTGACATAATTATTTTGACAAGAAGTGATTGTATAAGTAAAATAACTTGTATTTACTGACGACATTGAATTTAATTTGAGAGAGTGAATATTTGTAAAAGAAGTGAAAATGATAATTTTTTCAAAGTTACTGCAAGCAAATTGTTAAATTAATTCTCATGAAAAGATTGTCCAAATATTGGTAACTGAATTAATTCTTATGCATATTAACTTCAAGAAATCTATGCGAAAACAATCAAATTATTTAAGCTGGCTCTGTTTGACTGTGACATTGATAGAAATATTTTATTTGTGTTGATAGGGAGAATTTGAAATGATTTACAGACCGAGAGTTGATACCAGTTGAAAAAAATCAATCTAGATACATGGATACTTTTTATTACTGGATATTGAGTTCAATTTTGACAAGCTGGAAACGTAACTAATTTAATATTTGGAAGGAAATATATTCTGACAATCGTCAGCAGCACATTATTTTAAGTTTACGATACGCAAAATTACGAGACTTCTTCTGAATTAAGAGCTCTAAAACAATTTCTGGTTAAGGTGTTTAAGACTGATTTCAACTCAGAAATATTCCGTTTATATTCTTTGACGAGAGTTTCACATTGGATATTTCACAGTGTTTATGTGATATTCGTTTCCAAGTAATGCCAGACACATAAAAACTAAAAGAAAGAAAAAGATAACGTGCATTTCATCATAACATCCCTACTCTCCCTCCCCTTTTTTGTTCGAAATGTCTTACTTAAACATGTAAAGAACTATTAGATTTCGAACTATTTAGAACAAAATCCAGGAACGAAAAAGAGTCGTGGCTCTTATTAGTGAATATCGTCAGAAGGGGTACAGGAGCGTGTGGTTCAGGGAGGGGTCGGAGTATGGAGGAGAAGGGGCGGCTAAAACAAACTCCAAACTCCCCTCCCCACCTACCTCCCAGAATAATCACGTTAACAATAACGGAACTTCACATTTAGCAGGTAGAGAAGCTTTACAAACGAATCCTGATACTTGCAACACGGCTGCTATACCGTTAGAGCTCAGCCGGATCGAATCCGGCGAGCGACGGCACAGTTCCGGCTACCCTCCGGCACAGTTATCCCGGACAAGCCTTTTAGGGAAACCTTTGAAGTCCGGGCGCCATAGGGGCCCCCGGTACAGAAAATCCCAAGCCCTGATTTACAACTTCCTGGAGCGACCGAGGGGATTCAAATCGGTCGCCTACCACATCTTACTGTAAGTACTGTTTTTTCTTTTTGTTAATACTGTCATTATTTTTAATTATATATGCATTTTTTTAATAATATATCGATCTAAAGTGGGAAATCTTTTTCCTTACTTCTAAAGAAAACATTACATCTGTTGGAAAATATCCTAAAATTTCCCCATGAGTTTATAGTAGTATAAATTTCATTTTTTAGCAAAAATTAATATATTTAATTAATTCTAATTAATTTAATTAATTTTAATTAATTTTATTAATTAAATTAATAAATTTTCATTTAAATTAATTTACACAGCCTCGAGTAAAATAGATTTTTTCCTTATATTTTTTCCCCCTTTAGGGTAAAAGAACATGTCTAGGGAAATATCATAAGAGTTTCGATAGAGTTTAGGGTATTTCAATGAACAACCTTAAACAAATTACAGCTTTTATATATTTTCTTTACTTTTAGATTTGTGTCAATCTTATTGAGTTTATGCAGAATAGTTTTTTTAAAAGCTATATTTTAAAAACTTTTAAGCGAAATATATTTTCCTTACTTTTATGGAAAAATAAAACTTGTCACATAATATAAAACTTGTCTTTGAGATAATGGCACCATAGATTTCATCTAAGTGTATTGCAAAATAAATTCTTCCTACATTTTTTTTACTCAGCTAGTACTGAATAAATGGTGTATAGTTTCATACTATCCAAGGAACATGTGTTGAGAAATGTAAAATTATATAATAAAATTCATGGTTGTTTATAGAACGCTTTATTTTGAATAGACTTAAAATATGTCTCTATATCATTAAAGGATATAAAGTTAATTTCAAGTAACGTTATTTCAAATAAGTCACGCGACGTTCTACACAGACCAAAAATATGTCGAAGCATGTCACGTGACTTTATATTTCAAGACTGTTCTTCGTCTAGTATGGAATCATGCCTTCACATTTTTTAATTTCAAAGCATGCATATTTGCTACAATTTTTGGTGTTATTGAAGTATTTAAAATAAAACAAAGTTCAGGTCTAAAGTATGAACTAAAAAAATTTTTTTTCTGAATTTTTGGTGATTCCCATATTTTTTTTATAAATAATAGTTACTATTCATATCAATATGTACCACACAATAGTTACTATTCAATTTTTTATGGGCAACTTTGTTTCTTATCTCATCTTTCATTTGTTCACTTTTTTAAAACATCGTTTCAATTTGTACAATTTTTTATAACTCGCTATAAAGACTTAACTCTGGAAGAAATACCTCTGAAATATACAAACGAATAAGCTTCCACTTTTTTCAAATTAAAAAAAATTTCTTTAGTGTTCATTTTTGTAACTTGAAATTTAAATGGTAAGTTTAAGTCTTCAAACTGCGCTAACATTCGAAATCTGTTAAATATTTTAAATTTTACAACAAATTTTGACAATTTTCAGTCGGAAGTTTATGTAAACTGTTAAATATTAGTTTAACACTGATACATAGAAAAATTATTTTGTTTTCCAAAACTGGCATTTTTTTAAAGTCGTATGTAATTGCAGAAAATGCTATTTTAATCAGCCCAATTAATCTTTTAATTGCTACAACCCCTTAACCCAGGTTTCCGAAACACTACTGCGTAAAATTCAAATTTTAAATGATTTCTAATTAAAAAAATAGTCTCGCTTTATTTCTTAAAAAAAGATTACATTTGTTAACATTTCTTACAAATAATTGATCAGAAAAAATAAATTTAGATGTGTTTTTCTTACAAGCTATTTTTATATTGTTTCAAAACAAATATTTAGAAAGTGTCAACAAACTGTATAATATTTTCCTTAATTACGCTAATTAGTAGCTTGTTCTTAGAAAGTAAACATTTATAATTTCGGCCTTCTTTCAGGTTGTGAACCTCTTTCAGTTGAGGTTTTGAGACTTTCCTTTAAATTTATAGTTTGTTTGTGGAATAATGTAGCGGTTTTTGTTGGCGGAAAAGGACGAAAATAGACAGAACAAGTCATACCAATAAAGAGTGTTTTTAAAACTTTCTACCCTCGGATGAATGACTAGTTATACGTCATTTGACATAAAAAAAATATTATCTCTATACTAAATCAAGATATTTGAAATAAACATTTTGTCTCGGTATTATTTTTTCAAAGAAATTAGATCTGCGGGTAAATACATTTACAGCAAATACAATAAAATCAGAGTAACAAGAGTTATTTTTTACATTTGGTTGCATATCAATGTTTGAGTCTGGTTTCCTTACAAATCCCTGTCGTTGCTTCTTTTATAATAAATAAAGTTTTTATTTTGCATTTCTTGAGAGTTATTTTTTATACTGCTTCTCTGAAATATCAGGTAAATCTACTAATATTTGCTGCCTCATATTAGTTGGTATATTAATATTTTTTTTTTAAATTTAAAAATCTCTCTTTCAATTTTAAGATGATGGACAGCCTCCAATCTAAATAAATTAATATTCTATCATTATTTTCAAAAATTCAAATTCCTTGTCGGTTCGGGTTTCCAGCTGAAATATTAAATTTCGAATTATCATTATTATTTCATTTTTATTTATATTTTTCATTTTTTTCCCCGAAATAAAACACTTTTACGTTATTATTAAATTGCGAAACTAGCTTTTTCAGTCATTTTTCTTTCTACCTTTTTAAGTAATGAAGCATCTTTTCTGCTTAGATAGGTTCAGATTAACAATAGATAGAGTTTAAATCTATTTAACCGGAATCAGGTCTTTTTCCATATTTTTAATAAAATATTTTAACTTCTTGGGCAGGTATTTAATTTCGATTATTTGATTATTTTTGTCTTAATCTTCATACCGTTGATTATCGTTTTCGCATGTGAAGGTTCAGCTTGATAATATTTTGAACTGAAATTACCTAACATACATTAGGTCCTTTTCAACTTTAAATTTTTTTATTTTCTTCCAGCAGTGATAACTTTAAAAATTATTTTGCTTTTTTTTAAATTTTTTTTGTCTTATTCTTCATGTTATATGGGGCATTTGTACCGTATTGGTAGGCACTAATTAAAAATATTTGAATCTCAAATTATCTAACCCAAATTTGGCATTTTTCTACTTTTTCAATTAAACGTATTTGTAATAGTATTAAATTCAGGATTAATTTTTCTGTTTAATTCTTTATAAATTTTCACACCACTGAATATCTTTCACACATAGACAGGTTCAGATTACTGTTACTATGAGTTCAAAATTATCTTACGGAAATTAGGTCTTTTTTAATTTTTTTTTTTAAAAATAAAATTCCGTCTTTTTTGAAGCACTGTTGAATATCGAAAAAGGTTTTTTCTTCCATTATTTTTTTCACGATACACAGATACAATCTTTTCAGCACAGTTAGGCCCTGAAGCTCATAATCCTCTAACCAAAATTAAGTTTTTCTTCTAATTTTTAAAAATATAATTTCAATCAATGTTCAAATTAACAATGTTCCTGTAACTTTAAGCATAATCCGGAATACAAAGGAAATCTTAAATCAAACAATAATACAAACTATGCTTTATTAAGGGAAATTTAAATGCAGGATGATTACGTACCTGCGCTTATTCTTGGAGAAGAGAGACATAGAAGCCACCCACGGTCTGTCAAACAACCCCAGGTGACCCAGGATCGAATCGCAGTGTTGGCTGGTTAATACTAATTCTGCCTCCGTCTCACACTCACCACACTGTTAACGAAAAATATCCTCAGTGGAAGACAAAGCTAGAATCCCTTTCCCATCAGGATAATCATGAGAGTTTTTCGTGGTTTCCCTCTCCATGTAACGCAAATGGGGGTTAGTTCCCTCAATGCGTACTTCACGAAGAATAGCTTCTCCCAATGCTTGATCCTGGAGTTCGCTTGTCTTCTGGATTGGATTTAAAGTTTCAAGGTCACGGAGTTGAATATTGATAGTCATAAACTCAGGTCGGTTGTTCAACACCAGTTATAAAGTAAAACAATAAGGGAATTCTAGGCCAGAATTGTCTATCACTGGAGATATTTTAAGTCAAAACCGTAGTCGGGGCGATCAGTAATGACCAGTTGGTATAAGTATACGTGATGACCAGTCAAGTTGACGTAATGACCAGTTAAGTTGACGTAATGACCAATCAAGTAGACGTAATGACAAACCAGAATGCCACAGAATTCGTCATATCGTTGTATTCGTCATTACAGTTCTGTATTTGATATTTTCATTTCTACATTATTCTGGATTAAATTATATCAGGAGTTGAAAGTTTAATATATTGCATAGTTTTTTTCTCTACTTCGATTGATTAGGATTTATCTCACTGTATTAAAATTTCTAACACTGCCTACAGTCGATGCTTTTATTTTATGTTTTGTTTGCTCAACGTGAGTTACTTTTTGGTGTTTGTTGGCGGGAATGAATAGAAATGTAGTAATATCATAAATGAAGAACAATACAATAAAAATTATAGAAATACTGTAATACTTATTGATTTCTAAAATTACATTGAATTTCTTTAGGAGCAGGGCAACATACGTTAGAGAGTTTTCTAAGTAGAAGAAATAAAACACTCACCCTTATTTGACAGAGGATATATCTACCAACTTTTTTGTTCCTAAAAAAAGTTCTTCACTAGGAGCAGTGAAATGCTCTTAGAATTGACATTAATAGTAAGCATTTATCTCACATTTATCTAACACTGAAAAGCTCCTAGAGATGGCTATTTGGTCTTCGTTATATGCGTTTACATGAATTGATTTTTTTAATAATCAAAATAATTTTTAAATAAAATTTATTATAATTAGAATCAAGTATGAATGTAAGAAAGTTATGTACCAGATAAAAAATGAAATTAGGAACTTCAAAAGAAGTTGACAGCTATTGATTTTATAGCTATTGCAACAGCAAAACTTTTTTTGTATATAGTAAGAAAAATTCAGATTGTTTGCATACTTAATAAATTTCTATTTACTGATTATAATACTGCCGTACAAAAAAAAAATCAACGCAGCGACAAAAAAATTCGTAATTGAGATTTATATACATTTGGTTTTTCTGAATGATAAACTAAGTATGTGCTTTTTATTTTTCATTATTTAAGAATACGTTGATATGAATTATGCTCCTGGCTCTCACCGATCACAGTGATCTGGTAAAATATCCTCAGTGGTAGGCTGATCATGGGTCAGGATCCCCTTGACGGGCTAATCGTAAGAGGTTTCCGTCCCTCTCCATGTAACGCAAATTTATCAAAAATAAATTTTGTTTTATCAGTTTCCTGAAATTCTATTTTAGCAATCATAGCATTAGCAATAGAAAGAAAAAAGTTATCGTGCTACTTTTCTTGGAATCTTATCATGAAGCACTTACGTTAATTTTTTTTCAATTGCACAAGCCACGATGGCTCAGAGGATAAAGCGTTCGACTTCCAATGAGGCTGAATTGGGATCGAATCCCGGTGATGGCTGAACGACACGAATTCTGCATCTAGCTTGCACTGACCACAGTGCTGATGGGAAGTATCCTTAGTGGTTGATGGATCATGGGTTAGTGTCCCCTTGCCATCAGGCTAACCGTGGGAGGTTCTCGTGTTCTTCCTCTCCATGTAGCGCAAATGAGGGTTAGTTTCATCAAAAAGTCCTCTACGACGGCAAAATTTCTCCCAATACTTGATCCAGGAGTTCCCTTGACTTCTGGATTGGGTTCAAAATTACAAGGCTATGTAGTTGAGCATTAGTATTCATAAACCTAAAAATTGGGTCGGCTGTTCAACGATGGTTATAAAATAAAATAAAATAAAACTGCACTGCACTGGAAGAGTTTGTTATAATAAAAAAGTAATAGTAATTAAAAGTAGTGATGATTAAAGTTCTAGAAATTCTTAATTATTTAAAAATAAAACTCGCTAATACTTTGATAATAAAAATTAACAACAATTTGGGTTCCATAAATACATGATACTTTAAACAAAGGAAGCGGGCATACATAAGTCAATGTTATTATAACAAAATACTTTAAGTACATGAAATCCTTGATATTTATGAAGAAGAAAATAATGCAAGTTGCTGATCTTATATTGAAGTCAATAACTAAAAGTCAAGAAATCTATGATATTTGAAAGTAAGAAAAAAAAACAATTTTATATCTACATAATAAAATTAACAATAATCTAAGTTCGAAAAATCCTTGACATTTGAAAACAGGTAAGAAAAAACATAGTTAAGTAGAAAAATCGTCAAACTTTTAAAATGAAATGGAAATCTGGCAGCAGTTGGATCTTTCAAAAATTTGATTGGATGTAATTAGTTTAGCTAACGTATGATAAGATACATTAGAAAAACGATTTTTTATTAGATTTTTGCGTAAATTTTTTTTTATTGAATACACTTTTCAATTAATTTAATAAAATTTCACTAGAAAAAACATTAATTCCTCTTCTGATGTTTCAAGTAAACAGTTTTTTTCCTCTCGTGGCATCCAATTTTCGGGCAAAATATGCGATTTAATAACTGTATCTGAAAATCATTTCCTGCTTCAAAAAGTCTCTTGCAAATTAAAAATTCAAGATTTAATGTTTTTTACAGTTTCACTAGGAAAGTTAAAGTTTTTTATAATTAAAATTACACTTGATTTGTGTAAAGTTTCTGAAGTGTAAAGTAGAATATTTTTAAAGTAATAAGAATTTATTTAATTTATATGGCTGAGTAATAATTTTATTTTCATGCTATATGTGATAAATTGGAAAAAAACGATACCTACAATTTTTTTATCTTATTTTGTTTACTCACTGTACTTAATCTGCTTTAGTTATTAAGTTGGAAAAATTGTCAGACTAGATTCATTTTCATTTAATTCACAGTGAAAAAGGCTCAGTTAAATATTTTCAATTAACATTGATTATTTAAATTTTTTTCATTTCGTAAATTTTTTCTTGTCGTATTGAAGGAGTATCTGCATTTTCTTTTTTAAATAGCAGCAAAAAATTGCTTTATTTGCTTTTGATATTTTAAAAAAGTGCAGTCCTTAACAACATAATTTGCGAAAATAACTATCACTTTGAGAAAATACACTGCAAAAATTTGCTGATCAAATTACGGTAAAAAGTACTGATACCATATAGTATCCATAAAATTCATTTTTATCATAAAATTTTGTACCGCAATTTTCGCTGTAATTTTTTTATAAAAAAAGTATTTCAATAAATATTATAGTAGTAATTGCGATACATCAGATTTTTTGTTCCGTAAAATTTTACTGTTAAAAGCGATTTTAAGGTAAAAAGTACTGGCATTTTGAGTGCTGATAATTTTTACCGTAATATGATAAAAAGTTTTTTTACAGTGTACGGGTTCCAATCAAGCGATTTTTTCCCTCCTTTTCTTTTTTTTTATGCTTCACTTCCCAATCATTTTTGCCTCCGACTTAGTTAATAGCACCACCCAATTTGCATTTTTTAAAGAATATAATAAAGTATAATAATACGTTAAGACAAAAAGTTATGGTCAAAGCTACCAGAATGAGGTAAAATTAACCGTGTTTCAGAATCTATGGAAACATCAAAATCCTCGGAAATCCAACGGTTTACAACAAAAAAGGGGTAAAATAAAAAGCTTATTAATTTTTCCGAAGAATTTTAGTAATAATTTTTGTAAAATTAATAATAAAATAAGGTTTTATAATAAATTACAAAATCTGGTAATTGCGATAAAATGTGGCAATTTTATCTTGATACCTAAGAGCATGGTATAAAAATCATTTAGTCGGTAAAATTTACTTTTCAGTTTTGTATTTTTAACTAAATGTGTAACTGTAATTTCTAAAACCAGAACTGTCGGCCAACCGTTACCATATGAACGGAAAAAATACCAAATAAATGGTTTAAATACCGTATATTTTGGTTTTCAATACCAAGAATTTGTTTTTTTTCCAACCAGAAATGTCATTTCCATACAGCATGATAATTTTACCAGAATTTTTATCTCCTTATAATAATGATAGAACAACTCCATGGGTGACATCTAAAAAGCACAAATTGTAATCTATATCTTATTTAATTGTTGTAATTTATATATTTAAAAAAATTTCTTTTGGTTTTTTGGGAATTCGATACTATGTTTAATTTTCTAAAATGCCTTTTGGATAGTTTTAAAAAAATAATTAAAAACTGGGGAGCTACCGGGCATATAGGTTCCGTTAATGTCAGTAAATTACTATGCTTACCACTGTCTTAAATATTATCTGAAATGCGTTCTGGAAATACAATTATGCTATTGAACTTTGTTTGAAAAAAAGACAATAAATCAGAAAAACTTTATTAAAAAATTTATATTTCGTGCGTTATATTTCAGTTTATTGTATTGCTTTGTGACATGTCAGACTATTGCTATTGGATTTGGCCAATTATAATAAGTCAAGCTTTGTCAAAATGTTATTAACATTTTAATTCGGTACCTTAAATACATAATTCTGTCTAGGATTGTATTTTAAGGGGCTAAATAAAGTGAAAAGAAAGTTAAAGGAAAATACAACCTCAAAAGCTAATATTAATAAATAACTCCAAGAAGCTTAAGTTGTAAGATATTATTTGTTTAAAAACATCATTCACTACAAAAATATACAAATCGGAAATAACAGTCGACATGTTTCAGGCACTCAAATAGAAGCTCATTTTCAAGAATTATCATACGTGAATGACAAGAATCAAAAGTTATTTGAAATACAAAACGTTAAGTTGTCAGCGAAAAATGTAAAAATAGCCAAGCAAATGCCTCTTTTCTTCAAATCCTGATAGAGATCTTGTTACTTTATCGTTTTTTCCCGTTTATTAAAAAATTGCTAATATTCTCTCCTGGTTTGGTTTTAAAGTTATCTTTTGGCCTATTAACAAAATTAAATTTAGGTTTTTTGAAGGTCATATTAGTTTTGATAATCGTTGGGGGCATTTATTACATTCCTTGCCAGTGCGTCTTTTCATACAATGGATAAACTAGACTCGCTTTAAAATTTAGACCGAAGGAACACGATAAATATGTCCTTTATCAAGAATTTGAAAAATCATCAATTACTGCAAATTGTTAGAATCTAGGGCCTAAATTCAATTTGGACAATGCCAATGTTATTTCCACCCCAGTTACATCAGTTGATCTTTATTCCCTGGAATATTGTTTTATTCATATGAATGCTGATTCTCCTTCTAACGACATTAGTTCCTCACCACCTCCCATGAAATGCATTTCCGTCGATTTGCCTCTCTCGACCACTATGTGCGTCTCTCAGTCACTGGGATATTTTCTTGATCTGTTTTTCATCTTTTCTGCCTCGGCTAATGTGATTTTGTAAGTTTTGCTTCACCTTTATTTTTTCATTTTTCTTAATATCACTTTTGTTTCTTCTCATTCACGTCTGGAAAGTCTTGAAAATGGGCACCTGTTTTTGAGAGCTTAAAACATGTCATATGTTACTTCCAAATGATATATTTGTGAAGCGAATGACGTTTTTAATCAAGTAAAAGCTACTATTATTAGCAGTAATTATAACAAGCGATATTATTATTAATACTAACAATATTAATTCTTATAAGAAAATTTTAAGTATAATATTCCAGCAAAACACAACAGAAATATTTGTAAAATAATGTTTAATTTTAGATTTCATTGAACGTGTTATATAATGAAATACAACTAATAGTATGTATGATAATAATTTTTTGACAAATAAACTTAGTGCCTTTCAGTGCTTGATGATATTGAAAACTTGAATGATCCATGTTTGATTTCAATGCGAAATAATATTATGCTTGAAGCACACATTTGTCTTAACAAGATTCCAATACTTAATGTATAAAACTTTTCCTGATTAGAGTTTCTGAGAAAATAAAATTGTCATGGTATGGTGAACAATCTTTTAGCAAAGAAATTCTCTCTTGAAAAGTATGTAATCTCTATCGCATAATGTTTAATAAAATGCTGCACCTCAGGGGATTATCTTCAATTATTCTAGCTTTCATAAAGAACTCGGTTTTGAGTTATAGATAACTAGCTCGCTTTGGGATAAAAATATTTTATATGAACAATATGTACTCGAGTCAAGGATTTATTTAATAAGTTAATTTAGTTTAGATTTATAATCAGTATGGGAAAGTACTTTAATATAATAAAAAAGAAATTGTTTTAAACGTGCTTATTAAAATGAAATCGACATTTTCCTATTAAAAATATTTAACTTTCAATTTATTTGTGTCTTGAGCAATATTTTTCTTCTTAAGCAGTTTTATTCTATTGGGAAATCCAAATGAGGTTTGTTTTACGAAAAAGCAAGTGGACCCTATTCTGTAAAGTAAATTAAACCGAATAAATGCTTTTTATGCATGTACTAAGGTATCAAGATAAAATTACTAAATTTAATTATTTACTTACTTATTAATATTGATTATCAAATATTCTTTATTAAACATTATTTATTACGTATTTAATATTATTTATTGCTTATTATATTTTTATAATTTCGAAATTTAATGGAAAAATAACTATTTCTTCACCCTCTAAATATAATTAATGATCATAAAATTTCCTAAGAATGGATAAAAACAGGGGAAAGAATCCGCATAAAATTATGGAAAAAATAAAGATCATTTTTGGATTCAGGAGATTATTTACATAAAAAATTTGTTAGAGCAACGTCACGGAGGTCCGATTTAATTTTTTTTTCAGGGCAGAGCTGTGTTAAAAGTTCCAACATAGTTGAGTTGTACGTTTTGTGCATCCAGTGAAATTGAAGAGATTATTTCGGATAATAAGCAAATGCTGTAAACTAACAAATAATAGTGAAAAAGTGCTAAGAAAACTCAATTTACCACCACACGCTATAATCCAAGCATAAATTGCAGTGGGATAGCATATTTTTCAATTAATATAGTTTTTTTCAATTAATACTTTAGATATGAAAAGGAAAACTCTTTTGTATTCACATTACCTTGTAAATCAAGTTTTTCGTATACAGGCCGTTCTTTAATGATATTCCTTAATGAAATTTTTTAAAATCCTAGTTAAAAGTTAAGTAAAAAATAAACATATTAGGGGTTGCAAGCTAATATTTCAACATAGACGAAATTAACGTGATATAAATTTATCGAATCACTACAGATCATTTTATTTAATAACCGGTGTTGAACAACCAGCCCAAACTGAGTTTAAGATTATCATTGCTCAACTTTATGCTTCGAACCCAATCCAGAAGACAAGGGAACTCTCGGATCAAGCACTAAGACAAACTAGTCTTCTAGCTGAACTTTTTAATTGGACATTTGCGTTACACGGAGAGGTAAACCACGGCAACCTCCAACGATTAGCCCGGCAAGGGGATTCTAACCTATGTTCAGTCTTTTACTTAGAACTGCGGATGGTGTTAGCCAGGAGCACAATTCAAATCAACATATTTTTAAACATTAAAAGTAAATATGATTTATACTTCGCATTTGAATTGGCATGACGCTTGATGCTGTGTAAATCAGCACTGTCTGTTGTTGTTGCCGTCGACCCATTTAGGCAGACCTAGTGCGATTTTTCTTGTTCTCCAGTGGCGCCATATATGGCCAAGAATTGGACTTCTGCCATACCCATACTCCACACCCGTTTTTTAGAGCGGACCCATTCATACATCCATTCATTCACCCACAGATCGTAATTTTGACCTGAATCAGAGAACGATCAATCTCCAATTCAGTACCCCCAGAGGTTTTGATTTGTAATGGGATCCTGGAGGGCTTTGTGTCTCGACAGATTTAATGTGCACAATTTACTGCACGAGAAGTCTTCGGCTGACAGGATTCGAAGTCCCGGTCTCACAAACGTGAGTACAGCAGTCTGACAACCTGGCTATCCCAGCCATATCAGCATTGTCTAAAAATTCCAAGCATTTTTGTCTTAGAAATGATTTTCGCACGATTCTTAGATATTTCATAATCACATCCATTGTCGACAAAGTTTGATGAGATTCAAATAATGTACATATACAATGTGTGGAAACTACAAGAAAAAACTTCTGAATGTAAGGACTTATCTAAAAAACATTATTGATTGTCGACTAAATGTTTCATGATGTTCGCTTTGAGTAAACACTTCAAAAACTTAATTGAATATGAGGATTTTATTACAGAACCAAATTATACTAAGAAACACTTACTAGAGAACATTCTAAAGGAAAATCAAGATTTCAAAGGAACAAAAAAGTTTTCTCAATAACAAATGCGTTTTATATTGCTTTTAAGTCACAATGCTATCAAAATTATATAGAAAACGTCATCTCAAAGCGAGAATTCTATAGAATATATGCATAATAAACCATCTGAAACTCCCATTTAAATCTATTTCAAAATTCTATCCATAATTCAAACTTTTGGAAACTAAAGATCAAACGAAAATGTATTATTATAATCTCAATATCTATTTCTAGAAGATAGGAATTATCGCTTTTAGTTACAGATTAAATTTACTACTAATGGTTGCTTAGTATAAGTTTTGATTGTTGGTTTGTGAATAACTTGAACATACTTTTATTGTTGGTTTGTGAATAACTTGGATTTCAGAAAAAAATTATATAAATTATTTTAAAGCAATTTATTTGTAATATCAGTTAGTAATGATTAATTTAAAACATTTACTAGAAAGTTATCTGTTCTTTGTGAAAACATTTCTGTATTAATATCGTCAATGAATTAGTTACTTATCAAAACTAATAATTACAAATCAGAATTGGATAAACAAGACTGAAAAATAAGCAAAATTGATAATAAAATTTAGAAAAAAGAAGTATTTAAACATATAGTGTTGAAAGCATTGCCCAATTTTAAAAATAAAATTCTTACTTTTGACAATTTAGTAATCCTTGAATTATATTTCTTAAATTTTGAGAATTATTTCGTCACGAAATCCCGTTATTTGTAACTCTCAAATATATGACGAAAAGATTTTATTAAAAAATTTTATCGCAGTGCATTACGAGAGATCATTAATTTGAATGACGATACAAGTGACGAAACAAGCTGTATGGTGGTATGGCAGGTATGGTTGTCAAAGAGTTGGTTCCGTAACAAGAATATCCTGGATCCGAATCCAGCATAGGGGAAGTGTGTAATTTATCTATCTGTTTTTCTCGTGTTGTTTGGCTTAATCCACCTTTGATATTCCCATGATAAAGTAATTATTATAAAAATTAGATGCATTAGGAGAATAATAGGATGACAGAAAATGGAAACAGAAAAATAGGAAGACGAAATATTTTTTTCTTATTTTGACGAAAATCATTTCCTCGAAAAAGTGACGATAGCTATATCGCCATTTTGACAAAATATTTGCTCAAAGTGTATATTAGGAAACAATTTAGTCAAAAATGACGAAAGTTTCGTGAGATTTGAGCATCCATTTTTTTACAATGTTTACCGCATTTAAAAAATTTTTATAGATGAGAAAAAAAGTCGCATTTGGTAACTTTTTTTAGAAATTTTTGGAATTGCTTTTATTTTACGGTGCTTTTAATGTGAAAAAACAATTTGGTTTTTTATGTAAAAAAAGTGAATTTTTTAAAAACTTGGTTTTGGTTCGAATTTGTTTTTTCTTTATTTATGAAAAATACTTATCGTTTTCCTCTTAATTGATTTCAATGGAAAACTTTTTTAGTTCTTCTTTTCTTTTCATTTGGCGTACTTTAAAAAAACGCAAAGAACGTATTTTTGTTTAAAAAAATAATGACAACGGAAAATAAAAAAGAGATGTTTTTATTTATTGCCAATCTTAATCAAGGAATTTAAAAGACATTTAATAGACTTACAAAAAAATGAATGAAGTAATTTAAAAGAACAAGTAAAATGAATAGGTTTTGAAAACAAGGTCTTTTCAGAAAATTTAAAGCGATACACTTTTAAATGTATACTCTAATATTAAAAGATCTTCATTTTTCAAGAATTTAATTGCGATTACTTATTCCTCAACGGTATAGCAATAACAATATAGCACTTAACAATATAGCACTCAACAATATAGAAGTTCGAAACTAAATTTTATACAATGCCAGAAATTTCCCGAAAAAATGGCTAAATAACAACTTATTGAATTGTCATTTTACCCTATTCAAATAAAACAGTCAAATAACTCTTAAATAAAATGGTATTCCTACTGTTAATTGGGAAAAATCGCTTACTATCTGATTTCACCTAATCTGGTCAAACAATCAGAATTTAATCGCATCAACTTGACCCACATAATGAATCCATTAAATTCCTTGAAGCTAGGTACATATTATGGCCGAAAGAGATATTTGGTCAATCTCATGTCAGACAGAACGGGGGTTCGAGTTGAAACCACAACATTTCCTTCAACACATGAAGAGTTTCCGGCTTATCTAGTATTTCCCTTACGACGGGAGGAACAAGTATTTAAACTAATTAAACCACATTCGATATCTCATTTGATAAAACACAACTCAACCACAACCTAGCTCCAATGTCCTGTTAAATTTCATTTTCGGGGTTTTGAATATCTGGAAAAATTTATGAGAGTTTTTAATTTTTGTACACTTACGCTTTTTGGGATGCTGAACACGCATCCACAATCAGAGGCTGAAATTGTTTTTGAAAAATATGTTTCTTTTCTCGAAAGACCTAAAAAAATCTAGCTTTTTTTGAATGAAACCGTTTTTTGGTTCAAGATGGAAAAATTTATGATGGCACATTTGAAAACTAGAGAGAAATTCTTGGAAATTGTTTTACTGTAATGTGCCAGTAGGGCAATCAAAAAATATATTAAATATGAGAATAATGACTAAAACATTAGAATGCTGTCTCTCTTAGTGCTTCAACGGGAAAAAGCAGAGGGGAATTATTATTAGAGGCTTAAATTTTATAAAAATGATCTTGTAGGATGTAGTAAAATATAGAAACGATGTTACCTTTAGAGGGGAAAACTCCCAATAATCATAATTTTTCTTAAAGCTTTCCTAAAATCAAAATTTTTACGGTTTTTTCTATTTTTTATGCCTATATTTTTCAATTTTCAATACCATTTAAAACTATAATAACTCTCATCAAATTCATCTTAATCTCAACCCCTGAGAGAGGGGTATACCCTTTAAGGTATCTGATGATCGTAAAAACATGATTTTGGGACAAAAAGTTTGAAAGTGAGTTTATAATAAGTTTAGAATTCCTGTACTCTTAACTTTATAAAAATACTTTATTTTTGTTCGTAATTCAATTATTTACCAAGTTCTAGCAGTTTTTGTGCAAAATTATAACAGTATATGGACTAGTGATTTTAAGTGTATCTCAAAATCAGATTTTTTCACATTTTACACTACCTTAAACAGGATTTCTCATGGTGTATTTAAAATAATTATCTAAAATTTTTCATGCGTGCGTACGATTATAGCACACATGTTTTGAACTACAGACTAAGAGAAAAAAGTCGAACTTAATTTTTTATGCATGTTTTGTTTGCCAAGAAAAATGCGAAAATTTTGAAAAATTTGCTTTTTTAGCTACATTTATCACTAGATCAGCAGTACATGCACTTGCTTTTAAGAAAGTAGTTCAAAGCATAGCCTTCTAAATAAAATCCTCAAAGGAGTTTATGTTTTAGGAGATAATTTGTTTTTTACAGTGCTTAAATTATAAGCAAAAAAAGCCTTATTTTTACCTAAAAATGGGTATTTAAATAAAAAAAAATAATTTAAAAAATAATAATAATATAAATATTTTTTTATAGTTTTTACACATAATAATTAAAGTAAACTAGTTTTTTAAAATTTTATATTAGTGTTTCAAAAATTTTTTAGAAACTAGTTGGATATCTTCAAATATTACATACTATATGTTGAATATATCAGGTTTTATAATAACCCCAACCACCAAAAAAAAGTGAAATAAATAAAAACTTTCTTAAAGCTATTATTTTTGTTTCTCTTTTTTAATTTTCCTCTAAATAAAGCTTCTTTCCCCACCATTTAATATTTATTATAAAGAACAACGAAAGTTTCCTCCCTAGTACCTATGAGAGGAAACATGTTTTAAAATTAAATAAATTTATGAAATGTAACGCAATTTTTTAAAATTTTTTTATTAAAATTTTATATTAAAATTAATATTTTTTTTAATATTAAAATTTTGTCATAGAGTACTTAATAAGTAAAGGAAAATAAATTCTCCTCAAATGCTCTTACTTTAAAATAGTTTGTATAAAAAATTTAAGAAACTCTTCATAAATCGAGATAAAAGCTTCATTTTTTTCAAATGTTTTTACTAGCCATTCTATATCTAAATTTTACTTAATACTTTTATTTAAAAGTACTACATAAGTGCGCGAAGTTAAATAAGAATAGCTAAATGGATTTTTGTTTTGAAGAGCAAAATCTCACGAGGTACTTCCATAAACGAATAAACAAAGAATTTTTTCACGTATTTTTTGCACTCGCTTATTGTTTAGATTTCTTTGACAAATTTTTTAATATCTCTTAAGAATTTAAAATTAAAATCAAAGAAAAATATTTAAGGTAAATATGCAAAGAACTACGAGCTCAAAAATAACACTTCAAAAGAAAATCTAGGTAATCCAATCTTTTAGAATGTTTTGAAAACATCTAAATTTAATTTAAATAAATGGTTATTTTTATGCAAATGTTTCATTTTAAAATATACCTTTTTTATACGTTTTACTGTTTTTTGAATTTACATATCTTTAAATAGTTTTAAAATGTAAAGCTTTACTCAGATCTCTGAAAAGCTACTTTTGATCTTTGGACGCTAATTTTTTGTAGTTTAATATGCTTTATTTATTGAAATGTTGGATCGTCGAATTGAAAGAATTGAAATGGAATTCAATGAAGCGTAAAGCCATCTTTTAAATTCTTTTTTTTTTATTTATACAAATCAGTTCAAGAATTGCAGAAATAAAGAGCATGGTTGCTAAATCCCATTAAAAACTATCTAACGTTTAGATCACATTTTTGAATTCAGTTTTGAAGTATTAAAGCTTTTATTGTTTGATATAAGAAAAGCTTTATTCCGATAACTTGATAAAAAAACATGTATAATGCGTTCAATAAGCACCCATTCTCAAAATTTGCCTGGCATGAAACAAAAGAAACAAAAGAATAAGATTTATTTCGATTCTTTATTTTTGTTGATATTAAAAAATTTAGGGAAGGGGGGTTATTTCACATACTATAATATTTTGCTTTGCTACGCAAAAATTTATCGTAATTGGAAACTTGAAATTGAGCAGGCATGCAGAAAAATGTACAAGAAAACGATAGTATAAAAAAAATTAAAATTTGATAATTAGCTCGTAATTGTTAAATTTGATGTAGCAAATGCCATGATAACCATTCTAGAGTCAGTAGAAATGAAATTATAAAGTTGGCTGATTTGAATATGCAACGTGATTTTTTTCTTTGAAATCCAAACTTTTTTAAAAAGTTATTGCACTTTAAATTTGCCCTTTTCGCAATTTTTTCCCGTCATTTTCGTTTTAGATAATAACTTTGATCCATTGTTGCAGAAAAATGTAGCACTCATGCAATTTTAATTTCATGAGTTTCAAATTGATTGGTTGTTGTCAAAAGTTTAAAAAAATAAATAAATATGATAAAAAATAAGTTCTAAATATTGGCTCTGTACTAACTGCTATACTGTAAAATAATTTCGAATCAAATTACGGTGTAAAGTATGGGAATTTTAGGTGCCTCATTCATCAAAATATTATGCCGTAATTTTTGCAATAATATTTATTTAGTTAGAGTGATTCAATGATGCCACGGTGATTATTATGTAAAACTTACTCTATATCTGAATTTTTGTTTCGGTAATATGTTTCGGTAAGAAATAGCGGCACCTTGAGTGCCGGTACTTTTTTACAGTAATTTGAACCAAAAATTTTGATTTTTTCTTGTGGATTTATGCTGTTCACAGAATAATTGCTTTCAATTTATGACTTTTTATTGTATTGCACAATTTGTATTCTTATGTTCAAATATTTTTTTCATGTTTTAGTTGATTATTTTTAAAATCCATGCATCTTCCACGTCGTTATGATTATCATATTAATACAATGTGCTTACATTAAGTTATAATACTTATATATTTGAAAAACGAAATGATTTTTAGTCGACATTTGAGAAAAAAAACGATAAATGAGAAGCAACTACGGGGATTTGTGAACCTAGTGAACAGGGGCCGGAGTTTTCTAATCTAAATAAAACTCATCATTATAATACTATTTATAAGTACAATTGACCTTAATGTTTTCTAGTATCAAAGTAGAGAAGCAATCAAAATCAAGCCTTTTGTCTGCAAAATAAAAATAAAATGAAAATCAATAATAAAATACAAACTGGTAACAAAATAAGCAACAAATTTAAAAAAAAAGATGCTTTTAAAGTGAATTTAAAAGGATAAAATTGTTATATTTTCTATCCTTTAAATCATTTGAAAATTGTCCGATTAGAAACCTTATACTTTCATTTCTGCGTTTGTTAGTTTAATTAGAAAGTTGTTAGTTTAGTTTGTTAATTTAATTGGAAAGATATTTTTTCTCGAAAAAATTTATAAAACTATGATAAGATCTATTTTTAGCTGTCAGAAAACGATTGAAACTTGTGTTGTCGTTCAACAGCTCCAGGTGCTGCTCGAGCACTCTATTTAGTTGAAATGATGGAAATTTCATTTGGCGATAATTCAGAGAGATTTGTCCTGTCACATGTTATATACTTTTGAGTTTTGTACTTTTTTGTTGACACACTTTGTTTCATGCATTTTTTTCTGTATTAAAAATATCGTAAGCAACAGCATGTTCACCTTAACGTTTCATTATTTTTCTTGTTCGAAAACGTTAACATTTAGAATCGTGAAATTACTAAAATGTACATGGAATAAAGAAATTTAATTTTCGATTATTATTTCTTCGCGTGCCCACTTGGACAATGATCTTTCGTCAATTCAGGCATCTGAAGGGCAGCTTTGTTGGCCATTCTTTCAGGGCACCATATTAGGTGGACCAACGTTGCTTCCACTGTAAGAACAGTGCTGAGAATAAAAGAGCAACCATGCCTTGTCCGGGATTCGAACCCAGAACAGATTATTAGTTCGGATATTATTAATAGTTAAACAGGTAGCAAATAGGCCGACCGCTCTGAAAGCAGCAGGTATGCAGCTTTCAGACCGTAGAGGAAAAATGTGACGTGATGAGAGGGTTATTTTTGTTTTTATACCTTACACGAGCTTGTTAAAATTCGAATTTGTTTGAAAGTTATTGCTATTTTAGGTTCTTTTTGGTGATTTTTTTCTCTCTTTTGCTTTAAATTATAACTTATCCATTGTTGCAGTGAAATATATTTATCTTTCTCGAGATCTTCAGTTTAAAAGCTCATTCTTGAATAGATGTCAAAAGTAATAAAAAAAAACGAATAAAAAATAATGAATTAAAATAAAGAGATTAGATTATACCAAATCTAAATCTTAATATTTGAATTGAAATGTTTAATTATAAAATTCTCAAGACCCAGCAGACGGAAAACCGTTTCAAATGTGAATTTTTATATAGTGTTATCGGAATATATTGTTCTCGTATATTAATTTTTATTGTGGCATACAATCTGTTCTTATAAGTTTAAATATATTTTTTCTAGTACAAATGGTTATTTTTCAAATCCACGTAATTGTTCCTTTATAATCCGTAATTGTTCCTTATGAATGTATGAACAAAATGTTCCTACAGAACCTTATAATTCTTAGATATTTTATAAACAAAATGATCTTTTATTTTAGCAAAATATCAAAGCTCAAAAGAAAAAAAAACGTTCACTCTGAATAAATTACGTTTTGTCATCTTTGTGTATTTCGCTTGTCTATGTATAATATAGTCCGCAAAAAAAGAATGAAATAATTATTCAGAGTAACTTTTGATCTAACGATCGGATCTTCATGTAGAGGAGAGGGAAGCTAGTGCGGACATTTTTTTAAAGATTTGTCAAAAAACCATTTTTATTATAAATTTTAATTGATAAAGTATTTTTGAACAATTATTTGAATAGTTAACTTCATACTGGTTTATATTTGGAATCACAAAGTTGTTCAGTTTTCTATAATTTTTTTTAAGAAACTGCTTTTTTTTTGTTCACACTAGCCTCAATACAGTCGTGAGCAGACTGTGGGGCTAATGTCGATAAACTTGATACTTTATTAAACAGTTGCTTACTACAACTCAGAAAGGTACATATAAATCCAAAATTAAAGTTTTATTGTAAAATAAATATTGACATATTTTAAGCAAAAAATTAATTTGTAATTGAGCATTTCACTATGATTAAAAAATACTTTTTGAAAGTAAATCAATACATTTGAAAATTTGAAAGTAGAGTCAGTATTAAGGGAAATCAGTTTTAATAATTATAGTTTTAATTCGACGATAAAATGCTTTAAATAATTAAAACATAGAGTGCATGACTTAGCGATATTCCCCTTTTTGGAGAAAGGAAAACAACGCGCAAAAGAGAAGACGGTTTCCTTTTCTGATATTCGTTTTCAGTTTTATGCATAGCAAAAATTCTTCTTTAAGTCATGTATATTGAATTATATTTTTTTTTGACAAACTTGGTAGGACCGGCATAGTGAAATCTGTGGCATAGTGAAACTAATTCTGTGTATTTCGTTTTATTTCGAGAACTTTTTAAGCGAATCGGAAAATTTTTGCACGCAAAATAATCGTAAATTTTAAATTCGATCTTAGGAACAATTCGGCCGTTTCATATAAACTGTATTTTTCCATGTAACTTTACAACAATTGAAAACTTTGTAATTCTAAATCTTTCGATTATAATCAAATAAAATTATAAATATATACAAAAAATAATTTTTCATGAAACTATCTTTGAATAACGAATTTTATATGTGCGCAAAATTTTTCAATTAGTTTGAAATTTTCTCAATATATGTCGAAATACGCAAGAAGTAAAATTAACATTAAAGAGTTCAAACTTCGATTCGCTCTCCTGACTAGACAATGGAGACCATATTTTCCAGATTGCGCCTACCCCTTAAATTTCAGGATTAGAAATCCGAATCTATTAGATAAAAGGCATGTTCATTCAGAAAAAAGACGTTTTTGTGTCTAATTTCGGAACTTAGAATGTCGTCGGCACAAACTAATTAGCATATTTGAGGTGGCCCTCAAACCATCAGGATTGAGTCCTAGAACGTGAAGATCCAATTATTAGAACAAAAGTTATTCAGATAATTTTTTTTGTTTACTGTACTTATTCTTAAATTCAAACTTTTATATTTATAGATTTTAAAACATAAATGCATATTAAATTGTACATAAAGAAGTTTCAACAAACCGTTGAGGTAACGTGTGTGTTCCAAGTTTATGTCCAGATCTATAAGAAAAGCAAACGTATTTTTACAACGTTTTACTCTCATAGAAACAAAATAACTAATAATGTAGTGTTATTACAATTTTATTTGAAATTTAATTTGAAATGAACTCTTTTATATTGAAATAGCTTTAAATCTCTAGAGATTTATCGTTTGCGGGTAAACAAATGCTCTAAGGTTTCGTAGAACCTTGTAAATATTCTCCTTTTATTTCGTTTTATTTTCTTTGTTTTACAAGGATTAAAAACTGCTCAATAACGTTAAACTGATTTTAAGGCAAAGGACCGAACCCCGAATCAGTCAGCTTCTTAAGTGTGTAATGTTTCTCAGCTAAAGGTGATATCCCAGCCCTGATAGATAAGATTATTTTATGATTCGCTGTGTTACTACAAATACATAACGTTTGGGTTTGAAACGCCAGCTATTCTGTAATTGAACAACAATAAGTTAAATACTACTATCTATTAGGATTTTATAGAGCAAAGTAAGTTATTTGGCAACACCTTGATTGTCACCTCGACAATTAAATGATTTTCGCTTAGTGACCAAACAGTAACCATTATAATTTTTTTTGTTATACAATTACTAAGTTAAATTTAAAAAAAAAATCATGCTTTGCATCAATTGTCTCAAAAACAAAAGTGCTTGAAAATTCAAGAACAAGAATTATGTATGTGGTTAAAAGTCTGAGCTTTTTATCTATCGGGGATGAAGCTTCAGTCATAAAATTTAATTACACATAAATTAGAATTATCTGACTTTGCTGAGGATAGCAACTTTCAATTAAAATGAATCATTACTTGACTTTCTTACTCTTTCTTTTGCCTCATCGCATGTATTTTAAATGTCTCATTAAATATTTATGGATCAATAGAAGCTGTTAGTAAATAATGTTAGAGTGCAATTTTTAGACTGAAGTTGAAGGCTTTCTTTATGAATAAAATATGAAATTACTTGAACTTTTTAAGGCTTTTCTTGTGTGATGAAAATACTTAGCAATGAATTCATGTATTTTAATATATATGACACGGTTAATGTGATTAATTGGTTAATATTAATAATAACCGGTAATTATTAATAATAAACGAAGACGCCGGGGAAAGTGATTAATTTAAGCGAATTTATCACATTTACCGGTTATTATTAATAATTATTAATGAAGTTTGTTAAATGTAATCCTTTCGCTTTTTTTACGTGTTGGCAGTGGCATGACAAAATAAACTGACTATTTATTTTAGAATTTAGGCTCCCAATTCTTTCTTTGTCATTTTTTGGTGCTTATATTATAGTTTTTTTACAAAACTAGGAGGCTTCGCCTCCTGCTCGCTTGCGCTCGCCAACCCCCGGAATTACTAATTTTGACAATTTGTATTAATAATGACCGGATTTATCACTTCAACTGTAACACATATACAAAGAGGCACACCCGTGTCCCAATGCTATATATAAGTGTATACGGAAAAATTTATGCATACACTTTTGAAAAAAAAATTATCAATAATATTCTAAAAGCATTAACTGAAACACACAACTTAATTATAATCCTAAATGTACAATTTAAAAATATTAATCTGAAAACGTAAATTAAAAGTCATAATATAATGAAATTTTAAATATACAATTTCAAGCACATAATCAAATCATTAAATTTAAATTGAATTTCATATAAATTTCATTGATAATTGTATGTATGTAATAAGTTTTCGTAAAATTTAAATGCGGTAGTTTTAAAACAGAGTTTTCCTTCATTTCCGCTTTATTCATTAAAAAAGTCTACCTGCATGTGAATAATTAATGTATTTTCTGTTGCTCATGGAAGTTTTTAGCATTAAAGTTTTGAACAATTATATGATAAACTTAGACTTTTCTGAAGCTATGCATTTGTTTGGCCGAGTAGTTTTAGCTTCTTTTATGCATTAGAAAAAAAATCAATTTTACCATTCTTCATAGAAATATATTACATTTGAACTTTTGAATACTTAAATAATAAACTTCGACTATTATTAAACTATACATTTATTTCGCCCATTAATTAAGCGTTTTTATGCATTAGAAAAAGACAATTTTACAATAGCTTATAGAAGTTTATTGCATTAATACTTTTGAATAATTATGTGATCAACTTAGACATTTATAAAACTATACATCTGTTAAGACTTTTCGCTGAGTAATTTAGCTTTTTCAATGCATTAGAAAAAAAAAATCTATTTTAAGTAAATGAAAAGGGGTAACATTCATAACGAAGAATTTCTTTAAGTTGAGTTGTCTCTAATTTGCTGATGCAGCTGAAAACCTTGAAGACTGCAGTACATTTTCTAAACAATAAAAATATTACTTCTTTTGAAGTCGTCTTAAATTTTGAGTTATACGTATTGGGGCGATTTACTTGACTTCGTTGCTATAGCAACGAACTACTGTGCTTGCCTTGAAACTAATATTCCACCCTTCACCCAATACGTGGGAGCAAATGTCGGCGGTTCACACATTTTTAGTAGAGGAAATCAAAATTGACTCGAATAAAGGATGGAGTAAAATTTTGTTGTATGTTAGGAATCTTGCACCACCGTATGTTAGCATCTTTATTTCTGGGATTTTTAACTTTTTTTTTTAGAGTTTGAGGCTATTTTCACCAGTTTCATTTCTTTTCCACTACAATTTAAACTTATACCACCTCACGTTTATTACATTTATTTTGGTAAGAATAAAATAATGTAGTGCTCAAATAAAATAAGGAATATATAAAAAATATATAATAAAATATATAATAAAAGTAAATAATACAAAAGCTTTAAAATGATTGATTTTTCTTGAACTTCAGTTTTAGGACAAGTTTTGTGTATATTTTTTTTGTACACTCGAAAATTTTTGGAACAATGAAGCGGTTTACATTGTTTTAAAATTCTAGTTCATGTTTTAAAGTATTAGTTTCGTTTTTTTAATATTAATATATACATAGTTTTTAAAAACACTTCGATTGTTTCAAAACACACTTTTTTTTACGATTGCTTCTGATATAATAAATAAAATACAGAGCTTAGTTTTGTGAAAAAGCGGGTTTTGTTTTTGAAGTTTTAAAATACTTTTTCTATTAATGAAATTACTGCAATTTTTGAGCTCATTCAAAAGAATTTTAATGAAGAAAATAACACTAGGCAAGCGTATAAAATTTCAAAACTGAAATACCACGCAATCTTTCTGAAAAACGCTTCGTTAAGAAATAAATATATTATTTTTTAAAGCCCCAAAATGTGTTAGTATCTATGAGAGGAAGGCACAAAATATTTTAACATACATTCATACAAAATATTTTAACATACTTTCATTTTATTTCGTGTGTGATGGTTCTGTTTGTAACTTTTGAGTTGATGCCTGGATTTTTCTACTTCGAAAACTAATTTTCGTTAATAGTTACCATCTGTCTGATTTTATATAAGTGATGAAAATTGTTGATTATAGCTATGTATTAATTAAAGTATTTCCTGCTTGAATAGTGTGAGATAATCACAGGAACATTTTTTTAAATTCCATCAATACATTTCTTCAAATTCGCATTTCCTGTTCATGTTGTTACTTTGAAGATAGACTTAAACAGAAAACAACATTCAACAGTTATGAGCAGCCTGTTTGTAACTTAGCCACGCTAACCATGCTAAGAAAACGTAAAAAAACGCATGACCTAAGGAATTAAAAAAAGAAAGGAAAGAATAAGTGAGCATGAGCTGTAGCCTAAAATCTTATGAACAGGAGCCTACGGAAACTAACATAAAAGTGAGATATCTTTCTATTATTTTTATTTAAGCATTTTTTCGAATTAATAACATGGACATGTTATAGACAGATCAAGAAGAACGCCAACGAAAAATGGCAATGGAGGGTTTGTTACTAGAAAATGTAGAAATGCCTCGTGTGATTTTACAAAAATTTGTTGTTTTAATAAAAAAATGAATTTCATAAGATCTAGTTTAAAATTATGGTTATCTATTAATTGAATAATTAGATATAATTATATAATTAGATCTATAGTTTTTCTTAATTATCGATAGATTGCATCAGGTCCACAAAAAAGTAAATATTTTCTCATTATCTGAAATTATGGAATATTTCAGTTATGCAATTTCGTTCGAAGAAGTTTAACTTTCTGATATTGCAAATGCTTGTTTTGATTTTGTGGTCGAAGTTAAGGTAATATTCCTCTTCGTTAGCGTTTTTAACTTATGGGATTTTGAAAAATCTCTATTTTCTTTCATGTAAGTTAGATTTTTCACGCCTCATTTGCATTTTACAACGACTGATGCATTGCTTCAAATCTTACGCACTGGAGCGTACGGAATCTAACTTAAAAGTTAAAATCTTTTTATCGTTACATTTTAAAAACGCTATGTCGTGTTGATTACTTTATTTTTTACAATAACGTCAAGAAGAGCCGCGTTGACTCAGGGGATAGAGTGCTCGCCTTTCAATGAGGTGAACCGGGTTCGAATCCCAGTGATGGCTGGTAGATATCAATCTGCATTCGGCTTGCACTAACCACAGTGCTGACGGGAAATATCCTACGTGGTAGACGGATCATGGGTTAGAGTCCGTGGAAGGTTCTCGTGGTCTTCCTCTCCCTGTAACGCAAATGCGAGTTAATTCCATCAATGAGTCCACCACGAAGGCGAATTTCCCCCAATACTTGATCCAGGAGTTCCCTTGTCTTCTGGATTGGTTTCAAAATGACAAGGCTACGGAGTTGAACATTAGTAATCGTAACTGGATAAAAGCTTTCGTGGGAAATGAGGGTAACGAGACGGCTGACCAACTCGCGAAATCCGCATGTGAAAAATAACCTACGACATTCATGAAATTCAAACGAAAGGGACTACTGGAAGGGAAATAATAAAACTACTGATCAACGAATGGCAGTGAAGATGGGACAGTGAGGAAAAGGGTAGACATACCCATCAATTACTTCCAAGAGTTAACACTAACAAAATAATAATAAATTTTTTTCTTAATCAATTCCTCACAAATCACGGGGCTCACGGAGAGCACCAGGCTAGAATTTTTGGCAGGGAAGCACTCTGTGACTCCTGTTATACTTTTGAAAATCTTATTTTAATAAATTGCAGTAAATTTCAAGACATTCGACAAATTTTTTTTCCTGAGCATCTAAATTACATCCAACTTAAATTATTTTGGAAGAAGAGAAAGTCAAGCAGGGAATTAGTAAAATAATGGAACGCCTTTTCCTTACAAAGGAACTTGACTAGAAGCTGTCAACAAATGTGGGCTGTACAATTAACGAGTTCTATATTACATGTAATGCATTAATTGTGTCTCACTGTTAACAATTTTCTGTATGCTAATAGTATTTTTATTGTTATTATTATTATTATTTTATATATTTTTATTTTATTTTATTATTATTTTATATATTTTTATTTTATTTTATTATTATTTTATATTTTTTTATTTTATTTTATTATTATTTTATATATTTTTATTTTATTTTATTAATATTTTATATATTTTTACTTTATTTTATTATTATTTTATATTATTATTTAATTTATTTATTTGCTTATTATTTATTTCTGTCTTGTAATCTTCGCAAATACTGTATTTGTGTTCTTTAGAAATGATTATCGAATTTTCGATTAATTTACTTTTCAAAATTTCGTAAAATTCTCTAACTATTCATGTTTTGAGTTTCCTCTTGTTTGAGGAGTTTTCTTTACGGCTGCCTCGCCGTAACTCTTCTTTTCGAAATTGTATCTGTTTTCATGGGCTTTGGACAAATTCTGGTACTTTTCATCATCATAATTTGTTTGTTACCTTTTTTCAATGTTTTTTTCTTCTTTTTTTTCTGATGCCTCGCCTATTATGTTTGAACACTCAAACTCCTAAATTCTATTTTCTGAGTAACTACTATTGTTAATTTTAAGATTTCACTGAATTCTTTGAGGCCTTCTGGTGTTGCCATGAATCGCCACCAAGCCTCTTTTTTTACTGAGAGGTCACGTGCGCGCACTTAGAGTCTACAGTATTCTCCTGATGCCACCTGACGGGGGCGGGACGGGGTTAAGCTTTGATTAGTAATCGTAAACCCAAAAATTGTACCGGCTGTTCAACAACGGTTATAAAATAATGTAAAATAAAATATAAAATAAAATATAAAACAAAATATAAAATAAAATATAAAACAAAATATAAAATAAAATATAAAATAAAATATAAAATAACTTAAGAAATACACAATAACTGGCGTTAAAATAGCTAAATAGTTTCTTTAATTTATTCATAGATGGAAATCTCATTTTCGGAAGATCTTTATACAAACCGATCTGCTGGTACATTGAACGAAAGGAATAGGAGAAGTATGCTATAATCTCAGCAAAACTATCTACAAAAATGCTTAAAAATCAATAAATATTGCCTAAAATTTAATTGTAAAGATAGATATTTACAAAGGACAAATTTTAAATGAGCATATCTCTTAAATTATTGCTCTTTGAATGTGTTTTCGATAGTGAGAGTTTTGATGGTGTAACAAGACATCATACCATGTTGTATAATAGAAATTCACACAAATATTCAATATTTGGAACAGTGTGCACAATCTTTCCGCTAAAACAAACCGAAAGTGTCCTAATAACTGAATTAAATACCTTCAAATTCTAACGTTTTCATAACTAATTTTATTAAAGGTTAATCAATAAACCAATATGATGGTGGTTATTAGTTTATCTCACCTTTTCAACAGGAGACCTGATAATGCATTCCATATTTTTAAATTTTTGAATTAAGTATTACGTACTTTTTGCATGGAAAGTAAATCGTTTCTATTGCTGTATTGCAAAAACCGTATTTTTTTGACAGACAAAAGGAATGTGGGGAATTTTTAATGAATTGAAACATGTTGATGGGATTTGGAAAAATCTGAAAGTAGTAAACAGATGTATTCCTGATGGACGTTGAGTCTGTTGCTAAGGAATGTTTAAACAGGACAGCATCGGCTACCAAACTTTATAGCTTTGCGGACCAAAAATTTTTTTTAAAAAAAGGAAGAAAAAAACTACGGCGCCACAATTATCCAGTACCACGCTACTACGTTACTATAGCTCTTGTATTGGGAACCGTTGATGTAAATTAATTCATTGTATTAGTGAAGCTTATATTCTTGTATTTCTTATTTTTCTCTCGTAGTTTTGCTGTCTTGCTTATTTCCTATCATTTATTGTATTTTTACTGTCTTGCCTATTTTTTAAACTTGAAATTTTTTATAGTACATTTCTGTTTACGATTTAGATTAAAAATTATTTTGATATATATCGAAAATATATCTCTTACTAAGAAAAACCTCCTATTAAAAAAAATAATATTCACTTAAACTTCAAATCTTCCTGATCAAATTTGCTCTTTTTATTAAGATTGAAAACATTTTACAGTTAACATAAGAATATCTTACTTTCTTCTGATTTACTTCGGAGTTTCGGAAAATCTTTGACCAGCTAACGAGAGTTTTTGATACATTGTTATTTTTACGTCAAAACACTTTTTTGTTCTTAACTTAAAATAAATATTTCTTATCATGATAGAGAGTATAAAGCATGAATGATTTCAATTTTTCATAAATATTTTAGAAAAAAAAATTCTGTCAAAAAAAATATGCATGTGTTTATACGAAGAGCAAAGCAAATTGAAATTTTGCAAACCCAGACTCCCAAAAGCAATTTATTCGAGATGGAGTTTGTAAGTTGTTTTTGTGAATAACGAATGACGGAATTGTATTGAAAACAGACTTCTGTGTCATATAGTTTACTTTGAGTGAGTACAATGCATAAAGTCTTTTTGAAGAAGAACGATTAAATAAAAAAAATAAAAAGTTATGAGAATAAAATTTCGATTTGTTATGTAATAATTTGATTTTGAATGTAGTAACTTGCTTATATTATATTTTTGTTTGCTTAAAGATAAATTTATCAAACGTCGTTTTAAATTTTCTTTTTGTTGAATTATGCAATACAAGCAAACATTTTGTATTTATTTCACTTTAAAATTCTCCGATAATCTCGTATCTAGACTCGGCAAGATGGAAGTACAATGTATAAGTAACTGCTTTTTAAACGTCTGTGAATTTTTTTCCTACTTTAAAATGCCATGCTTATAATCTTTGGAGTATCAGCTTAAGGTGTGCTTTTTAGTTTACCACACTTTAATGGAAAAGTAAGAAGTGGTGGTAAAACTGCGATAAATTAACATTCACTATTAAAGATGAAAAATATTTTCTACAATTCTTTTACGACTAAATTGATTTTAAAACTGCTTTGAATATTTTAATTTCAATTCTAATTTAAGTAACAAGGTTTATGCTTACACTATTACAAATCAGACACTCAGAAGTTTCAGAAGTAATTCAAGGCAGTTTGAATTTTCAAAATAGGTAAAACATTTCACGAATATACTTACTTAAGACAAATTTTCTTTTTTATTTCAAGATTTTCATTTTGGTAGGATTGTTAATAGCCTGGAATAAATAAAGTGTATCTAAATATAATAACATGTTGCAAAATATAATTTAATTAAACTCTAGCAATTATAACTCTGAATAATAATTAAAAAAAACACTCTTGTTAATAATTTGTAAAAAAAAATTATGATTATTTTATTTCGATTATCTATGAGCGAGTTTGGATGTATATAGCTTGATGGTGCATGCATCTAGAATGATATACATCTATCTAGAATGCTAGATAAGTTTCAAGCATTGAACTGGACAGTAAAATTGCTAAAACACGGATTTGTAGTCGTGGTAATATTTAATTAGTTTCGAAACGTTCTTTTAATTTAGTAGTACATGTGAACATTCCGTAAAAATGGAAGTGGATATTTAAAAAAAAAGATCTATGCTAGTTATTAACTGTAACTATACTGTGATGGAAATTGATAGAAATTAGTTGTAGCCTTAGTTTATTCCTCAAAAGTTGAATTTAGTTAATTATGGGCAACAATTCCCAGAAATCAAACATCTAACTGCAATCAGAATTTACGCAGTGCTGTTACATTTACTTACGGAATGTTAGAAATACAAAAATATCGATTTGTAATCGTGGTAATATTTAATTAATTTCGAAACATCTTTTTAATTTAGAAGAACGTGTCATTGCGTGAAAATTAAACATGTATTTTTTTTAAAGAAAAAGTCTAGGTTAGTTATTAATTGTAATGTTATTATTGTGGTGGTTATTGATAGAAATATGTTATAGCCCGACGTATGGTCGGAAATTGAATTACCAATGGGTTGTGTACCATGTGATCAAGAGTTAACACTTTGAACATATGTAAAATGTACCGAAAACTAGGGAATTCTGAGGAAGAAAAAACGAAATATTTCGTTAAAATTTCATAGAAAGAGTAGATAAATGAATAGCCATGTACTGAAATGTAAAATGTAATTATTTAATATCTATCTATATTTATATGTAGGATGTACTTGCATCTATACTCATCGGGAAATCATTACAATTTTCCGATTTCTCGTCTGAATAAGTGTCTGAAGTGTTATAAGTTTCAAAAGCTTTGGGATAGATAATATAATATCTTCAATTTAATGGTTTTTTTAATACCAAAATGTGCTCGAACTAAAAATTCAATCATAAAATTTTCTTTCATGTCTTAACCCGAATACGAAAAAGTGCCTCGAAATATCGAATGGGCATATTTTGAGAAATCACATTTTGAGGCTGGAGAAGGTCTTATTCAAGTGTCTGGAAATTACGTAAGTTAAAAATTTCTTTGCTAAAAAGAATTTTAAAACTTAAAATTTTATTTATTATTTAAATTCAGTATTGTAACTTTCTAAGAATCTAAAAAAGATTAACTAATATTTATTACTACTTTTTATGTTTGTAAAATGGTTGTAATAATGCATTACGGTTGGAGCAACTTTTTCTACTTATTTATATTGTACACTTTTATCCCTTACACCACAGAAAATTGATGCTTTTTTGCAGTGAGTTTATTTTATAATAAATATATGAATGAATTGCTTTTAGAATGGTGGTTCCCTTACTCTGAATCAATGAAAACTTTTTTTTGTTGAAAAACAATGTCAAGACTTAAAAAGCAAAAGCATCAACTCAAAGTTAGTATTGATGTGTAGCATTTAGGTTTTTGAAGCGATACACTTGAAAGACTTATGCTTACAGAGCTTGAAAAGAGAATAACTTTTTATGTCCTTAAAGATAAGACCTCTCCAGAAAAAAGTATCCCCACAGATTTTATTTAGTCTCGTTTGTCAGCGGAGACATCTTTTGTTTTTCTTGTTATCTTTTCAATACTTTTCTTGCTTGGTGAGCATCCGAATTCTTAGTAATACTTTCGACGCTTTTGTATTTACGTTGCTGTTTTGATTTTGAGTTCTGAAATGTTTTGTGGGAGAAATTTGAGTTGTATTTGAGTGCAAAATTAAAATATTTTGTTAGGTCAAAATTCAAATCCATCAACATTTCAGGTTAATTTACCGATATTTCGATCAATCAGATCGATTGTCCTCGTTTTTCAATAGTTTTACTGGTTCTGCAATTCTACGTTCGCAAAAATCCCGTCCTTGCAAATCTTCACCTGTGAACTCCATATCCAATTCTGATCAAAGATGTGTTCTTTCTCAAATTTTATAACATTTATTAACTCAACTTTTGTACTAAATTCAAACTTTTTTTCAAAAATTAATTTTTGATAAATGAAAGTTTTTTTTTCTCTTTAAAAGAAAAAAATATTTGTTTTAGAGGGATGTAATTGTATTTCACCAAAAATTCATTTTCGGATTTTTATCTTTTTATTTGTTGATATTCGAAGCAAATTATTAAAATATCATTACATTGTACGTAATAATGTACGGTTTGTTTTACATTCAGAAATAGGCTCATGGAGGTGGTTTTTGGTAAGTTTAACTATAAGTGAATAATACTTTAAACTAATTAAGCAAAAAATGTTAACACTTATTTTGTAAGTGAATTGAATGAGGGCATGACAGCAAAAACTATTTTAAAGCATATATGTACATTGTTTTTGAAACACCTAAAGCAATTACTCAAATTAAAATACTAAGAGTTTTTTTTACCTAGTAAGAGTTTAAAAAAATTGAACTTCTAGTTTTAAAACATACAGTCTTAAATGTTATATTAGTGTAAGATAACATAAGCAGAAATCTAAGGATTATATTGAATTTACGAAAATTAAATCTGAAAAATTTCTTGAATTGTTAGTTGAATGCATCTGCGAAATAGGTTTTTATTTTCTCCTCTGATCTTTAAATTTATAGCTTTATGAAAGCATTAAAATTAGATCCTCAAATTTTTTATAAACTGAATTATTTTTACATCCCTAGCAGCAAAATAACTTGGGTCCTCATTGAACCCTATAATCACGAATCTTGGCTCAATAAGAGTTCAAAGGACCGTTATTTTTCAATAATGGCCCTATATAGAATTTTTTGATTCTCCCGATATTTTACAGCCAGTTTACGACAAATATCGACACGACTCTATATGGAATTGTCCGATTAACCCGATATTTTATATTCATTATTCAGCCAATATTGGTCTATAAGACCCTATATAGATATTTGCCTCATATAAGACCAATATTAAAAAATCTAGCCATCCCAATAATGGTCCCTCGATGCATTTTTATATAGGATCCGTATTGAGCCAATTTTGAGCCCAAATGAATCCAAGGCAAAATTAATACTAGGGATGCACTGTTTCCTGATTATATAATTACATGTACTGGGGCCGCGCTAAATATTTCAAATTATTAGCCAGTAAATTAGATAAATATTTAAAGTATTTGCCAATTTCCGAAAGTCTTCGTCAAACGCAAATCTTAAAAATTTTTTATGATTAATTTTTCCCCATAGAAAACTATTTTACCGTAGTTTGTTTATTCTTATATTATTTCGACCCAATTCTAATTGGTTATACGGCACATTTAACAGAAATTACTGAAATCGAATAAAAAATACTGATTTTATGAAGAAAAATTCGTTTTGACGTAATTTTGAGGATTTAGTTTAATATATAGTTTTTTATTGATAAATACTATCGAGAGATATTTCCTACATATCAGCTAACATCAGCCACGTACGATAAGATCGAAGAAAAAAAATACATGATAGAAAGACTGAACATGCATAAAAGGGCATCAGTAAGTGTAATTTTACTTTTAGAGTTGTTAGTAATGCAATTTTATATTGCAAAATGCAATAGAAAAACATTTAATGCATTTCAGTCTGACTTATTTTCAGTCATACAAACTTGAAAACTACAGTAGAGAGACACTTTATGTGCAAAAAGAACAGCAGACAAAGCCGAAAATTCTTTCAGTTTTGCAAGTTTTATTGAAAAATGCAATAGATAGATATTTCATACATTGCGCGACTATAAATTGACCTCAGCCAAAAATGTTGCTCTTTACATTAAGGAATTTTTATTGAAAAATACAATAGAGAGATTGTATATATAAAAGGACTCAATAATTCAAATACTTAATTTCTGTGCCTCGCTTAAAATAACTATTTAGATTAAAAATGTTTGATATGATGGACTCGATTTGTGTTAATCCTTAAACTAGTGGCTTTATCGAAATGTCAGAACCAACTAAATTATATATTGAGGATACATTTGGGAAAGTTATTTATTTTTCAAGGGACTAAACTCACTAAAGCTTTTGACATGTTTGGAAATAGAAATAGAAAGATTAGAGATTGGCGGAAATGGAAAATTTCTGTAATCCTTAAATATCATGAAGGATAATATTCCTTTCGAAAACAAACTGATTCATTTGTGTCAAAAATAATTTACTTTGAGTTAGGTATTCGTTATTCGTGCCTAGAAAGACAAATCATTCTAATTTAGGTGAATTTAATTAGCAAAATAATTTAGCTTGCTCAATCAGTGCCTGATAAAAGAAGAATTTTGTCAAAATGAGTTATATCCGAAACGTAAATATTTGAAAAATTCCATGTCAGGAAAATTACTTGAAACTTATCTCCATAACTAGTTGTAATATAATGTTGGAATAAATTATTGATGATATATTGGCATGTACGATATATATATATATATATATATATATATATATATATATATATATATATATATATATATATATATATATATATATATATATATATATATATATATATATATATATATATATATATAAAAAAGTTCAAAATGAAGAATAAAACAAAGAAAAATAATAGAAATAAGAAAAAAAAGGGGGGGAATAATAAGTAAAAAAATAACGAACAGTTTATTAAAAAAAAAATAAAAAAAAAATAAAAAAAAAATGAAATGTTAATTAAAAAACCGGAAAAAAAGATATCATCTTTTCGTCAGCCCACACGATTATATCCGCAAAACAGAGTGCTTTCTGATATTGTATCAATAAAGCCAAAGCTAAATATATTAATACAATAGTGTGAGGAGCACTCAAAAAATATTTTTATAAAAATAACAACAAATAAAATAGATCACAAAAAGTAAAAATAACATGTAAAAACAGATAATAAAATAAAATAAAAGGAAAAAACTTTAAAAAGGGGGGACTATAAAGCGAGCAGCAAAATCAGATAAACTTACTTGGACGGATATTTTTCAAGAATGATTTAAAAATGTTTTCGCAGAAAGATTGCCAGATTACAAAATATGAAAACAAAAGATGAAAACAAAAGCGCAAATTGAGTGTAACAAGAGGGTTTTAAAGTGTCGTTCTTACTGCACTGCTGAAGTGATTTGTTATTCTGAGTTTTGATTTGTTAGTTACCAAGGATGGGCCCGAAATGGATGTGCGCAAGGTAATATTATACTGGATAATTTTAAAAATTGATCATAAATAGTTTTAGAAGATAGATGTTTTTTTGAGAAAAAATATAAAATAGAAAAGAGAAACATAAATTGCCTGTTTTGCAGATAATTTTAGCCGCGGATTTGCACGATATGGATTAGCACATAGAAAAATTATTTAAATTATCAAAGAAAATGTTTTTTTCAATAGATAATTTTGACACGGATTTGCCCGAAATGGATTTGCACATGGAAAAATTAACAAAGAAAAAACTTTTTAGTAGATAATTTTAGCCACGGATTTCCCGAAATGGATTTGCGCATAGAAAATTGTATAAATTAATAAAGAAATTTTTAGCAAACAATTTTATCCACGGATTTGCCCGAAATTTGCCTTATCTAATGAGTTCTGTTTACTTGTAGCTTAAGCGCAATAAATGAAACTTATTGTTTTTCTTAACTTTCTTCGTGTTTTCTTGTATTTATTTATTTATTATATATATATATATATACAGTCAAACCTCGATATCTCGAACTTGTAGGGAGAGGAGAAAAAATTCGAATTATCGAAAATTGCATGTTATCGATGGTAGAATAAGGAAAAATGCTCTCTACATACCTTATTTAATATTCCATATATATTCCAAAAACACTTTTTACACTTTCATTTAAAAAAAGATTCAGTTGTTTGCTTTAGAGATGTGTAAGAAAGCTTGTCTGTAACACTTTCTAAGTGGACTATAGCTTCAAATGTCTCCTCTAACATATTTGTCTGCCTCTCAAATAAATCTCCTTACAGTGTTCACTGCAGAAAGTGCTTGTTTGTTAGTATGGGTGGTAAATCTTCGATTTCCTCACCCTCTTCTTCTGATAGTTCATAAGAAGCTTTCGTTTGAGCGATGATATCATTGTCATGCCACTGACCTAGCACTCTTACTGCATCATCTACGTTTACAAAGTTATGAAATTCCAAGTCATCAAGCTTCATGAGTCCGGTCAATCTGTCCCAATCATTTTCGGTGTAGTTTTCAGCAGAATTAACGATATTGATTGTTTGAATACTTTTGTGATCTTTAATGAATCCAGCCTTCTTGAAGCCATTCATTATCGTAGAGAGAGACACATCATTCCATGTCACTGACGTCTTTATGTCCATTTTTTAAAAAAAAGTTTATCATTATGAGAATTGTTTTTTTATTCTTAAAATTTCTTATTCTTTTTGGAATATTTTTTTTATTTTCAGAAAAAAAATCTACACTATTTATGGAGAAAAAATTTTTATCGAGGGGATTAGAAAAAAAATTTGAGAAATCAAGTTTTTTTAAACATTGAGTGTATAGGAAATTTGAAGGGAATATTTTTTTCTTCGAGATATCGAAACATTCGTGAAATATATATATATATATATATATATATATATATATATATATATATATATATATATATATATATATATATATATATATATATATATATATATATATATATATACACACAAATTAACATGAAAAACATGAATAAAATAAAAATAAAAAACTAAATGGTAGAGAAACAAGAATGGTAAAGGCAAATAGTCGTTGTCAAGACACATCTAATTGCCTTAAATAATGCGATATTTCTGAATAAAGAATAATTATCCTAAGATAAAAATTATTCTTTATATGTGTCGATATCGCAAAAACCTAATGTTGTAAAAAATCATGAAATAAAAGAAAAATGTAAAAGGAAATCAAATTTACCGGCGTGAATTAAAACGCGGTTTAGGTTTAAAAGTACAATAATAAAACAGTTAACAAAAATCGCGAAGATGTAAAATATTGCTTATAGCTTGAATCGAATATAATAAATTTAAAAAAACATTTGATCGAAGAAGAAGAAAAAATGTTTAGGTAAAATATTAGTGCTGCCATCTATGAGAAACAATTAGTAAAAAGGTAATAAAATTGAAATAAAAATAAAAATGTTTAACGGATTGAATAAATTAGCAGTCTTAAAAAAAAAAAAAAAAAAAAAAAAAAATCATTAATAGGGAAATTAATTTAAAAGTCAGTCTGTCAGGATAGAAAGCCGTTTATAGACTCATCCTTCATTCAAAAAATCTAACATAATTTTACAGAATACACATATCCATCTTTCATAGGGTGACTTATTTAAAAATCAGAGCCTGCATACAGGAATAGAAAACCGTTTATAGGTTTTATTCTTCATTCATACAACCTTACATAATTTTAAAGTATACACGTATCACCTGCATTCATTTGGGGTGGTTCTTTACGAACCAGAGCCCATTCCACTTATACAAAAATAAAAATAATTAAATAAATAAATAAATAAATAAACTGTTTATTATACTGGACAATTAAAATTAAATTAATTTTAAGAGGCTACAAATATTAAAAAGTAACTAAAAAATATTTAACTAATCCAGTATAAAAGGTCATACATCCAAACTATTCCGTCCAGTGGCTTTAGGAATAGTTTATCATAGTTAGTTCCTACCTTGAAAAAATCAGAGCTTATTCTTAAAACAGAAAAATTAAATAAAAATTAAAAATTAATGTACCAAGTTTATTAAGATTTTTTTAAAATAGAAATTAAGAAATGAACTAGGAAAATGGCTATTAATTAAATCGTTTTTATATATATCAGCATCTAATAAAAACTCGTGATAGTTAGAATTATTCCTGTAAAATCTATGAATTTGATTGGCAATAATGTTAGAAAAAACCTTATTGGCTAAGTTAGAGTTGAAATCTATGCATTTTTTAACTGGAAATTTAAATTCATTTCTTTTGTCAAAAAGTTTAAATGTAATATTTTTATCTGCATTAATATTAAGAGTCAAATCTAAAAAATTTGCTGAAGAATTACTATTATTTGTTTTATTAAGAATTAATTCATTTGGATAAATATGTTTTGCTAGAATATCGAAATCATTAAAATTAATAACTAATAGATCATCAATGAATCTGAGAAAGAGAGAATCAATTGGAAGATTAACAAGTGATTTTACAAATCTATATTCTTGTAGAAAAAGAAAAATATTGCAGATGTTAGTACTGAAATTATTTCCCATGGGAATACCATTAATTTGTTGAAAAAGGTGGTCATTGAAAAGAATATAATTGTTGTTAAGGTTAATATGTACTAGAAAGTGCCAGTTATCTTCATTAATAATATCACTGAGATTAAACATGCTATGAATTTGAAGAAGGTCATCATGAATTTTATTAGTTGGAAGGGAAGTATAGAGGTTTTCGAAATCAAAACAGTGAATTGAATCAACATTTTTTAAAGTTTTTAGTGTATTTAAAATCTGAATGCTATTTTTAATATTCCAATTTAAATAGTTATTATTTTTAGTAAGTTTATTAATTTTGTTATAAACTTTTTTAAGAATGTTCTCAAAGTAAATACCGATTTTTTTCATGTTACTATTAACGCCACTTGCAATAAACCTGAATTTGGTTGGAGTCTTATGGAATTTTGGATTGGCAAAAAGAAAAGGAAAATTGTTAATATTATTTGGTTTAATTTTAAGTCTTTTATAGATAGCATTAATTTTATTAATAATAATATCACTGTTGGTGTTAAGTTTTTTGTAGGTAATATTGCTATTAAGTTCATTGGAAAGAAGTTGTTTGTAAAAAAATTTTCAAATAATTGCAAAATTATTACTAGCTTTATCAACAGTGGTTATACAAAATTTATTTTGAATATTTTTAATATCTTGTCTTAAAACAGAGTTAAAAATTAAATCCTTTTGAAAAACTAATTTGTCCCTTTTAATATTGATTTTAAAATCTTTAATGATATTCTCTCTCCATTCAAAGAAACCTTCAATTGGGAAATTATGTTTATAAGATAATTTTAAAATAAAATCATCGAGATTTTTAATAAAAATGGAAATAACTTTGTTTTTAGAAGTTGGAAAAGATGGTCTAAATTTTGAACCTAAAGACATAAATTTTTTAATATTATCGTTGTCAATAATATCTAAATCCCCTGTAATAACGTGTTTATGGAAGTTATCAAAAAATGGAGTATCTTTAAAATCATCACAATTACATACATAGTTGAAATTATCTGTAGCTATATTCCTATAATTACAGATTAAATTTTTTAGACACTTAGTGTATCTGAAAGTTGGTTTGCAATTAAGTTGGATAGGAAGAAGGTTTTTATTTTTACCTATAATGGCATTAATGTTAAGATTATTAAAAATTTTATTGGTAAAATCTAAAACAAAATAATCAGGTTTTGGTAAATATTCCCAATATATATATATATATATATATATATATATATATATATATATATATATATATATATATATATATATATATATATATATATATATATATATATATATATATATATATATATATATATATATATATATATATATATATATATATATATATATATATATATATTAAAGTTAAATCTAAAACTATTCGTAGTAATTTTCCTAAAATGTTTCTTATGTTTTGCCAAGAGAATGGCATCCGTAGATATTTATATTTCTATTTTCTGTCTGCTTGATGGATTAAAGAACTTAGCTAAATTATTATAGTTAAGATTTTTCTTGCTGCTTTTAAGTTTGCGATGACGTTGGCTACGAAATTACGCTTATACTATTTGTGGTATTAGCGAGACTTCACAAAAATGCGTTAAATGAACGTTTCTGAAACATAAATTTAAGTTTTTACATTGCACGTTGCGGTATTTGGAATCGTTCCCAGGCTATATAAGACACTGTAAATGATCAGATGAACAGATTGCTGCCCTTATAATTGGTCGAACCAATTGATTGAACCCTTTAATGGATCGAATTATATGGATCAATTGCTTAGAAAGCAGATTGATTAACTGAGATATCAATTGTTTTATTGAGAATACAGTCTATCTATTCTGAACATTTTCAAACACTAGTGGGCTGCGCCTCCTACTCGCTGACGCTCGCCAACCCCCGAAAATTGCTACGCAATCTTATATGATTTGCTTTCCAAACCAGGCTCGCTACTAACTTAGGTACATTGCAAATTCACAAAATTCTAAGAATTCAAAACAATCATTTAAATCCATATAAAAACCTTTTTTTTTTTAAAAAGAAATTACATCTTTTTAGTAAATACTAAGTCATTAAAATAAATTTGAATTCAAATAAATGACAGGTAATTCGTTAAACCTATTAGACATGTGCTATAGTATAAAATCTTAAGATAAAATTTCTAAAACTGATATCTCTTAAAAAAAGGTTAAAATTTTGGCTATAATTAAGTCTATTAAAAATTGAAATAAGTGAATTGCAATGGAAAACCTGCATAAACAAAACATTGAATTTCGGAAGAAATCACATTTGCTTAGAATGCTCTCTCTTGTCAAAAAATACAAAATAAACTGACCTCAAATAAAACTCAAAGGAGTTCGAATCAAATAATAAGGAAACTGCTATCACGTTTGATACAAAAGGAAGATTTATTAACTAAACAATAAAATTATAGCATCGCAGTTCCAAAAAACAAATCTCACACTCACTCAAAAAAAAACAAAAAAACAATTTACATTCTAAATAGTCACCATAGCAACCTCAAAAATCTTCTCGTTACCATCTATAAACTGATTTATAATAAATAAACTATTTAACAAAAAATACGATGCGCATAAGCACATAATATTTTACGCTCTGGTTATTTCAATTTCCGTTTTTAAAACCGCTATATGTTGAGCCACCTCACCATGTGACATTTTTAGCAGCGATGATTGGTCAATTTTCTAGCGTTGCCATTCGGGGAGTTGTAATGAGGCTTTTTTTTATCGCCGTGTCAGAGAAATATATATAAAATGATTGTTTGGGTAAATATTTATTAATATCAGATTTTTAAAACATAAAGAGCAGAAGTTTTGAATTTGTCTCACTACTCTTTTAAGTTTTGTTTCTATTTATAACAGATTTAATGTTTGTTAAATTCTTAACTGAATAATGAAAAATGACATTGCATTTTAAACTTGTATGATACCGTGACCATAAAAATAAACTTTATCGACATTTTTTTAAAAGTCTCATTTACTTCAGTGTTGAAGCACAATTATAGTTTTTAAACTCAAGTTTTCCAATGTTTCAAACAATGAAAAAAATTACCATTTTTTTCTTTTCCGAGTAATGCGATTCTTGTTATATCCTCAAGAATTTGTGTGTTGCATTTTTCAAAAAGAAATCCTATAAAGGAAAACGTTGCTACGTTTTTTATTTTTTTTAGTAATAGTCATTATTTTTGATAAAAAATAGCTATTTTTTTAATGAAACAGTTTCACTCTTTTGTAGAAGCTAATTCAATGTTGATTTTTTCAACCATAAAATTGTTAACGATGAAAGAGAATTCTTTTTTTCGAATTAATTGGATTGAAACTCGAAACGTAAGAAGATTTTCGTTTCTATTTTGTAAAACACTAAAACTAATATTGAAGTAATTGAATACTTAAACATTTTTCAAAATTAAGTTCTTTTCTAACTTTAAATAAATGTAAAATTGTTGATATAATGCATATTCTTTTCGCTGAATACGTTTGGAAATCATTTTACTACATTTGATGTAATGTGGTGGGGCAATTAATAACAGCTGTTGACCTGAAAAAAATAGAGCTGATAGTGAAATCATCACATGAATCGGAAAATTCCCACCTAAAATTATGGAAAAGTTATGAAGTTTTGAAAGTCAAAAATAGCTATTTAAATTACACATTTTTAAATATTAAATAGAATAGTTTTAAAAATGAAGTAAAATAAATATATGATGAAGTAAAAAGTTTATTACCACGTATATTTTTATTATTTTTTTTTTTTTGGGGGGGGGGGGATATAGTTTTAAGACTTGTTTCTGGAAAAGAGATACATCAATATTTTACATGGAAAAAATATGGTGTGCTACTGAAACATAAAATTCCTAGCTTAATATGATTTTTGATGTTATTTAAAGAGTTTATAAACACAGAAATTGAAATTTCCAGTCTGCCAATTTGGTGATTTGCTTCGATTTTTTTTGGTCACTTTCTTTGTCTTAATGTATTTTAAATGATTCTTTACAGAAGTCTGATTCTGTTTAAGTTATTGTCAGGTAAACTATAATATGTTTCGATTCAAATTATGGTTCTGATAAAATCGATACGTGAATCATCGCATTATCCTGTGGAAAAACTGCTTTTTTTAATGTTTTGCAAGGCGCCTCAAAAAGCATTAGTAGTATAATATTAGTAAAGATTGCCGTAGTATAGCCAATTCTGACTTTTATTAAATTCTACATTTAAACCATTTTTTACCCCACTTATATGTTTATATTTTAATTTAATAGTTTTCAGCTCTGTTAAAGTTGAAACAAAGCAAATAAATTTTAAGGCCTTACTAAGTTTCTTTTCAGATACTAGCGCTTCAGCTATTCTTTAAATAATTTTAATTATATTAATGAATCATAGTTTCTCATGTAATAAGAATTTTTTTTAATCTTTACATTCGTTGCATATCTTAGTAAATAAATATAAAGACCATGAAAAACACAATTGGATGCCTACATGCGACGTCATCGCGGAATTTGATCTTGATTGGCTATTGAAACGTTGTTGAGTATCCCATTGCCTTCTTAGGTCTGTTTGTCGTGAAGGTTTTTATTTATTGCTTTCTTTTGTTTCAATAACGATTTTTTTTAATTAAGACATAGTATCATTCCAGTAAAGCATATTCACCAAAAATGCAGTGGCTTAATGAAAGTAAATTTTTATTGAACTAAAATCTCTTAGATTAGCATAAGTATTGAATAAAAAAAGCACAATATTAAATAAAAGTGATTTTATATCGAGAAATTTTATTATTCGCGATCGCAACGAACTATAGGGGGCGTTGTTGTATGAGACGCTTACCTGCGATTTCCATATGAACCGTCATTCAGTTACTCTGGAGACGTCGTTAATGTAGCGTGTTGCATTGCAACGTTCCTTCTTTAATGTGGCTTATTAAATTTAAAAAAGAAAAATGCTTGATCTTCTTTCTTGTACAACCGAAAACAAAATGGTATCTCTTTTTATTAGAGAAGGAATATCCAAAACACATCGGAAAAATATTTGTACACTAACAGAAAAAAATATGTATATTCTTATAAGAGTTAAAACCTAATGCCCGAGAAATAGTATTACTAAATTTAATGATATAACATGAAAGGCCCATTTAAACTTTACATTCTATAGTTTTAAGAATCATATTAGTTCAAAAATGAAAATGAACAAAAAGTATACATAAGCCTCATAATTTTATGAAATTTAATTTTGTAAACAACGTTTTTTGACAACAATTTTTATCAAAAAATTTCAAGTTTCAATAAAAATCATTATTTAGAAACTAAGAAACGTAAAATAAAGAATGCTGACGAAACGGAAAAAAAAAAAAAAAAAAAACAATTCTTTTTTGCCGCCATTTTTAGTGCTACGAATATTCGTCTTTGGGATTTGCCAAAAACAAAACAAGATGCAATTTTATTTTTTCAGGAGGGAAATATTTGACCGAAAAAACGAAAATGTACCAATTCCCACAACATAAAACTTTATCTTGGCAAACGTACGTTTTGGAAATGTTATTTCATTTGGAATCTTATTCATCAGAGTTCATATGGCGATATGATTGTTTTGAATCTATGCTAAACTCTATATCGGCTCATTTTCCACCGAAATCCAATTAACTATTTTGATTTTAAATAAAGTGTTTTATTTTATGAACTGTCGCAAAAATTTTAAGTGTAGATTGGCGGCACTTAAAAACCGCCAAATCTGTAGCGGCGGTGGCGTTAATACATCGTAAGTACCGAATTTTTATTCCATACTTTTCTGAATCATATTATTTCAAACATTGGAATATACAAGAAGTATACATAAACACATAATGTTATACCATTTAATTTTTCAAAAGTATTTTGAGAACAATTTTTATCAAAAAATTATAAACTAAAAAACGGAAAATAAAGAATTCTTAGGATAAAAAAAACGATTTTAAGAATTATTAACATTGAAATAAAAACTTTCATATTGTTTCTTTTTTTATTATTCTTATAGTTCTTAATCAGACGTAAAAAACCATTCTGTAGAGAACCATCATCAAATGAAAAAAAAATATTTACAAGCAAATTTTTTATCGTAAAAATCATTGCACTTACCTGATTTATGATTCCCGGAGAATTCCAAAATGATAAGTTCCTTGTTTGAAAACTTTATTCTCAAATAATAGATACATAGTTTATACATTCATTACTTTTAGATAACATACTACACAGCAAAATTTTATAATTGATATGAATTTGAATATGTAGCTAAAAACAGAATAGCTGAATTCTAGTTGAACTTATTCTTTCAAAATTAAAAAAAACTTACCAAGAAAACGATTTAAATTAATTAAGAATCAGCACAAATGGCACTATTTCAAGTAACTTGGATAATTTTTTATTGTTGTTTTCCGAATTATATGGATACAGAAATATATACTATTCTATAACGAAGAAGAATATGCTATAACTATTACAATTCTGTATGTTCTGAATTCATATTTATTCACTGGAATGACGAAAGCAATGTTGACTTCACTTTAATTCGTAATGAATTGAAGACAGAAGAAATGCATTTTACCTTAATACACACATCTGTAACAGTATCCGAAATCGGAAGTCATCAGTTGCAAGTTTGTTGATAATAGAAATTAAAAATTATTGAGGAATTTTTCTTCAAATGTTTGGCGTGTTCTGTTCCTGAAAGATTTACTAATATTCTGGAGATTTTTTTCAAGTTCTTCGACCTTTTCCTTAGGGAAATTTTGTTTCTTATTTGCTGCTAAAAAATGGCGTCTGATTCAGTCAATGACTTTGATGGAACTAAATGAAAACGTGATAAATTAATGTCCGATATTTACAGGCTCCCGCTAGACGGCGTACTCGAGCGTTGCGATCGCGAATTTTTAGTTAGTTTAAAAGCACAGATCTCATATAGTTTTTTTTAAATAGAACTTAAGTAGCTTTTAATAATTAAAATTTTCTGAACCAACGTGATTTCAGAAAATTTGTTTAAAATAGTTTGAACATTAACTTTAAAAGAAAAAATTAAAATTTTAAACCTAATTTTTTTTAGAATTGCAAAGAATAAGTTTTTCAGTTCTCACAATTTTTCAAATCTTGATTTTTTTTTTGATTTTTAACTGTACCAAAAACGTTGAGATTTCTTTTCACATTTGCTAGTAAATAAGAACAAAAAACATGCAAATAAATAAATACTTTTCACTCTGAATTTCTTAAAATAGTTTCCGAGTTATTACACAAAATGTTACGGAGATTTTACCTGTAAGTCAGTAACCTGTGACTTAGACTTTACTGAGTTATGCTCTTTAGAAATATTTTCAAAAAATTAACTTTTTAAATGAACGCTTGAAATTAAGAATCTATATATAAGAGGTCAACTGGAATTAAACCACGTCACGGTGAGATTTTGCGAGATTTAATTTCGACTAAGTTATGGTAAGAGTGTCATCAAACGGCGTACGGAGACTGCTATTTACAATTAAATAGTTTATTATAATGTATTTGTGAAGAGATGGAAACTTCAAAAGAATATATAAGAATAATAAAAAGGTTTTTGATAAGAATAATATAAGGGGTTTACTTTTTCTTCATTTAAATTGCCTAAATCAGAACAATTTTATAAAAAGTATTCCTGCTGGATATTTTTGCATGCTACTGTATATATTAAAAAGTTATGTCCCTATTCAAGACATTTCTTGCAGGGGCAGTATGCAAAAATTGTTTCATGTAAGGTGATGTGAGAAAAGCAGTCCCTTGGTGGTAATTTCATATTTGGCGACATGAACTAGATTAGCTTTAAAATAAATTATAATCCAAACGTCAAATATAATTCAACATGATATTTCCTGTTACAATATTAATTAATTATTTAAGTAGTAATTAGGATAAGTTTTCTTCTTATATTTTACTATTTTCTTACAATAGATGTTTTATTTTACAATAGATTAAATACAGATTAGGAAAATAATAGTGTATGGAATATAGATTACTATTAATGAGGATTTTATAAAAATTGCCGTAGGTTATTCATAATAATCGGATTATTCGGAATAAAAACAAGGTAGATGTGCGTGTAGCATTGCATCCGGTTATTTTGTCCGGATGTAAACGATCAAATCGATGATTTAAAGAAAGGAAGTATTAGAACTATTTCTTTGAAAGCAATAAAAACATTTACTTTGTTTTCATTGTGTGTTTTTCAACTCCTATTTTAAGATATGAAAGACTGACGTTACTTAAGCAATTTTTACAAACTAAAGACAGTGTTCTTGAATTCCATATGAATTCTAGAGCTTATCTTTGTTTCAATATCCATAACATGTATTGAATAAATCATGAGCCATCACTTTCTATCCATTTGCTATTTATTATGATGCAAATAACATACAATTTAACTTAAGGATTTCATTACTAGCAAGTGTTCCAAAATGCTATTCCATTTGTGTGTTCAAACTTTCTTTTCAAGCTTTCTTTTCGAGTTCATGTTCAAGCTTTTTGTTTAAATTTATTTTCGAGCTTCTTAATTTTATTTTTATAGCTTGTCTAGACGCTTTATAAGCATCAGTACAACATGATTAAGTGAAAAATTATTGGAAAAAATTTCTATCGATGTTTATAAGGTGTACTTTGTATTTCCGAAAGTGGAAATTATATTAACTAACTTTGGCATTAAATTTTATTAAACAGCAGTAGATTTAATCAGCTTGAAACTATTTTCTTTTTGTAAAAGATTACAAAGAAAAAAATTAAAACTGATGCTGCAATTGATAAAAATTAATTGTATAATCATTCATTACAATTCATTATTAAAATATTCAATCCTCAAATTCAAATTCTTTTTATTCAAAACAGTGTTTTTAAAAACGACAATTGCAGTAATAATAGTTTATTATTTTTCTTTGCCATTTACATCTAAATAACATTCTACAAAACATTATCTAATAAAACTTTATCAGAAACAAAATGTCTTTAACAACATTGTCATGGGTAATCGCAGTGAGGATGCGTATAAACCAGTTTGTTTATCTGATAAACTGAAGGTTAGAGTAATATGAATATTATGTAAAAATTTAAAGATGAATTTAAAAATATTGATGTTTATGGATTTTGTAGTATATTTTTAATTCTAATTCTAAAAAAGGCCCTAAAAACACTGAAGTCTCTCAAAAAATACAAAAGTCCTTAAGTCGATGTTTTTTAATTAATCTTTTAGTTTTTCTAGATATACGGATGAGTCGCGACGTTTCAGTAGTTAAGGCTCTGAGCTGTTATTGTGAAGGATTGGGGTTTGATCCCCAGTGGCGACTTGAAGCTTACCCATCTTCAGATAGATAGATACCAGCTTGTCGGCGAAGTAAAAGCGGCCTGTGCGCAGTGCTGACCGCATTGTCTCAATAATGCAATTTTCTCAGTAATATTTTTTGAACCTTAATGTCTATGACCCATGGCCTACAACGGGATGCAGCGAAAATATCTTACTTTTCTAGTTCTAAGGTTATAAATTTTCCTTTTTTTGTTATGGATATGAGATTTCTAATTTCTATATTTCTTATTTTCGTCTAAATAAATGAAAAATATGTTAAATATTTTCAATGTAACATAAAAAAAATATTGTTTAGCAACCACTTATTCTTTTTTTAAACATTTTAAAGACGTTCTTTTAGAATAAGACAGTAAAAATTTCATAGTAGCACTTCATTCTTCAAAATTTATATTCTAACTAAATTTATTATGTACATTTTTTTACTGTATTATTTGCTATTTTGCGTTTCTCTCTTGAAATTTATGAATAATAAAATATAAAATAGAATTCAAATAAACAGAGCAGCTCGGTATAAAATTTATAAAATTACTATCAATAAATTTTAAGAATACGTAAAAAGTCAATAAAGTTCGTTATGAATTTTAAAATCAAGTAATTCATTCTTACAGAATAAACATCAGAGTGCTATATGATTTGAATTATTTTAAAATAGGGAACAGATGTATTGAATTCAAAATACAAATATGAAACTTTTAAAAGTCAAATTTTTTCGCCGTAGGCCCCGAATGATGAAGAAATTGGAAATGCATTTATAGATCTATTTTCGTTCTCTTTATACTACTCTAAAATATATACGATAACTTAAGTTTAAAACAGAAAGTCACTTTCTTCTGATAATTTATTTTAGATTAATATTTAAAGATAACGAAACTGATAAAGATAATGAATGAGAAATTGGTAAGAAATAAGCTGCTTTTTAATGATCACCACTTTTTGCATTTTTGGTCGCACACTCCACTGAAACTATCAATTTGCAACAACTTATTTTACTGCTACAGGAAATCTTAAAAATTTCTATTGCATTTAATAAACTCTATTTTATAAATTAAATATTTCTCAGCACATTATATTAAGTAATCTTCCTTCTTCAAAAATTGAACAAATTGCTGCTAATATAAACTACTGTACTTTTCATGTCTTATTTTCAATTTTAGTATATCACATCAAAAATATCATAGGTTTTTCAAAATATTCTAGTTCTTTATAAATGGCGGATGTAAAGAAAGTAGGAAAAATAGTATTTATATTCCTTAACGTTACAATTTCAAATGCAACATACAGGGTCAAAAACTGCATCATTTATTCATATAAATTTTGTTCAAAGAATCAAAGGATGTGTAGAAAAAACGCTAACTAAATTTGTAAGCTATTTTAGTAAAAAGTGCACAATTGGAACAGAAAAAAAACTCAAATCTTTTACAGACATTACTTAGCCTCCGGCAAATTCAGAAATACTTTTTTTTTAATATATTTTGATGGCGGTTGAAAAAGGAATTATTTCAGGTTTTTGTTGAACTTCAATATTATTTTTCATTTTTAGTGTTTTCCTTTTATTTTACCTTCAAATCTTTAGAAGAGAAATTCTTTTCATTGCTCAAGCCAAAAGCTTCTCATGAAAATTTTTGAAAAAATGCCCTACTTAAATTTTAAATATTACATTTTATTTTTTACCTCGCTCTTCTTGTTGAAAGTCATGTTTAAAATATTTTTTCTTCTCACAAGTATATTTGATTCAAATAATGAACTTTTTTTCAGGTAATGAAATACAAATTTTCATTTTTTATGTAGATAGCAAAACTCCTAATTGATTGTTGAGGTATTAGGAAAATGAAATTTTCTGAATAGTTTAGCATTAGCCATTGTTTTCAATTAACTATAGACGGTTATATTCTAATTAATTAACTATAGACGGTTCAACTCCTTTTTTAATAATTAGAGCTCACAGCTCTCATTATTTAAAAAGGAGTTTATAGCATGTTCCTTAAAAATTAGTTATTTATTATCAATTGCTTCAGAAAAACTAAATGATTAACTCGAACATGGTGGCATGTGCGGACTATGTTACGAAATTGGTATTTTAAAACCACGTGATTATTATGTTAATGTTTATGGTTTTGAAACTTGTTTCTATTTAACTAAGTAATTTTAAATCAGCGGAAATTTGAAAGCAAAAATGCTTTTTATTAAATCGCAAAATTAATCAGGAAATGGTATGAATTCATTGAAAAGAAACGTAAAGGAACGTTAATATTATTATTGGCACAGATAATAATTAATTTAGGTAATATGATCTTATTGGAATAAAAATTTAAAAAAATTAATCTATGTACTCAAAAGTAAAATTATTGGAGAAAAGGTACTAATTCGTAAAGGTTAATAAGAAAAAAGGTCCATATCTATTATTATTAACACCCATGATGCTTATTTAATGTAATATTCGATGTAAATTGAAATAAAAAAATAAACTATATACTAAAATGTAAAATTAATGGAGAAAATACATTTGTTCGTTATGGGGTACCTTATAGAGTTACCATACTATTATTAACCTCTATATTGCTTCGTTAATTTTAGTATTACGAACTATTAATAGTGCGTTTATTGACGCTGTTTTAATAGATACCGAATTTACTTATATAGGTACAAAGTATTTTATGAGCAAATGTAGTGCCCATGAAGCAGCTCCAATATTGTGCAATTTTATTATAGATACTGTATAAATAGACTTTTTACTGTCCCTCAAATAAATAATTGTCGGAGAAAATTGCTTGATTGTGGTAAATTTCAAATATCATGAGATAGCTTCGAGCAATAGCATTGCGCCAGATGATACTAAATAAAGTTATATGGGATAATCAGATTGGATGAGCTACTAAAAACATGTTTTGCTTAATCTAATAACGCAAATCTGCCGGGTAAGGTAACAAATAATAATATATATACAGGGTGATTCATAAAAGATGGGCAACATTTTATGAAGTGATAGTACACACCCAAGCAAACAATTTTTATCAAAGAATGCATAGTCGAAAACTGACTTAAATTATTTCTTAAGAAAATCTAACAAAAGGAATAATAATAATAGTGTTGCCAATAGATGGAAAAATACCCGAGTTTATGGTTCCACGTAAGAGAAATATATATGTAGATAACATAGTCTTAGACGGGTTATATTAAAAAAAAAGAGAGAAAAACGTAAGCAAAAGTATGTGTATGTATTATTTAGTTATGACTCTCTCCATTGCAATATTGTACGAAATAATCAAAGATTCTCTCCTCTCCTCTTCTAAATCAGTGAGAATAAAGAATAATGTAATGGTAGAAACGAAAGAAGCATTTAAAGAGCTTCTTAATACAGGTAAACGAACAATCTGATATACAAAGCGCATTTCTTTTCGGTATTCTTATTTATTTTTTCTCTTTCCTGGCTTGTGACGAATATCGATATCGTTTCTTAGGAAAATATTCAAATACAAAGTAGCAACCATTTATGTTCTACAATAAAACAGAATTTTTGGAACAGAATTTTTCCATATTTTTGGAGAATTTTCCAGCTGTTTCAAATACTCTATATTTTTAAAGAATTATTTTTAATCCAATTATAGTTTTTAAATTTTTTTAATAGTTTATTTATTATTATTATCAATATTATTACTATTATTAATATTATTAATATTATTATTATGTAACCTTTTATCACAAAACTACACAAATGCTTCATTAGAGACACTTTTTAATTTAACTGTTAACAATGCAAAATAAACAACATTTATCCTTCGTTTAGGAGTTTTGCTTTGAGCAAACACAGATTCCACGTCCCCGATATTTACCCAGTGATGACTGATATAATTTATTTTCAATTTTTTTTTTATTTATTTAAGTCTCAAGTACGAAAGATTGAGGTAAGTAAGTCAATGACAACAATTTAATGATGAATTCATTTCAAAATGAGTTCGCTCATTTAAAGTATGAAATCGTAATATTATTACTATTCGACATTTGATTTTATTTTGTTCAAAAGTTTCTTTCTACACAATAAAAGTATTTATCATAATTTTATAAGTACGTTAAAATAGCTGTTTATGATATTTATATTTCAAAAACTTAAATTTAAATTCCAGTCGTATTCAGTTATACTTTTTATATTTATATTTTTAACGAAAAATTTCGATTTTTAGTATAAGTCACATAGTAAAGAAATTGGATTTTGAAATTAATAACTGAAGATTAAGGAGACAGAATGGTTTTTGTCCATGAGAACTGATAAACATGAAAAACTGAGAAAAATGAATGGTCAAGGTTTAAGAATTTTCTAGAGTGAGCAATCGATTGTAATCGTCAAAACTAATCTGTACATGAATGTCTCAAGCGTTTATTTACATCCATAAAAAACATCAAAACAAAATTTCAAATTTTTGATGTTGAAAATTTGAAAATCGGGTTGGACAAGAACCATTTTCCCCCTCAAAATGGCTCACCGATCGATGTTTCCTCATTTTTATTACCGAAGTCTTCTTCATTATACTTTAATTTGCTCTTATTGTCTGCCAGTAGACAGGAACTTGTTTCCCCCCAGCCTGGTCCATCTTCACTTTGTAATAACTCTCAGGGAGAATCAATTTTCCACTTTATTGATCAGTCAAAGGTTATAATATTTCTCAAAAAGCAATAGATATGGATCCAATCGTCATTTTTGTAAAAAATGGACATTAATAGTTCTTTTCTTTGGTGTTCAACTTTGATTTTCTATTTCAAAAAATAAAATCAGTTTCAAAGCTTGATACACTTTATTTTCCTTAACTTAATTTATTAGTTTTCAGCACCGATTGCCATTGAAACTCTAGAATATTATCTATATTATTTTGAAATGAAATACTTCTACGATATTTCCAAAATTACGAAGAAGACTGTCATGACTTATTTTATCAGCATCTCACATACTTATAAACATCACTATGCTTTACTCTTAGCTTGTTTCTAATAAGCGAACAGCACACGCAAATCCAATTTATATATATCTTATTGTCAGAATATTTCGAAGATTTGTCGTCCAGGCATCAATGGTTTTATCCTATAAGATAAAGGAGCAAAATGAAAGTCATTCGAAGGGATAAAAATATTTTTCAAGATCTAATTTATCATTACTGCGTGAGAAAAATAAGAATTTTTCTAATTTTATGAAGTTGGAATTCATTATTAGATTCGATTCTGTATAAATGACAGGTCTGTATACTTGAATTGTATGCTGATGAAATTGGTATAAATCTTATATTTGATTATTTTGTTTGTGTTTATAAGTTTTTAATACTTTTAAATTGTAGCAAAAATGAAAATATAGAGTTCAATTGGAATTTTTTTAACTTTAATTAAAGTATGGAAAGCAACACCATTGTGAAAGTGAAAAATAAATAGATAAAATAAGCAAATTTCTTTTCTGTATTAAAAAAGTGCCTTAGCTTTCTCATAGACCCTGGTCCTTTAAGATAAAAAGAATTTTCCTATTAATTCCATCAATATTCGACTTTTTTAAAACTCAATTTCTCAGGAACTATTTGACCGTTGTCACTGAAATTTTGTATCTTGCTATGTAAAATTACATTCCTTTAAATGATGTAAAAAAATGTTTACCGTGCAATTCAAAAAAATATATAAAGTAATAAATATTTACTAAAAGTTATTTTTTGCGTAGAATTATCTTTGAATAAGCAAGCTTTATAATTGCGAGCAAAAAATGTTCAAAATGTTCTAGAGATAAGGTGGAATACACAAAAAGTAAAGTTAGCATTAAGGAGTCTGAACTTTGTTCGAACTAATGGAACCATATTTCCCATACTGCGGCTAAATCCTATGTGTTAGGGGTCAAAAATCCAAATCCATCGACAAAAAGTATGTTTATTCTGAGACTTTTTACTTACTTACACCTTTTGGTGTCTGCTTTCGTAACTTAAAATAAGTATTTTCTGTACTTCTTATTTAGCATATTTGAAATTATCTCCTTGAACTATTAAGATTGAGTCCTAGAACATGACGATTCGATCATTAAACCAAAAGCTATTAGGATAATGCGTTTTTTATCTTTTTGCACACTGTACACGGATGATAGTGCGTTAAACTAATTAGCGTCGGAAGGTACGAGATAGTAGTTACAGAATTGAACCAAAGAAATAGGAGCTTTGGTTCTTTTTAAGTCTATTTTCAATGAATATGCTCCTCGTTTTGTGATTGCATGAGAGTTTAGATGTCTGTGAGGCAGTTGGTCTCATTCTTTCGGTAGTGCTGTTTCTAGGAACTGGATAATTGCCGAGTGTGTTTCAAAATACAATTGAAAATCAAGACAGAAGAACTGTTTTTGTCTTTTTTTTCTCTCACAAACACGACGATTGGATCACCATATGTTGCAATTTGATTATTACTGAGATTTGAAAAATCATTAATGTGAAAAATCAGTTCTCAAATATTTTCCAGCAAAGATTGACTGTACACGGGAAAAACGTTCTTCGCGCAAAATTAGTTCTCTCTCAGAATTATCTTTCATAGACATAAAAACATTTTCATCTTCAATTGCCCCTCCCCCCAGTGTTTTCCAGACCTTATCTATTCAGTGAATATTATCACTTCCCAGAAAATTGTCAACAAGAGGTGCCCAATGTGGATCCTCATTATCTTTCCCTAAAATAAAATTAATGCTAATTTCCTCTAAAAAGACAAATATATGACTCCAAGGAACCCACCCTCATATACTCACACTATCAGGAGGAATCTGTTAAATTTACAAAAATAAACTGTAAGCTGGTGTACCAGTATAAAACCATTTATTTCGCAGAAGCTATTGCTTTTCAAAGCAGACGTTTTAAAGCAGATAATTACTGTTATTTTAACAAACAAACTCTGTAAATTTAACAATGGAACTTTATTACACAGCTCTATGTGGTCGGCTTGAGTCGAGAGAAGATTTCGTAAGACCAGTCAAAGCCAGGATTCGAACTATGGGCTTTTCATCTCTTGAGCCACGTTAGCTCTAGTGTTTGGTTATGAACAAAATATTAATCTGCCTATTTCTTAAAAGTTTTACTTGTTGAAATCATATTTAAGTGTAAAAACTTTTAAAACTATAATGGCCCACCCTTATAAAAATATTTTCCATTCTACTTATCGAAACATTATACATGAAGGCAAATAAAATCACCTGTCCTAGACTATTAACTCGACAGTGAAGTTGATTTTATTTATAATATTCAAAACCATAAAATAATTTCTGAAAAACAAGAACAAGAATGGGAAATTATCGTAAAAGGAGACGAAAAATGATAAACTTACCTTATAGTATGAAAAATTGCATAGCAAAAACTAGAATTTGAATTAAATTTGATTTTGTTCCGTTTATAATTAGGGTGAAAAAAAAGAAAAACTCTTTTGTGAAAAACCACATTAAACCATCAAATATGCGGAGAAAGTCTGTAAAAAAAGGGAATTTTTTGCTGCACTGGCGTAATGATTAAAAAGAAAAAAAGAATTTGTATTTATCTGTAAATAGAGTTTTCTGTTAAAAAGATTTTTTTTCTGTAGAATTTACAGTTATTTTTTATAGTACACACTAGTCGCTGAATCTCTTTCAAGGACAAGGAGAAAGGTACAAGCATCCAATATGATGTTTTTTAAGACAATTAAACTGTCCCAACCATGATTCGCAATTTCAGTTATTATAGCAACAGAGATTTGAAGGCTTGGGCAGACATTATGTAGGATTTTCACTAAAGCCTACATACCTTTGTAAGAGTTTTGAAGTTACAAGAGTTTATAAGCAAAAGGAGTTAAAATGTATAGTTTTAACCCCTTCAGGACCATGATCACGTATACATGATCGTGCGATTTTCCCATCATGGTTCACAGTATCATACATAGAACGAATCTATTTGACTAATGAGCCCATATCACAATGAAGTGAATTCATCACGTCACTCGCATATCACATCTCGATCATATTAGTACGTATCTTTAGTACATATACTCTCGAAGTATTAAGGCGCTCGGGGGCACTTCCTTCTCATTTTGCTGATTCTGAATGGGTTGATACACGAATCTTTCTTAAGATCTACAGATTTAGTGCAGAAATACATCTTAAATAATACCTCAATTGTCTATATAAGAATTTTTGATGCGTATATAGGTACATATAAAAATACTTTTCGTACTTCATATTTGCAAAATCCCATATAAATTCTGAACTATTTCGTTCAATTCAGGGAGAAAAAAATATCTATGAAACAATGCCAAATTTTTCGAGATAGAAATATTTAAATTTTTTCACTTTAAGCACCCTAGATGGCGGCTAAAGCTCACCTCGGAGGATGGGTAGAAATTCAAGTTTTTATATTTATCCTGAGCCACAACTTTTAAAAGAATTTACAGCTTTCCTCTTATTATTTTTGCATTGAGCCTTGTTTGGACATGCAGTGTGGTCTAATGCTCATCCCGAATCTGCAAAAGCCTTCTTCGTTAGACCAAATGCATCGAAGAGCAATGGACGATGTAAAGAAATAAATTATTGTTCTAAAATTGAAATTTTAAGCACATGCCCAACATACAAGGTTAAACTACGATGATTGATCGATAATGGCAACAAAGCATTTTTACTTTTTCTGACATCGTGTTTCAAAGAAGTGCTTCTTTTCAATTTTGGCTAACGATTGATGAAGGCGTGAAAATAAAGTAACGCCATCATTGAAGTAAATTATTATTACTTTTTGACTTAAGCTTATAACTGTTGGTGCTTGAAACTGAAGATTGGTTAAATTAACTTCACTTTTAATACTAATTTTGATCACAAATATAATTCGAAAATAATATCATAATTTGCACTAAAGACCAAATACACAATACATTGATACTATACACTTTTTCTTAGTAAAAGTATCTTGAATAAAGATTTACTTTTAAAAGGTAGTTCTAAAGGTAGTTAATACCTAATTTCCTTTAAATCTACTCCCTACGCAATCTTTAAAGAACTTTCTTTACTTATCGTTTAAATCACTCAATTGCCTAGATTTCTATTATTAAATTACTCTTCGCAATTTCATGCCCATTAGTATTTTATTTAGGAAGATAGGATAAAAAGAATAATTATATCCCCTTTGTTATACATGTTTCCCTAAAACTTCCTAATTAAACTCTTTTTTTTTCTTACTTTGTATCCAAAATCCTTTTATTTCATTTATATTATTCTCGTAGTGTAGTGACAATATAAAATAAACCACTCAACATGGTATCCATCAAGCTTACAGCTCACTTACTCCATCGATTGCTTTGAAGAATAAAAAAAAGTTTTATGTTCGAGATCTAACTCTCACAGTCTTCTCAAACATAGTAGTGTGACCTTTTGTTTCGTTTCTCTCTAACTGTAGCTTTTGTATAGGATCTCAAATATTTGACATTGACGTAAAATAGACATTTTTTCAAATTTGGGTCACAGATAGCTTGTCTTTCTAACTCAAAGTTTTTGAGATCAACGAAGGCAAATATTTGTCTTTCAAGATAGTGTGGAATAGGTTATTTTGAACCTATCGAGCGTGATTGTAATTATTTTTTAAGTACAATACAAGAGAGAAATTAGTTCTTTAAAATAAAAAAAAAGTTTTCTTTTTTTAGATGGCAATACTTCCATGGCTGTAATTACGACTGTATATTTTTATACATTTCATTCATAAAGAAATACATAGAGAATTTTCACTTTTTTGCTAGAGCGTATAAAAATTTGATTCGATACGCTTATTTAAGTTGAGGAGTACATTTCTGTGCTCGGCAAAATGGCAACACTATACAAAAAGGTGGATTCTACGTTTTGCTCACTAATCTCTAGAATGTTGATTTGAGGCAACTTGAAACTTAGAAGTCTTTCGAACTAGATAACTTATCCATAGGAAAGGCTTAGCTCTTACGCTTAACATTAATGTCAACAAGCGTGATTACATTCTTAAAATATCATTTTTAAACAGCCAAATTATTTTCATTAAAAAAGTTAATGATTTTAATATAATTTTTCTTATGAGCTTTCCAAATATTTTCGAATATATTATAAAAATTAAGAAATCAGAAACATTTATTTCTTGTAACAAATAAAATAATTTTTATTTATTATAAGAAATCAATTTTGGTTTATTTTTTTATCGTTCTCGTGATGGATCAGGAAGAGAATAAGAAATAAACAATTTTTTTTCTCTACTAAAAAAGAAGTTAAAGTTCTTAGATTTTATTGAATTAACATATAAATGTTTCTTTCTTTGTATGACTAGAGCAAAATTTCGTTCCTTCGTTGGATTGAACGAATAATTATTTCAATCTTTGGCTTAAACAAATTTTTATTTATTTACTTTACATTTTGTTTTGCTTTATACTCTACTTTAAATTTTACTTTACATTTAATTTAAATTATACATAATGCTTTGATCTTTGTACCATACATAATGCTTTACATTTTATTTTATACTTCACATTTTATTTTATACTTTACTTTTATTTACACTTTTTATATTTCATACTTCATTTTACTTTATACTCTTGCACTTAACTATGCTCAATGCTTTACTCTTTACTTTTGTTTTATACTTTATACTTTGCTTTATGTTTTACTTTACTTTACGCTTTACTTTATATTTTACTTTACGCTTTACTTAACTTAATACTTTGCGCTTTACTTAACTTAAGAATTTACACTTTATTCAACTTAATACTTTAAGCTTTACGTAGCTTTATACTTTACTCTTTACTCAGCTTAATACTTTAAGTTTTACTTAACTATATTTTGTACTATAATTTACTATATTTACTTGAATTTTAACTTTACAATTAAATTTTTACTATACTTAACATTATTCTCTATGCTTTGCGTTCTCCTTTGAACTATACCTTAATGCACTTTAATTTATTTAAATATTAACCTTACTTTATGCTAAAAATTTTACTGGATTTTATTTTACTTTTACTTTACGTTTTAAGTTTTAATTTACTTATTTTTACTTTACACTTTACTTTGTATTATATTTTACTTTACTTTTACTTTGCGCTTTTTGTTATTTTGCTACTTCATTTTATTACGTGCTGTACTTTATACTATACATAATATTCACTTTATTTAGCTTTTTAAAAGCAACGCTTCCATGTCTGCTAAATTAACTAATAACGCGAAACAATATGCACTCAAAAATAGTAGATAAATTAAGCGTGAAAATTTTAAGAGCAATAATGCAAGAATCCTATGCTTTTCTATGCTTTAACTCAGCCCGATTCTTTGCCAATGTATGCTTCCAGCTCAACACATCAAATCAGCTATATATAGAGATCAGTGGTTCCCCCGCTTTAAAAACCTTAACTACTTATTTTGCATGATGAATTCATGGTTTTAAGTGATGTGGATAATGTATTTACTTATACTTGAGATATGGAAGAATTCAAGTAAAACAAAGATAATTTGAATAAAATTAGTTTCTAATATTTTATTTAAATAATTATGAAATATCAATATTTCGCTTTAACTTGAAGATAAAATATTTTAAAATTTTAAGTTTTGATTTAACGTAAAATCTATTTAAATTGAACAATTTTACTCCAAACAAGTTATTTAATTATTTGTAATTATTAGAAAATTATAATTTGTGATAAAATTTAAAATTTATGGAAATATAAACTACTTAATTTGCTCGTTTATTTCTGTCAAACCATCTTTGAAATATATATTATAATATTAATATTAAACTACATAAATAATGGATTTCTGCATTTACAAAAGTTGGATTACAACAATATTGGTTTTGCATTACTGCATTATGAAAATATAGATGAATAGAAAAATAATCTAATTGACAGAAGCAGTGACTATTTAAAAAGACGCATGTACTACGCGAAATAAATTACTAATTTTTCATTTGGGACGTAAGAAAAACTATTGGTTATGTGCATTTTTATTTTTAAGCAAGAACCTTAAACGTTTTTAAATATTTAATATCTTTTAAAGGACATTTTCATTCGTAAATTTGATATGGTATATATTAATTTTCATTTACTGTTAGCAGTGAGAAAGTGAAGAGGTTTCAACAAATTCGGCACCAGATAATTTAATAGATTTCATACTTGAGCTAAAGTATTGATACTTTAGAAACTTTATATAATAATAGTATATTTCATTATATCGTGCTTCCAAAAACCCACGTATCGTAGAGTTGTGAGCATTTCTGTTTAGAAGGCTCTTCGATTAATTAATTGACTAGATTAAATAATTGTATTAACTAGCCTGGATAACTGTTAAGGAACTCTAGTCAATATTGAGGTCGTCCAGACTACAACATTTATTATAGTCTAGTAAAAACATCTGAAAAATGACAAAAGCAGTTTTTTTTCAAATTTTGTAATGTAGCAAAGTTAACTGTTAATCGACTATGCAGCCAAAACGTAATCTACCTCAGTCTTGTCCAACATGAAAAGACACCATCCTTATGACACACGAACAAGAAGAATTGTTCACGTAATAGTAATGGTTGAATCTCTATCCTGCCAACAAAGATTGATTTTAGACAGTTAAGAGACTTCATCTGTCTCCTGTTGTCTGTAAGATGTTTGTTGTCGTAATCAAATTGTTAATTTTTATTATCCTTAAAAGTTTGAGACTTTTTTCAAAAAACAAAAGAAAACAAAAAAATTATTTTTGAATCTCTCGTGAAATATGAACTAGAGGACCTTCCTGTATGCAAGTCGTCAATTAATGCAGCCTATTTGAATATTTTGTACCTTTAAATATACTTTTGAATGTTTCGAATTAAACTTTAATTACTTACGGCTGCTTTCATAGAAGACATTGCAAAGAAGACCTTGGCATTTATTTTAGGATAATATTGAGATTTTGCATTCCTCTCTTTTTTCACCTTCTTAACTAGTTTCAGACTAACCAAGTACAAAATAAATGCAAACTGGTTAGAGATTATGCAGTCATGAAAGGAGGAAGTTGATGAACAACTTCTCCATGATTGTTGCATGAAACACACAGTTGCTATTGAATTGAGCCAAGCATTATGCACTATTTTTGGGAAACAGTTTATAAGCCCAAGTTAATTAAAAACTTGTTTTTTAAAGTTATAAACTTAAATGAACTTAAGATAAATATTTGAAATACTGAGTCTATCCATTGAAGTTTGTGATGGGAAGATCTTAATAGAAGAAAGTAGCAGTTGCCATTGATGAAAATTATCAAAATGTTGGGTTTAATGCACAGTATGGTGAACTATAACTGAAGCGTTAAGGCATGCAACTGAAGCATAGAAAAATATATGTATGGCAAAAATTCTTTCGACTAAGTCTTTAAAACTAGTTTTGTAAAATGTATGATGCTCTGTGTTCAGCTTTCTACTGTTGTTAAAATCACTTTAAAAGTACAAACCTCAATTGTATCGCGCTTCAAAATATGAGGTTCCATTGCATAGCACCGCAACTAAATAAACTAACAAACTGGATAGTTCGTTCTTAATGTATAATTAAACGAGTGACTTGAATTTGGTGCTAAACTATTTATAACATCCGCAGGTCCTTGAAAAGCTAACAAGTTCGGTCAATGAGAGTTTTGAGAATCTTTTTTTTTAATATTTATTTTCTTATTCAACTGCTTCAGTTCGAAATGAGTTATTTTATTGTCTTGTTTATATAAAAAAATTTAAACAGAAAAGAGGTTTAAACTTTAAATGTCAGTGTATGGATGTTGCTGCAATCATGGAGAAATGGTGGTATAAAGTTATAACATTAAAAATTTCTTGAAATAATTTCAGAAGAAATATTTAAAGAAACTAATTTTTAGGCTCAATAAGAACTATTAGGTACGATAAAAAATGCAAAAAACTTAAGTTTCAGACATTTAGGAGAAAAATCATAGTTTAAAAATATGTTTTAAAATCTTGTGCTAAGAATTTAGTATCTGAGGTTGTATTTTTACTACCATACTTATTCAAAACAGTTTATCTTATTTGAATATTGCGTTCAAGTAAAAGTGAAACCTCTGGTTGGAAATTTAAATGATATTTTATTCCATTGCGAGCGAACATATACTTAAATCAGCAGAAAATCTATTCGATGCCTGGAAACATTTCAGTGAAAGTAATACTCCAGTGACGGAAAAAAGTCCCCCTTAATATTCCCTCATGGATATACTTATTTGTTATTGTCTGAGGTGCAGAACTTAGATTTTTTAAAAATAGATCTAAAAGTAAGGGGGCGTCTTCGTGGAAAGACGATCGTCTAAGACAGCTTAAAATGCCAGGGATATTTTGTATGGTGACAGATTATATAGTTCGTTGTCTTTTACTTTAAATAGAACGATAACTGTTTGTGTCTTTTCATAAGAAGTAGAATCAGTATAGTTTGGTTTCATTTTGGTTTTACTTAACTCAAATAAATATATTTTCTTGATTTTAAACTGAAATATGAAGTATAAATATTGCTAGTTAAGCAAGTTTATATGTAAATTATGTACTGCGCATAACTTCTGCTTGCTCTTTAGTTAATTTTAAAACACGTAGAAAAGAATTCTAGTAAAATTACCGAATGTATGGTAATGGGATTTCTGGTTAAAAAAAGCATTCTAGGTTATGAAATTAAAACATACAGTATTTGAACCATTCATTTGGCAATGTTTCCGTTCCTATAATATTGGTTTACTAGAAATTCAGATTAAAAAAATTATGGAGTCTTATTACCACACATTTACTAAAAAAATGCAAAATTTAAAAGTAAATTTAACCATATAATTTTTTTAATAATATCTTTGAAGCAATATGAACTCAAAAGACAGGGAGTGGGATGTATACTATCGAATATTGTGTTTTGTTTATTGTACACAATCATCTGCCTTAAAAGAAATATTAACTCTAATGCCATGTAGCCTCAGCAAGGACTTAGCAAGAAAAAATGAAAATATGTTCGAGCAAATTTATTGTTCCCTGAAATGTGTAAAAATTGTCTAGGACAAACCCATACAGTGAATTAAAATGGCTGAAGAGTTTGATTATAACATTTAACCTTTATTTACATTATCAATGTGCTTTATTTCATAAGTGTTACCCTAAATTTACCTTTGTTAATGGGTCAAGGAGGGAAATCTGTCCATAAATGTCGGAAACTTTTATCATCACTACTAGAAGCTTAACCAGTTACTTTCTCAACGAGAATTTATGGGAAAATTGAAAAAAATTGTGTTCAAGTTTAAACTGGCAAGTTTCATAACATTAAGGTTTAAGGAGTAAGGAAAATTTGATCCTAAAGAATCGATGTTTTCTTTTTTATTAAAAACTCCCATTTCAGTTACATTCCGTTGTTTAAATGCTTTAAAATTAAGAAAACAATCAATGTAAAAAAAAGTACCTAAATTTTAAAATTTTAACTAGAGCAGGAATGTCACCCTCGAGAAAGGGAACTATTATTTTCCTTAATAGAATCCATATAAGTTATATTCTAATATTTAATTACTCAAAAATCGAAATAATAATATGCGTAAATATTTTATTTGAGAAGTACTATGAATTTATAGTATTAGGGGGAGTAAGGGGAATGTCATCCTCAGAGCATAGTAATAATAGAAACTAATAACAGTTGAAAACTAATAGTAGGGTCCATATAAGCAAAATAATAGGGTCCATATAAGCTATATTACAGCATTTAAGTGCTTAAAAATTGAGAAAATTTACGCTTAAAATTTAAATTTGGAAATTAGTTGAAACTTAAGTTTTTAGAGGGAATATCTTCGTCAGGAAATGGGAACTATTTTTTCCTTGGAAAAATAATTCCCATTACCTGAGAAAAGAATCATGTAACTATAACAGAATTATGTTCTGATGTTTAATTGCTTGAAATTTAAAATAAAATTCTGTATAAAAAATTTTAAATGGAAAGAACATAGAACTTATGGTTTAAGGGGAGCAGAAATGTCATTATCAGGAAGGGGGATTATTATTATTTTTTTACTACCTAGATTCTACCTAGAACTAAATTCCAAACCCAAAATATGGGTAAATAATTTAAGAGGTGCACGTAATGTTGTGTTTTCGGGGGGGGGGGAGTGTACAACGTTATCCTCAGGGAAAATGAACAAATTATTTAACTCATTACTCATTTGTGCAACGATAACTTATTTGAAACTTTTCTTCGAAAATTTGAATAATGATAGCTTTCCTTTTCCTTTGTTTAGGGAAAAATGCCTGACTTATATTTCAAAATTATGTACTCTTTCTATTCTTTTCAGAAATTTTTACTGCAGCAATATTATATAAATTTTATAGTTGTTACAAACATTTGTCAAGTATAAATAAGTAATTATTGGTAAATATCTAAAGCTATGTAAAAGATAAATTTCCAAATAAAGCGATAAATTTCCAATGAATTTGCAACAAACTAGTTCTGCGTCACAGGACTTAAAAACTTAATTACAAGATCCAGGATGCGTCCTTTTGCAAAAAGAAAAGGAATTGTAAATCAATCATTTTTACCTGCAAGTTATGCATAATAAACAATTACAAAACATATTTATTTACGCTCGCTATAGAGGTATAAAGTTTCCAAACACTATCTATATCTCCATACTACAGAACATTACCTCATAAATATTAAATAAAGGTCTATAATACTTGCGCTATTAAATTTTTAAATGCCATTTTTAGGTAAAGAAAAATTATTAGGCTTTGTCGTTTTCATCGTCTTTATGCCCACCATATTTCATAAACAAAATAAATGGCGTTGAACTGACATCTTTTAGCGCCAAGGCATGCCAAACAGAGCTTAAAATTGATAAATAGTTGAATGTTTGGTTTTACTCCTGATCTTTTACCGCAGTATATATCATCGCTTTACCTTGTGTTACTAGAATTTCCTTTTAGTACAGAACCCGAAATGGTTAATAATAAGGATGTCTCAATGTCACCTAAGGGTATACGTGATGAATTAAATCCCCAGATAGGGAGTTGCAAATAGAAGGTAGGGATCTTCTGGCTAAACCTCATTTCCGTTGCTTAAGATAGCAACATCCGGGAAAAAGAAAATAAACGCGCGGAAAGACAATCCTGGGTAATATGCTTATACTGTCAGAAAATATATATTTTTCATTCATGCATAAAGACAATGTTTAGTCTTTTGCAAAGTAACATTTTGAAAAGGGAAATTTCTACATTTAAAATATTCATAACGGTTTCCAATTAAAAAAAATATATAAATAAATAAACAAACAAATAATAAGTAAATAAATAAAAATAAAGAAATTAGATAGCTTATAATTTAGAAACCAATGGTTGGAATAACCACTGTATTTTGGAAGTTTACTACAAGTACTTTTTTTAAAAAAATGTAGTGCTTTAAAAAAATGTAGTGCAAACTGCTTTAATTTAGTAGTAATTTAGTAACTACTTCGCAACTTTAAGGAGACGAGATTTGCTGGATAACTCAATTTACACTTACGTTCAAAATGGTTTTGAATAAGAAACTGGTTTACATTAAATATAAGGGAATGATTAAGAAATATTTATTCATGGTTAGATGAGCCCTTTGTTATTCGAAATTTTTTTTTCTTAGAATTTGCCATCAGCTTTTTATGCCTTTTTCGACAACGAATATTTAATTTAAGAAATGCTAAATTATTTAATACTTTTAAATTTTTTAATTGCTTGATGCTCCTTTTATTTCTCTAAGAAATTAAGTACATCGAAAATACGTTTCCTTCCATTGAAATGACAGCATTGTTTCACAATTGTTCATTCGCATATGAAAGTGTGACCAAAGTAATTAATTATCTAATTTTTGTAATGGCTAGATTAAATATTAGTTATACGTGATTTTGATTACGTATTTCATTTACGTATTTTAAGGGGTCACAGTACCTTTGCAACAATTTTTTAAAATAAAGGTATAATCATTCATTTTGAGGATGCCTTACATGCTCATTTAAGTTATAATCAATAATTTATCTTCAAAAAGTAATTAAACTGTTTAATTTTTTTAAAATTTTAAAAAAAGTTGAAAAAATTCTAAATTTTTAAATCCCTAAGGCTTTTTTATTTTAACATATTTTCAAAAAACGTTTTTTTCATAGTGCTTGCAATATTTATCTTAATAATTTTGTGCATTCATTTGTTGATATATCAATTAGAATATTTTTTATAGATTATTTTGTAAAAAAGTAGAAAAAAAAGGGTAAAAATTCCTGTTAGGTATATATAACATGCTGTAAAAATTGTAATACCTCATAAAATGCTTATTCCATGCACAGTTTAAATAAGTGTATTATACTCAATATAAAAAAGTTTACTTCAAAGCTTTATCTCAAATAGAAAAAATTCCTTAGGGATTTAACTAAGATTAAGACACAAAATAATCATCTATGCGAAAAAGCACTTTAAAGTCAGACTGCTGAGCAAGTTTCTGTATTAGAACAATTTAAAATCATTCATAACTTTTTTAAAAATGCAGATAGAGAGATGAATTTTTTTCTGTACATTTGAAATACTTTGAAGTCTTATTATAAGCAATAAAAAATTTTTTGGTATTTTTGTCATTTTTTGGGTACTGTGACCCCTTAACTATTCACACACAGTCAAAGCTACCGTACAGGATCATTTTCATTGCATCCTTTAACGGACCAGCAAAGATTTGTACCCATCAAATTCGAAAATAATTTTACTACTGAAATATTCCGCTCTTCAATAGTACTGAAATTTACTAAGAAATTGCATTTCTATCGGCCAAAAGATTTATAAGCTTTACTTTTATATACTATTTTTAAGCTTTATTTTTATATACTTTTCATATGTATATATATATATATATATATATATATATATATATATATATATATATATATATATATATATATATATATATATATATATATATATATATATATATATATATATATATATATAAGATTTATAAGCATTACTATTACTTTAATAAGCAGATTAAACTCACAACCATTGAAAAATTGTTTTTTTGTTTGTTTAGAATACGAAAAAAATTTAATAAAAATTAACAAGAAATTCGTCATTTTAATATTGTTCTCTTTTATGGCCAAACCAAGTTCCTCCAGATGTAATGTAAAGAAATATTTCGTGCATGCAGCAAATTTCTTAACCAAATCTGCTTTATACAAGCAACTATATAGAGTTTTCTAACAGTCACATTTCTGATTCGTTCGCAGCCGGTGGCCAACTAGCATCTTTCCCGCAACTCTTCACCAAACTAAACACTGCACTTTCTCACACATCAACAGATGGCAGCACTACACTACTTTGCCTCACTCCATGATTTTTTTTGAAGCGATAAAATCAATATCAAGGGTCACAAAGTCCTTTTTTCACACGTTAACTATACAGTCTTTTATCAACATTCCTTGCTCAATTGAAAAATAAAATCTGACCTGAAGATTTTCTGAAGGGTTTTGTTGCAGAAAATTTTTTGGCAATTTTCTTACCACAGATTTTTTGTAATAGTGCAGGATTATTTTTATTGTGTAGTAAAATATAAATAGCGTTATAAACATTTCTGTATTACCGTTGATTTTCTACATAATCAAATTGTGCAGGATTAATTGAGTAGAGCAATTTTCCCTCTTGTATCTGTTTCTCAAGCATGAAATATATCAATAGAAGTGGGAAGTGGTTGAGATCTCTTCGTTACATTTAAATAAAATGCATCCCTCTAGGTTCCATAAAGTTCATGATAAAGAATTTTGAAGGCAAATGGTACTTTTCAGGGTCCGAAGAGTGCTCCTCGAGCTACTGGATAGTTCCGCAACTGCGTGGAGTATCACATTTTCAAGTATAAATCTTCCTTCTGTTGAAATGAATAATAGACAAAAATGGATGCAGGTGATCGGAGATGTTGCTTAGATCTCTGTGACCTGCCAGAGTCATATCTAGACAGCTCATATATCATATAATATGGATGGCACTCACTCCATACCATGACAGAACCTTTACTGATTGAGCAGTCTCCTGTTAACATGATGGGTCCATGGATCAACTTAATACCAGTGTGTGTCCATAAGCCTGATACACAAGTGAATAAGACATATTACACCAGGAAGTTAGTCGTGTTTGCAGTCATCAGTTATACACCGAGGAGCCATTACATTATGACCACCCTCCACCTATAACAATGGGTTCGCCCAGGTTTTCATGGTTTCTCACCCAGGAACAATGTTTTCATGGGGCACATTAGAACACATAATCCTCATAGAACAATCCCTGACGTCTGTAAGCTACTTGAACATAGTTGCAGACCAGGTTCACCCATTCATGGCAACAGTTTTTCCTGCGGGGGATGGTGTTTACCAACAGAATAATTCACCATGTCATAAGAGTCGAATCGTCGAGGAGTGAGGGATCGGCTTCAAAAGTATACATCTATGAAGCGTAAACTCAAAATTGGGGTGGCAGTTCAACGCAGGTTATAGCAATGAATGTCCGCTGAATAATTTGCATTCTGATGCTTGTTGATGCCCCAGAATTGAAATCCGTGGAAATTTGAAGAAAACTTGCTCGTAGCAAATTGTCTGTCTTGTTTAGAGATTTTCTTCCGTGTCAGTTGTTGGTGGTCCTTTTCTTTCAGGATCTTCTCCCGGTCACAGCAATACTGTACATTTGATGTTTTACCGGATTTCCAATATTTACGGTCATTCGTGAAATGGCCATCGATAAAAATCCAAATTTCATGGCTATCTCGGAAATGCTTCTCAACTCTCATGAGCGACTAACATACTATACTCAAAATTATTTTAAGGTGGATAATTCTGTTTTTCTAAGTAAAAAAAAAACCTATCTAACAACATTGTCAGACGCTTGTTCTCTTGTGCAAACTATGCCATTCAAGCTACTTTGATTGGTTACATACTTAGAAACAGACTGCTGTTTTTTTTAAAACACCAGTCTATTTCTTCAATCGATACTATAATTATTCCTACTGATATGTCATTCTCAATATTGCATAAATACAGTTATTATTTTATTAAAATTTTAATTTTACCTATTGTCAGAAAAGAAGTTTAAAAACGTCAAAATAAAATGGTTTAAAATGAATTTAAATTAATTCTTGGTTAATCATTATAGACAAATGTTTTTTTCTAATATTTATTTTATTATCAGTTCAACTTTGCAAATCATACTATTTTTTCTGTTATATTATGATCCGCGAAAGGTAAATGATAATATTTATGCTGGTGGCAGTTTTACATGTCTGAACTTTTTTAGCAGTCAATCGCATGACAAAATAATAATAAGTCAATCTAAAATTAGTTTGAATTTTTCCATCATCTTATGATAAAGGTTTCACTGCTCAAACTTTATATAATTGAAAAAGCAAAAAAAAAAAATTACTTCTTAGACTTGACAGCGTTAAATTAATATTTTTTTGTCAAATAGTCTATTCAAAATGAATGAGAATCATGAGATATTAAATGCAGTTGACACCGTATTGTGGTCTTTATTGATCACGTATTTGTTCAGACACAGCTTTTTGACACAAGAAACAAAGCAAAAATAATTAAAACTTCGCCTTATATGGAATTTAGCAGCGGGATAAACTGCCTCCCGTCGGGTAACTGAATTTGACAATTCATTATAGGGACCATATCCACATTTACGTATAAAGACACAGTTTTTTGTCAAACTTTGTTTCCTGAAGAAGAGAAATGGATTCCATGTGCGATTTGAATGCTTTACACAGATTTATGATGAAATCCAGATTTTGTGGTGACAAACCAATTCATGCCCATTTTTATACTTTCAAATATTTTTTAGTTACATTTTTTAGCACTGAATTTTTAAAAGTTATTAAAAATATTTATTTCACACAAGAGTTTTTTCAAATCATACAACTTAGTTTTTCAAAGTAAGCTTATTATAATAATCCGGCTGTATGCAAATTGCTGACGATATTATTCAGATCTGTTGCGCTGGGAGCCTTGAAAGCGCGCATATCTCTCTCTCTCTATCTATCTATCTATCTATCTATCTATATATATATATATATATATATATATATATATATATATATATATATTATATTTAAAGTGATAATACAAGGTGATTAAACGTTCATGGGACATACTTGAAAGTGCTGTTGAGAATTTCAAAATATGTATTTTTTGTAGAGGAATGTTCAGTCTAAAATGATGTGTTTAGTAACAAGTGCAAAAATTTACGAGGGAGAAGAAATTTGTTTATTTACAAAATTAATACAAAATGCTTCTTTGCAGCGATACAGTATTTAGAATAAACATTCCAAATTGCGACCACCAACCGTGATACATGTTTGGTAGGGTTGAAGAAGAGATTGTCTGCTTTTTTAATGTGCTTAATCTCATTCATTACTCTTGAAATCCCAGCTACGAATGACATTTTTCCTCTGATGCATCGGATTAGGTTTAAACCGGCCCACTACCAGCTACATTTCCAGCCAATCAGAGTTTTAGTTCGTATTACTTTTAGTGGACGCAATTTTGAACATTTATTGTGAATATTGTGAAGTGTATGTTGCAAATAAGCTGATTACGTGAGAGCTATTACGAGCTGATTTCGTGAATATACACTTTTTTCTCCCCATGTCGTTTTTGACTTAAATGCCCTAACACCTCTCTTTAAACCCTATACGAAAAATACATGTTTTGGTACGCTCAGCTAGCCTATTCAAGTTTGTCCTATTATCACGGAATCATCCATATATGATTTAATTTTTTTTTTATCTTGGTTTAATAAAATTTATTTGGACAAAAACGTTAGTTTTTTACCATCGCCATCTATATAGAAAATTTAAATAAACGTGTGAAAGTCCTCACAATAATCGATAAGATATTAAGTGTTTAAATGATTCTTATTCATTTCCTTGACTTTATTTTCACTTATTCATTTCCTTGACTTTTTCACTCATTCTTTACCCTTTTCATCATTTATTTTTTCAGTAAATCATGTATTGAAACATTCATTATTTCACTTTTTAATCTACTTTCACCTACTTAGTTATCAATTAATTCATTTATTCCTTTACTCTTAAATTAATCTATTCATTAGTCGCTCATATTTATGTGCGTTTTTCACTTATTCATTTTCTTGACTTTTCCACTCATTCAGTAAGTTACTTATTCAATTTCCCCAACATGCAATATTTCCGTACTTCTCTCATTAATTTATCATATTATTTGCTCTTTCAGGGTGATATTCCCTCACTTATCGGTTAATTCTCTTGCCATTTTATTTCTTCAATAATGAATGCATTCTTTGATTCAGTTTTCTTCTTCTTAATCCCTACCACCAATTCCCATTGTTCAGTTTCAACCCGTTTGATCTATTTGACGCTACTGTTCGCCCCATGTGGTGATATAAATGTTCTTTAAATACTTTTCGACATTGCTCAGTCGACTTTACGCGGCCTGCCTTTTTTTCTCCTATTATGTTTTTCTTTTCACTGGGTTTTCCTTTTCATTCGGAAACATGTAGCAAAACAATCTAAATTGTGATATTTTCTTTTCTATGTTAAGTTCTCTAAGTTTTTGTCACAATTCTTCAGATTCCATTTTCTTTACCACTTGAATAATTCTTCTCAAAATTTTTGTTCAAAGATTGTGAGCTAATCCTCATTTGATTTGTTTATTGTCTAACATTCATTGTCATATAGAAGCATTGGTCCGACTAATATGTTGTGGAGCTTTATCTTTATTTCAATGCTAAAGTATAAAGATTTAAACTGGTTTCGCAATCCACAATAGACTAAGTTAGCCATATTGATTCTATTTTTTAATTTCAATAGTTACTTAATTATTATTCTTCCTTAATTGTATCTAAATTTTTAAATTACTCTACCCCCAAAAACAATCAGTAAATTCCAGAAGTAGCTGATTCCATTTGTCACAACCATGAACTTCCTTAATCATTTTCTTAATCAATTATTAAATTTATACTTTTTACTGACGGTTCGTAAGTGCACTAAACTTCAATTATTGTTGTTCTAGCTCTTCCTTCGATGTCAATGTCATCAAGTCTCTTTCTTTTGAATTCGCAGTCACTTCCTGACAAATACAAATTCTTACTACTGAAGAAAAATAAATGAATATAATTTTATAAAATTAACTCGAAATGGGGTAAACTCGAAGAGTCGAAATACTTTTAAATACTTTTCTGTTATTAAAATGGTAATATTTTATATTTTTGATTTCCAAATTCTGAACTGAAAAGTAAATTCAGTTTGGCGTATTTGTTTTCAGGAAGATGCTGACTTGTATACTCTAACTTTCTCTTCCAGCAAAGTATATGGAACAGTCCACCTATAGAAAAGTAGTTTGTAATTGAAGTACTAGGGCAGTAAGCTTGTTATTTTGTAATTTTGCATCCACCAAAGTTAGTAATTGCATTGACTTGGTGGAAAAGGCTTTGTTTACTCGTATGCCAAAGTCTCCCAGAACTTTTTTTAGGACGATTTTAAATAGCCTGCATGAATGAAATTCTCCTTGTTGTATTACTTTTTTAGTATAAAAGACTCCTTATAATTTTGTTTTCATCTTCATTCTATTCTATTAAAGTTTATCTTTATCCTGTTCCCTAATTTCTCAGACAATCCAGCTCACTATACGTTCCCCAATTCTATTAATAAAATCTAACTCATTCACGCATTTAATTCATACAGCTAGAATGTTACTAAGTATTTAGAGTGCATTTTAATAAGCATATAAATAAGGAAATGCAAAAAATGCATTAAAACACATTTCATGAGATATTAAAAATTTTCAAGGTCTAAAATTTAAGAAGTGATGTTTCAAATTTTTCCTAATAATGAATGTAAAAGTCGTGCCTGGAACGTAAGTACCATTTCGTTCTACGCCGCCACAGCGCAGATCCGCTCATGCTCACACGTGTCTCGGGTTGATTGTCAATCCGACATTACAATTGTATTGTATTGCGCGTTAGTGTGCATTCTAAAAGACAATTGCTGATCACACCGACTGTGTCCCGTGATACGATTTTTGAACCCAAAGAGTTTGAGAATGAGTAGAATGAAGTGATTTATGATGAAAATGTGAGTGAAAGATGGGGTATATTAATTCAAAGATGGCCGCACCAATGTTCATGATGAAGCACGTAGTGGACAGCCTTCTGTTGCCAATGATGGTTTGGTAGCAAAAGTGAATGAGTAAATTCTTGAAAACTGAGGACTCATAATAAAATAGAATGAGTTGCAATAAATTTCAGAACTGCACGAGACTGTCACAAATCGATGGCGATACAAAAAGAAGGTGCTCAGCAGTTGCTGTCTCCACTGGCGCGCAGTTTAATATAAAAAAAAAGAAAAATCAAATACACACGGAAGTTACAACCAAGGAGAGACATAAAAAACTGATGGGATAACTAGGGGGTCCTAATCTATATCTATACATAATAATAAAAGCGGCTGTGTGTGTGTGTCTGTAATCACAATATATCGCCCCAGAAGCCTCGCCCAGGCACGAAACTCGGCACATAATTGTGTTTTGACATAATGAAGAAGTATTTTTTTTCTTTTTCAAAAATTTGGATTAGTTATTTAGTTATCAGTCATTTTGTAAGTCTATGCTTTTCGTCTGCTTTTTCGTCTTCAAAGAGCCATATTCAAAAAACTATTAAAAAATGCATATACTTTTCCCCACTCTTATAAATGTATGCTAATGCGAACCTCACAATTTAAATATTAATTTTCGACAACTTAAACCAATAATATACGAAGGAATTAATAATTTAATTGTAAAGTTCGCATTAGTTTACATTTATTAAAGTGGAGAAAAGTTTAACTTTTGTATTAAAAATGTGGCAACATATTCGATACGTAAATAGAACGCTTCGCTTTGATATATTTGTCGCTGTTCATAATTGTTATAATAAGTTTTTCTTCTTCTTTTCACGCTCTATTTTTTTTTTCTTAAGCGAAGACGATAATTTTTATAGCGATATTGTAGTACTTTGTACAACTAAAAATTCTTTTCACAACACTTTAAAAATATTTACTTTATTTTCTTTATATATACAGAGAACAGTCGGCAAAGAATTCGATTAGGTTGAAAAACATTTCGCTAAAAAGGAACGAATTCCAAAAGAAAAAATAAACAACTTAAAGAATAAAAATGCTGATGCCAGCCAATTTTTTGAAAGTTAACTTAGAAATAACAAACCAAATGATGTTAAATAACAAACCAAACGATGTTAACAAAATGACGTAGAAAGCGCAACTAGATCAAAATTATACAAGCACAACTAGATCAAATTATAATACCTGAGTGCTTGACGTAACAGATATAGAAATAGAATTTGATACCATAAAAAATTATATAGAAATAGAAACTGATACCATAAAAAATTTATTCGTTTTCGTGTTCTTTTCATGTATTTAGCATTTTAGTTTTTTTTTTCTTAAGCGTTGTAGCTATATAATTTCAAACATCCTCAAGAGCTATAACACATCTGCAGCAGAACTGGATATGAAGACAAAATTGCTGGACAGGAACACTTTAATTGTCCACTAATCTTCAGATTTCCTGCTATGTTTTAAAAAACTTTATTTGTGAAAACCTTCAGAGTGGCGGACAGCTGGCCGCCTTAGGCGGCTAGTACATAATAATAAACGCGGCTGTGTGTGTGTGTGTCTGTAATCACAATATATCGCCCCAGAAGCCTCGCCCAGGCACGAAACTCAGCCCATAATTGTGTTTTGACATAATGAAGAAGTATTGTTTTTCTTTTTCAAAAATTTTGATTAGTTATTTAGTTATCAGTCATTTTGTAAGTCTATGCTTTTCGTCTGCTTTTTCGTCTTCAAAGAGCCATATTCAAAAAACTATTAAAAAATGCATATATTTTTCCCCACTCTTATAAATGAATGCTAATGCGAACCTCACAATTGAAACATTAATTTTCGACAACTTAAACCAATAATATACGAAGGAATTAATAATTTAATTGTAAAGTTCGCATTAGTTTACATTTATTAAAGTGGAGAAAAGTTTAACTTTTGTATTAAAAATGTGGCAACATATTCGATAGAACGCTTCACTTTGATATATTTGTCGCTATTCATAATTGTTATAATAAGTTTTTCTTCTTCTTTCCACGCTCTATTTTTTTTTCTTAAGTGAAGACGATAATTTTTATAGCTATATTGTAGTACTTTGTACAACTAAAAATTCTTTTCACAACACTTTAAAAATATTTACTTTATTTTCTTTATATATACAGAGAACAGTCGGCAAAGAATTCAATTAGGTTGAAAAACATTTAGCTAAAAAGGAACGAATTCCAAAAGAAAAAATAAACAACTTAAAGAATAAAAATGCTGATGCCAGCCAATTTTTTGAAAGTTAACTTAGAAATAACAAACCAAACGATGTTAAATAACAAACCAAACGATGTTAACAAAATGACGTAGAAAGCGCAACTAGATCAAAATTATACAAGCACAACTAGATCAAATTATAATACCTGAGTGCTTGACGTAACAGATATAGAAATAGAATTTGATACCATAAAAAATTATATAGAAATAGAAATTGATACCATAAAAAATTTATTCGTTTTCGTGTTCTTTCCATGTATTTAGCATTTTAGTTTATTTTTTCTTAAGCGTTGTAGCTATATAATTTCAAACATCCTCAAGAGCTATAACACATCTGCAGCAGAACTGGATATGAAGACAAAATTGCTGGACAGGAACACTTTAATTGTCCACTAATCTTCAGATTTCCTGCTATGTTTTAAAAAACTTTATTTGTGAAAACCTTCAGCGTGGCGGACAGCTGGCCGCCTTAGGCGGCTAGTATACAATATAATACATATGAGTTCATTAGAAAATTATATATAAATATATATTAAATGAGAATTTTTTTTATTCAATTAACAAACTATTCATAGGAAAGAGATTAATTAATAATGATTAAAAATAGAAACATGGATACAAAGTTTTATATAGTAAATGAGGCGCGAATGTATATTTTCGTACGATCCCTTTGAATTCAGGGATCATGTTATGATAGGGCGTAACAACAATGCAGAGACGCCCCGCTGCAAGAGTTCTTTAAATACACCCCCTGGGAGAATGTTGGGTCTGTCGAAAGCGTTCGAAAGATTGAGTTCATTTTCGAAATAATTAGAGGAACTTTCAGAGTAAGTGGGATTCAATGCTTACTAGTTATTTCTGGGAGAACAACTTTCTAACTTCAAGTTAAATTATTCCTCGAAGAGTTTTAGTTTTGTAATCATTATTATTTGATCTTTATAGCAAAATTAAGCAATTTTGATGCAATAAATCAGAAACGAGGATTTGTTGAGCTTCCTTTTAATATAAAGTTTTGTATTTGTTAGAGAATGGTGATTGAATTTCTAAAGATATTTTGAAATATTTTTAAAACTCATAATGTATATGTTGATTACAAAGACAAGGTGTTCTCTAACGATCGCTTTTTTAAAATTTATTTTTATAACAAACTTTTTATTTTTATTTGTCTAACTTCTTATTTTTATAACTAATCTTTTTATAACTAACTTAAATTTAATTTTTTAACTCCATAAAAATTTCAGTGATTACACTGGGGAACGAAGTTTTTGCTCCATTAAGCAAATATTTGATATTTCCTATTCGGGTGTGGGAGTTTCAAATCTGAAACTAGCTTTGCACCTAAAGCTGCAGATATCTTTTTTAACTGACATTTTAGACTTTTTTAAATGGCATTTAGTATTTTTTGTTGAATTGTATAAGTTTAAAAACGTTATATATGAACAGAAGTAGAATAAATGCTGCGACAAACGTCATCAGGATAAAAATTGCACTGAAAGCCATGCCCGGAAATGTCATCATACAAGACTATGTTTTTTTTCCTAATATAACCTCTTCAGGGGAATCAGAAAAAGTTATCAATTAAAAGGGTCCCCAGTGGTGTATGATGACATTTCTGTGCATGGGTTCCTATGTAGTTTTAATCCTAATGATGTCCGCGAGTTTCCCTAGAAATTTGTAGCAAAATTTACCTGACCTCTTGTTAAATGTAACGTTTTTAAGCTTGCACATTTCGACAAAAAATAGACTATAAAAAGGCCATGAAAAACAAACAAATAAACAAACTGTAGCTTAGAAACTGAGTGCAGATTTGAAATCAGCGATACAAAAGTATTTAAGACCAGTTAAAAAATCTCAAACAGCTAGAAATAATGTTCTTCAGTGATATTAAGATTAAGGATCGTAAATCAAAATTGAAATGGAAAAAAAAATCAGACTCTGACCAATCAATACCAGGGTCCATCAAAGTTATACAAATCAAGAAGAAACAGTTCATTTGTGGATGTATGCTTCTAATGACAGGTTTTCCTCGTTTTGAGCGGTATTAATCTCTTGTTTGCCGTGATCGATTTTAATATTGATTTGTTAGTGACAGATAACATTTTATTTTGCAAATCAATGGTGATTTGCAGCAGCAAGAGTAAATGTTTCCTTTTGCTTATTTTTTTATAAAGTTTCTGGAACTTTCATGCAGAAATGCGAAATATTTTATAAAATTAGCGAAAAAAATATTTAGAAAGAGATTAGAAAAATAAAATCAAAATGAGCAAAAACGATAGAAATGTCTCTAACGTTTACTTCCCACCTCTAGTGTAGAGTCATGACATTTATAATTACTGCAAATATACCGTTTGAATAGTTTTATAATAACTTATACTGTTTTTGTAACAATCTTCATAGAAACAAAAAGCACCTTCCCCCCTCCTTGAAACATTGAATGCTAAACTATATTCTGTTTTAAGTTCAGAAAAGAATGATTATACCAATAGAGAGAGCCTGTTTGCATCTAAGTATACTCTAAGTGGACGCCAAGCTCCCAGCGCGAACGAATATCAACGTCACCAACTCTTGAAACATCGATGCACAGCCTTTTTTTTTGCTCGCTTTCTTAAATCGTATGAAATGAAGAAAACAAAACTTATTGAATAATTAATTAAAATGTAATAAGAATTAATAAAAATGATATCTAAAAATGGTAACAAATATACGCCTTTTTGTTCGTATTTAAGGAAACTGATGGAAGAATGATAAATATTGTTTCTTGCAAATGATTTTCTTCCACAGCACAACAAAAATAACAATTCTTTATCTCGCATTTGATTTGTTAAGATCATGTCAGCATAAGATGTGCCATTTTAAGTGGTCCAATGAAATCCAATGCTCTTGTAAAGTCATATAGTTGTTGCTTTTTCAAGAATGAATGTTCTCCTCATTTATCGAAATATGTCGCCAAATTTGGGTTCCAGTAAGACTATGAAACTATAACCCGTTTTTAGAAATTATATGACATATATCGAAAAAGATAGCATGAATTAAATTTTTGTCCAACGAGTTTAGCCTTTAAAGGCTGTTATATTATTTTGATAGCATAATTATATAATTTGATAACTAAATAAAACGAAACTTATGCAGTCGCAGATGATTACTTAAATCCTATACCGCAATGGTCTTTTCTTAAATCGTGAGTCGTAACTTTATAATTTAAGCAAGGAAATGCAAAATGTGTCTTTCAAAATCTGACTGATCAAAATGGTGGATGGAAAATATCAACTTCAGTTTGACTCAAAACCCACTGTACCTTGAAGAGGTTTCTGATAAACGCATTTTAACTCCTTTAAACGCTCTCTTGGTATTACAAAGATTTTCATGATTTTAATCCCTCCCTACCACAGCTGTGATCCATCCGTTTTTAACTACATTTATGATTTCTCGTTGATTAAACTCTCCCTTTGACTTCCTTTTTCATAAGGATTCTAAATCACGTATTAAAAACAGTGATAATGGAACACTACTATAGCAAATAAACCCTTTGTAAGTTTTCTGAAATTAAAATTTCGGTAAAAATTGTATGATTGAAATGATTATATATTCATGACATTCCTATTTCCTTTTGTCTAAACATAAGTAGGCATCAAGCATTAAAATTTTCAGTCGATTTAAAATTCATAAAAGATTCCTAGAAGAAGGTTAATCAATTTGCTTGTTCTTTAAATTGGTTTAATACAAAAGTTTGTATTTTTTTCAATATTGCAAGTTAAGGAATATCTAAAATAAGCGGTATTGAATGTATTTTGTTTGAAAATGTTTTGAAATGAAGCATAAAATACTTCATCCAGTTTCCCAAATAAGGAATTACCAATACAATTCTTACATTTATAAAATAACTACAATTGTTTGTACATTTTGAATTATCAAACGTAAAAAAATTGCTATTATAAAAGTTTATAAACCTGATACCCACCCCCCTCAATTTTTAAAAAATTCAGCAAATTTTACATTGTCTGAATACAGTCATTTGTATCTCTTCCAATGAGACGCAATTAGAAAAAAATATCTGTAAAAAAATAGCTACAATAAATTTATGTAAATGCATTTTAAAAACAAGCATTAAATATTTCAGAGCACTTTCAAATCATTACCGACATAAACATATCATCAACATACAAATGTTTGCATAAAATAGCTATAATTGTTTGTGCCTACTTATTCAAAATAGGGTATAATCGAAGCATTAGATTAAAAAACCATCAAACATTTAAAACCATTTATGCAAACAATTAGAGAGAACAAGAAATGAAATTTTCACTAAATTATGCATACGTGGAAATCAAGCATTGAAATATTTATTAGAATATTCATATCACCACCAGAGAGAAAGTGTAGTGTAATCAATATGAAAATTTTCATATTAGCTTAATAATACAGTTTGTATTTTTTGCAATATTGCATGTTAAAAAATAGCTAAAATAAACGGTATTCTATGCATTTTAAGTAAATATGTTTTGAAAACAAGCATGAAAACCTTGAGCTAATTTCACAAATCACCAATATGTCATTTCTAACATTTATTGTTGTATTAAAATTGTTTGTCCTTCTTCAAAATATTAAACGTAAAAAAAAAAAAAAAAAAAAAAAAAAAAAAAAAAAAAAAAAACGGAATCTTAAAGTCTACCATATTTTCCGAAGGAAAGGATAAAAGTTTTAAAACACCCCGATTTTTTAAACATCAATTGCAACAATTTTTACTTTGGCTAAATACAATCGTTCGTATCTCTCTCAATCACACAATTTAAAAATAAAATAAAAAACAACTACAATAATATCGTATAAATGCATTGTAGGGAAAAACATTAAAAATAACAGACAATTTCACCAAATCGTTTCCGAGATAAAATAACATCAACGCATACACTTTTGAATTAACAAGTTATAATTTTTGTGCCTATTTATTCAAAGAAGGGTATAATCATATAAATTAAAAAATCATTTATGCCTACAGTTGTTGAGAATAAGCAATAAAACCTTCATCCGATTTCCTAAAATTGTTTCCGAGATAATTTGTCAGCAATGCGTCAATTTTTACATTGAAAAAATGCAGTTGTTCATAACTTCTTAATTATAGAAAGTTAAAAATAGCTATTCTAAAAACTATTGGAGAAAACTTTCTTTTTAATGTTATTAAAAATCAATAATAAGAATTCTAGAAATGATACAATTATTATTTTTCATTGAAAATAAATCAATTTAATATCTAGTTCCAAACAAATAGATATAAAATAGAACTTTTTGAAAGCTGGAAATAAAGAGGAAGCTATCCAATTTTCCAAATTCTTTTTTTGGTGATGAGAACGATACATCGGGAAAATAAGAATCAAATGTTCTAGTGAGTGCAAAATTTATTACAAAAGTTTCGATTCTTTTTGACGAGAAGAAAAGAGAAATTGGATATTTCTTTGATGATGGAGTTGGCTTTTAAGCGAAATAAGCCTGTTTTTTCTGTTTCTAAGGAAAATTCCTTAGTTTATTTTCGAATAATGCCGATGGAAGTTACTGGTATTTTTAAAACAACTTGTACGCTTATAAAAAAGGCTTTTTCTACATTGATAAAAATAAAATAAAGTCTGATTTCGAAATCAGTAACAACTTATAATGAGAAGACATAAATGAGCTTTTAAAGCATTAGTTTTTTAAATTTATTTGATGTCTGCACTGAAAGAAAAGTATGGTCAAATCTACTCAGAATATGGTGTTACTGGTAATTTTAAAACAACTTGTACGCTTATAAAAAAGCTTTTTCTACAACGATAAAAAAGAATAAAAGTATAAAGTCTGATCTCAAAATCAGTAACAACTTATAATGAGAAGACATAAATGAGCTTTTAAAGCATTATTATTTTTTTAATTTATTCGATGTCTGCACTGAAAAAAAGCTTGGTCAAAACTACCCAGAATATGATGTTACTGGTAATTTTAAAACAACTTGTATGCTTTTAAAAAAGCTTTTTCTACAATGATAAAAAAAGAGTAAAAGAATAAAGTCTGATCTCAAAATCAGTAACAACTTATAATGAGAAGGCATAAATGAGCTTTTAAAGCGTTATTAGTTTTTCAAATTTATTTGATGTCTGCACTAAGAAAAAAGTATGGTCAAAACTACCCAGAATATGACAAAATTTACCGTATTTCTTTCTCTATGGGAACACCAAAAAGCATGGTACTTTTTCCGAAGAGATTTGGGAATGAATTTAGTAAAATTAATAATAAAATATTCGTTTATAATAAGGGTTTAAATTTAGTAAAGGTGGTAAAATATAAATATTTTTTATAAAGATACCTTAGAGAATGGTATAAAAACCCATTTATTCGGTTAATTTTACTTTTCAGTTTCTTATTTTTACAACATGTGTGTTAATAAAAGTTATAATTTTGAAAACCAAAATATCCAGTATATTATTACCTTATGCATCTTACACTTAGCATTACCTTAACCATGTGAATGGTTTAAATATCGTATATATTGATTTTATTATTAGAATTATAGTTTTTATTTTTAACCAGAAATGTCTTAACCATACTGTAATGTAGTTTCACCCGAATTGTTTTCTTAGTGTGTAGTTGTTAGTTTTCATTAACAAATACTTCTGTTATAGTTTTCTGTTGGAATATTGACTTAGATGATTTCATCTTTAAATGTTAAGATACAAGCAAAAATACATTAAAAAGGAAAACAATTCTATAGATTTTATCTTATGTTTGAAAGATTGTAAGATGATTGCAGAATATAACTCATTAGAAAGTGTCGAGCTCTTTCTGACTACTAAAAGCAGAATGTATCATTACAGAGAATTTATTTAATTCAAGATTTTAATAATTTTTCGATTTACTAAAGATCTGAAATAGATAATGGAGCTCAGTGTATCATAATTTAAATATATTTCAATCGTTCTCTATCACCAAAAACAGAATTTATCGTCCATCAAAATTTAGGAACTCTCTGATAGACTACCGTAAACCGGGGCGAGTCTACCCATTTTTTCAGTTTGTCAACTTTCAAGTGGTCAAACTTTTGTAAATATTAAAGAAAAAAGGCTTTTAATAGGTGTTTCGGAATCGCTATTTATCCCTCTTTAAAGCTGTGAAATTGATTTTAGAAAATATTAACAGTTACGCTGTTACTGTATATTTTTATAGAACTGCTGACAAATCTCTCGTATGGGGCGAGTCTACCCATTCTACTAAAATGAATGTTAACATTGTAAATAATCAAATTTTACTACTAAATTGTTATTTTAGTTACTATATAGGATATTTATGAAGTAAAATTCATAACTTTATTATATATTCCATTTTTTTATTCATAAAATAACACAAATTGAGTATTTGATCGATTATCACATTTTGATCACAGTTTTGTTTTTATAATCATTAACATTATAAAATAACATTTTTTTTCTGATTATTATTGATAAAAATAAATTAAAATTAATATAAATTTACAATTAAATAATTAATAAATAAAAATAATTAAAGATTATTAACAAAATCGAAATTCAAACATTGGGAATCATGAAAAATCCTTTTCCCATTCTTTTGGGTGGCGTGATTTTTCTTACAATGTTTTCTCGTTGAAATATAATATTAAATAAAAAAAGTTAATTTTGTAATATAAAAATTGAAAAAATAGGTAAAATAAACATATTTTATATTTACATTATATTTAACCTATAAATTTTCTTATTAATGACAAATTTATCAATGCAGAATTAAAATAATATACTCAAATTCATTTAAAATGACTTAATTTTAATATAAACAAAGTTCTAAATTATATTATTATGCTTTATTAAAACTAAATACGAATGGGTAGACTCGCCCCGCGAATTCTGGCTTTTTGTTTACAACAGCAAAACTTATATTCTTTTTGTTTTTTTTCATATAAAATTAATGTAATCTTAGTCTTAGATAAGTTTATCACTTAACCAAAGTGAAAATAGTAATAATAATAATATACTTACGGAGCACCAACTAAAAGTTTGCTGATTTTCAATACAAATCTCTCAAAAGACGTTTGAACAGGTCGGTTAAAAAGACGCCAAATAAATAAAAACGGATCAAACTACTAAACCGCCATCTTCCTTAGAGTCTGAACTAAGTCCTCCGTCGGTAAAAAAAATTTATTTACAATTTAAAATAGTGAAAATTAAATAAAACTAAAATGGGTAGACTCGCCCCTGGATGGGTAGACTCACCCCGGTTTACGGTAGATCGCTTAAATTTTAACTGGAATTTAGTACTGGATGACAGTGGCCGTTTTAATTGTTTCTCGTCCGTCCTAAGCATAACTGTTTGCCATATTATTGCCAAAATGGTTTCATATCCAATCTAAACTCCGACCTGTTTTTGCTAGCTAGGGGAATAAAAACGGAACTAACCGGAACCTTATGTGGGATGACACTATCAATTTGGTTCGTTTCCTGATTGATATAAAAAGAATTTATGTTACCTTATTATTGTCAAATAGAAGTTATTGTTATTGGCTGGAGTTCTGTGCCTGATAGCAACATAGAGTATAATTGATTCTTAAATGGCGCAAGCAATAGTAATTGGAATTTCTTTTTCAATCGAAACTTCACTACATTGTTAACAATTCCGGATCTAATTACAGTAAGATGATTAAATTCAGTAAGATGATTGAATGGATATTCAGATGATACATCCGAAGAGTGAACCAGCAATTTGGATGTATCATCTGAAAATCCATTTTCCAGTGAAATTTATTTTTACTGCAAGCATTATTATACTGTAATTTTTACAGTAATTAAATAGTCGTTTAATAATATTCAAAAATAGTTATTTAATTAGAGTGATTCTGTGATTTTATTGTATTTATTACTGCAAAAGTTACAGTATATCAGATTTTTACATGTTCCGGTAAAAATGGATTTTACGATAAAAGTATCGACACCCTGAATGCCAGAACTTTTTACCGTAATTTGATCCGCAATTTTTTGCAATGTACTTTCTGACAAGCAGACAAGAAATTTCTAATAATATTTGCAATAAAAATAGTAAAATAAGAAATGAAAGCAGCATTTTTGCTTATTCTTTTCAATCTACTTAAAGACGAGGTTTTAAAATTGATATTTTAATTTATCTTTAATGAATGAGTAATCATTTTATTATCAGCCAATATGAAACCAGAACAGTTGTGACTCATTTGTTTGAATGAAACCGAGCGGAAACTCACTGATGTGATCCAGTTTCTTTACTGCAATGGCATTGATTATTGCTAAAAGCCATTCATGGTTAGTAGATAACTTATGCTATTTGAACCCCCTCTGGAGTAAGATCTTTCACTGAGAGTGATTTTCCCAGCCAACAACTTAAGTATATTTGCCAAGTTAGAGATGCTCTTCGAAACTTCTATAAGGATGTCCATTTACTCTTAACATTTTTAAGAGTTTAGATTGATTTATTTAGAATTATAAATATTTACCCCTTTTAGGGAAATATACTTTAAGACTCCATATTGATCCTTATAGCGTGTTCTCAATAAATACGAAAGATCATTTACGAAATTTCGAGAAGGCAAATAATCCTAAACTAAAGCAATCAGTCAGCCTTTTAAAACCTTCACTTTATTCTTTATTCCTCAAATTTTATATTCAACGCATAATATTGCAGAAAAAAATATTTATTTATTATTTAATTTAGGAATTTAACTTTTTTTAAAAAAGAAAAAATTTATCTATAAACTAATAAGTAAAAATAATTCAAAAAACATTCTTACATACTCCTCTCAGAAAAATTCTTTTTAACTTTTCCTCATAATATTTATTCATCAACCTTACTACAATGTAAATTTGCACCCGAAAGCAACGCCACTAGTTATTTCACCGATGGCCAGTGCTTTTGCTTTTGCTGGGGTGTAAATTGTTTAACCTCTCATGGTTTAATTTAATGAATTATGAAATTAAATTATGAGAGGTTAAACGATTTTATCTCACAATAAAGTCCAAAAAGGGCTAAGTTTCACGATAATATGGTTAAGCTTGACACCGCATCTAGTTTAAAGCAAATTCTAAAGATAATCTTGGTCAATGTGGTCCATAATTTGGCAGTATGTTATTTACTACAACGTTTAAAACGTTGTAACCTTAAAATAAGTAAGTATTAATTAATATTACCTGATTAAAAGCTTTATTCACTTCAAAAATCCGTAAAAAGTAAATAACAACGTTTCAAGTGCTTAAAAATATAGGTGCCCATTTTTAAGACTTGCCTGACGTGACTGAGAAGAAACAAAAGTGATTTGAAATCGTAAAGTTGCCAACGAAAAATGGGAAAATATAGATGTGAAACAAAACTAGGAAAACCCCAGTAGCCGAAAGTAGCAAATCAGGCTAAAATGCAATTCTACGTGATATGGAGAGGTGGTAAGAAACTAATGTCGTTAACAAGGGAACATGAGGGAAACAAGATACCAGGCCATCAAGAGGAACTGTTGTATCTGAAGTGGAAATAATTTTAGCATTACCTGAATTTAATTTATGTCCAAGATTACAGCAATAGACAGCATTTCAGAATTTTTCGTATCCTTGATAATGGACATATCGATCGTGTTCCCTAAGTCTAAATTTTAAAACGCGACTAATTTGTTCGGTGTAGCCAAGATCGTATTGACAAGGAATGTGGTAAATGCCAAAGCAATTATCAAAGCTAATAGGATCCTTTAGAGACATAAATTTGATTTTGTTAACAGGACTGAAAATGACTTTAAAACCAAAATGGGAGAGGGTATTAGCAATTTTTTGAAAAAAGAGAGAGAAACAAAAGTTTAAGTTACAAGTTCTCTGAAAGAATTATAAGAAGAGAGATGTTTGGGTCTAGTGAGATTCGTAAGAGCTGAATCAACTGTAGATGGGTTTAATCCACGGTTAGCAGCAAGTAAGCTGATGAAGTTAATTTCGGAAGTCAATATGAAATGAGGGGGAAATATTAAAATTAACACGAGGGTCAAAGCAAAGAGATGCAAACAGATGGCAAAATATTCATTGCAAAAATGATCAGGGTGTTTAGCAACAAGAACATTTAATCAAAGTAAACTGAAATTAATTTCCGTGTCTCTAGAAAATTGAATCTTAATGTCAACTGAGTTGATAACAGAAAGTAACTCGTGAAAATCAGAGCCACGGTCTATTGAGACAAACGTATCGTCAACATATCTTTTCCACCAACAGGATTTGAACGATTTAAAAACTTTTTCTTTACAATAATGCATGGAAATGTCACAAAGAAGAGGAGAGAGGGGGTTGACCTTCGCTAATTCCTCAATATGTTTACATAAATTGCCATTGAATTGAAAAGCTGTATGCTGAATACAGGAATTGAAAAGAGACATAATATCTTTGATTTCAATGAACGAGTAGTAAAATTCTTGCAATCGAAGTTTTAAACAACCAATAGCACAAGAAATGGAGACATTAGTGAAAATAGAAACAACAAGAGAGATTATGGTTTTGTTGGAAGAGAAAATATGTGTGAGTTGGGAAGCAAAATCATGGGAATTTTTGAGTGTATGGATATTGTAGGAAATTAGAGGTGAGATGATATGAGCTAAATATCGATAATATTAGCCAATATGGTCCTTAACTTCGCGGTGTGCATATTACTTCCTACAACGTTTTAAATTTTGGTGAGTATTGAACCATATTATCATTCAAATTAGTTGTAATCTTAATATGAGTAAAAATTAACCCATAGTTTAAAAGTAGTTAAATTAATTTCGTTTGGTACTAAACAAAGATTCGATTCAATTTGAGCATTTGCTAGTTTTTGTTATTTATTTTGCTAAGCGCTATCTTCATTTTATTGAACTTTAATTAAACTTCAGTAGAGTGAGTTCAAAACGTCTAAAAAGGATACGCCAAATTTGGCGGCAAAAAACTCGCGATTGAAAATCCCAGAATGTATTCTTTAAATGGAATTCCTTTTGAAACTGTTATTGTCTGCTTTTCTCCAAAGTGCACCCATGAAATGGGTCGTAAAATAACGGCTTGTCTTTCATTCTATTGGCGGAATCTTTTTCAGAGTTTGGCGTTCTCTTATCACCAAAGCATTTGATTGGCAAGTGATTGTCATTTAATGTGGAAGAAAAAGTCCTTCCGTTTCGGTTAACAACGTGTTATCGATTTATCGACTCAATACATTCTTTTTCATCTTTCTCCCGCGTTTAATAGAACGGAAAATAAAATCATTGGAAATTGGATACTTTTATTTCCTCTTTATGAAAGTCTTTCTATTCTTATTGTTAAACTTATTGGACTTATTTTGGACTTGTTTGGAACTTGGTTTCTTTCTGCGAACTCTTCCGCCATTTTTATTTTCGAGATTCATAATGGTTTTTCGTTTATAATGTTTATTCTCTCGAATGGTGATTGTTGAAAATTGAATTGATATTGATAGCATAATTTGGCTTTAAAAGCCGTAATCTCATTCCCTTTTGTGAACGTAAATATTGTTTGTTCCTAAATTTTTTATTATTGTTCCAAAATTTATCTAGATTTCTAATAAATTGTTTTCATAACTATTTTTGCTTCAGGAAAATGAATGAAAAGCATAAATTTAATTGTCATCTTGCTCAGATTTTTTATTTATTCTTATCATAGTATTAAATGTTTTTCTTAAAAAAAAGTGGTATGATTTTATGACGATTATTTTGATTGCCGAACTGGCCATGCTATTTTGCAATGTTTGCAAATAGTGTGTACAAAATTTAACCGATTTGCTGAAAATAAAAACATTTTCATTAGCAATGGGTATGGAGTTGAAAAATCAGCATGGAAACTTAAAAACTTAAATTTAAATAATAAGAAAATACATTTAATAATATTTAAGGGTAGGCAAACTTGGTTTCCTCTACAACTTGAAACATAGATCTTTGCATCTGGTGTCTAAAAAAAATAACCTTTCTTCCTAGACATTTTAGACATAGGACATTCCCTTGAATATTAGGATTGCAATAGACTTTTCACTTTAGAATGTAATATACTATTTCTGGAAATTTCTGTAGAGTAAAATGCAATTTAAAAAGAAGTATTATTTTTTGAAATTATGTCAAAATGAAAAACATTGCAAATTGAGGTGAAATTGAAAACTGAAAATTAAAATTACCCTAAAAATATGAAGTTAAATTATGTAACAGAGATCGATAGGATATTAAAATTAATCTATAACATGTGCCTCATCTTGCTCATTACTTGATTTTAAGAATGTGAATCTAAATAAGTTTTGTTTTGAAAATCCCGTAAGCGTTTCAATATTGAGAGTTTTTGTAAATGGATTTTTGTAGAACTTTTCTGAAAACATATATTGACCTTTCCTTTCTTAAAGTCCAGCACTGCTGAGAAAGATGAAAGTAGCATATTTAAAAGCAATAAAAATCCAGTATATGCAATCCAATATTTTTACGTATGCATCGATTTTAAAAAGAATTTTAGGTCTATTTATATAATCAAGATTGCCTTGAGGTTGAGGCATTGATTGTGTCATTATAAAGTATAGGGATTCCTGGAGGCTACTTGAAGCATATCTAGTTTCAAATCGATAGATCCCATCTTCCCTGAGTTAAGTAGATACGGTTAGTACACCATTTTAACCATATTGCCAATATCATGCCATTAGCTATAAAATTTTGGAGACTTAAACTCTGTAATACCTCTGGCAGACAGAAGACAGTTGAGAAAATGTTCACTTTTATAATTGAAGATCAAGGGGAAAAACGGTTTATGTTCATGAAAACTGATTCTAAGAAAAAGGAATTTCAAGGTTACAGAAGCAAACATATGATTGAAATCATAAGAGTAATAATATACATGAATACCACAAACATCTATTTACGTCCCATAAAAATTTCAAAACAAAATTAAAAATTTTTGATGTTGTAATAAGTAAAATATGAAAATTGAGTTAGATACGAACCGTTTTTTCCTTCCCAAATAGTACTTCCTCACTAGTTTCCCCGTCGCCTTCGTAACTATACTTTTCCTTACTCTTCTTGTTAACGCGTTTTTTTTCCAGAACCGTCATTATTCACTTTGTTATAACTCTCAGGGAGAACCGATCGTCAATGTTATTGATTTAAAATAGTTAGTAACCATCAGAATGCAAGAGGTATAGATCTAATCCTCATTTTTGCTAAAAATGGATATAAACCGTTTCCTCCCTTGATCTTCAATTATTATCAACTTCAGCTTATGTTTGAAACTATACTTCATTTTAAAATGTTTTGTGCATTAGGAAATGTAGGATGACATATGAGTCATCACCCTTTTGAGAAATAATTAAAGAAAAACAAAACAAGATAGAAATGTACGCATTTCTGCGTTTTGCCTTGGTAACAAGATTATTTATTCAATGTTTCAAAATTAGTTGTCAAGTTTTCCAAAAGATAGCGCTACTTTCTAATCAAAATGATGAACAAATATTTTTCACATAGCTTTCATTTACAGCAAATAGAATGGGGTCAGTCAAAAATTAACGGACACCCTTAAAAGTAAAGTATTTTCGATGAAATGATCAGGCATGCAACAGAAAATATTGTTTGGAGGTTTTTCAGTCAGTGTAGGGCCATCTGTAGACGACTTAATTGATTTTTAAAATAAGTTCCTGTTGGAGCAAAATTCTATGAAAGTTATCAGTAGTTAAAAAAAAACAATGAAATCTTTTTTTTTTTTATAAAAGAAAGCATTCCATGAGTATAAAAAATATAATCTGAAATAGGTTCTTCAAATAATTTTAAATAATGTTCTTCAGAATTCCTTTTGGTCAGATTTTGATTATTATTTCTACCAAAAAAGAAAAAAAAATGGTGTTTAAAGCAATTATTTGTCACTTTGTTGTCTGCTCATGGGTTGTAAAAAAGCAATGTTTAGAAATAAAAATATTGATATGGCTGTAGTGAGCATCATTTAACGAACTAGACGAATTAAAAATATGCAATTAAAGGAATTTAACAAAAAATAAAATTTTATAAAAATATTTTTATAAAAAAACCAAACTAGACCAGTTTTTCATAGTTAAAAAGAAAAAAAATTATTTAAAATGAAAAATGTTATAAACATTCCTCTTAAACTTTTGTTTTGTCATAAACAAATGAGCTCATTATCTTTTAAAATCGCATTTTTTAAATTTAGTAACTGAAAAATTAAATTCTATTTTTTTAAACTAAACATTTCAGAAAAAAATTAAAATCAAATTGAAAACAGTTTTTCAATTTCAGTAAAATAATAATAAAAAAAGCAATTCTATCATTTTTTACCCCAGCAGAAATATTTTCTAATGAAATTTTTGTATTTCAAACTAATTTTGAAAAAAAAAATTATATCAGTTAATATACTAAGTTTTCATGAATCGACTTTTTAACAGAAAAGACCAAAAAGTAAAACAGTAGTAGTACCATTAAAAAAAAATTCATTACATATTATTGATTTTTTCTCCCGAATCTTTTTCTCAAACAGCACTTTGGAAAACAGCTATTTACGAATGAAAATATTGCCACAACTTGTAAAAATATTTCCTTCACAATCAACAGAATTCAAAAGAAGTCTGAATCTAATTTATTCCATAAAAGAAATCAATCAGAAGTTTGTTTTGGTATCAATATATTCTCGTATTTGCCTGAAAGAACATTTTTCATGATCTTTACTTTTCATTACATATGTAACTGAAGAGAAGAGGATATTTATTTTCGACTATGTACCTTTACACTTATTATTGCAATTTCTTTTAAGATTGCCCTGATACCCTGGAGATATTGAATGTTTCTTTTTCTCAACTTGTGATTTTTGATGTCAAACGATATGCAATCTTTTTATGTTATATTTCGTGAGTGTGCAAATTTTTATCAATAGAAAAATTTGAGATATGCAATTGGATTTTTTAATATTTAGTTTTTCTTTACTGCATAATAAACAGGTTAAAAGTCTTTCAGCTATGTTTATGAAATGAAACTTTTTTCCACCCTGAATATGCACTTAGAAAATTCCTTTTGCATATTTAGTAGTTACATAACTTATGAAATAAAAATAAATGAAAATAAAAAATCAAGGAGTGCATTATTTACTTTATTATTCAATACATTTTGTAATATTACAGGCGATATTTATATCGTTGGAAGAATCAGAGCAGCTATAGTAGAGGTCTTCTGTGTACTCGAGGCAGTAGCAAAAAACATGGAATTGTCAGTCAACGATGAAAGAACTAAATTCATGGCAATTACAGGCAGAATTCCAAATCTGCAACCACTGAAAATTAATGAATATGAGTTTCAACAAGTCACTCAATTTAAATATTTAGGCACGATAGCAAACATCAATAACGACATCAAAATTGAAATCAAAAACAGAATCAACATGACAAACATATGTTATCATGGATTGAGAAACCAGTTCAAATCTAAATACATAAGTTGTGAAACAAAAATACAGTTGTATGTTCAAGTCACTAGTGAGAGCAATAGTTTTATATGGCAGTGAATGCAATTAACAAAGGGCAATTTGGGCAATTAACAAAGTCGACGAAGAAAAACTGATGACTTTTGAGAGAAAAATATTAAGAAACTTTATTATTACTAATATTATTTTGCAGTAAGAGAAAAGGGAGCCTGGAGAATTCGTTACAACTATGAATTACAATCAAAATACAAAAAACCTAACTTAATAAAAATGATCAAGGTTTCTCGAATAAGGTGGCTAGGATATGCATTTTGATATAGCGATGTAAATCCTATTAAGAAATAATCTTACAAACACCAGAGGTAAAAGGAAAAAGAGAAAGACCTAGAACAAGATGGTTAGACAGAGTAGAGAAGTGTTTAAAGGGCTTGGGAGTTAATAGATGGAGAAATATAGCTTCAAATAGATCTAGATGGGGTAAACTCACCGAGACGACCTTGGCCGGCAACCGGTTGTAGCGCCTAAGAAGAAGAATATTTTATGATGATTATACATAATCATCTTTTTCAAATATTATTATTCCATTGTTAAAGGAATGGTTTCTTCAAATTATTTCATAATATTTCGTAATATGCTACACACTTTCAGTTCTTTCTGAAGACAATACTTATTAAACAGCTTTACATACTTTATTATTGTGCTGCACAAATATTTGAATATATCTTCTGCGTAATATACGTAATACATAAGAGTGAGTAATGTTGGTAATATACATAATTTGCAAGGGGAGGGGGGAGATATTTTTCGAATCTTAATCAGTCGAATTCGTAATTTTAACCGAAGTGCTTTGGAAATGATTTTGATAAAATTAACAAAGAAATGTTGTTTCATAATGCGTGATAAAATTTGGGAAAGTCTGGTTGTTTTATTATGAAAAATTGAAGCATGGCAGGAAAACTACTTATTCGGTTAAATTTTCGTTTCAGTTTTTTATTTTTCATTAAATGCGTGGTAGTAAAAACTATAACTTTGAAAACGAGAATTTCCGGTATGGACTGAATGAAATTACCATATGAACCTGACGAAGTACCAAATGAATGGTCTAAATGTACGATTTTTTTTTTTAAAATTCGATTTCTCAGGAACTATTAGACTGATTCCACTCAAATTTTGTATTTTGCAATGTAAAAATACATTATTTAAAATGAAGCAAAAAATTTTATAAATTACAATTCAAAATTTTTTACCAACCATTATTAAATAAAATAATAAAAAAATTATAAATGTTCACAAAAAGTTATTTTTTTATTGGAATTAATCCAATAAAATTTTATATTAGTGAGCAAAATTTTTTCAATTCGCTTAAAAGATTCTCAAGATATGTCGAAATACGCGATTTTTTCATTAAGGGGTTAAAACTTTGGACTGCTCTACTGACCAAACTGCGGGGACCGTAATTCCCAGATTAAGGCTATCCACTATATTTTGCTGGTCAGAAATACAGCTGGTCAAAAAAAGGATGTTTATTCAGAGAAAGTACGTTTTTGTGTCTGATTTTGTAACTTAAAATACCGTCTACCCCAATTCATTAGCATATTTGATGCATTAAAATTAAGTCCTAGAACGTGAAGACCCGATCATTGGAACAAAAGTTATTCTGCGTGGTCAGTTTATTTTTGTTCACTGTACCTAGAAATGTGATGGGTTTTTATGCATACGTGCTTTACTGTGCCGAAGTTAACCACACTGCATGAGTTAAACGAAATTTAGGTGGTAGTATAAAGTACCGGCACCCTAAATGCCAGTACTTTTTACCCTAATTTGATCCGAATTTTCTTCAGTGTAGATAACCTATAGAAGAACCTTGAAGGGAATAAATAAATAAATATTTATTACCCTTTAGTGTTGATTTCTACACTTTATGGGTAACAAATACATATTTATTTATTCCTCTCAGGAAACAAGTTCTTCGACAGCATGACTTGGATGTGGTGTATTGCATCAAAGTAAATGTATTCTTAAATAAAAATCCTTTTATCTCCTTGGTAATTACATGGAATATTTATAAAATTGAATTAGTACGATAGTAACTCAATTAATCTAAATCAATACAACGATGAATTTCTTCACTAGATAATAGTTTTAAGCACGAGAGCAGCTTAGATTCTACATTACACGCTATATTCATAAACAATCAAGCAATCTTAAGAGCATGTCTCAAAACGTAATTTATATCGAAGTGATCAAGTTACTGCATTTTCACGCCAAGATTAAGTCCATTTAGGCGCGAATCGGGCATGAATTTTACTTGGAACAACCTTTCTCTGAATCTCGAAGATAATTCTGCGTTATGAGGAAATGCTCGCTTTATGAATCCCTGTGCAGTTTTCCCAGTTACAACAGATATTAGGAGTGACAGGACATTATTGTATCAACTTATGTTCGTTGTTGGTATCCTTTTGGCAGGCTAACGGGATGCCAAATGGAAGCATTTTGTGATTAGTGGGTAGAATTGTTACGTCTAAGATTTGTTTGGACAGTTGTCTTCAGAACTAAATGGTATGGGAGAAATTTAGGACTGAAATCAAAGTCACTAATTTTGTTAAAACATTGTCATGATATTCTCAAAATACCATCATAGGCGTATAAGTTAAGCAATTTTTTTCAGTTGATAATAAATAAATAAATAAATAAATAAATAAATACGTTTTATAATGGATGTTATAAGCTACATTAGTTTTAACAATTGAATCGCGTAGTGGAAGAACCGGCTAAGTGGCATTTTTAAAGCAAATTGAGATTTTTCGAGAAAAGTACTAATTTTAATCTTATTTAAGTGAGAAATATAACATTCATTTATATAGTTAATTCTATTCAATCTGAAGATACTCAGAGGAATAGCCAGATAAGTGACATTTTAGTATTCTTTGGTTGGAAGAACCGACTAAGTGACTTGAAATAGTCAAGTGAATAGTGGCAAGAAATAGTCAATGAAAACAAACCTAGAAAATCACTTTGCTGGACATTGAGTGCTAAGGTGCGAAGAAAAAAAATGAGTGAAAAGGAAAAACTTAAAAAAGCGACTTCAAAGCATTGAAAAGGAATTTATATTTTTTTACGAATGAATAATTAAAAAAGAGAAGAGAAAAATAGCCCTTAAATAGCTTCAACACTGAATTGTTTTTGTTTCCGGCTCACATTAAATTGTATTTCAGACACACTACCGAGGTAATAAATTTAATTTTTTTTTCTAAGCAAAGTCACTCTGAAAATAAATATTATTTTGTGCTAATGAAACTTTTTCAGTTTACTGCTATTGTTACCAGGTGAGTACTCTTTTTTCTAGCGGATTGAAATTAATGTAAGTAATCAATGAATCAGTAATGATCAATATTACGAAATCATGCACAAAATTGAAAGAGATTAATGGGCACAATTAATTTACTTAAAAAAATGTATTGTTATTTGTTGCTCTTCCTAATGGCTCCGTATTTTTATATTAAGCAAAACACGTGTGAAAATGTTTGTCCTCTTAAAATGAAGATTAGCAATTTTCAATACCATATGACTTTATTATATTGCTCGAGATCAACTCTTAATAGTTAAAAAAATACCATTGTCAACACTTTTCTCCGGTATTATCCCCTTCAACTGTTAAAAATCCTAATTTCCCTGAACTAATAGTAGGTATCGTGATATGTATATTAGTAAATATAGTGCATATTAAAACATCACCAATTAATATAATATTAGTTATACTTTTTTTGGCATTATAATTTATGAATTGAAAATAAGAAAGCCTCATCAACAATCCTTAAGATGCGTGGGTACGATTAAAATATTAAGTGTTAAATCTGGAATGATAACCGTACTCTTATATTTGGCAAAAGTAATGGCAACTTTTCATGAAAATCGGCAGAGGAGGCAGATTAAATGTACATATCAACAAATCACTGAGGTAAATAGTTAAAATTTATTTTGCTCTCTCTGCCAGCAGAGGTTGCCGTGCTGATGCAAATTATACTTTGATAAAAACATATCAGATCTTCATTGGCATCGTGCGCATTGTGTTCATCATGCTCTCATTGGCATACGAAATAAGGGTTTAAAAAAATTAAAAGATTAGATTAAATAAAAGTGTAAATTGTCACATTACGCAAAGTGTACATGTGACAGAGATCTTTACCAATATGGCAGTGGAGTTTTGATGATCTGAACAGGCTTTATTTTGAAATCCTGCACGCTCCTTCATGTGCGAGCATTGAACGAGTATTGTTACTGGTGTAAATCTCGATATGAGGTCATGGAGTTATGCCTTAAGTGATGTAGGATAATTTCCATTTAAACTTTTTTCCCCAGCTGCAATCATTTTGCTCTCAATAGCTCTAGAATTCTAAGAAAATCAATTTTACGGGCTATGAAAATAATTTTTTTAGCCCAACACTGTTAAATAATTATAAGAAAAAACAGTTAAAATTTTTTTTGCTGTAAAAAAATGCATAAAAACTAAACGACAGCTTAAAGTTCATTTGAAAAACATGGCAAATATTACCTTAAAATACAGTCACTTTGTCCTACATGGTAACTATAATGTTTATAGAGTAACTAGCAATCTCTCGAGTAAATAAGCAGTTCTCAAAGTTTGTAGTATTATAGCTGAATTAGATTGTAAAACAGTTACCATTTCTTTGATTACTGATTCGATCGGGACTTTTTGCACTGAACTTTGTCAAATCTCATTTGGGATGCAAAATAATTGTATTATCATTTAGGTATGTTGATATTCAAATAAATAGTAAAATAAATGTGGCATATTTGGTATTAGAAAAATTTCATGACGTTTTGTTTATTTTATGTTGCATGAATGTGACTGGGTGGCGCAGTTGGTTTGTCATCGGCCTTCTGATCCAAAGTCTGCGGGTTCGATCCCTGGCCCAGACACCGGATTTTCGGTACGCAGAAAATTCTCAGCGGCCATGTCGTATGATTATGCGACATGTAAAAAATCCCTGGAGTGCCTTATTAGCTCCTGGCATTTCCGGCAAAATTAAATTCCTAGTGCACTTTAGCATCCAAATAGAGTCTCGGTGCTGCTATCTTGTGTGGCAGAAACTAGACGTCCAAATCAACATGGCCAACGGTATCTCACCCATTGTGGTGGTCCTGAAAGAGTGGATACTACCTCTGGAGAACGCACTAGGTCTGCTCATCGGCAAGACCGATTGTGCTGCTCATTTGAAATAAAAAAATATTGCATGAATATTGCACTTTTGTGTGCTGACTTAATTTTTAGTTATGTGTTGATCAATAATGATGGTATAGGGCAAAATTAGCGATCGGCATCGGCAAAAGGGCAGCTAAATATAAAAATGACGATTAAAAATTTGTTTCTTAATCAAAGAAACATAACTTTTTTCGCCGAAAGTGCACCCCATGTCCTCAAAAACACATGCTTTCAGTATCTCGTATCCTTTCAGTTTCTCGTATTTTTATTATCCGAGAAAACTATTTCAAATTCATTTTGTAACGAATAAATTTTATGTTTGTCAATAACCATAAATTTTATTTTGCATTATTCATTTAAGAACTCGAGCCTTAAATTTTTTAGTTGAAACGTTATATGCAATTTTTAAATTTTATATAAACCTATTTGGAGAGGTCAGGAAAATTTTTCTTCACCTGCACTGCTTACCATATTCTTTTCAATCACAATATCAATAGTTATTTTATCAGTTTAAAATTTTTAATTTTCGTAAAAGCAGTCCCATATTTTTAAAAGTAGTCACTATTGAAAAATTTGCTACTGGCTACTAGGCGGTAACAAGATATCCCAGTTTTCCCTAAAGATGTATAAATAATGGCAGTAATCATGACTGTCAATACAAAACTCATAGGGATAATGTTTGTTACATTTCACAACACTAGGAAGATTTAATTAATGTTCCTTGTTTGGACTGACCACAACATGTTCAGAAACTTAATGTGAGTGTTGTAAACTAATGTAACTTAATTCTTTCACTTATAACTTTAGAGGAATGTCAATTAAAGGAATTCTGTTCAATGAAATGAATTAATACCCAAAATATTTCTACTACACTGTAAAAATGTTTCCCCGGTAGAATACACTCTGTGGTTGATAAAAAGTATTTTATTTTATAACCGTCGTTGAACAGCCGACCGAATTTTGAGTTAACGACTACCAATGTTACTAATCCAGGAGAACTCTTGTATCAAGTATTGGGAGAAATTTGCATTCGTGGAGCACTTTTTGTCGGAACTAACTCAACGTTAGGTTACATGAATAGGAAAATCACAAAAACCTTCCACGTTTAGCCTGACGACAAGGGGACTCTAATCTATGATCCGTCTGCCAGTGACGATATTTTACGTCAGCACTGTGGTTGGTGCGAGATATGTGTGGAATTCGTATCGAACAGCCATCGCTAGAATTCGAACCCGGCTCATCTCATTGGGATTCGAGCTCTTTATCCTCAGAGCCACAACGGCTCTGGCATAAAGTATTTGATAAATTCATACATGTAAAATTATAATAAGTCTGCCTGTTAATGTTTTCGCGAAAAATATGTAGCTACTAGCTGTAAATAAACATTATGAACGTAAAAATTATTTTCACATGGGGCTTCGTGTTGATTGAGACTTAGGTTAGTTGTTTGTCGAATTCAGGCAATCAACATGGAGGCGAGCAAAATAGTGTAGTGGTGCCATCTGTCAATGAGTGATAGAATTGCTTGTTTTTTGTGAATAGAGAAAAGGTGGACGAATCAAGGCAATCAACATGGAGGCGAGCAAAATAGTGTAGTGGTGCCATCTGTCTATGAGTGATAGAATTGCTTGTTTGTTGTGTATGGAGAAAAAGGTGGAGGTAGCAAAGAGACTGTATTTCTTGCTTGATGTGCAATCACCATCAGGATTTAAGTTAAGACGCCTCAATAAGCAAGCTATTTAGTCAATTCTACTGATTTTGTTGAAGTTCGTTACAATTACGGGTACTGGTATTTTTTATTTTCAATCGAAGAAGAGACTTGGCCTTATTAGTTAACGATAACTCGTTAAATTGTGCGGAAATTTCTCTTAGGGTAATGTAACGAAAAGAAAAAGATTGTTCGAAAGAATGACAGTTCAAACTATTCTGTTAATAGCAACGAACAAATAAATACCTAAAACAATATTTCGGGTTCAAAGAAGAAATTTCCAAAGATTGTCAGAACATTGTTTCAAAGTTAGTCACAGTTTAAGCAGTTTTATTTACTTAAACGAGTAAACAACTAACCAAAATATTTCTTTTAAGGGAAAGGAAGTATTATATTATTTTTAATTGATACACATTATTATACTCTGGTTGGGTATTAATTTTATTCTCATGTACTTTATTCCTGTAGCAGCCATTGAAGTTTTCTATTTTCTTGTAGTTTTTGTTGTTTAGGGAAATTTCTTGTATTTTTACTAGGAAATCACCCAAATTTATTTATTTTTTTAAGCCAATTTCCAAAATATGTTTTACTATTTCAAGTTACAGGAACTGTCATACTTTGTCAAAAATACTTTGCTTTTATTTTGTATTGTAATTTCAATTAACAATCTACGTCCATAAAAGATGTATTTAATACATTCAAGATCTCATCTAATTCTTTGCATCATTATAAATCCCTATTTGACATTTACCAAATTTAGGTAAATGGACAACAAAATATTATTTGACGGTACTTATTATCTTTATCTAACCTTTCAATAAAAAAAAGAGGGAAAAAAAGACAGTTTTTTTGCAGTTAAACGTAAAAGATCTAAAAAAAAGTATAGTTAATGTGGAAAGATATTATATGTGATAGTCTCTCATGCGAAAGGTCTATTCATTTATATCTTTTACAACTTTCTTTATGGCTTCAAGACTTTCCCTTGGTCAGGAAAACCTCTTTTTGGAGAGTGGCATTTGGCTTCGTTTATGACGTCATTTCTTATTTTTTTGGTCAACTCATTTAGAACACGCACGAGACTTGCATTTTTACACTGCTATTAAGAATGTTTTATTGTGGGTGGCGCCAGTAATACTTTAAGAAATTTATTCACGTTTTATTTTTAGCAAAAAGATAATATCCAAGGCGAGGCTATTATTTGGTAGATTTACATATTAAGATTCTAAGGGCTCGAGTTTCTTCCATTTTTGTTACATTGTTTGATGCAGTTCTGTTTATATATCGTACAGAATTAGGTTTATGAGGAAGTTTTAAAATTGCTTGGTTTTTAATGAACTCCAACAATGTTTCGCCGCTTCAGCTTTTACAAAGCTTCCAGTAACAAAGTATTGCACATTCTTTTTAAAACCTGATATTCTTTTTTTTTAAGAAGCTGGATTTATGTTTAAGAAAATGGGAATTAGAAGAATGGGAAGTTCGTCGGAAACATAAGAATGGGATAGCTAATATTAGATTTAAAATTTATTCACTATATTTGTTATTATATATTTATAGCATACCAAGCATCGAGACGCTTAAAAAATGAAATGAGCGTAAGCGTTAGAATTATATCTGGTATATTGTGTTGCTGGTGATGAGGTTTATCGAGCTTTTATGTTTTTAATTCAAATTGCTACTGAACTCAAAGCATCGAATTGATTAAAAAAAAACATAAACATACTTACACGTACTGTGTGTTATTATTTCTGAATATCATCTGCTTATTTCAAAAGGAGAATACGATTTATGCACACTATCAAAGACAGTAGTTAACCCGCTATGACACTACTGATTAAGGCACTAAACTGTCATTTTGAAAGAACTGGCTTCTATTCCTAGTGGTAGCTCAAGCCTAAGCTAGATGGATGACAGCTATCCTCGGAAGTAAAGGCAGCCAATATGCAATGTTGACCACATAGCTACTATTATGTCATATATACAGGGTGATTCTAAAAAGATGGGAAAAATTTTAGGAAGTGATAGCACACACCCAGACAAACAATTTTTATCAAAGAATGCATGGTCGAAAACAAAACCCAAGACCGCTAGAGAGCGTCAAAGTTGAGCCCTTTGCGTTTTGTTTTCGACCATGCATTCTTTGATAGAAATTGTTTGTCTGGGTGTGTACTATCACTTCCTAAAATTTTCCCCATCTTTTTAGAATCACCCTATTTATATATATATATATATATATATATATATATATATATATATATATATATATATATATATATATATATATATATATATATATATATATATATATATATATATATATATATATATATATATATATATATATATATTATATATATATATATATATATATATATATATATATATATATATATATATATATATATATATATATATATATATATATATATATATATATATATATACGTATGTATGCATATATATAACATTGAGTAAAGTGGACAAAAGCGAATTTTTTAAAAAAATTAAGAATTAAGGAAAAAATTTATGTGTAAAAATTCATGACTCATTATTAACGAATCAAATTAATATTTGATTCTCCTCATATTACCGTATTATTGTATTATGCTTTGGCTATGTTGATACAATATTAGAAAGCACTCTAATTTGTGGATATAATCATGTGAGCTGAGGACGAGATTAATCTATTTGTTATTTTGTTTTGTTTATATATATATATATATATATATATATATATATATATATATATATATATATATATATATATATATATATATATATATATATATATATATATATATATATATATATATATATATATATATATATATATATATATATATATATATATATATGTTACATATACATATATACATATATATATATATATTATATACATATATATATATATATATACATATATATATATACATATATATATATATATATATATATATATATATATATTATATACATATATATATATATATACCTGAGGCGTGACGTCGCCTCAGGTGTCCAATTATATCTGATTTAAATCACATGGTTCGGCACAATCACCTCACTTCTTCTGTTGTTGCAAGTACCCAATTACATATAAATAAGCGAACGTACATGATAAATTTTTTTCTACGTGTGGACGTGTGTTGAAATTGTACCGTGTTTTGCACGTTTCAACTGTAAAATTTTATCTTAGAAAGGATGCACGGCTGAAATGTGTGCAAATAGTAATTTTTATTACTGTTTACTCTATCTACAATCATTAATAACCGTCTCTAAATATAATCACTAATAACTAAACTAACAAATTCAGATCGAATGAAGGAGTATATAATTTCTACCCATCTGCAGTTTCACAACTACTACATTATTTGCTACGAAATGTCATCATGATTCGAATGGAGCAGTGTATCTAGCAAATGAGATATTGACAGAAACTGTGTGTTTGCAAAAGCAATTATTGATGTGAATACAGTTAATGTTCTATCTATTCCTAGTTCTAGACAGAACTCAGCAAATGAGATTTATTCAGAACGAAGAACAAGATAAAATTGTTCGAGAGCTTTTGCAGTGTTCCATTCAATAATTCTTCTGATATTTTAACAGACTGAAAATTTAAGATTAGGAATAACTATTAATTTTTTTTAAAAAATAAGTGTAATGTTTTCAAACATTAAGATAAATGTTTATTGTTTTGTTCCTTTTTAACCACATATAATAGTTCACGTCTTTAAAAATGTTGATAAAAATGCTGATAACTGAAGAATTCAAAATCCATTTAAAAAGCGTTTTTTTTTCATTTGATTGTCACATAATATAAAAGTTAGCATGGTCACATATATATATAAAAGAAACATAAGTAGCACATAATATAAAAGTTAGCAAAGTACGTCCTTTAACATTACACAGAAAAAAATTCTAGATCAAACTACGATAAAAAGTATCCGTACTCACGATGTTGGTACTTTTTACCGTAAAATTCATTTTTACCGGAATATGTTACGAAACAAAAAATCTGATATACTGTCATTTTTGCAATTATAATTGCAGTAAAATCATTGAATTACTCTAATTAAATAAATTCATTGTATAAATTAAGATATAATAGTTTACAAAAAAAATGGATTTTACATTAAAAATGGATTTTACGGTTGATGCACCCAAAGTGAACGTACTTCACACCTTAATTAAAATTCATAATTTTTCCTATTCCTATTTATAAAATTCTTATCTTTTTTTTATGTTTAGTAAATATGAGTATAAAGTAACTATAAATTTTACTGAGGAAATAAATTTCTAAACTTTCCCCTCCTCTACCACTATTCAATGTATGATCATTAAATTAACATTTTGACATGTAATTTAAATATTATTTATTTGTGCTCGTGTGGCATTTTGCTCAAGAGAATTTATCAACTTGATTAAGTGATTGAATACATTCAATTACAGCAATATTGGAAGAGTGTAAATTAAAATATCATCTACTTCCGAGCGAGTTAAGTTGAGTTGTTTGCATGTTATATGTAGTTGCTTTAAATATTTCATGCAAAATAGAGTACATTTAAATAATTAATTTTAACAGACCTAATTATTTCGAGTTTTGTGATTCGTAGTTTACATATGGAAGTGGAATTAATTTAAGCTATACACAGAGGATAATTGAAAAATACATTTAATATGTTTATCTTATTTTCATTTTGTTGTATATAAATACACTATTAAGTCTTATTTATCTGTATAATCTGACACTATTATTAAATCTGATTTAATTGGATATTTGTAAATACTTGGATACTTGTCACATGAATGTGTCGAACTTGATAGATTGCTGAATTGACAAATGTTACGATTTACGTACAATGACGTCCCTTGCGGATATGTAATTATATAACCTATAATTGGTTTGTGGTAACTAAAAAAGAGCTTCGAACTGAAAAAAAAAACACTTAGAATTCTACTTAGTGGAAGATTACTACATAGATTACTGCAATGTAAAATGATGAGAGAGTCGTAATACAATGATAAATAATTCGTAATACAACTACGGTAATTATATTCTGAAAACATTCCTGAATATCGAAAAGATGACTAAATAAACTGACTTCAAATTTTTAACAGTGAAAAAATGATAGTTAAATGAATGATATTAAAATGAGTGATAGTGAACGAATAGTGAAAATTTGTTTTTATTTCGAAGGCTTTAAATGTGTAATTTCTATCTTTCTGCGAAAGGTAGTATTTATTATCATTCTTACTATGTGATGAAAGAATGCTCGTTCTATAGGAAACAACGTTTTAAAAAGTTTAAATACATAATCATACAATATAATTTGTTTCCCATTAAAGTAAATAGTTTGTCTTATAGAGGTTTTTCTCTAAGGAGTTTATTCAAATAAAACAGTTTTTTTTTAAAATATCAACCAAACATTTAAGTATTCACGTTGTTAAAGTTAAGTTTAATTTATTGCATTCTGTTGAATAAAGAAATACTAATCAAAATTATTTGTAACTTAAATTATTAAGAGCTTTTTCAAGAGTTTAAAAGTTTATTGGAACAAATCCTTAATAGATGTAAATTTTTCCTATCGAGATTAAATTTTCAGGTTAACTCTTTCTTTTAAAATATAACATTCCTACAATAATTAATTTACTTAATGTTTCATTAATATAAAGTTTTCTTAAACATTCTATTTTCAATTGAAAATTTCTTTTGTGGTGTTATTTCTAAATTACTCATGCAAACTTGAGCGTGATTTTAATAAGTAGGTTATGTCTCTACGTTTTTTTCCCCTTTGAAATGAATGTTTGCATTTAAAGTATTAAAAGCTATTCAATAAAGGGTTCACAATTCGGCTGATTTTATATAAATATCGAATAATATTTTGAATACTATTTAAAAGAGACTAGGTTAATATGGAATTAATTTTTTAAAATAAGATATTGTCTAATAAAATAGTGCAGTATACAGGAAATTTTAAAAGTTATGGTGAAACATTTTTTTTGTTACTAAGTAGCAAAATCAGCGAAAAAACGTTTTAATATAGGGTTTATGGGGCTAGTTTTGACAGTTTGAATACTGTTATAAATAACTGAATTCTACTAAATTTTGAAGAATTGTTAATTCTGTGTTAAAATTTCATATGCAGATGCATGACAACACACTTGATTGTTAAGTAGCAAAATAAGGAATAAAACTTTTATTGCAGAAATTTTTTATTAATTACCTCTTTAAACTATTTCTATCCATTGATTTTACGAATAGAAGATATTATGCTATTCATAAATATACTTACTGAGTATACTAATAGTCATTTTTTATTCAAATTTCTTTATATAACTAATAATCTTGAATAATTAATTTATTCTCGCTGCCAATAGTGTATATGATACTGCGAAGAACCAAAATTTGTAGCGAAATCGGACATCCACCGGCGAATGTTGACAATCACATAGTCGCTTTGGTGCATGTACGAAATATATACTAGGTCTAGTTAAGTGCCAATGCCCGGTATACATTTGCCCGGTATGCCCTACATCAATGTTTTTTTAAGGCCAAGTGCCACTGCCCAGTGTGCATTTAACTGGTACTTAAAATCCTGATGTTTCTCCCATTCTATCCTGAACAGATATTAAAATATCAAATAACTATAACAATATCAACGAATAAATTAATATCAAATCAGATATAACAAATATTTCGGACATTCACCTAAGAGATTGTGTGATTGTTGACATTCACAGGATTGTTGACAAGTTGACATTCTCTTGATTTCGGTAATTCAAGGTAACATATACACTAGTGATGGCTATTGGGGAATTGCCAAAAAGTAACTTTTTTTGATAGCGATTAACACATCACTTAATATTGTATTAATTTACTGAATTATTTTAATTTAATTTATTTGCAATGTTTCTATCGTTTAGTTTTCAAACTTGATAAATTCTTGTACTGCGCTAAATTTAAAAATACCCAATGCTTCAACTCATTTTAAATTTGTTTATTTTACTTAAGAGATTGATTACTTAGGAGATTTTATTAACTTTATAGCAGTTGCAAAATCTGTACTGTAAATTTATAATTGCTCCTGTCTGTCATTTACTAATTACTTGTCAGACTATATTATACAATAAAAACTGAATTCGACTTTATTAATAAAAATTCTTTCAACTTGATAAATCTTAATAATACAATGAGAAAGCATTTCTGTAATTGTATTTATAACAGGTTTTTTTTACATAATTTGAATATAGTTAACTTATATCTTTTAAAGTAATATTTATAATGCTTTGACAATAAATAAAACCATTATTAAAATTACATAACCAAAACTTTTTAGTAGATAAAATTAGTTCAATTATTATTTTATTTTATTTATTGTAAACGACAACAGATTAAATAATTAATTTAAAAACATATCTACATTAAAACCATCTCACGGAATTTGTGTAAACAAAACAACATAAAATTTAATTTTAAAAAAATGTTCACGCTAAAATAAACGTCCAGCGTTTAATAAAATATGCTAGGAAGGTTCAAAATCATTTTCCCTTAAATAAACGCTGACTGTCTACTATTGTCCTTTTTATCGAATTAATATTCTTTATCTATTGCGTAATTTTATTTAATTGTTTTAAATCCTCAATAGCGCATGAAAATTTTATTTTTATTTTGCAAATTCTAAATTTGAAACAAAGCTAATTTTTTTCGGTAACTGAATTTTAATTTCGGTGTAAGCATGAAATGCAAAATATCATGAAATTGAAAACTAGACTATTAAAAAAAATCAGGATTACTTCATAAAAGTTTCAAATTTAAATAAGTGATCATTAAAAGAAATCCCAGTCTTATAATCATTACTTTTATTCCTCATTTTTTTTATTTTATCATTTTCAAAGATTTTCTTTATCTATACAATTTTGTTTGGATTTAATGATTCTATTATTAAAAATTTCTTTCTTTTGCTAGATTCCAACGTGTGTGTTTAATTTCAGCCACTCTTTATGTTTCTTACATTTTAAAGAAGTTAATTACTACTCTTGCACACTAACAAGCATGCAATTAAACTCATTTTAATGAATTCACCAAAGAGTAATAATTGGGATATAGCTTTGAAACTCATCTTTTTTTTCTAAATTCTTTAAGGCTCATAATATTATAACTCTGTTAATGCATAAATAAGTATTTATGCCAAAAGCTATTTCAACATGGCTAATCTATAATTTTAAACACCTAATTGGATACATTAATTTTTAATACATTTAATCAATATAATATATGCAGCTCTCAATAGAAGTTTAATACAAAATAATATCCTAAAACAGCAATTTTTGTCTACTATCTTATTTAATTCGAACTCTAAATATCTTTTAAAGTAATTTCTAAATATTTGACACCATGGTTAAAAATATACGCTTTCGTATAAACCTCATTAGTATTGACTGCTTTTTTTATTATTTATATCCGGGCTTCTAAACCGAAATTTTATCTATTTCTGATACATCATTACGCTGATTTGATGCATCATTATTAGTCAAAAGCAACACGTTCTTTTCTACTAAGTGGTGTTATAAATAGATGAACTGTTCTAGAAATAGAGTACAGCATAATATATTATTAAAGCATCGTGTGATATTGTGAGAAAAAAAAAGTTTTGTATGTTTAAGTATCGTGAACTATTTAATTATGGATATTGTTATGGTGGTTATAGTAAATATGGTTCTTGGGGCATGCTCATGTAATTTGTAGTTTTGGCTAACGATGATGATGATGCTTTGTACCGCTTCATTTCTTATCCGAACTATTTTATTTGAGTCAATATTGTATTTATGTATTTATTCTAAAAACAGAAGGGAAACCTAATCAAGTTTTTTTTAATGTCTGATTTAATGTTTGTACTATAATAAATACTTTTTTTTGAATACTGTAAAGCTACGCTGCATATTTCAGTTGTGCAAAATTGGTTGCGACATTATTGAATGCATTGCATGAACAGGTCGTTATTTTACTGCTTTGTAAAAAATTAAAACTGATGTAATTTTTGTTTATATTTGTTTATTAAAATATATTTTTATTTATTTAAAAAATTAAAAGAAATTATGAAAATGACAGTTCAACTTACTTGTGCCATTGAATAGGATTAGAACCAACAAATTATTATTAAATAGATCCTGTTATGTAAAGTGTAACCGGAAAATAGTATTTTCGAGAATATTAAAACCAATTTTAAAAACATATATATTTGAGGTGTAAGTTTATCTATAATTTAAAATTAAGTGGATAATAATAGGATTCATCGATAACATTAGGATTTGTAAACAAAATAAAAGGATAAGTCGTTTATAACGTTCGGATTGATAAACAAACTAAAAATTTGCTATTGCAACGAACTATAGGGGGCGTTGTTGTATGAGACGAATACCTGCGATTTCTATATGAACAGTCATTCAGTTGCTCCGGAGACGTATTTAATGTAGCGTGTAGCATTGTAACGTTCCTTCTTTATTGTTACTTATTAAATTTAAAATAGAAAAATGTTTGATATTCTTTGGTATGCAAGCAAACACAAAATGGTATCTCTTTTTTTATCGAAGGAACATCCGAAACACATTGGAAAAATATTTGTAAATAAACAGAAAAAAATATGCATCTTCTTATTAGAGTTAAAACCTAATGCCTGCGAAATAATTTTACTAAATTTAATGATATAACATGAAAGGCTTATTCAAACTTTATATTCCATAGTTTTATGCATCATACTTAAAACATTAAAATATGCAAAACGTATACATAAGCCCATAATTTTATATCATTTAATTTCGCAAAAAAGTTTTATGACAACAATTTTTATCAAAAAATTTTAAGTTTCAATAAAAATCATTAATTAGTAACTGAAAGAAACAAAATAAAGAATGCTTATGAAAAAAAAAGATCCAAAAAAATTCCTCAAATTAAAATAAAAGACTTTCATGTTTTTATTTTTTTTTAAATTCTTAATCGGACCCAGAAAACCATTCTATAGAGAATTATCATCAAATTATAAAAAAAAAAAAATATTGCTCTTCACTTGAAAAATTTATTCTCAAATAATATATACATAGATTATCCCTTCATTACTTTAAGATGACATACCACTCAATAAAATTTTATAATTGCAAGATCTCGATATGAATTTCAATATGAAACGTAAATACAGAATAGCTGAATTCTAGTTGAATTTTTATTCCATACTTTTCCGAAACATATTACTTCAAACATTAGAATATGCAAGAAGTATACATAAACACATACTGTTATACCACTTAATTTTTCAAAAAAAGTATTTTTAATGCAATTTTTATCAAAAAATTATAAACTAAAAAACGTAAAATAAGGAATTCTTAGGGTAAAATAAGATTCGAAAAATTCCTCGTAGTGAAATAAAAAACTTTCATATTGTTTCTTTTTTTTATTCTTATAGTTCTTAATCAGATGTAAAAAACAATTCCGTAGAGAACTATCATTAAAATAGAAAATTTTTTATTTACAAGAAAATTTTTTATTATAAAAATCATAACACTTACTTGCTTTATAAATCCGGAGAATACCAAATGAAGTGTTCCTCGTTTAAAAATTTTATTTTAAAATAATATTATACATAGATTATCCCTTCATTAATTTTAGATAACATACCACACAGCAAAATTTTATAATTGTAAGATCTCGATATGAATTTTTTTATGTAGCTTAAAATAAGAATAGCTGAATTCTAGTCGAAATTTTTTTTTCAAAACTAAAACATACTTACCAAGAAAAAGATAAAAATTTATTAATAATCAGCACAAATGATACTATTTCAAGTAATTCGGATGATTCTTTATTATTGTTTTGCGAATTATATAGATACAGAAATATATGGGTGATTCTCACGAAACATGACAATTCGGACCAAAAAATTTCTTAAAAATTAAAGTCTCTAAAATAATCTAAAATTTTTCTTGTATACCTGTTTAGCTACACTTATTAATGTCTTATAGACAGCAGTGTAGTTTATTGACATTTGCTCGAGAAAAAAAATAAAATAGAAATTCACCCAATCTTGAATGCCAGGAAAATAACATATTACCTTAGAAGTTTAAAAAACAGTCATTTTAAGTTAATAGTAAGTAACTCAACTTAAGCCTTTATGTTAGATGGACCATAAATAGCTTAAATTAATTCTTTTTATCCACTGTAGAAAGAAACAAAAAAATGTTTGTTGCTGATATGTGCAGAATAAAATTGTGTATAATAATCAATCATTAAATAAATAAATAACTTTGATTTCATCCAAGCATGTTACAATCATACCTAAACTTGGTATTAGGTTAATATTTGCTTTCCCCCTTTACAGTATTAGCAGTTAAAAAGAATTTCTGGTAACACTTCAATGTCTTGGCATTCATAAGCCAAGAAAATGACAGCCAGGATAATGGCAAATTCGCCATTTTATAGCATATAACTTTACTTTAATTTAATATTTTGACCGAGGACGGTTACATTCTGCAGAAAACAACAGGATTTCTTAAAATAACTCAGATAAATCTATGTAGTTTTTGCTATTAATGATTTCAAGAAGCCGGGAAAATGACAGCATAAAAACCTACTCACCTTGAAAAATTTTTTGAAATAGATTTTGAGCCAGAAAATTGGTTCTTTATTCACGCAACAAGACATGTTCAGATAGGAGGGTATCTAATCAATCTATTGACATAAGATATTGATTCCTGGCACTACCTATTTTGGTTATAAATCACTAAATAAAAGTAGCCAGGAAAATGACAGATTTTCATGGGACAAACAAATTATTGACTGAAAAATTATTTTAAACGAAGTTTTAGTAAACAATACCCTCTGCGTATATATTCTAGAAATGCTTACATAGGATAAGATAAAAAAAATTAGATTTTGAAAAATGCATGGGAAGTTTTGAAGCTAGTTATTATTGGAAATATTGTTTGGGACATGCCAGGAAAATGACATTTTGATATTCAATTAAATTTTTTAAGTATACAAAACAGTCAATGCTAGTGCAAAGTCATTTTAAAATGCTAACAGCAATGCTATTTATTAATTTTTTTTTAAAAAATGTTCTTTTAGCATTATAGTATTAAATCTTGGAGCAAGGGACAGTGAATGTCATGTTTCGTGAGAATCACCCATATACTATTCTGTAAAGAAGAAAAATATTCTATAACTATTGCAGTTCTGCATGTTCTGATGTTTACCTTAATACACGCATTTGTAACAGTATGCTCTCCCGAAATCGGAAGTTATCAGTTGCAAGTTTGTTGATAATAGAAGTTAAAAATTATTGAGAAATTTTTCTTCAAATGTTTGGCGTGTTCTGTCTCTGACAGATTTACAAAATTTCTGGAGAGTTTTTTCACGTTCTTCTACTTTTTCTTTAGGGAAATTGTGCTTCCTATTTGCTGCTAAGAAAATGGCGTATGACTCTGCCAATGATTCTGATAGAACTAAATGAAAACTTAATAAGTAAAAACCTGAAATAACTTATCCGCTAGAGGACGTTCTCGAGCGTTGCGATCGCGAATTGAATTGATTCAAAAAATATAGATGCAAATTTTCTTGATTTACAGCGCATTAAGCTTTGAAAAATCATTTGGGTATTTAAAAAAAATTATTTTAAAAACAGAGAAACTTGGGTAGTGATCACTGAGAAACACGTGAACAAGATTCGAAGTGACATAGATTGGAAACTGATGGACAGTTTTTCTGACTAAAACGGAAAACATACAGTAAAAAATTCTGATTGAAATCAATTTACAAAGTACTTCGGGCGCATCAACCAAAAAATCCATTTTTACTGTAAAATATTATACTATATTTTTCGCAGAAATTTTTAAATTCATTAATTGATTTCACTGTAATTATAACTGTATAGCAGATTTTAAGTTCCGTAACATGTTCTGATTGAAATGAATTTTACGGTAAAAGTACCGGCAACAGGAGTGTCTGTAATTTTTACCGTAATTTAATCTGAAATTTGTTGCAGTGCCCTTGTTGGGTAGAGTGGATATTGTTTACTTTCAACAACAAATTCTACTTAGTTGTACAAAAACTATTCAAAATATTATTTAATAATGAAATATGTTACTAACTTTACTAAAATTGTATAAATTCCCACTTATGTCAATGTTACATTGAAAAATTTGAAGAATGGAAGAGAAATGCATTTTTTTGTTGATTTAAAAAAGAATTAAACAGAATTTCGTTTTAGAAAGGCAAAAATATAGTCTTAACCTTACTTAAGAAGAGAAACCTGCTTACACTAAGAAATATAATTATTCCAAATTGCAGCTTACAGGCGGCGTACTTTGGAAAGCTTGACATCCGAATAAATTGGCAATTACGTTGGAATTGTGTGTCCTGGAGGAGCAATTACAGACCTCGAAACGTTTCTAAAAATATTTATTTGCATAAAATCTGTTTACATTAAACCCTGGAAAAGTAATATGTTTTGAACAAAAGTTTTTGAAATTTTAGCCGATGCTATTTCAAGCATACGTAAATTTTTTTTGATAAATTTTTTTTGTGAAAATGAAACTTATTTCAAACTATTTGTTTTTTCTTTAAGACTTCTTATTTATTTAAAAGGAAGAAAAAGGAAAGCAAATTCATTGCAAAGAAGTTGAAATTTGGGAACCTTTAAAAGAAGATTGCCCTGATTTTTAGAAATTCAAAACGAAAAAAATAAAAAAAAATAATTAAAGAAATAAATCTCTTATTTCTATATGAAAATAATCGAATCGTAAATCATTTACGCCTAAATACTCAAATTTCACGAAATTTGCCTGGTAAATGCCACCAGCAAAAATTTGGTCAAAATTAAAGAAATATTTCGTCATTTTATTCCTTCAAAAAAAAAGGAAGGAAAACCCCTTGTAGCGTCTAATGTCTCTTACTAATATCTTTCTAATGATCCCTTAATCACGACCATCATATTGGCGGATCAATGTCATCGAACCAACACAAGAAGAACTCATAAAACAGAGAGATAAATTACACCCATGCCTAAAGCGGGATTCAAACCCGTTATCTTAGTGGCTCGAGATAAACTCCCTGACGCTTTACACACCGGCAATGCACTACAATTAGGTTTCGATTTGAGGAAACATTTTCAAGAGTTAACGTTTCGTCAAAAATCACGTGACTTTGTGATGAAATTCGAGTGATTCCTGGTACATTTGAGGTCATCCCCTGGAGCCATTAAGATTGAGTCTTACAACGTGAAGATCGGATCATTAGATCAAAAGTTATTTACCTTGGTCCATTGTTTTTTTTTGATTCTGCACATTACATTTTTAACATATCAGGTTGTACATTTTTCATATCAGTTTATAAATTGTATTGTAGAGCTTTTAAATGTAAAGTGAAATACATTATTTTGTTTCCTAGCCTTAGAGCAGTTTTGAGAATGAAGCGTCTCATTACACTGATAAAATATATGCGTTCTTTTTCAGTTTGCGAAATTAAAATTCATGAATTCTATTATTTAAAAGTTTAAAATGTAAAGACACAAAAGCATAGAGCCCCACTCGGTCAAAAAAAGGCATATATGTATAGGAAGTACGTTCTTGTTTCTGATTCTGGTAACTTAACCGTTGTTACTAATTAGTTAATATAATTAAGGTTAGGTCTCAAATCATAAATTTGACTTTTAATACTTGATCATCAGATTAAAAACTATCGCATTGTTTTGTTTTCAGTACGTATTACAATCTGTAGATCTTTAAAATAAAAGTCCTTAAGATTTAAGAACATAATTTTTTCTTACCTTAAGACTTAAAGAAATTTAAGACTTTTACTGAAGTAAGAATTGATTTTGCTTCTCTAGAGTGTTTCTAACAGCAATATTTCAGTTTTTTACCATATTTCGTGTTGTTTTGTAACCGGCATTGAGCTGCTTTTAAAGTTATGAATGTTCAAATCCAAAGGGAGAACCCAACACAGAAGACAATAGAACTCAAGCTTTGGGATAAACTACCCTTCGTAGATGACTTCTCGATGGAACTAACACGCATTTGCGATACATGAAGAAAACCACAAAACCCCCACAGTTAACCAAACGGCACGGAGACTCTAACCCATGATTCTTTACCTCTGAGAATATTTTGTGTCGACATTTTGGTTGGTGTGAGCTAGGGGTAGAGCTAGAAACGCCCAATCCTCGCTGGAATTCAGACGTGAGTCACCTCATTAGGAGTTGCTTAACACTTGAGCCTTTATCGTTATTCAAAACATTTCGTCAAAACAGTTGCAATGCCTTAAAGCATAGTTAAATATGCACCATGGACATTATTATTTCTTAATTACTTATATTCATTGATTAGCTAAATCGCAGATTTACCCATTTACTAATTAATTGTTTTATATTTTCATTCCCTCGTTCTCTCCTCCATTATTTGGCTATATTCAGAATCATTCATAACGTCAATTGCAACAATTGCAATGAAATATTCAGAAAAAATAATAAATGCAGGCAGTAGCCTCTTTATTCAGATATATAAGTATATATATATAAGTATATATATACAGTGGTGGCCAAAAGTGTGGACACTTTTTGAAAGTTTCATGTTCTTCAAATTAGTGTGCTTGCAGAATATATTAATTTTCACTTAAATACAAACGTTTATATATCAAATTGAAGGTAATTTAATGTAGAATTTAATAATAAATACAGTATTACAATATCTGTATTACAAAAAAAGTTATGCAATTAATAGTAAGATCTATCTTAGATTTGCATTTTTTTAAAGTGATACTTACACAATCAATTCTTAGTAGGATAACCCTTAATTTTTAAGACAGCTTCACAGCGTCTTTTCATCGAGTGAACGAGTGTTTGGAGTTCATCTTTCGTAATCACATGGTGCCAAGAATCAATTATAGCTTCACTTAGTTGTCTTTTATTGGATGGACGTTTTATTCGTACAAGAATTTTCAAACGTCACCACAAATTTTCAATTGGATTGATATCAGGGCTGTTTCCTGGCCATGGTAATATATCTATGCCTTTATTTTGAAAGCATGCTTTGCATACTTTTGCTGTGTGGCATGGAGCTGAATCCTGCTGAAAAATAAATGGTTTGTTGTTGGGGAAGAGATCCCTGATGGAAGGTATCAATTTTGGTTTCAGGACAGTTTCAATGTATTTTTTGGCATTAAGGATGCCAAATCAGGCCGAAAAAAATGCACAAGTGCTGCTACCGATAGAAAAATTAAATGGCTATGCCTTCAGGATAGAAAAATATCATCAGATGTCATTAGATGTGAAATGAATGCAGCTGGTATTGCAGTAAATTCAAAAACAATAAGAAGGTTATCAGGATTTGGACTACAAGCTAGAATTCCAAGGAAAAAACTATATTTAAATCAAAAGCAACGCGAAAAACGAGTTAAGTCGGCAAAAGAACACATTAAATGGTCAGAAAATCAATGGAAGCAAGTAATCTGGAGTGATGAGAGTAAAATATCGCTCTTTGGAAGTGATGGTAGAAAATACGTGAGACGTAGAGTATGTGAAGCGCTTCATCCTGATTGCATTGAAGCAACTACTAAAAATCCGACAAATGTCATGATTTGGGCATGTATATCTGCAGATGGTGTGGGCCGAATTCAAGTGATTGATGGCATCCTGAATGCCAAAAAATACATCGGAACTGCCCTGAAACCAAAATTGATACCTTCCAATAGGGATCTCTTCTCCAACAACACACCATTTATTTTTCAGTAGGATTCAGCTCCATGCCACACAGCAAAAGTATGCAAAGCATGCTTTCAAAATAAAGGCATAGATATATTACCATGGCCAGGAAACAGCCCTGATCTCAATCCAATTGAAAATTTGTGGCGACGTTTGAAAATTCTTGTACAAAAAAAACGTCCATCCAATAAAAGATAACTAAGTGAAGCTATAATTGATTCTTGGCACCATGTGATTACGAAAGATGAACTCCAAACACTCGTTCACTCGATGAAAAGACGCTGTGAAGCTGTCTTAAAAAATAAGGGTTATCCTACTAAGTATTGATTGTGTAAGTATCACTTTAAAAAAATGCAAATCTAAGATAGATCTTACTATTAATTGCATAACTTTTTTTGTAATACAGATATTGTAATACTGTATTTATTATTAAATTCTACATTAAATTACCTTCAATTTGATATATAAACGCTTGTATTTAAGTGAAAATTAATATATTCTACAAGCACACAATGTAGAAAAACATGAAACTTTCAAAAAGTGTCCACACTTTTGGCCACCACTGTATATATATATATATTGTTACTTATTGTTTTTCTTAACTTTCTTAGTGTTTTCTTGTATTTATTTATTTATTATATATATATATATATATATATATATATATATATATATATATATATATATATATATATATATATATATATATATATATATATATATATATATATATATATATATATATATATATATATATATATATATATATATATATATATATATATATACTTCCAATGGCAGGGAATACAAACATAACACAGAGGAGCAATAAAAATCGAAAATAACAAAAGACCGAAGTCATCTTCCCAAAAGCTCTCTCGCACGCCAATATCTTGCTGTCTCCGAGTCAAGTCCGTGGAGCCTCCTACAGCAATGGAGGTGCCCTCTATTCATTGGTGCTCAAGAACCACACAGTTGACACTGAGGGTGGTTATAAATACCTATACGATGCAGGTGTTCTCCTATCGTATAGGTATTTATAACAGACAATCATGACCTGTTAGGAGTCTAAAGGTGGCTATTGCATCTCGGCGAGGCTTATCTGTTACTGCCTTAATATCTGCCTCACTCCAGTTCTTATTCCTTATGCTTTCTCGTAGGTTAGCAAAGGCATTCATTTTCATTATGTTACTAATATGTAGTTTCATGGAATGGTATGACAATCCAGAGCAACTTGGTTGAAGAATTTGTGTTCCCTTGCGAGCAAGAAAGTCAGCTTGCTCGTTACCATAGATGTTACAATGGCTGGGAATCCACTGGATGACTACTCTTTTGTTTTTAGTGAATATCATATACTTATAAATCTATAAAAATAAAAAAAAACACTCAATTAAATAAACTTAAATCTAGGAAAATATAAACATATTTTACGAAAAACGCTTTTAAATATCTCAAACATTTACTTAAAATAATCGTACATAGTTATTTTGCTTCTTAGTTTTAATTTCCAGATTCCTTTCTTAAAAAAATACATATAACTAATTGCATGCAAATGTTTCGAATTAAATGAAATGCTTTAATGCAGTAAATGTAATTAAATTTTCTCAGCACTGCTGAAACCAAGTAGTAAAATTTTTTAAAACCTCCAAATCTTGACAACGATAATATATGTTCCTAGAACTCCTTCTTTTCCTTAACGACTTTAATATTGCCAGAGTAACTTTGTTTTCTCTGGAACTTTACGATTTAAATCCAATAACAAGTCATGAAACTTTTCCGTTCTTGGAAACGAAGCCACAATTTTATTCTCGTTACTAAAACCCATAAGGCAAACATGATTGCAAGTAATTTACGTGTTTTTATAATCACACCACCAGAGGAAAGTATTCCGTTTTAGTTTGTTCAATTTTAATAAAACTTTGGTTTGATGTTGGAATTTCATTTTAATGAGTACATTTTTATGAAATAGGTTAGTATTCTTAATCATCTTTTTTAGCAAATGCTGCAGGAAGTGATTTTTAAGTTTTGTTTCCTCAATCATCCAATACTACCGATTTTTTTTTAATATCAGCATCTTTAATTTCCAAGAGAATTTAACGTTTTAAGAAATACATTACTTTTTCCTTGCAATATTTTGTTTTGTTTTTTAATCCACTACTTTTTAATAAATAATTGCAGTTGAATGTAGTTAAATTGTGACTGTAAAATATGTTATTCATTATTAAAATGTGCATTTTTTGTACATAATTCTCAGAAATCTCATTAAAATTGATTTACTAAACCATTATGGTTTGGTAACTTTGGTTTGATAACGGGATTTAATTTTAATGAGTACATTATTAAGAAATAATTTAGCGTTCTTACTGATCTTCAGACGAAGCTGCGGCCTTGCATATTTTAAAAGTATATTCTTACATTTGTTTTCTGAATCTTCTAAAGCAGCTTTTCTCAACTTTTTCCTGCTACGGAACCCTAAATGAACAACTTTCCTTTGGCGGAACCCCCGATTTAATAAAGTTCATAAGCAATTTTACTCATATTAATCAAAGAAACACTTCTAATCATTTTGAAGATATTTAATGTAGGGAATTAAATTATTTTTTCGTTGTTATATCAATAATTGCCTCTTAAAATTAGGTGTTATGCCAGACAGTTGAATTCGTAGGTGTGGAATGGCATCTAACTTAGTTCTGAGAGGAAAATGAAAAAGTTGAATGATTAAAAACCTCATTCGCTACAAAAATATACAAATTGAAAATAACAGTCGACATATCTGAAGCTCTCATGTGGGAGCAATGTTGGCCCATCCAAGGGCGCCGGCAGAATAATATAAAAGGGGGTGCAACCCTCTAACAAACTACCCTCCCCTCCCCCCGAAAAAAAATTAAAATATTCTGCTGTTACAATTTGTTTTGTTATTACGTATACTTTCATCTGTTCATTTTTTCAAGATACATTTCTTCATTGTTAGCAAGATATTTAAAAAAAAAAATACGAATTTCTTGTACTTGCAAATTTTGCCCAGAGCCGATCGCGCTGACGCTGGCATAGCTACTGACTTTGAAACACAAATAACTGCAAACAGTAGTTTCGTATACTAACGTGTTTGTGCACGCTTAACATTGGTATTTATTGTGTTGATGAAGTTTTACAGTTGCGAGAAGTCAGTTTGTGTTATACAACTTTGTTAAACTGAATAACTAATAGAAAATATAATAATATTTACATTTTATTAAATGAAATTTAAAAATATAGCTTAGATATCTGCCAAGTTTGTGAATGCTCAGTGTGCATAAGAAAAGAATCAAAGATGACTCAGAATTCATTGAAAAAGTTATAAACAGATTTGGACAGCAAACAAGACGATTACAATTCTTGTTTGATTAAACAATTTTTTAATTGTTATGTATCAATAATTACTTAATTATTTGTTTTTCCATAAAAATATGCTTAATAAAAAAAATTTATAACAAAATTTTTCTGTATCTCTTTAATTGCTTTAAAAAAAGCCAGGGGGTGCAAGTGCACCCCCTTGCACCCCGCTGCCGGCGCCCTTGGGCCCATCTGATATGGTGCCCCTGAAATAGTGACCCAGAAATCTGTCCTGTAAATGCGGGTGGGTATTGTAAAAAAAGACTATCCATTATTTGCTGACTGGCCTGTGAAGGGACCAGGGATCAGGTCTTGCATCAGAAAGGTTCTGTGTTCAATTCCCGGGGAAGGCATGGATGTTCCTTCATTCTTTGTACTATCATTCCTTAACCCCTAATCTTAAAAAAATCTTCCATAACCGTAACCTTTCCATAAACCCTAAATCTTAAAAAAATCTTCAGATTGTATTCTTAAGATTTTCTTCAGATTATATTCTTAAGAATATCTTAAGTTATTTGGCCCACATAAACCTAAATCTTAAGAAAACCTTAAGATTATATTCTGAAGATTTTCTTAAGATTATATTCTGAAGATTTTCTTAAAATTATATTCTGAAGATTTTCGTAAGATTATATTCTGAAGATTTTCTTAAGATTATATTCTTAAGAAAACCTTAAGTTATTTGGCCCATATAAATCTGAATCTTAAGATTATATTCTGAAGATTTTCTTAAAATTATTTTTTTAGACAATATTCTAAAGAAAATCTTAAGAACAAGTGGGCCAAATAACTTAAGATTTTCTTAAGATTTTTTTTAAAGAAATTCTTGAGATTTTTTTAGGGGGGGTGGGAGCAACGTTGGCTCACCTAATATGGTGCCCTGGAAAAGTGGCAAGATTTGTTAGCGTAGATCATTCCCCAAGCGGGCATTGGGAGAAAAAATGTTTGAAGCACTCAAAAATCGGCTCCCATATTTAAAATTTGCCAGACGTCATTAAAAAGAAGCAAAAGTGATTAGCTACTTTATCACTTTCGTTTCTTCGCCTTCACTTCCGGCAAGTCTTGAAAATGGGCACCTATTTTCGGGCGCTTCAAACATGTTAAATGATATTTCCAGCTAGCATATTTTTGAAGCGAATGAAGTTTTTAATCAATTAATATCTTACCGCTTCAGTTTTTTGGGATTATTTATTTATTAAGCTGAATTACGGTTTTCGTTTAATGAAAACGAAAGAGAATAGTAATCTGAGAAGCGCATTTCTTTTTGAAATTTGTTATTTTAATTGACTTAAAATGTTTGATAAGATTAACTAGTGGAATTATTGTATTAGTGCAAGTTATAAAACAATCCTGCAAAACATTATCATATGCCACGTTGTAGTAGATTTGCGAGATTAAAGCATTTTTATTTCAGATTTCCGGTCATTCAAAACCTGCTAAAAAACGTAACTCTGGTCAATAAAACCCAAAACATACGGTATTTAAACCACTCGTTTTATAATTATTCCGTTGATATGGTAATCGTTTACCGGAAATTCTTGTTTTCAAAATTATAGCTCTTATTACCACACATTTTGCAAAGATATGAAACTAAAAAACAATTTAACCGAAAAAACGGTTTTTATGCCATGCTGTAAGGTATCATAATTAAATGAGAAGTTTTTACCACATTTACTAGATTTTAACATATCATAAAATAATATTTTATTGTTAATTTATTTAAAATCATTATAAAAGCACATCGGTAAAAATTACCCAACCTTTTGGTGTTCCCTTAAAGCCAGAAATACGGTACTTTTTACCATATTCAGATAGTTAAACCATACTTTCTCTGAGTGAATAAGCCTTGTTTTCAATGAATGTTACTAAACAAAATATTGACAGTTTTTTTTCTAGAAATATGTATACTCTTTTAATTAATTTAATGCGAGATTTGTTTTAAATTTTTAATTTCAATGTTTCAGATATTAGTGCTTAGAGTGCTACGAGGATTTTGAAAACTACACCAAAAGTATATAACAAATCGTATTGAAGTATTGTACATAACAATCATATTGTATCGTATTGAATCGTATATATATATATATATATATAATACGAAACTCCTCATTTTCAAAAATAAAGAGAAAATTTTCATTCCTTATCTGAACTTATTTTTAGATGCTAATCTTGCAGAAAAAACAAATACCTGCAGTACCGCTATCATTAAATTTAATTAATACAGAAACCATTATTACAGATCATTTTGCCAAAACAATTTTTATCTCATTGTAAGCATAAAACTAATTGTTCATTTCTTTTAAGTAAATTATGAATAAAAATAATAATGCATAATTAAATTAATCTGTAAGCAAATTTTTTCATTGTATTATTTTAAAGAGATGTCTTACCGGATTGGATGGTTTGAATCAATCGCTCTCTTCTTGAATGCTTATTCATTCGGATTGAATGTGCTTTTACGGGGAAATAATTCTTTCAAGATATATGTAAGAAAAGATAATAAATAAATAAATCATAAGCTGCTTTAAATGAAAACAAAATAAAATTCATTGAGTTTTTAAAAAGATAATTGGAAAACTATTTGCAATATACTATTAGCAAATTCCGTTTAAATGAGTTTCTGGAATTCTGAGAAATGTATTTATTTACTTCCTAAAGCATCAAAGTTTTATTATTGTTTAATAATTATTATTGAAAGCTTGCGTTTATTCTTTGAAACGTATTTCAGCAATTGGAATAAAATAATTTTGATTATTTAAATTATTTTATTTTGCGACAGATATTTGAGGTATGAAAGGAACATTTACACTGAGGATTTTTTTGAAATTCTTTTTTCTTTCCGTTGCAGGAGATTTTCTTTAACAGATCTTTTTGCATTCCTGATTTTAACTTTGCAATCGGGTTTTCTCCCCAAGGTAGATTTTTTAAAAAGACATTTTTAGTCTTTTTCAACTAAATGTACAAGAACGTTATATAAAACCAGAAATTTTGTGACAAATTTCAAGGAGAGATAGGGCACATCATCTTGATAAAAATTGCCGAGCAATCCCTTCTAAGAATTGTCGTCATTTGCAGGCGTAGATGTCGTCAAATGCCATCACCCAGAACAAAACCGCAAAAAGAGCTTCCCCGTTATGAACTCTTTCTTAAGGCCAGTTTATACAATCCAAGACTGATTGAAGTTAATGGAAACTTGTTCTGCTAGGAACTTGGATTATGGGAAAGAACATGCAAGTTTTTGGCCCTAGACCTAGAGAATGATAGAAGAGTATTTTACTTTCCATCCTAGTTTTTCCTCTCTTAATCAATCAGATTCTAATATATTGTGACGTCAGCAAGCAGACATTTGATTACGTCATTTTGTTGTCCGTTTTTGTATATTTTAATCCAAATAAATGTATTCGTTAGGGTCTATTTGTGTTATTCTGATTTTGTTTGAATCTAGTTTGTAATTTTGAATTCATAGATATATTGTTGAATTTTATATTGTTGAACAAAAACAATGCGCAGGTTTTTCATCTGACCAATCAGTGACATCCAAAAACATAGATAGTGAGGCCGAATTATCCAATTTCCTGGAGAAAGGAATTCCTTTAAAGTTCTCGAATTCAAGAACTTAGACCGCATAAACAGGGCTTTAGTGTAGCAGGGCATTAGAAACAGGGCTTCTGAACAGCAAGCGCCCCTAGCATCGTACGAAGACATTTTCGGGCATAAGTATCGGTGAAATTATAATCCTAGTGTTATGCGCTAATTCCGCAAGTATATATATATATATATATATATATATATATATATATATATATATATATATATATATATATATATATATATATATATATATATGTATATATATATATTCTTCATAGTATGTACGTATGTATGTATGTGTGTGTGTGTGATAAGCACTTTCGATTATTTTCCTTAATTTTCTCCGGAATATTCTGCATATTTTAAATAATATTTAGATGAAAGGAGTTCAGAGTATTAAAAAAAAAATAAAGTTTCAATTTCCCTTTTCTCTACAAGTAGAGAAAAAAGCACGAAAATTCTTTCGCAATTTTTTCGCATTCTGTCTTTTACCTTTTTCGATCACGAGTTGAAAAAAAAATCTACTCGTTCTTAACCAATAGAGAAGAAGAGGGGAAAAAAGATACCTTTCTTCAAAATAACCGAAATGTTTCAATATTTTTTCACTTTGACGATACTTTTTTTTGTTATTTTTTTATTTTATTTTTCTTTTAAAGAAAGATTTACTTTCACTTCTCTTTATTTTGTTCCCGCATTTCCGCCAGTTAACTCTTTTTTTAGCTTTAAAATGTCGGAGAAATTAGACTGACCAGACAAAATGAGTGTTTTAGATTTTTCTGGTTTTTGCTGCGAAGTATATGAAGTTTTTCCAAATTAGACGTGCTTTTTTTCCATAATGTTTTTCTTTTATTGTTGATTGATAATTTGGGCATTTACCATGTAATTGTAAAAAGAAAGAAATCACGAAACAATATTTCACATTTTCTATTGTATCCCATAATGTATTTTTATAATAATTACTTTGAAAATGACACATTTTTAATAGCAATTAATTCAAGTAAATAATAAATTTGTAGGTGTTCCAACAAATCTTTACGATTTGAAAAATTAATGAGAATAGATAGAAATGCATAGTTTGGCGATCTTTTTGAATGCCAGAAAGTCAGTTTTTGCCAAAATTTAAACTTGGTTACGCAGTTAATCAATATACACCGAAGAGCCCTTACATTATGACCACCCTCCATCTATTACAATGGGCTCGCTCAGGTTTTCATGGTTTCTCGCTCCGGAGAAATGTTTTTATGGGGCACATTAGGACATATAATCCTCATAGATTAATCTCTGACGTCTGCAAGCTACTTGAACATAGTTGCAGACCAGGTTCACCCGTTCATGGCAACAGTTTTTTCTGCGGGGGAGGGTGTTTACCAACAGGATAATCTACCATATCATAAGAGTCGAATCGACATGGATTGGTTCGAGGAACATGTGACTTTCAAGTTATGTCTTGGCCCCCAAATTCACCTGACCTTATTCCAATAAAGCATTTGTGGTCCTACTTGGAAAACCAAATTCGTGCTGCCACGCTACCCCCTCGCAATGTGAGGGAATTGCAGGACCAGTTGGTGAGCGCTTGGTACCAGATACCTCAGACTACCTATCAGCACCATGTGGTATCAATGCGATGGCTGGTGCTAGCAGTTTTGAGGGCTAAAGGTGGTTATTAGCAAGGTGGTCTTAATGTAATGGCTTTTTGGTGTATTAAACGGTTGTTAAAGAACCTCATCTCTGACCAGCATTACTGAAAAATAAAGAATTTCAGTTGAAATTTCAGGCATTTGAAAATTTTGTGTGCAAACTGCGCCAAGTGTTTGCTTCAAATGACGGTTATTTAAAAATGTTTTTTTTTTTAATTGTTCCAATCAGAAGAGAAATTTCATATCCAACTTAAATTTTTTTGAACAGTTTATGTTCTGAGCTTCTAAGCAAAATGTTCTGAGTTTCTAAGCAAAAATAAAGTGGAAAACATTTTGATGAGTAGTCTCCACCACTTTTTTTGTTGGGCACATTTCAACGGAAAATAAATATAAATAAACCTTTAATATATCTTTCTTTGTCTGAAACACTCAAAATGGGATATACAATAATCTAATAAGGACGGACATTTCATGAATTTTTTTGAATATTTAGAATCACGTGTCACATTTGAAACTATATTCGTTCGATAATATGTGTGCCAAAATTTCCGAAAATACCCTATTTGATCTTAAAGTAACTGTATACAATCCTTAAAAAAATCTTTCAATTCAAATTAGCATTAACATTGAGTTATTAAGTATTCTAATAATAGTTTGTTCCATTATGTTCAAGTATATTTATAATACAGAAGAAATATTTTACGTTACTTACTTACATCTACTTAACACGGTATTTTAAAATTATTTAATTTTTTTAGTTTTTCTTTTCTTATCTTTATTATTCGTTTCTTAAACCCTAATTTAGCTTGGGACAGAGACGAAAAAATCTAATCCTCCCCAAAGGTTAAAAGTTCATCCTGAGAAAGTGAAAATATTCGCCCAATCGAAATGATTAAGGGAGGAATTTGGATTCACTTTGCCGTCTTTAAGTCTTTTTTAAAAATAAAATTACGAAATACCCTTTGATTGGAAAGTTTCCCAGAATCTTGAAGAAGAAATAGAAGGAAAGGGTCTACTCTTGGCCTCCTCCTTTAAGGTGCTAAATTAATAATCGAACTTTATGAAATAAATATTTCAATTTAATTAGTTACTATAAGTAGATTCTATCATAACATCGGAGTTTTTGATATACTATTCTAGCATGCGTTGATAAATGTGTTTGTGTGTTTATTCTAATTATTTTATTTTGTAAAGAGGGGAATAATTAGCTCAATCTAAAAAAATCAGCTCATGAAATAAAAATAAATTCTAAATAAAATTAATGTATTAACGTGAAAGTACAAAGAATCACAACGCCATCTGTTGTATAAAATATAGTCCATAATTTGCAAAAGTCTATGTTGAAACTGACACACTTGTGAAAAATACAGAACATAGCCTATTTATGCAAGCATGCTTAACACTTTTGCGTTTCTTATGTCAAACTCAGTCTGACATTATAAATTTGTCTTTGCGTACATATTTCGGGATGTGTCCAACATAAGATAGCGTTAAAAATTTGTTGTTTCTGTTAAAGTATACCGATTTAAGCCTAGGGAAGGAACACCGATATACACAAAATTATTGACTTTATTGTCGACCGTGTGTGTTTTCAACGATAGGGGGCAGTGTATGCAAAGGCTGTTTCCTCTTTCGGAAGATTCGCTTGTCTTGATAATTATTTTTTGTTCTGTTTACATCATCTTTCAACTTATTTATTAATCTAATTATTTGCTTCCGATGGCGAAATTCATTTGAGAATCACGGCAGTTGTTCTGCTTTTGGATGCCCTATGTTTCGAAGCACCAATTAGTTATCTCAAATTTAATGAAAATTACATGAAATAAAGTTATATGAAAATTTAAATATCCTAGAGACTTGTTCATGCCGAGTTCAATGGAGTAAGACTCATGTAAGAGAAAAAGACTAAAAAAAAAAGAAAAGAAAAAGAAGGAGTGATGTGCTGCTATGAAGCCAGAGAAGGACAGCAATAATTCTATATTTTAATGTTTATGCTTATTTTTTAAAGATATATGGTGAACTTAAATTAAACCTCATCAGCTCTGAATCAGTAGGGGAGAGTGGGGTCAATTGTAGCAGGGTACGATTGTAACACAGCAAAAATTTCGAGTGTCGGGTTCAAGATTTGGTTCCTAGGTGGCGCACAAGGTGTATTTAATAAATCTGCATGTACACTCCTGCTGGCAACCATTTTTATGTACTTTTGAAAGAGTTACATCACAAAAGATATTTTCACGCTACGTAAGTACTTTTTTTGGTATTAGAATATTATATTGTAACAAAGTAATTTTGTTTAAACAAATAAAAAATATTCACCGAATATGTAATTGGACACCTTAATTAACATTTCAACATAAAAAATTTAGTTTTGTTAATTAACTAGCATTGTTATAACAAATGAAGCTGAAATGGCGTCTTGGGGACGATTGTAGCAACAAGTAAAGGGACGATTGTAACAGCTGAAAATAAATAATCTTATGTTTACAAACCATTACTTAACTCTTTAAGAACCACCAATAGTTTCCTATATCATTTATATTACGTTGCATGTGCATTATTTTATTTGTCACCTTTCACAGCATAAATTAAAATTTTTAACCCCTTGAAGTTAAAAGTTTAACCCTTTAGGTCTCTGCTCATTTTTATTTTTACTCCTAAAATATCACTACTATTTTGATCAATAAAAAAATATATCACAACTATGATAATATGTATAATTGACTACGATTTAGTTGAATTTATGAACTGTTACAATTGACCCCATAAATGGGGACAATTGTAACAAGTGAACGGCTGTCAAAAATTTTTACTAACTAATATGATAACATTCAAAATAAGGTATTTATTATTTTTTTATAGTAGAGGATAGTCTACTTTACTCGTCTGTCAATTAATACTAATAATATATTGGATTTTTCGTTAGTTAAAAATTGTTAAGTGAAAAATTTTACAATTGACCCCACTCTCCCCTACTATTTTTAACCAATGTTTCTTTTTAAAAATATTGTTCTAACGTATAATATGTATTTTGCTAATCGAAAAACTTCACATCTTTTTTTCTTTTTTACATGTGATCTTTTTAAAAGAAATAAATTAACTTTTTAGCAATGTGATATAAATAAATGGCTGAAAGCAGAGACAGGGAGAAAAAAAAAGTGCGTTAAAGTAAATTAACTTATCTCAAGGGGGTATCCCAGTCAAAAGAGATTAGATTATTTATAGACAGAGGGTGAATTGGAAGAAGATAGACATTAAAAGATAATTATTTACACCTTTTTAACAAAATCCTTTTCGTCTCTGATAACAAGTTGAAAATGAAGGAAGACAGACTCACTCCCATCGGTTGTTAATCATCTTTCTAAGAACGGGGTTAACTACTAATTGCAAGTTTTGTTTGTTGCTTTTAATTAACGAAATGGCTTCTAGTAATACGAATTTCGATGCAATTTGCTTACTATTGGGTTGTTTGGGAAAATGATTTCGTTTTTTTTTCCAACAGTAAAATTGCATTTTTTTTGCAACCTACTTAGCACTTAACTCGCCTAATCATTATATGTCTTGACAGTTGATGTGACAAGGCTTGCTTGTGAAAAAGTTCGATTGATAGTATTTCGATTTCATTAGTTTTTCTGTGATGGAAAGGGAAAAGGCTCCTTTTTGGCATATATATATATATATATATATATATATATATATATATATATATATATATATATATATATCCTATAAATATATATATATATACCGAAGAGCCATTACATTATTACCACCCTGCTAATAACATGTAGGACCACCTTTAGCCCTCAAAACTGCTAGCAACCTCAGCGGCATTGATACCACAAGGCGCTGATAGGTAGTCTGAAGTATCTGGTACCAAGCGCTCACCAACTGGTCCTGAAATTCCCTCACATTGCAAGGGGGTGGCGTGGCAGCATAAATTTGGTTTTCCAAGTGGGACCACAAATTCTCTATCGGATTAAGGTCAGGTGAATTTGGGGGCCGAGACATGACTTGAAAGTCACTGGAATGCTCCTGGAACCAATTCATGACGATTCGACCCTTATGACATGGTGCATTATCCTGTTGGTAAACACCATCCCCCGCAGGAAAAACTGTTGCTATGAATGGGTGAACCTGGTGTGCAACTATGTTCAAGTAGCTTACAGACGTCAGGGATTGTTCTATGAGGATCATGAGTCCTAATGTGTCCCATGAAAACATTGTTCCTAAGCGAGAAACCATGAAAATCTGGGCGAGCCATTGTTATAGATGGAGGGTGGTCATAATGTAATGACTCTTCGGTGTTTGTATATATATGAACTGTGAAATTACATCTATCTATCTATCTATATAAATATATATATATATATATATATATATATATATATATATATATATATATATATATATATATATATATATATATATATATATATATATATATATATATATATATATATATATATATATATATATATATATATATATATATATATATATGTCCGGTGTATATGGAGAAGATGAATCGACAGAATGCCAGTGCCCAAACTGGTTTGAGATATTTCGATCCTGCAATTTCGATGTTGAAGATGAACCATGTTCTGGATGGTTTCTAATGAAGACACAGCATTAACAAACTAAAAGGTATTAGCTGATGCAAACCTGTAAATATCAAATTTGTGAGATAGCTGAGGGATTAATTCGACAGTTAATAATAATTTGAAACGCTCAAGTTTAATCTTAAAGCTTGATATATGGGTTCCTCATATTCTTACGGAAAGAAAGTTGTGCCGTAGCGTTAACGTCTATGATTTGCTTCTCAAGCATCAAAAAAATTATATATTTTTCAATCGAATCATATCTGGTGACGAGAGAAATAGGCGACATATAGGCATGTTCTTAAGGAAAAAAAATCGTGGTGACGAGAAATGGGCTTTCTTCAAAAATGCTCTGTTCTCTAGAAAATTTTTCAGGCTTGAAATGAAGAGGTCAAAATCACTAGGATCAGTTTTTACCCTGCAAAGAATAAAATATTTATGAACGTGGAATGCTGCTGCTGCCAGAAAGATGTCAAAAGATGTTGGACCTAAGGAAGCTATGTATAATTTAATAAAATATTTGATTACTATAAGAAATTGGGTTTTGTTTGATAAGATAATCGAAATTACTTTCTGGACAACCCAATAGTAAAGTAATGAAAGAATAGAAAACTTGGTACTTAAATTAAATCCTTCCCGCAACAGTTTGCAGAAGGTTAAGTTTTTTCAATTTCGAGATCAACCACGCAAATATTTGCAACGCATCTGCTGCACTTGATTATCAGACCAGTTTGCATCTATTTGTCAGAGGCAGAAACAAAAATGAAATAAAATGAAAAATGTAGGGAGCATCACTTTTGAAGCACGCTGGAAGTTTAGATAGAAATAGATTACAAAACTGTGGCTCTCCATGTTTTTCGTCTGAGATCTCCTGGAATAAATGTATTTTGCCATTTTTATCATATTTGATGTCTAGGTAGCTTTTAATTTTTTGTTTTCCCTTTTTTAGCTAGGTGTATTTTAATTTGTTTTTGTCAGAAAATGGTTAACATGTTTTCCATTAATAAACAAGACTTAAAATCTTGGCAAAATTATTCAGAAAACAGATCCTTATTTAAAGAGCTCCAGTGGAAATGGGAGCACTCTAGATAGTCGGAAAGTGTTCAAAATAAGTAAGAGTATAAGATAGATAAGGTGGTAACTTGAGGTAATAACTAAACTAAGTGAGCGAATTTTTCTTTCAATTCTTCAATTCTCTTCCATCAAATCAATTTTCTTTCATATTCTTCAATAATTTGATTTATCTACAATATTCTATACATTCTTGTCTTTTACTTCGTATACAAGGTGCCCTTTACATTATTTATCATACTACTAATTAAAAAAATATTACAAACCTTTTATAAAAAGATTCATTATTAAAAATATGATGACGTTATTATATTTTGTGTATGTTATTATATAAATTAATTTTCATGAAGACATGCAATATAGTAATAAAATACCTCGACATTGTAATAAAAATGGCAAGGTATATGTATGCTTTGTAAATGTCATAGATTCGATAATTTAACGGCTTTAAAACATTAATCTTATTAATGTTAATAAAATTAATAAATTTAATAAATGAACTATAAAGTTTCTAAATTGATCTTACTTAAGCAAATCCGTAAAAAGTGAAGTTTTCACCAGCAAAACAAAATGATAATAGAAAAGTAACGAAGTGTTGTAAACTCATTTAGAAGGCATGTTTAGGTAAAGACATGTTTAGGTAAAGGCATGCTGTTTCAATTTCCCCCCCCCCAATTTTTTATCAAATTTATGCAATATTGAAAAATTGTCGCTGAAGAACAAGTTTTTTTGCTGCCTCATGCAAATATTTGATATTGCTTAATTCAGGTATGGTGATCTATATTATATAATTAGTTTTGCTTTTAAAGCTACAGATATTTTTTGTCAAAATGTACAAATTTAAAACCTTTTGCATAATAGGGGATCCCGTGTAAGTTGCGACAAACTTTTAACTTATCATCTGAATTAAAATTGGCTAAAGCTCACGCAAAAAAGAAGAAAAAAAGAACCACTAGCGGATTAAGACATATCCTGATTATGAGTTCTAATTCCTCTAAAAGTAAGTCGCTACATTTATATGTGATCTGCTGTTACATATAACGTATTTAAACTTGTTCATTTTGACAAAGAATAGACAAAAAATGTCATTAGGGGAGAAAAAATCTATAGTTTTGGGAGAGAAACAGATTGCATATTTGAAATCAGCGATAAAGTATCTAAAATCCATTTAAAAATCTCATGCGAAAGAAAACAATTAAAACAAATATATTCCCTAGTGTAATCAACAGCTAACAGTTCAATATACATTTTTAAAGCACACGTTAATTAAAGAACAACATTTTTTTATCATTATCACCAATTTTCGTCAGGAACTTCTATTCCAAAGAGACTCAATCTTAGTAATTCAACGCATGAATAGTCCCCCCGACATCTTATATGCAGTCAGGTATGTCTCTTCAGAAAGATGAAGAGTTGGAAGAGTAGGGAAGCTCGAGATAAAAGATGTGGAGAAAAGTAAAAGTGATGGTTGTTTGAAGAAGAGGATCTCTGACAGCTTTGAGCACGCGTTGCGTCATTCTGACGCTATAAACCCTGAAGATCTTTTGGGTGAGAATTCCATCTTTCTGCTGTATAACATCGAAGAATCCAAGGGAATAGAATGCATTTCTCTTTTTTTACGCTTCTTCATGGAGGTCTTGGCGTAGATACAGTTGTTACGAAAAGGAAAGCATTTTTGACGATTTTCTTTAAAAATAAAAATAGCTATTTTTTTCTTTGATCGGAAAGGGTTTTGCAATAGAAAAAGATTTTGTGATATGTTAAATCAACGAGCGTAACTGTAACGGAAAATATTTGCAAGGAATAGGATTAATTTTCTATTTTTATGCCATCAAAAATAATTTGGCGATGTTGGCATGGGTATATTTTTTATTATCAAAAACGCATTTTTGACGCAATATCTCTTCTTTAAAATAAAATTTTTTTCCTTAAACTGTGTTAAATACATAAATACTTTAGTTGAGATAATTGTTACAGATACTGTCACAAACAATAAATTTCTCAGAATTTATGGTAGAGATAATTTGGTTGTCGTAAGGTAAATTAAAATTATTGTAACAGAAAATTTCTCAGAATAAATGCATTTAATATAGAGATAATTTAATTGCTGTATGGTAAATTAATATAAGTGTAACAGAAAATGCTGCAAAAAATAAATATATTTCTCAGAATAAATGTATTTAATATTTATTAGAGATATAATATTTGCAACGTATGGTAAATTAAGAACGTTGTATCAGAAAAGGATCTAAGCAGTGAATTTCTTATTGTACACTTATAGAATAGTAAAACTGATTTAATTACTGATTACAATTTTTTTTATTAGAAATTGTATGTCTCATTCTCATATGGAATTTAAAACATCAGAATTTTATTCTCATCAGATACATGAAATAAAACTATGTAGATTGTCCGTTTTAATGCAATTTCATTTCCTTAAATAAAAAGAGCTTTGCTTCTTTGAATTCTGTACCTATTAACGGTATTTTTCGGTTAATAAGGCCCAAGTGAAAAGTCACCAAAAAATGTAGACCTTTACATTTTTTATTTATTTTATTTATTTTACTTATTTATTTTTTAAACACATAAAAATCAAATGAAATAAAAAAATGAAAAAAATAATAAAGATAACTTTGCCGTCATAAAGTAATTTGAAGTAATTGTAACAGAAGAAAAAAAGAAAAACAGGACGCATTCAGAAATGAAAATGAAGCCATACACCATTTTTGAAGTTCCCCAATAAAAATGTATTCGTCTAATTTCAATCCAATTTTACATTGAATATTAATTTATTAATTAAGAAGGAATGAGTAAAAAACGAAATGGTACTTTCTGATTGGTTAAACGTTAGTCATTGTCTTAAATTTTACTGTAAGTGATTAAGTTTTTTACATATTTTAAAGATAACATCAGTGATAATTTCTAACGTATAGCTCTATTCGAACAAAAAACTGGTTTATCGAGGACATTTAAATAATTAATTATTTTATATTCACTGCGTCAGATAAATTCAATAAAGAACATTACGCGGTAGCACACGTGTAGTAGTTTTGGTGAAGCGCTAACTTTCTAAAATTTTGCTCTGATTTAAATATCAAAAGTCAGCTCTTATCATAACACTTATCTCTCAATTTCGAATTACTCTGGAGAATTCAAATATCCAGGTTCTGCGATAAAATTAAAATATTTTTTGACGAGAAATGTTTTATTAAGAACTTTTAATTTGCTTATCATAACCTGCTTTTTCTTTCATATGAAATTTTAATCTCAAATTTTTCTCTCAACGTTAGGAATCGATAAAAAATATTTTTTTCTGAAACGTGAACAACTTAATTACGTACATTTACTTTTTATTAAGTTTTGAAATTAAGCAGACGCTGAATAATTTCCAAATATTCAGCAATGATATGATTGAATCAAACTTCAACGAAGATAAATCCTCAATGTGTTTTTAAATGTTAAATTAAATGAGATAACAGAAAATATGTAAATATGTGAAAATATGTTTAAAAAAATATGTAAAAAAGATGACAAGGTTTTTTTTCTAATTTTTTTTATGAAATTTGTATACGTGTTTACATTTGAGATTACGTATAAAAGGAAACATTTGGCAATTCATATAGACTAAGAAGATAAAGAATTTCCAACTCTTAAGCATTTTTGTGAAGAAATGTGCTAGAAAATCTGCGAACCCTGGCATTTTTTAGAGTCTTATTCTTTGTACTCGGAGAAAAAACTCTGGTAAAATTACCGTACTGAATAGATATAGCATTCCACGTAAAAAAAATCATAATTTTGGTAATAAAACCAAAATATACGATATTTAAATCATTCATTAGCAATTTTTCCTCTCATATGACAACCGCTTAAAGAGAACTCTGATTTTTAAAGTTACAGCTCTTAATACTACAGAATGAGTAACAAATATAAAACCAACAAATAAATTTAATCGAATAAATAGTTTTTATGCCATGCTCTAAGGTATCACGTTAAAAATTACCAAATTTTAGCACATTTACAAATATTATCATGCATTATTAAACTATATATTGTTTGTATTATCCCAAAGAGCTGCAGTAAAAATTTGAGAGGGTTTAGGTGTTCGCATAGAGAAAGGAATGCTAAATTGTACCATATTCAGTTACTTTTGATCAAGCATCTTTCTCATGTAGTTACATCTTGCAACTAATACACATCATTTATATTCATTAAGATAAGCAAAGATTGAAAATAAGCAAACATTAAAATTTTTGTTGATTTTCGTTGTTATTGTCGTATCCCATGGCACGGGGTGCCATTTTTATTCCAGTGGAGTCACCTATGGCCAAGAATTTGACTTCTGCCTCACCCATATGTCACGTCCGTTTTTAGGGCGGACCCATTCATACATTGATTAATTCATCCACAGATCGTAATTTTGACCTGAACCAGCGAACTATTTAATCCCCAATTCAGTATCCACAGAATTTTAATTTGTAATGGAAGCATGGAAGACATTGTGAACCGATGGATTTAACGTGCATCAGTCACCATTTACTACACGGGAGTCTTCAGCCGGCAAGATTCAAACTCACGTTTTCATGAACGTGAGTTCAACATCCTGCCAAAAAAAGACTATCCCGGCCTTTTATTTCCTCTTTACGTGTAATCGCAAAATCTCGTTAGGCATATTTTTTTTTAGAAATTAATAATTGGAATATAATATTTTTTGTCCTGTTTAAATTTGCCTTTGTTAAAGTTTAAAACATGGACAAGTGATATCTCTTTATATAGAAAAAAAACGTAATGCTACTTTGGATGTTCAATTTTAAGATACATTTTATTATACAGCACTACAACTAACATATAAGACTTCTATAACTTTCTAGTATATATATATATATATAAATTTGATTTTATGTTCTAACTAATAAATACTACATGATACTAAATAGTTATGAGAGGTGAGAGTGGCTACTTTTTGAGTTAAATGTTAAAATATAAACATTTGTAGAACAGATGAAACTTGATTTCATGTTACAATTAATAGTATATACTTAATAAGTACATACTTGATAAGTACATACTATAAGTCTCAACCTCCAGGTGAGAAAACGGTGAAATTTTGTTTTAAAGGTTAAAAAAATTATTGTATATATAGAACTTGAATAATTTTAATGCTATATAAACATTTGTTTAAGAGCATCGTGTATTCAAAATTTAGAATAAGTTCAAAATATTCTGCCTGGACATTAATTTTATATTAATAAATTAGCTTTATTAAAATGCATAATAGTATCTAAGAAAGCCAATTTATTATGTTTTTTTATTTTCTAAAATTTACTGATCGATAAAATTCTTGTAAAGGAAGGGATGAGTAAATACTTTTCTTTTAATGACATAGTTAGACGAGGCATTGCTTGTAACATCTCAAATAAATATTTCAAAAAAGAAAACAATCTAAATGAAGCTCATTACCTGACGACGAAAGCACTTTTTTCGAACTTTATGCTACGTTTTTTTTAATTAATTAAAACATATTTACTTTTACCAAAATAAAAAAATCATTTAAAGCAGCTACAACAAGGTTGATGCTGTTTAAAGAGTTGCATCATATTAGAAAACATGCTAGTCTATTGATCATTTAAAAATACATCAATAAATGAAAACGATTTGGAATGTAAATATCCTCCTTATCCATTTTAAAAGACATTACAGAAATTATTTTGAAGAATTTAATAGATTTGTTGACGAGAAACTGTTGGGAATGAAAAAGTGTATTTACTACAATAAACAATTTCATAAATAGTTTTTCGTATATTTTAAATGATACATTTATAAATGATTGTTTTCTTTAGAACTAGCAAAAAAATTTATTTTTTATTTTTATCTTTTTAATATAATGTTACGCATACACATCCGAAATTTTATTCCTCAGAATTCAATTACATTGAGTTAATAAAAATAAGTAAAAGGAAAATGAAGATTACGTTAAAAATAATGATAAATACCTTTTGTTATCCCGTTCTTTATAATGGCAGGTGGAAAGTTTGTAATCAATAAATCAACATTAATGAGCGCTAGCGTAATTATGCTCGAAACTGAAAGCATAAACCTAAAAAATTAAATCAGCTAAAATAATTCTAATGTCTATTAAGTATTATTTGTAGTGTTTCCCTATGACTTAACATTATTAAACAAAATACGTTCAGTCCAAATCATCAATATTAAGATTAACTATACTTAGTATTATTTAGCACAGGAAATGGTGCTAGTGATCACGGCTATCTCATGGAAGTCTAGATTTACCCATATAAAGCAATATTCCTGATAAATTGGAGCATTATTTAATATTTGAAGTTACTTCACGCGTGGGTAAATCGTAATCCATTTTTAGGGAAGATGGTATATGTGCAACGTAAGTTCTTATAATCATATATAATTTAAGATTTCAATACATTTTTGTCGTTCTGTGTTTATTTAATATTTTATGAATTCTTTTTTTTACTTTTTAAATAAGATGAAATTTTTTCCAGCAGAACTATTTAAAGGGAATTTTTAGCTGATTATATGATATTTAATATGAATATACAAAATATCAATAAAAATATTGACTTAAAAAAGTAATTTTAATAAACATGAAAAAATAAGTTTTAAGTTCAACTATTCAACACTTGGTCACATCTAACTAACGTCGCAATAAGTCATAATAAATAACTAACACTAATTTATTTATCTAAATATTATTTTATTTTGCAATTTTTGTACAATGTAATCAGGGTTGTCACGATCTAGAAAAATTAAGTTTTATGAAGGCTATTGAATTACGTTTAAATTTAGCTTCCACTTGAGCATTACTAAAACATTAATTAAGTTTTTCATGCACAAGAATTTTTTTCAAATGGCCTTTTTTAAAAAGTAGATACGAGTAATTTAAAAAAAAAAAACATCGATATTTTTTCTCTGTTTTTCAATTATTTTGGAACTTTTCCTGATCTTGGCAACCTTGGTAATGCAAACAATTTTTTCTTTAATTGGGTTAAAGTATTGTTTTTCTATTTTTTAGGTAAGTAAAGATTCTTTTCTTGATCTCTTAAAATATTCAGGTATGTTTAAAAGTTTGAAGAATTTTTCTTGCTTTCTAGATTTTATATGACCTTTCTTTATAATGACCTTTTCTAATTCTGTTTATCTATATATTTTTTATTTTTCATTCCTTTTGGAAATAAAACCCTCAATGGATTGTCATACGTTATTTCATCTACTGACACTGTGTGGCGTAAACTAATGGATTATAATGATAAACTAGTGGGCTGCTCCCCCTGCTCGCTAACGCTAGCCAACCCCCGAAAATTGCTACGCAATCTTATATGGTTTGCTTCGCAAACCAAGCTCGTTTCGCTCGCTACTAACTTAGGTACATTGCAAACGCACAAAGTTCTAAGAATTGAAAACAATCATTCAAATCCATATAAAAACTTTTTTTAAAAAAATACTAAGTAATACTTTTTAGTAAATACTAAGTAATTAAAATAAATTTGAATTCAAATAAATGACATGTAATTCGTTAAACCTATTAGAAATGTGCTATAGTATAATTCGTGATAATAATTCGTAATATATAAATTCGTGAAAAAAGCGCTTTCGACAAAATACTAAAATAGAGATCTATCGACAAAGACTACTCACTTCCGCCTAGCTTAATAGTATGAGATTGCCGCAGCTGATGCTCTCTGGTTATTTCAGTTTCCGTTTTTAAAAGCGTTATATATTGAGCAACCTCAGGTAGATTTGGCATGTGACATACTTAGCGGCAATCATTGGTCGATTTTCTAGCGTTGCCATTCGGGGAGTTGTAATGAGGCTTTTTTTTGTCGCCGCGTAAGAGAAATACTAACGTAAACAAAACAAAGCAAACGTTGCCACCGGCCGAAAAGCAATACAGCCAAAATTTGGGAGCCACGTAAGAGAATTATATATATTAGATACTAATTTTCCCCACCGTAATTAGTTTTGATTTATATTTTGTTAGCATTTTGCAAAATGGGTGAACTTAGCTTTGACTAACGAGTGTCTAAGTAAATTCTTGACACTTAGATCAACTTCTTCATAACTTTTAGAACTTTCCTGAAGGGAATGCTCCCTTAGTTGAATTTATTGAACTAAATCTTGATTTCTTGCATTATTTACATATTAACCGTCTTCGCATTTTGAGTGCATTTCTAACAAAATGTTTTTTCTATAATAACCACTGATTATTAATTTTTATTGATTTTAAAAACTATATTTACTTTATCAACCCTAATAATTTTAGCAAACTTAATTAATTAATTATGGCTTTATTTCTTTATTCTTATTATTCAACTTTTCTTTTACGTTTAGTCAGTCTTTCAGCCGGTCTCCAATACTGGAACGAAATTCTGACGTAGGCCTTATTTTATATTTATATCAGTTGTAGGCACGGTCCATTAGCTTATCCTTCTCATTTGTGATTCGATAGCTGTTTGCTTTTCGCTTGATTCATTCCACTCTGATGTTGCATAAATGCAATGCTTCGTAATGTCTATAATAGTACCTTTTAGATAAAAGTAGAAGGGAATTTTCTCTTAAACAGAGTTGGTTATTTATACCATTCTGCAATTTTAGATGAAATTATAAATAAACTGATTTCTCCAAGATTAATTTCGAAAAAAAAATATTTTAGATTTTTATTTTTAAATAAAGGGTTGGATATTTGGTTCTTATTGTGTTAAATATAAATTCATGTGTATATTTTTTACCTTTTTCGATGAGGATTTTTTTTTGTCGTATGCTTGTTTAGGAAGTGGGTGTGCGATTGTTCCTGCTTTTCAGTGGAACAATCTATGGCCAGGAATTTCACTTCTGCCACGCCCGCCATTCACACAGCCACAACCCGTTTATAGGGCGGGTCACATTCACACACAAAGGAGAAAGGACATAGAACACACACAGAGAGAAAGAAACATTCATGCCTTACCCGGGATTCGAACCCAGGACCTTTCTGATGCAAGGACATTCGGTCGGCGATGAGGATTTTAAAATTATATTATCAAGGGTGGTGATTGCATAACACCTGATTAAAATGTATATATTATCGATAATTGTTTTAAAAGTTTCTTATAAAAAGTTAGCAGCTTATTGTTATTAAAAAATCAGAATTTCTACTATCAGCCAGTACAAAATGTTAATAAAATTTCAGTAAATTTACAGTAATTTGATTTGGAATACTCCTTACATCCTTGACAGATGGCACCATTACACTACTTTGCATTCCACGGATCGCTTTTTGACCACTTATAGTCATATATCAGTTTCTCGTTTCTCTTTCACTCTCTCTCTCTCTCTCTCTCTGTATATGAATCTCTCTCTCTGTCTCTGTATCTCTCTCTGTATAAGCCTGAATTAGTTTTAACGCTGTTTTTTGGAAGCCCTGTCGTCAAGGAAAATAAAAGAGAGGTAGTTTAAGTGCCTTGCACTTGAAGTAATGCTATAATTTTAAACAATAAGTATAACCTTGCCGTGAAGAATTATCTGGTCTTTAGAACAGACAATAGCTTAGAAGTTGCTAAACTTTTTTAACATAAGTAGTTGAACATAAGTAGGCTTGAATATAAATTTGGGTCGGCTATTCAACAAAGGTTGTAAAATTAAAAAAATAAAATAATAATTATATGTATACATATATATATATATATATATATATATATATATATATATATATATATATATATATATATATATATATATATATATATATATATATATATATATATATATATATATATATATATATATATATATATATATATATATATATATATGCTATTGCTCAGTAAAGACAAGCTCCGCTATAAATAATTTATATGACAATATGGGGCACCACAGAGTCAAAAATTTTTACAGATAATTTAGAAAGGATTAAAACTGAATCGAAATAATTACATCGAAACTAAGCTTTTATTTCCGTACAAATGCAAAACTATTCTAAATACATATAAATAACTATTCAATACTACTTAAATTATTACTTAAGACAACCTAACAAAATAAACAATAATTAGAGAGCCGCCAAATAGATTATAGAAATTATGTACTATAAACGTAAAGTCTAAGAAATTATTTGATACCTATTTCTTAAAGACAAATCATCATCAGCATTTCAAGTTTTTCAAAGTATATGTTAAAAATTCTATTTTAAGTATACACATCTAAAAATGCTTAGTTTTCAATCGATATATTTATAAAACAGATACCTTTCAAATATACGTATGATATTCCTTTTTTATATACTTTATATTTTCAAATATTTGTCCATTTATAGCGAAAAAACATCCAGATGCCTTTTAAAAGCATTTAAATTGAATTTTAAAACTATGGATTTATGTATAAGGCTGAAAGTACTTCCGTACGACTTATAGGCTTAATACCAGTATTTACTCGACGGGGAAGTTTGTATGGTGAAAGAAAAAAGTTTTCAAGTTTTCGTAATCGTTTAAGGTAGGGAAAGAACAAGAGTAAGTATAGATTTCACTGAGATAAAACAAAACTTAGATCTTAGAATGTTTTTGAAAATCGATTCCTTTTCTGTGAAATTTTATCTATCTATCTATCTATATATATATATATATATATATATATATATATATATATATATATATATATATATATATATATATATATATATATATATATATATATACTAGTGGGCTGTGCCCCCTGCTCGCTAACGCTCGCCAACCCCCGAAAATTGCTACGCAATCTTATATGGTTTGCTTCGCAAACCAAGATCGCTTCGCTCGCTACTAACTTAGGTACATTGCAAGCAAAATTCTAAGAATTTAAAACAATCATTCAAATCCATATAACAACTTTTTTTTTTAAAAAAAATTACGTCTTTTTAGTAAATACTAAGTCATTAAAATAAATTTGAATTTAAATAAATAACATGTAACTCGTTAAACCTATTAGAAATGTGCTATAGTATAAAATCTTAAGATAAAATTTCTAAAACTGATATCTCTTTAAAAAGGTTAAAATTTTGGCTATAATTAAGTATATTAATAATTTAAATAAGAGAAATTGCAATGGAAAAACCCTGCATAAACAAAACATTGAATTTCGGAAGTAATCTCGTTTGGTGAGAATGCTCTCTCTTGTCAAAAAATACAAAATAAACTGACCTCAAATAAAACTCCAAGGACTTCGAATCAAATAATTAAGGAAACTACTATCACGTTTAATATAAAAGGAAGGTTTATTAACTGAACAATAAAATTACAGCATCGCAGTTCCAAAAAACAAATCTCACACTCACTCAGAAAAACAATTTAGTTTCTAATTAGTCACGATAGCAACCACAAAACTCTTCTCCTTACCATCTATAAACTGATATATAATAAATAAATTATTTAACAAAAAATACGATGCGCATAAGCACATAATATTTTACACTCTGGTTATTTCCGTTTCCGTTTTTAGAAGCGCTATATGTTGAGTCACCCAATCTAGATTTGGCATGTGACATTTTTAGCGGCAATTATTGGTTGATTTTCTCGCGTTGCCATTCGGAGAGTTGTAATGAGGCATTTTTTTATCGCCGTGTAAGAGAAATATATATATATATATATATATATATATATATATATATATATATATATATATATATATATATATATATATGCAATTTTTCCTTTGTATTTCATCTTTAATGTAAAAAGTTTTAATATTTATTGCCGCCTTGGGATAAAGAATCTTTGATTCTTTGATGATGATGAAAAATATTCATCGTAAAGTTCCGTGCGCAGTTTCTTATTTCTTGGAATAGTGTTGTCAGTATTTTAATCCTTGTTATTTTCGTATAAAAAAGGCTTTCAATTTGCATTACTGATTTTCCACACGAATATTGAATTTTAAACTTACTATTCATAAAAGCACCCCAGGGAATACTCATTTATTCTGATGCAAATCTTTGTGTTCAAATCTAAAATAAAACATGACATTAAGTATTGATATTTGAATAAAGTATTGCGTCATCATTTCGTCAACGGAGTACAAAAGACCATTATTATAACTTATGGGACAATGCGAATAAATTAAAATATGGAATTAAATATTAAAAAAATCAATATTTTGTTTTTAAAGAATTTTAGATATTTATTCTGAAGGAAAAATATTATTAATTTTATTTCTGCTTATTTTGGTTTCCAGCAAAATTGTTATTGAAATTTTATTGACTTCTCTATTATTTACCTTGAATTTCACATAATTTTGGTTAATTAATTACATTAACCAAAATAAACTTCTTTTAAATAAACTTCAAATTTTAAATAAGCTTCTCTTATCATTAATTTCATCATATTTTAATAATAGTCTTGTATGTGATTAAAATTAGTCGAGTAATTTCTGAGTACCTTGAGCTTCTAAAGCTTCATCTAACTTTTGCTTTCGTGGTGGAAAATTATGAGCTTCAAACTTCAAAATGATATAAATATGTATATATTTTACAATTCAAAATCCCTTGATCATTATTAAATTTTGTATGAAAAAATGAAAAAATGCTTTGAAATTTAAATTCTTAAACCGTCAAATAAAATAATGATTTTAAGTTTTAATGTTTCCTTGTACTAATGCTATTAATACGTTTTATTGTCACATTTCTTAACTTTAAGTTGGATATATACTTGTTAATTTGCAAACCAATAAGAATACTTGCTAGTATGTGAAAAAAGTATTCCACATCGTTTCGTTCTTATTTTGCGCATTGTATGTTAGTGGTAAATTGTGCAAAAAGGAAAATATATTTACAACATGAAATTTTTTAACTAGAATATTAAAACACCTCAAATGGGCAATAATTCCTCATAGGAGAATATTGCCAGTTTTTGTAGACTGAAATAAAAAAGCGATTCGATTAATGTTTATAAATAATACGAAATACATAATATATAACATAATACATAACATTATATAATACATAATATAATGCATTGCATAAATGATACAAAAAATGAACACAAATAATATTTATTATGACCTTTTGTAGTCGGTTGGTACAACAGTTGTACCTTAAGTCCTTTTTTTTTGTTTTTTATTTTGTTATAGAAATTGTTTGATTGGGTAAAAAGCATGTCATGCTGAGAAATATAATATGTTGAAGACATTACAAAAAATAGGCAATAGCTACTGTACTAGCAGTCTCCAAAGAGTTTTGAATATAAGGAAACTTCAGTGTATTTCCTGATTTTTCGAATGAAAAAGTAATAAGATTTGAAATATAATTAAAAGCCGCTGATGTATTAAAACTTACCGATTAAAAATTTGGAAGCTTTTTTTTATTCTCATTATTTTGAAGAAGCATATTATTATATGAATGATACTATCAGAATTAATTTACTTGAGCAATTAATGTAACACGATGAACTCTTCCTTGATGTTTAAAAGATGATTAAAACTTAATGCAAAGATTTCATTCTTATTATTTGGAATACTAAAATAGAAATAGATATAAGCAACTTAAAGCACAGCTATTGTTAAAATATAGACTGTTTATAAATTTACATTTTATATGCATTTTTACGAATAACTTTTAGCTTTTGTTAAAAATAATTATTTTCTAATGTTATGTAAACAAATTTTAAATACGTGTTTTTCACATAGATTTTTATGACAATTTAAAACAATATAATTTTGTTCTTTGAAACATATACGTATAAAAAAATTCTGGTAAAATTCCCGTATTGTATGGTGATGACATTTCTCATAAAAATACCATAATTGTGATTAATGAAACCAAAATGCACGATATTTAAACCATCTATTTAGTAATTTTTCCGTTCATATGGTAATGGTTTTCCGGAAATTCTGGTTTTCAAAAATATAGTTCTCATTACCACACATTTAGTAAAAAGTACAAAACTGAAAAGTGAATTTAACCAAATAAATGGTTTTTACGCCATGATCTAAATTATCATGATAAAATTACAGAATGTTACTGTTATAATAGCTTATTTTATTGCCATACTTACCAAAATCATTACCAAAGCTATTTGGTGAAAAATACCGATATTTTTGGTGATTCCATAGAGCTAAAAGCACGATAAATTTACCATATTCCAGAAGTTTTAACCATACTTTTTTCTTAGTGTAGATTAAATATATACACATTTTCGATGATTTTTTTAGAAACTGAAGACAATTGTTTTTAAAAGTGCAAACTACTAACTTATAATTTTACTAAATTGATTTAGAACAACTCAAAATAGCTGCTTTTATTTTTTAATATTTTGATTTTACGGAATAGATAAATTAGAAATCGCAATTTTGATAAGTTTTTTTAATGTTTGTATAGGGTTTCTGAATTTTAAACACTTCATGAAATATTTCTGTAAAAATATTATTAATTTAAGTACTTTTTCAGAAAGTATTTCAATTATTTATATTTGTAAGACGCAAAAATTCACAAATTGAAAAAGTGTGTTTTTAGTAAAAAGTAAAAATTATTCTGATGAACTATTTTGTAACAGGAATTAAGACACATTTTTTTATGTATATAAATGCAGCATTTTTCTATTTTTTTTAATTAATAAAAAATATCAAATGATTCTAATCAAATGAAACAAATCGTTTAAGTGTTATTATAAGTAGTTTTATTTTCTTCTAAGCGAAAGGCAAAATGACTTCGGCAATGATTATATTATGCAATTAGAGAAGCCAAACGAAGTGTAATGCACCTTTAATGTTTTCAGAATTTAGTAATTAGAGTCTCTTTAATTAAGCTTTGTAGGTTATTTAATTTACTTTAGAAAAATAAAAGAAGCTTATTAATTATCTAAGAACATGTTTCCTTCAGGGTATAGCATGTTAAACTAAATTATTAGATTAAGCGATTAAGTGCATTTAATTATGCAGCGAAACTGAATATTGAAGATTTTCTGATCTTCTCTTTCTCTATGTTTTTTTCCCTTCATAACTTTGAAATAATTGGCTCTATACTTATTTTGCCGATTGATAAAATAGTTTTCTAACAGTGTTTTTGAATAGAGAAAGATCTGGTAATTGTCTCTAATCTGTGCTTAATTGAATGAAATAAATAGGAAGGTTATTTCTTTCGTTCTTGAAAAAAGTCAAAATCAAACTGGCTCGTTAATAGTATAAAATAAAATGAATATATATTAATTTTAAAGCATCTTAAGATATATCGGAGATTTTTGTTTTTATCTTTAGGATTAAAACAATAAGATTTAACATTAATTTCAACCTTCACTGCACCACTTCTCGTGTTTGCAAGGCTAAGTTTGAATCGGATTATTTCTGCTGTCTTCATAATTTGCAGATGTGCCATTGCAGATCTGCATAGGTGTTTATTTTTGTAAGAATCGACAAACCGTCTGAGATAATTTCATGATACCGCAATTTAGATAATATTCTGGTAAAACTACCGTACTGAATGGTTAAAACATTTCTGGTAAAGCGAACAGCTACACAATTTTGGTATTAAAAATTAAAATTTACGATATTTAAGCCATTCATTTAGTAATTTTTCGGTTCCCATGGCAACAGTTTACAGGAAATTCTGATTTTCAAAATTGTAGTTCTTAATGCTATACCTGTAGTAAAAAATTTAAAACTTTAAAGAAAAATTTTTATTGCAAATTTTAATCTGAAAATTTTCTCTTAATGTTAAGAGGCGATAAAATTTATTCTCATAAAAAAGTCACAACTAAATTGCGTTAATTTTTTTAAATTAAGTTCTGAAAATAAACATGAGCTCAATGTTTGCTAAATATCCAGGCATGATATGATTGAACGAAACATACACTGAGAAGATTTCGCAGCGTGGTTGTAAGTGTTAATTTAAATGAGAAGTCAAAAAACACGTTAAAGTATTAGAAATCAGGAGAAATAAATGCATGAAATCGGTAATTAAGGAAATAAATAATTTATTTTATGAATTTTAATAAAATTTGTTCATGTGCTTAGATTTAAAAATACTTATAAAAGGAAGCATTCGGCAATTCTTAGAAAGTAAGAAGATAAAGAATAGTTTTAATGGAGTTTTCTGAATTTTTAGAATGAACCAATTCTGAATGTGAAGAAATTTTCAAAATTTTCTACAAATCCAAATATTTTTTAAACTGTAATTCTTTGTACACGGTGAAGGAAATGTTTGTAAAATTACGGCACTGTGTTGAGATGACATTTCTGGTTAAAAAAGTCATAATTCTGGTAGTAAAACCTGAAATATACGATAGTTGAACCATTCATTTGGTAACTTCATTGAATTTCATATGTTAAATGTTTACTAGAAATTCTGGTTTTCAAAATTATAATCCTTATTATCTCACATAAGAAAATCCTTATTATCGCACATAGCCTAAGCATTTCAGGAAAAATTACTGAGCTTTTTGATTTCACTTTAGAGCCAGAAATACGAAAAATTTTACAATATTCTGGTATTTTTGGCCATTCTTTTTCTTTTCTCCCATTTTTCTTCTCAAAACCAACTAAAGTGAAGTATTTTAATCAACTTTTAATGCGAAAAACTATTATTATTTTCTAGATCTTGTATTTGTCATTACATTTCCTTTTTATAGCCTTTTTTACTAGTATTACAGCTTTTTCTTAGAGTACTTTCCCTTTCATAGCTTTTCACTAGTTCCTTTAATCTTTCAAGAGGAAATACATACATTTTGTTCTAGTTCAAAACGTAGAAAAAATCTTCTAAAACTACCCTTCTGTATAATAATGACATTTCTGGTAAAAAAAATAATAAACTGTCATTCTGCTAATAATCCAAAATATACTTTATTTAAACCAACAATTTATTAATATTTCCGTTTATACGGCCGAAATTATATTACCAATTTATATTACCGTTCTGGCTTTAAAAATTTTCTTATTACGACACATTCAGTAAAAAATACAAAATTAGAAAGTGAATTAAACTGAATGAATGGTTTTTATGAGCTGCTCTATCGTTTCACGATAACATTATCAAATTTTAACGCATTTACCTAATTTCAATACCTATTTTAGAACGATATTTAACTTAATTTTACCAAAATCACTACCAAAGCGCATCAGTAAAAATACCGAGCTTTTTGTTGTTTCTATAGAACCAGAAACACGGTAAATTATACAAACTTCTGGTAGGTTTGACCATCATTTTTTTTTCAGTGAAGGAAGCTATAAGAAATTAATTTATCACACCACTTAATTTGTTTATCTCACTGTCTCAACCTATCATGAATGCCGTGATTTTGCGACGAAATGACATCTGATTGAATTCAAGCAAAGTAAACTCCCAACAGTGATATGCAGTCGTTATAACATGTTCATCGAAGCTCATTTCAATCCATTATTTCTGCTCAGCTGCAATTTTAGTTGAATTAATTAGTGTTTCAAAAGCTTTCCAGTTGATAAAAGATATCATATTAAATATCTGCGCAGATTGTCAAATTATCCGCTCATCTGAAATTGAGTTTCAATTTATGCGTGCTTGATATTAAACGTTTGAATATGATTTGTTTATAAAGATTTAATTTTAAATATATTTTAAATACTTTGGAATTGGTAATAGAATTAATTGCTTAAAAATTTGTGGCTTCTTTGAAACTGTGATTCGGACGAGATCTTAAAAAATTATATTCTCAGTAAAACCGGTTTGATGCCCAGACAAAAAAAAAAGTAGTTAAAAATCGCGGAATATAGTATGGTTTTTGGCCCAATAGATACACCAAAGATCTCGGTAATTTTCACCAAAACTTTTTGGGAATGATTTTGGTAAAATTAACAATAAATTATGGCTTTAAAATACGTGATAAAATGGGACAACTGTGTTAAAATTTGGTTATTTTATCATGAAACCTTAGAGCATTTTATGAAAACCATCAATTGGGTAAAATATCATTTTCACTTTAGTAATTTTACTAAATTCGTGGCATAAGCACTATAATTTTGAAAACCAGAGTTTCGAATAAACCAATCATTAACTTATGAAAATAAAAATGACAAAATGAATGGTTTAGATGCCGTGGTTTTCTTAACCCAAATGATGGCTTATTTTACCAGAAATGTCGTTATCATAGAGTACGGTAAATTTAAAAGATTTTTTTCCTTCTTAATTGCAATTTCGGTACCTAGGAGCATAACACGAGGAAAATTTGCTGCTATCTTAAAAAGGTGTTAAAATAAGCTATAAGTGTCCAATTAGAACCAAAATATAGTGAAATCAAAGTTAATAAATATAGTAGAGTAGTGGTGTTTTAGGAAATAGAGCGTTCACCTCATATTATGTGCTCCAGATTCCAATTCCAACATTGGCTTACGAATTCTGCTCTCGAATCGCACCGACCACAGTGCTGACCTAAGATATCTACAGTGGTTGACGGATCATGGGTTAGAATCTCTTTGATATCGGGCTAACTATTGGAAATTTTCATGGTATCCCTCTCCATATAACGTAAATCCGGGTTAGTTCCATCAAGAAGTACTCAATGGTAATTTGGCAAATTTCTCCAAATACTTGAGACAGAAGTTCCCTTATCTTCTGGGCTGGGTTTAATTTTGCAAGACTACGGAATCGAACATTGATAGTCATAAACTTAGAATTAGGTCACCGCTGTTCACCTCTTGTAATAAAAGGGAATTATTACAGTAATATTTTTCAACTTAGCACCATATTAATATCGCAGCAGCAAATTTGAACGATATAGTATATAAAATCTAAAATTTCTAAGTTAGTAGTTAAATTCCAGTTTTTGCTGTAACAGAGTTTGAAAAGTAAATTTTATGACCGAGTATTAGATTTTTTTGAAATGTAAAGACTGGTTAAGATAGTAAGTTAATGTTTCGTTTCAGCTTTTGGGTAATGTGTATAAAAAGGAAAAAACTGAAACGGAGTATTGCTCACTGTAAATTTTAAACTAATTTAAGACTTTCAAGAAATCATTTCGTACATTAAAATCAGAATAAATATTTAAAAATTACAAATAAATTTTTGAAAAAGATATAATTTTGAAGTATTTTCCCTTAAAATAATTAAAATATTAATAGCAATGTTGGTTAAAATATTTCTAGAGGTTAATAGTAAAGTTACTCTATTTATCTAAGCATAGAGTCCTTTCTAGTTAATAGATGTTAGTGAAAGTTGGATACATGCGTATATGGACTATAAGAAAAACATCTTCAATGAAAAATGAGAATAAATTTAAACCACCAGGTAGGAAAAGAGAGCACATAAAGAACAAAAGTCAACATAAATTGGAAACTCAAAACTTTAATCATAGTATATGTTTAATGTGCACCCAGTTGCTGTTAAACACATGACGTATTATAGTTAGCTCATCTATGAGCCCAAAGGAATTCTCGATCTATTTCAGCAAAATGACGTGTTATGCTTGTCTTCACTGAGAAAAAAATATGGTCAAAACTACCAAAATATAGTAAAATTATGTTTCTTTCTGCATGAGAACATCAAAATATCGATATTTTTTACGGAAGCACTTCGATAATGATTTTGATAACTTATAATAACAAAATATGTTTCTTTTTATCGTATAAATGTTTCCTTCCACTTCATGTTTGACAATAAATGAGTTAAAAATTGGAAATTTTATCACAATACATCAAAATATGGCAAAAACCCTTTATTTGGTTTTGTAATTGTTCCTAAATGTGTGGTAATGGGCCGTGGTAATGCCTCCTGTTGGAAGAGTAACAAAGGTCACGGAATTTGATTTAAATTGAAATTTACTGATTTTTAATCCTATTCCTTCAAGAAATCTAGTGTATTATTCCCGTTTTAATGCATATTTACTGTGGTAAATTGTCGACTCTGAGAAAGATTTAGAAACAACAAACACGGATTAAAACATCGGTAAACTGTTGTCATACGAACGGAAAAAATTACCAATGAATGGCTTATACACTCTACATTTTGGTTTGATTAACTAGAAATATGTTGTTGTTTTTTACCAGAAAGGTCATTACCGAACATTACTGTCATTTTACCAGAATTTTTTTTTCTGAATTTCGATTTTAAAAGCAGTGAATAGCAACTTCTTAAACCTATCCAAATCTCATAAACACCTTTTCCTTAAGTGAAAAGCGTCATCTATCGTCAAAATGTGAATTTTTTTAATTATGTATTAATATTCATATAGTCCATATAGCGTCATACATACCAAGTTCTATTTCCCATAACTGAAACAATGTTCCTTATAACAAGGTTACTTTAATAATAACCATTCTGCATTACGAAACATTCTAACTACGTAGACATTACATATTACAACATTTGATAGTAAAATCTAATCTTGAGAATCTTAAACTCAAATAACATTGCATAACAGAATTTGTTTACCTACAAAACTGCAGTAATTTAATCGTGAATTGAGACGACAGCTCCATTAAGCAGTTAGCAAACATGCAGTGTGGCAACCATATCGAGGCACAAAATCCGAAAATCTGGTATGCAAAGGATGGGACAGGGCAAATACGGTATCAAGAGGGTCGAGATAATGATATCTCGAAGAAGGGACAGCGCATCGAATAAATCTCTGGCAGGGACAGATCTAAGAGCTTTTCCCTATGGATAGTGTATGACGGAGATCCATAATCCTTGGATTTAGAGATAGGAGTGGTGTTGGGATCAAAAGGTTAGTAGTCATAAAATGAGGCAACCATTTGGGGGAGGATTGAGTGGACCTTAGAGAGTTCTGCGCCACTTGAATCGAACGCTGTTTGGACGGAAGAGGAATTTATTTGGGGTTTCTAAAGAACTTTTTGATGTTCACGGAAGTTCTTTTGAAGCTGCTATAGTAAGAAAATAGATTCTTTACTTCTGAAGATATTGAAGATGGCTTTTGAAAGTTTTTTGTGCAATATTAGATGACATTCTCTGCATTCTTTGTTAAAAATATCACCGTTGTTAAATATTGAAAGTAAAAGAATAACAATTTTGTTTTATTTGGAAATTTAAAAAAAAAATCGTTTAATGATTGAATAAATAAGAAAATGTAATGAACACTACTGAGTTTATATTAAGGATTAAGGTAATCATGATAGAATATTTACTTTAACCAGTAAGGAATAGTCGAGAGATTTGTTTTTAAAATTTTAGCAATAAAGATATCAGTTGAAAAACAATGCTAGTGGGTCATAGATAAGAAGCACAGCATGATAAATGTGCATCTCCAGCTCTAACTTTTGTTTATTTATTATTTATTTTATTATCTATTTCTTTTTAACCTTTTCAGGCTTTATTTATACGCTATCAATCAATATAGAACAGCAAAAACTGTAAAAATTGAACTGTCAATAAATACACAAATGCAGATCTTAATAAACATCAATATAGCTTTAAAATTTTGGATACAACCCAAATGTCAAGGGAATTTCTCGAAAGCTAATGAGCATTTGAGTAACACATTAACGAAACACTCTTGGTTCACCCTACGATCAGTCAGTTTATGTGAAAAACTCCTCTCGCCATCTGTCAAAAGAAGTAGCAGTAACTATGGTTACGGATTTTAACAATTTCAAGCAGAGGTGTTGGTTCAAGGGGGGGGGGAAGAGAATAATTTTTTTCACTATTGCGAATTTCTCCTCACTGGAATGCACTCTTCCTTGTGTTCGTAGCAGCAGCAGGTGGGTTTAAAATTTGTGGTGAGAGGAGTTCTTTGTATAGACAGACTGTATCATAAAGATGATCTTTTTCACAGCACTGCGGTTGGTGCAAGTTGGGAGACTTATGATTCTTGAATGACTTAATTGTCAGCATGCGTTCAATCTTTTAAGTTGGGTAGGTTAATATCATTTTATTTCTTTCATGACCGGAATAGCTTCTAACGTATTTGGATGGCCATCATTTTGTAAACGTATTAATCCTTGTACATTTACTACAAGAAAGGTTAATAGCGTTTTATTAACAACATCAGAATTCAAAGATTACGTTTTGTAGCATTGTAAGTAAAAATTCCTCAAAAATTTTTCAGATTTTGTTAGTATCTTCATACTAAGCAAAGAACTAGACAAAATCAAACTGCGACTTTTACAGTCGTCGCGAACCATGCAAAGTAATTGCAAAATTTCTTTTTACATTTCTAGCTGTAGAGTCATTTTTTTAAAATTTTTAATTTAAAAGTTTTGAAACTTAAAGTTTTACTTAGATTGTACAAAATTTATGCTTACAGTTGCCATTTCTTTTGGTGTTAAGGTAAATAAGAATTTTCTACAGTTCATGTAGTCACAAGTTTTATTTACATTATCTCTGTTATAGTTCTATCTAATTAATTATTCATTTTCGTATTTGTTTGCTAACTGATAACACTTAGTGTCATGCTCATTAAAATCATTTTAATGGCTCATTTCAGAAACATTTCATTTAAAAAATAAACATATTTAATAATATATTCGCAATATTTAGGATTCAACCTTTCAAGCTACAATTTTGTTCTTAAAATGCATTCAGTTTACCTAAACGCCAAAAATGGTTTAAATGCATATCAAAATGTTTGACAGTGCTTGGTAAGTACATTATTTTTGAATTCGAACTTCATTTAAAAATATTCTAATTTTATACTATTATAAATATTAGTCTTTTTATAAAATATAAGCCTGAATTTAAATCAAACTTTTGAAAAAATTAAGGCAATCAAAAAGTCTATGCTCTAGCTCAGAATTTTTAATTGCCTTAACTTTTGCAGTTAATATAACTATGCAAACATTTAATAAATTTTTGCATTTTATAACTATAAAAATACTTCACTAGAACCCATTGTAAAAAGAAATTGAATTTAAGGATCACTGATTTCAAATACGGAATTGTTTCTTGCATCAAATGATTTTAAGCTTAGAAGAAGAGATGCGTCGTACTCTTGACAGTTTTAGAAAGCCAAAAAAATACGTTTTAAACTAAAATACTATTGGGAATAAACTTTCAATTAGCTCTAGCTTTTATCTATTGTTGCATTCAAAGCAAATGTAAGAGAAGAAATCATGGTTTTTTTTTGCTGTTAAGTATACATCAAATAATTTTCATAAAAAATAAATTGCAGTTTTTTAATGATAGTAGCGTTTTAAGTAAATAAGGGTATAGTTACTAATATTTGTTAAAGGGTAAAGTTTTTTCCCGAAACATTATAAAAGTTGAATTAAAAAAAGTATAGATTTTTTATGTCTATGAGTAAGTGTTGGATAAATACTCGTTTAAAAGCAGAGTTAAAAATATATGAATGGCTAATTAAAAACACAGAAACAAATGCGGGTTTGATATAAACTTAGTGTTTTAAATTAATATTTAATTCAATTGTTAAAAAAATAGGGACATATATACTTTATTAATTAGTTTTACAGATGATCTTTTATAGTTTCTATTGTGTTCAAAGTCAATACTCGGCAATAATTAGTACTTGGCAGCATTTTTTATTTTAATATAAGTAAAATTAATGTATTTTAAACATTTCAAAATAACAAAAACAATAACAATTATTATAAATATTACTTTACACAGCTTTAAAAATTCCTTTTTTTCCTTGTTCTGTTAAAAATTGTGCCAACAATATTGAAATTAATATAATTTTATTTAGGTGTGAAATTTTTTTAATATTTTTCGTTAATTATTGTTTTTATAAAATATCATAGTCCAAAAAAAGATAATTTGCCTTTTAATTGATAATTGTTTTCATACGTACACATTTCAAGAAAATCGCAGGTTTTTCACTATACTAAAAACATAAAATCATAATGATCTAAAATAGTTTCACAGTGCTGCGAGAAATTTGGTGCTGAAATTGTGCCAAGGACCACTTTATTTTAAGTTAACTGCAAATTAAGCGTTCACATACACTTTAAAGTGAGTAGTTACTGTACAAACACCAAAAATAGCGAAATCGTAAACCAAGCTCCTGTGCATTCACATCATTCGGGAATTTTCGTCGTTTCAACAGGAAAATTTTGGCATACTTTGGGTATTGCCAGTAGTTTGGATATCGATGAGGAGATGGTGTAGATTTGTAGTCTTTTACGACTTTATGCATCTAAAAAATTTTAGTTCACTATTTCTAAATATCTATTAATTGTATTAAGTAATTTTATTGTATAGAATTTCTATCCGCTTCCATTCGGTTAAGCCTAGTTTGGATTCATCATATTATTCTCTTTCTGCTGTGTGTATGTTTGATTAACAAATAAGTTTATTTCAAGACTCAATGTATGTACTCATTGAAAATTAACGAATCTTACTTTATATTTTATCATAAAAATAACTTTACTGACATTATATCCTGCTCTACTTATTACATTTACTTTTAATGCAAATTTAGAATAAAAATGTATAGAGTTAAAATATACAACTAAAATAATTATTGCATAATAAGTATAAATTTCAAAGTAAACCTAGAAACCAATTTTTTGTACTAAAGAATGTTTTTAGCGAAAAACAGTTAACCAAGTTTTAATAGTAACCAAAGAGTAAAAAAGAATTAAGAAAACAAACAATTGGAAGTAAAATGGTCACAGTACATAAAAAATCAGATTCAAAATATAAATCCCAAAGTGTAAAAGATTCTAATCCGCGACTATAATATGTCAACTGTATAGATGATATTTAATACAGATGATATTTAGTGTAGTTGTAGTTTATTTACTTCGGGACTTATTTAGTATAGATGATATATGGTCGAGAGAAAAACTTTTACTCAACTTTGCTTTGAGTGATCAACTTTGCTTTCCTAAACTTTGCTTTTTGCTTTGAGTTTTAGCCGGAGTCTGGGAGGGTGTAAACAGAGGAATTAATTTACATGCTGCTTTTTTGTTGCTGCTATTGTTGGTACTTTTGATATATTGTTTCTGATGGAGTTTCGCATGACGAATAAAATAAAACTATAAAGAGTTTAGATGCTAAACGGATTTGTTCTGTCTAAAAAGTTCAATTTTCGGATCTGAAGTTGCTATCTTAAAAAATAAAATATTGTTTTTCATGCATTCTTAATGTTGAATCAAAACATATTAAGTATGATTTAATGGAAATTATAGATCAGACATTGTTGAAGTTCTAGTGCATAAAGAGTAAAAGTTTTGAATTGTATAAGGATAAAAAATTCTGGTATAACAACAGCATACTATAGTAATGACATTTTTGGTCAAAAAAAATATAATTCTGGTTAATAAATCTGAAATATACGGTATTTAAAAGAACCGTTTAATATTTTTCCGTTTATGTATACATTAACGGGAATTCCAGCTTTCAAATTTTACCGTTCTTATTCTTACATATTCAGTAAAAAATGCAAAACTGAAAAGTCAATTTTACCGAATCAATGGTTCTTACGCGACGCTCAAAGTATCGTGATAAAATTAAAAAATTTTATCGCATATTATTTCCATAGTTTATGGTTTATTTTGCCAAAATCGTGTCTAAAGTATTTTGATAAAAAATCACTGAGCTTTTCAGTGTTCCCACAGAGCCCAGAAACACAGTATTTGTTGGCGTCACTAAAAAAACAGCTTAGGAATAAATTCTTTAACTGTCTCGAAAATTAGAGAATGTCAATGTCAAATTATTATTTGCAGTGTGTTGTTGTTTAGTAAAATTCTTAATTAGTTGAATTACTCTTTGGATGAATTTTCTAAGTAGTTTTTGTACTTCTTAAAAGAATGTTGAAAATGATAAGGGACTCTTCCCTTTTTAATTTTGTACTATTAAACAAGATTTATTAAATATGACATCGGCATGGCCCGCTTTTTTGCCCGTTCTCTTTCCTTATTAAATTACATTTTGGTGTATGAATGCTTATTGTAAGGTATTATCATTTGTCATTAAATTCCGCTTTATGATATAAAATAGTATTTGTGGAAAACTCCTTATCATTATGATCTTTCTCTTAAAAAGTACGAAAACTACTCAGAAAAGTTTCTGAAATTCTCTAAATTTCTAAGATATTCAAATCGGACTTATTTTTTATTATTTGCAAGTACGATTCACTACAAAATTAAGATTTTTTTTAATGTTTTCTCGCACATGCTCAGCATAGAAAGAACTATTTTAATTACTCATATCCTGTTCAGTTTCAAGCAAATTTTTCTCAAATTTAAAAAATAAATAAATTTGTAATTAATTTCAAATTGCTCTAACAATTTTATTTAATTTCATTGAATATTTTTAATAGGACGCGACGAAGACAAACAAAAACTATAAAATTGAAAATTTTTTTTCTTCTTTCAATATGTTGGACATTAGTATTTTTCATACAAGCCTCAATTAACATCATATTTTATTTAAAAGAGATGCAATAATATTTCACCACTTTTAATTTAGTGTAAGGTGAATTAAAAAAGTAGTAGGTACAATTGCTGTTGCAGACAATATCTTTTTCAGCAATTCCTTACTGCAAAAAATATTAATAAAAAAAATTATATTATGGATGCAATAAAGCTATCGTCAAAAATACTGCTTGGTTGTTTTTTCCTTCTAATATCACGTAAAAGTAAACATGGACTTTTATGCGTACACGTTATGAATAAAGAAAAATTCTTCAGCCGAAGAAACAGCAAAGGCTAGCAATTGCAAACAAAAGGCTTAGTCAAGTGTTGTGATGCAGTATATCACGTGTTATGATGCACGTGTGATGATGCAGTAATATCCTGGGTATAGATTTAGTATCGATATTCAGAAAAAGAGGCTACATACGAAAGTACGTAAATAGTATATAAAAGTACTAAAAACCAATTTTAAGAATATATTTTGACTTCCAAGTCTGTGTTATAAGAACACATGTCAAATTTCAAGTAATACCTTGTCTATGCAGTTTTATGTTTACTGTGACATAAAAATAGTCTCTGTTTCTTAACTTTAAATAAAGGTTGTTTTATTTATACTGTGAATGTTGTTTTGTTTATACTGCATTAATGCATAATGTAGTCACGAAGAAGGCTTTTCGAAAATTTAGTGATATTAATGTCAAATCTAGTAAAAAAGTTTAACATTGATTTAGATTTTTGAAATATTATCCGTTTTTAGGTAAATAATTTAGTGATAGTTTAACTTAATATACAATTGAGCCTCTTCTATATTGGTTTTTATCAATTTTAACAAAATGTAGATGGATTTTAAAAGTACTTATGAACAAGCAAACTCATATTTAATCACGATTACGAACTTTGTGGATTACAAATGTTTTAAGCTTTATAAAGTTTTAGGAATAAGCCATTCCTGTGCAATGTTGTTCCTGTGCAAAGTAATGGATCTGTTTTCAACATTTTTAAAGGTATATAGATTATAACGCAGAATGATTCTCGGTTATTAGAAATTTATTAAGAAACTACAACAAACTCTGGGCTAGTACTTTTTACCGTAAAATTTTACGGAACAAAAAAATTCTGACGTTTCGTAATTTTTATAATTATATTCATTGAATCACTGTAATTCAGTAAATATTACTAAAAATATTGCGGTATAAAATGTTTCTCCTTAACAACTGTTAGATAACAATCCCTCATTGCTTCGTGTTGCAATATAAACAATACTCTTGAGGAAACATTAATATAAATGTACTTATTTTAATTTTTTTTCTCTTAATTTTACGTAGCAATTGGCTCTAATAATTAAAAGACGCTAGCACAGTCAGTTGACTGCACTGTGAAAGAGGATTTCTCAAAATTGAGTTAAAATGTGTCAAAATTAAATCCAAAATAGTCAAATTTAAAAACCGCATGCATTCATAATAGAAACAGAAAATTTTCATTTTCGAACAAAACGTAGAGTTTTAAAAGTGGCGTTGAAAGAGAAATGTGTGAGCGAGATGTAGCCATCGGCTGCCATCAAGATTTGACCTATGAACATTTGGGATAGCAGGAAAAAGGATAGCTGAAGAGATAGCAGAAGACCCATAGTCGCAAAAAGACTCATAGTTCGGGGAGAGTTAGGAAACTTTATATACTGGCTACGTCAACGACGCATCCTGACTTACTAATTACCGATTTCGACGGTACAAAGGTTGCAATTTGGATTTCTACTGAAAGAATTTTGCTGCTCAAAAAGGAATAAATACTATTTCAATTTTGAAAGAGTGAGGTTTCAAAATTAGATCTATATTTCTTTCAGAGTTATTTTGATACAATTTTGCTCAATTTGGAGTCTTTTTTTTCAGTGTAATTTATCTGAATGAAATTGTTGTAAACATTTTTCTTTTATTATTTTTTCAAAAATTTTTTTTTTAAAAAATGTAGCAGTTTTATAAGTGTTATTTAAAAACCGTAAATTACAAAGCCTCAAGGAAAAGGAAACGGTTAGGGTAATAAAGTATTAACATTAAAATAAATTTCTTTGTAACGTACTTTTTCACTGTTTTTATTCAACAACTTTACATTATTTGTCCAATTTATTAATATAACTTCAAACATAAATTAGTTCAGCTTTACACATTGCACGCTAATTTAGTTTACTAGTGAATAATGGAAATAAAGAGAATAATGGAAATAATGGAAATTTAGAGAATAATATTACTTTCAGCTAGTTTGATGAAATAGAAAATCAAGTTAACGATATTAACAATTCAAGTAAGGTAGAACATTTTGAAATTAAATTTGCATTATTTTCTGTTTTATTTGAAGAATGTTTTCAAACTCTTTTGCAAATGAAAGGAAGCACTATCTCGTGTAATTGACTTAGCCAGAGAGAAAGAACTAGCTCTGTTGAAATAGGTTCGGAAAGTACAGCTTTCAAGTTCAAAATATTGATGAGTAACAATTTTATTCATTAAGATAGTTTGAAAAATAGATGCACAGTTCGAATAGAAAACAATAATAAACGAAAATAAAACTAATTCCTAGTTCCGTGTTCATTTATTATGGGTTTATAAACCTACTAGAGCGTGCTTGTTCAATTCGCTAACTCCTACAGGTGCTTTTGCAATTTCATTCGGATTGCTTCGCAATGACTAGAAGGTACATTTTAAAAATAGAGTTATAAAAATATTAAACATATATATTCTGCGAAGCCTTTGACTTGTATATTTTACTATAAAATCTCAGAAGCTGTAAGTTTGATTAGAATTTCAATAATTAAAAAGCAGTGTAAGTAGTTTGCAACAGGGCTATTCTGAAAATTTACATGCACATTAATACTGTTTTATATATATTAAAACATTATTTGAAATGTTTCTTCATGAGTTCCAGATCGAGATTGTTACTTTGTCAATCAAAGCTATAAAGAACAAAGACCTTTAGAGAAAAAATAAAATATACAGCGAATATTTTGTTACATGATATTCAAGTATTTATCTTACTTACGTTTTTTTCACTCGGTGATAATGTTTAAAAAGGAAAAGAAAATATGATTAAAATTGAGTTTTTTCATTACTTAATTGGTAATAATTATTCTTTATATTGGTAATTATTATTCTTTATATTGGTAATTATTATTATTATTGGTATTCATTACTTAATTGGCATAGCGATCCAAAGGGAAATGAGTAGTAGTTCCGGAGGCTGGCGTTCGTAGAAAACCAGAGTGGGCTTAATAGATTATTTACAGTACATTTATGTTTTAAAAAAACTTGTGAAGGTATTTTAGTTGCATAGCTCAAGCAATAGTAGCTCAGGAGATAGAGTGTTCGCCTTCTAATGAAGGAAACCGGGTTCGAATCCCAGGGATTGCTGGTCGATACGAATTCACCCGGCTCTCGACCTAACGGACCTAAGTGCTGACGTAAAACATCCTCAGTGGTAGACGGATCATGAATTATAGTCCCCTTGCAGTCAGAACAACCGTGGAACGTTTTCGTGGTTTTCCTCTGCATGCAACGCAGTTGAGTGTTTCATTCATCAAAAAGTCATCCCCGATAGCTAGTTTGTCCTAATACTTAATGCAGGAGTGCCCTTGTGTTCTGAGTTAGATTCAAAACTACGAGGTGACGGAGTTACCCATTAATAATAGCAGATTAAGAATTTGAGCACTGTTCAACTCCGATTATAAAATACAAACAAGAAAAATAGACACACACATATATATATATATATATATATATATATATATATATATATATATATATATATATATATATATATATATATATAATATTACCTTGCGCACATCCATTTCGGGCCCATCCTTGGTAACTATCAAATCAATGCACAGCATAACAAATCATTTCAGTAATGCAGTAAGAACAGTACTTTAAAATCCTCTAGTTACACTCAATTTGCGCCTTTGTTTTCATATTTTGTAATCTGGCAATCTTGTTGCGAAAATATTTTTAAATCATTCTTGAAAAATTTCCCGTTCATGTATGTACATCTGATTTCGCTACTCGCTTTAGAGATTTTGTTTTATACTGTTTTTTTTCTTTTTCTTTTATTTTGTTTTATACTGTTTTTACGTGTTATTGTTACTTATTATGTTCTATTTAATTTGTTGTAATTTTTGTAAAAATTTTTTTTGAGTGCTTCTCACACCATTGTATTAATATATTTTGCTTTGGATATATTGATACAATATCAGAAAGCACTCTTTTTTGTGGATATAATCGTGTGGGCTGATGAAAAGATTATATCTTTTATTTTCTTTATTTTCTGGTTTCTTTTAAAAAAATGCATCCTTTTTTTTCCTTCATATATATATATATATATATATATATATATATATATATATATATATATATATATATATATATATATATATATATATATATATATATATATATATATATATATATATATATATATATATATATATATATATATATATATATATATATATATATATATATATATATATATATATATATATATATATATATATATATATATATATATATATGAACAAAAATAACATTGCACAGTAGGAATGATACGATATTTTAATTCAAGAGCAAACTAGATTAATTCTCAAAAGTAAATGGAATATTTTATCATTACGTAGGCACTTTAAAATGTTGTACGAGTATTTCCTTTCTAAACTTAAAATCTCCGAAAAGAGAATTCCGAATCTTTAAGTTTTGGAAGTAGTTTCGATCTGTAGTTTGCGCAAACAAATTTAACGTGAATCGTTCTTTACAAAATAAACAAGTTTGGTTCATTTACTGTTTGTATTGATTTTTAAAAAGTCTTTTGACTATGTTTCGCAAATGTTCTCGTCTATAATTGGATCGACTGTGTAAACAGAATTTGTAATGGAATCCTAACACTGAAGTGCCCACTTGTTAAAATAGCATCACAGAAAATGAATATTTACCTTAAAATCAGTCTCAAATATCCAAATATCCAGTTTTAGCCCTAATTAATACGAAATTGATATTCTCGCATTTAGTAATTGATTTCAACTAGTATATATATATATATATATATATATATATATATATATATATATATATATATATATATATATATATATATATATATATATATATATATATATATATATATATATATATATATATATATATATATTTGCCCGAATATTTTTTTGATTGAAACCTATTGCTTAATCGATAGAGATTTGTTAATCAATAAGTTTGGAAATAAGTTTTGGCACGTTCGAATAAAAGCTGTAAAAAAGGCGAAAAAATTCATAAATCTGGATATGTCCTTAGTTTATGCTGTTTTTTCTAGGTTAACAGATTTTAAATATCAACTGGATATATTATTGGCACATTTGTATTCACTATATGCAAAATATAGAAATGATGGATTCTTTTAAATTTTTTATTTTTTGAGTAACCCGACTTTGAACCTCAAGTGATTTAAATATTGGCATTTTTTTATTATGCACAAATTTAAAAAGAGGATGTATTGATTTTCATAAATCAAGTTAAATATTAGTTGATACAAAATATACTTAATCTGATTTCGTTTGGGATGAACTTCTAAAAACGTGTTTTGCTTCATTTAATAACGTAAAATTACCGGCACGACTAAAAAATAATAGGAAGTAGAAAGAAATAATAATTTATTTTATCTTTAATAATTGCTACGGTGTTTGCCTTTCAGTTCTGTGCATGAGTAAAAAATTCCGGATGAAATTACCGTTAAAAGTTCCGGCACGTTGCGTCTGTAAAATCATTTGTAATCATCTGTGATATCAGCTTCTACAGTAAAATATTATAATGTAATTTTTATATTACTATTTATTTAAAGTGAGTAATTTTACTGTAATTATTACTGTAAAAATTCCGGTTTAGCAGATCTTTTTGTTCCGTAACGTGTTCCGGTTAAATTGGACTTTGCGATAGAAAGTACTCACACCTTCAAGGCCAATACTTTTTAACGTAATTTGATGCTGAAACTTTTGCAGTGCAATATTGTTTAATGTCGATTTATTAACTATTTTTTTATCCCGTAAGAAGAATGGTTTTTCAGTTAGTAAAATGGCAAATTTAAGATATTTAATTATCTAAGCAATTTAATTCGAAATTGTATGTTTATCAACAAATGCATGCAAAGTAATAATTTAAATTATATGTATGGAAAACATAAAATAAAACAGCAAGATTATGATCCTTTTGATTTTTAATTAAGCAAGATTGCATTTGAAGATACAAAAACATCATCGCAAAAATACAAATGGTATACAGTTTCATCATTCTTAATTGAAGTGCAGAAAAGCATTCTAAAATAAAAATAGTAAGCCTTTTCTTGTCTAATTTAAAGAAATATTCCTTCGAAAATGGGCGTATTTTCAAAAATTAACGTTTCTGTTTATGTACCTCCTACATAAATGGTAAATGAGTGGGTGCTGAGAAGTTCAAACATGCATTAAGATGTTAAGTTGTATAATTAATAGCCAATTATAGGAATCGCTTACATGCAAATTAAGTTCTGCTTAATAAACGTAAATTTCCTTAGGGACACTCGGAGTTAATTATATGACTAGCAAGCCTGATTATTGATAAGTTTCATTTCCTCTAACTTTAAGGTTTCTCAAACCATTCCATCACCAAGAAAACGATCACGTATTAACTTGATCGTCTTGAGATTTAAAGTATGTGGCTAAAATATTTGAATTAATTAATAAAAGAGATTAAATACATTAAGTACTATAAGAACATTCAAAGTTAAAGTGCCCAAGCGTACTGTAAGATCTGTGGTGTACTATCTCTCCGAATTTGATGCTGAATAACCTAAAGAATTCTGTGGAAGAACACATGTTTTCAAGTCAACACTCAATCGAGCTTCTATATACAATTTAAAGACTGCAAATAAATTTAAAGTTTTTATTATCATAAAAGTTTACACCATTCTCACGCGCTTTCACACCATAGGTTGATTATTTTCACTTCTAAAACACCACTGCTGGCGAGCTTTAGAATGTTTTTACAGTAGAGATTGTCTGTAGAATGTTATTAAGGACGTAGGACTGCATTGTTAGTTTTTTAGACTTAGTAAACTGTATTAAAATTTTTTTTATAATGTATAATTTCTATACGTTTCCTAGTTCGAACTTGTCTTAATATTCTCTATGTGCCACGCATATGTTTGATTGCTTGACTGACAAACTAATTTTATTTTCAGAATAAGCAAATATGCATTGACATTAGAAAGAACTTAATGTGTTTGAAAAGTGAACATTTTCATATGAAGGTAAAACCTTGAGTTCAGCTTAGCATAAATGAGGTACAGCATCTCTTCCAAAAAAACACTTTGATAACTTTTGATGTAATGAACAGATTTTTACATACTGAGACTTATTCTTAGTAGTTAGAGAGCTTAACCTTCAATATAATGATGAAATAATTCAAACAATATTTTATAGTTCAAAGTTAAACCCAAAATCATACTTTTTCTGCAAAAATATACCGTTTTTGGACAGATTTGGACAGATTGTGGGTACCCGTAAACTGGAAAAACTTGGTCATAATAATTTGAGCAACAAGGTGGTTGAAAATTTTGGTTTCTTTGTTTTATTTTCACTTTTTGCGTCTTTGACAAGAGGACACATTTTTAACAAATATTTGTTTCTCCAGAATTATTTGACCAAATATCTTCGTATTTCGAATTTTGTCATTTAAAGTTATGTTGATAAAATTAGCGTAAACATTTGCATACTATACTGAATTGAAAGTTGAAAAAGCACCGTACGATTGAAAAAAAACAACGTAAGTGCATTGCTATAGATTTTGAGTAAATTTGATTGACAATTATTTTCTTTCCATTGCTAATGGTATGAACGCTAAAATTAAATTTCAAAAAAGCGATCAAAGAAATTTTTTTTTCACAATAAGTAGTTTGTCATACAAAGATGCTAAATATCTAAAAATCTCAATTTTGAATATTTTGTCGCTTATGTTGCATTTTCTATTGTACAGCAGTATGCACCCGGTAATTCAGATCATTAAAAATAAAATAATAGATAATATTGAACTATTTTATGTAGAAAAAAAAACTTTTTAGCATGAAATTAGTGAATTTGCAATAAAAAAATAATTAATTTTAAATTTCTCAAAATTAGTTTTCTTTTATTACCTTTTGTGCACGGCAAAATATACGAAAAGAGAAATTTATTCAACTCTAAGAAAAAAATGTTTGATCAAAACAATCCTTATATGGGAAAATGTACCATGTGTCTGGATCTATGGAAACATCAAAAAAGCTCGGTAATTACTATCGAAGAGCTTTGATAATGATTTTGGAAAAGTAAACTATAAAATACTGTTTTATAGTTTTTATAGCTCGTTTTATTACCAAAATTATATATTTTTTTCAGAAATGTCATTACAATGCACTACGGAAATTTTACGAGAATATTTTTCTCGATGTAAAATGCTCAAATATTTAATTTATTTTACATTTCGCATGCTTGATTTCTATATTTTAGCTTTGTTATTAATTCTCTTACTACTAGTTTTGCTTCAAATTGAATTTTATTCAATAACCTACTGTTCTTCAGATAACAATTTTTTTATTTGTTTGAATAGTTTATTTATTCAACCACACAAAATATACTCTTTCTCTGCTGGTATTGCTTTGTAATTAATAGGATAACATAAGAGAAAAACAATTTTATTGCCGATTTATTCAAGCAAAACGTGGATTTTTGTCTGGGGAATATTATGAAGTTTAATGCTTCGATTAATTCTAATTCTTTTTCCGTTTACGTTACACGCTATTTTAAACAGTTCTGTTTCATTGAAGAATTTATGTACAAAAAAATATTTTAACGTTTTTAGTATATTTTTCCACTAAAAGCTCAATATTTGTTATAATAATACAAGTATACGATGCTCTAAAATCATTTTTAAATGTTTTTTAAATTATTGTTTTTAAAGTTTGTTGATTAATTTTCGTCTGAATAGAAATCTTTTTAAGTATATTCTTTTTGCAATATTTTGACGTGATATTAATTTTATTTATGTAGGAAGATTTTACAGTTGGAGTTCGCATAAGAAGTTAAGACTTTCAGTTTGGTTAGATTAAATTGAATTGAACAGTGGTTTACGAATTTGCTTTTGAAATGTAGTCTGTGGACAACAATTCGAATTTTATGGATCATAATATCCTTAAAAAAATTCAAATCGATTTAAAAACTGATCGCTCAGAGATTTTTTTTTAAAATTTATTTTTAATGTAATTCTATTCCTTTAAATTGAAACAAAATTACGTTTAAAAATCAATCAAACAGTTCCATGATTGTTTTTACATTTATTCCATAGATCAAGTTAAATACAGTCATAATGATTTTAATTCTGTTTTATATGTTACTGCAAAGAAAGAAATACTGGGACTGTATACAATGCTGGTAATATAGTACCGTGATTGTTTTTACATTTATTCCTTTGCTCAAGTTAAATACAGTCATAATGATTTGAATTCTGATTCTGTTCTATATGTTACTGCAAAGAAGGAAATACTGGGACTGTATACAATGCTGGTAATATAGTACCGTGATTGTTTTTACACTTATTCCTTTGCTCAAGTTAAATACAGTCATAATGATTTTAATTCTGTTTTATATGTTACTGCAAAGAAAGAAATACTGGGTTTGTATACAACGCTGATAATATAGTACCATGATTGTTGTATTCCTTTGCTCAAGTGAAATACAGTCATAATGATTTCAATTATGTTTTATATGTTACTGCAACGAAAGAAATACTGGGACTGTATACAATGCTGATAATATAGTACCGTGATTGTTTTTACATTTATTCCTTCGCTCAAGTTAAATACAGTCATAATAATTTCAGTTCTGTTTTATATGTTACTGCAACGAAGGAAATACTGGGACTGTATACAATGCTGATAATATAGTACCGTGATTGTTTTTACATTTATTCCTTTGCTCAAGTTAAATACAGTCATAATAATTTCAGTTCTGTTTTATATGTTACTGCAACGAAGGAAATACTGGGACTGTATACAATGCTGATAATATAGTACCGTGATTGTTTTTACATTTATTCCTTCGCTCAAGTTAAATACAGTCATAATAATTTCAGTTCTGTTTTATATGTTACTGCAACGAAAGAAATACTGGGACTGTATACAATGCTGATAATATAGTACCGTGATTGTTTTTACATTTATTCCTTTGCTCAAGTTAAATATAGTCATAATGATTTTAATTCTGTTTTATATGTTACTGCAACGAAGGAAATACTGGGACTGTATACAATGCCGGTAAGATAGTAAGGTTAAATGAATTTAAAATCACTGACAAAGAATTCCTAATTTCCTTTAAAAATGAATGAAAGAGTTCACGATTAAAGAAAAATAACATATTTTTGTTCAGCAAGTATATTTTCTTACTAAAACTTTATTGTATGTGCATAAAAGATTAGGATGTTGGAAATAGCGAAAAATGACTCCCACTTTCCTGCTGCGTGTTTATCTCAGTTAATCCATTTCTTCTTAAAAATACATGAATATTATTAAGAATTTATGATTTTCTCAGTAAACAAAGCAAAATAATAATCTATTTTCTGAACTTATAAGTTAATTTCATCTAATAGTAAAAATAATAATCCAGTTGGAAATACCGAAAAATGACCCACACTTTTCTGCTGCATGTTTATCTCAGTTAATCCAGTTCTTCTCAAAAATACATGAATATTGTTAAGAATTTATGATTTTCTCAGTAAACAAAACGAATTATGAATCTATTTTCTGAACTTATAAGTTACTTTCATCTAATAGTAAAAATAATAATAATTATTAAAAGTATGAACCAACAGTGCCTCATTCATTACCGGTTTGTCATTTAGCAATGTATATAAGGCCTAGGTAAATTTGTGATAGGTTTCATTTCGTACTTCGCCAACTGCTTTTCAGCATTGCAAAAAATTCCAGATTTCCAGCTTTGCTGATTACATATGCAAGAAAAATATACGAAATGAATTAATTTTAGTGTCACTCATATTTGATTATAATAAATGAAATAATGTTTCAACAAATGGTAGTTGGCAAAGAACAATGGTAGAGAGTGGTAAACTAATTGTCTTGTTAATGGACTTATAGACAAGAAAGTTGTTTTCTTTTATTGAAAACGTGCAACTGCCATTTAGTGTATTATATTACTGCTCAGATTAAAACAGATAAGACTGACAAAATAGCCGCTATAATATGCAGCAATAGTTATCACTGAGATGGGCACAGTAGGCCTTGGCCCTCTATGGGCTGTCGCGCCACTGAGTTCAGTTATCACTAATACGAATTAATTTTTTCTTTATATTTTTCTTTTATTTATTTTTTCAAATTCATAATCTTGCAATACATTTGCAATATTATATTTTTCTTGCAATAATTATCTTTTTCAGTTTATAATTACACTCAATTATTTTGTCTTGTTTTAATACTTTGGCACATACTAGTACTATGCACCGTAGAAACTGTGCAGTAGCGCTTATCTGAATTTGATGACAAATTCTGAAGCTTGTGTAAATGATTACTTTAGTTCAAGTTAAAAACCTAATATAGAGTTCTTATACACTTCAAAGGGAGTTAAATCTTACCACCGATAATTGATAAATTTCACACCAATCTGCAGCTCGTTGGTGAAAAAAGTTGTGCTTTTTGGAGCTCCGTAAATTCAGTGAATAATTAGTGTATATTTAAATTATTTAACTAAATTCTTGAGTGAAATGATGGTAGAACATGCATTAAACGTATAAAAAATGATTTTGTACCATTATTGGAATTTTAAGGCGAGTATAATTGTGCAATTTCAAGATAGTGACAATATGTCAGCTAAGATGGCAATTTTTTTACATGAAGTGCTCTGGTGAAATATTGTGAGATTTAAAAGACACACTGGTCATTGCCTATTAAATACCAAGAAAGTTTCAATCATCTGTACTGATTGATAAAAAATATTGTTTGTGGTTGGTTATTTGCCAAAGGAATTTAAATCTTCCATTTGGATTGATTTGATGAACTTCTCATATAAACTGTTATTAAATGCATATGTTTTTAGCTGTATGTAATAAAGATATTTGTTTTCTCATAAGATTTACATTAAATTGTTAGTTGTATAAAATAATTTTATAATATTTAAATTCTATTCACTTCAGTTTTGTACGAATTCATGTTAATATTCTCCTTGTGCTGCAGCTATGTTTGATTAACAAAATAATTTTATTTCAAGAAATATTAAATATAAGAATTCTAAAATTATAATTCTTGCTTTATATTGTTTTATGAAAGTAACTTTATTGATATTTATTTGCATCATATCTAACTGCAATTCAGAATTTCAGTGTTGTCGAATAACAAATAGTGGCGGCTACTTTAACTAAAAAGAATATTCAAGGTGTTTCACTGCAATCAGAACTATCTTTGGTTTCGATGTAACGCACACTCTTAAAATGAAAGAGTGATTTCCTCTTCTCAAAAAAGAGTTAAATTTTTTAAAACTCATCTTGAGTGAAATACGCTCTTATTTGAGCGAAATTTTTGCTTTGCGTTTACTCAAACTTGAGTGGTATTTATTTAAGCAATATTTGAGTGCTTTTAGCTCAAACTTGAGTTATTTATTTATTATTTAATTGTGTGCTAGCTATAAGCTGGAATTTCTATCGTTTTATTTTTAAAAAAATATGATAATAAATTTAAATGAAATTGTTATGTTCTGTGATCTAAATAGATTGTGCCTCCACTTTTATTTTGCGTTTGCGGCATAACTACCACTACGAAAAATAAACATCGATTCACTGGTATATAAAACATGCTAACTTGATTCAATCATGAGGTACCTTTCGGTAGATGAGGTTGGCATTGTCGATAACTCCTCCCCCACATTCGTGACCTTCGGATGTGATTTAAACACGCAGTAACGCCCACTTCGATCTGGTAACGCCTACTTCAATGGAAGTTCCACATTGAACAGTGTGATTAAAATATATTCACTTAAATGATGCTAATTATGAATAAAAAATGATTGAAAGTCACATAAATTCAAGTTAAAAGGACCCAATCAAGTGATACATTTAATCACTCAAACTCGAGTGAAAATCACTCAAGTGTGAGTGAAAACGATCCACTCAAGTAATACTGAAAATCACTCAAACTCAAGTTTGAGTGAAATTTTTCTCACTCAAACTTGAGCTATTTCCATATAACTCTTTCACTTGAGTGATTTTAACTCAAGAAGAGAAGGCGGCTTTTTTCTAGAGGAAAGAGCTAAATAGCACTCAAGTTGAGTTATTTTCTCTCGTTCATTTTAAGAGAGCAATGCTTAGTGAAACACCACTTCAGTCTGAAGTAGTTGGCATAGTTTTTGTATTCAGAGTATGGAGATTTCTTAAAATGTAGATAATGTATTATAAGATGTTATTTATAATTTTTAAAGGAGCTGGCGTTTGCAATTTTATGCTTATGGTATAGCAATTGACCCATAATTATGCAGAATGAAAAGTAATAAATTAATAATTTCCATACAGAATCAAAAACTGTCAACAAACAAATTAAAATGAATTGTCAAATGCCACATAAATTGATCACAAATGCATTATTTAATATGCTATTAAATTAAACTTTGTTTAATGCTCAATTCATTTCTAATAAAATATTCCGTACGAATTATCCTTAGAAATACTCTAAATTGTTGCATACTAAAACTTTGTTCTCAAAAGATCGTGTTCTCTGTTTGATAGTGACATTCTTATTATTCGAGCGTAAAAAGCGATTCCCAAAACGGGCCATAGGTCATATTCTAAAACGACAAATCGGTTTGCTTCGTTAAGCTTTTTGGTAGTTTGAAGAAAACTCAGTCGGTTGAGTAGAAAAGTTAAGTTATTCGCTGAGTTGAGTCGCTTGAGTTAAGTTATTCGCTTCGTTACTTAAAATAGAAACCGTAAGCAAAATTAATCTTGGGATCGCTAAAACCAGGAATGCAAATGAAAAAATAGATAAAAATAGATACTTTTATTGTTACGCTGCATTATTTTAAAAGCCAAAGCATTGTTTCATGCAAACTGCATTGGTTTGAGAAAGATTATATATCTATGTTCAAAATTTATTATTCAGTAAAGCAATTTTCGCAATTTTCACTTTAAACTTACATTAATAAATTGAGAATTTCACTGAAATTTTTTTTATACATAAGGTATCCTTTTTAAAACTGGCCATATTCTAACACGTCGAATCGGCTTACTTCGTTAAGAGTTGGCAAATGCAACTTTTTGCTTATGGTATGGCAATTGACCCATTTTTTTTCAGATTAAAAATTAATTAATTGATAAATAAATAATTAATAATTTTTTTTACCGAATCAAAAATTGTCAAAGAACAAGCAAAAATAATTCGATAAACGATAAATAAATTTAATACGAATGCATTATTTAGAGCAATATTAAATCAAACTTCGTTTTAAGCTTAATATATTTCTAATAAAATATTTCATACGAAAAATTTTTAACAATAAACTAAATTATTCCTTACTGAAAATTTTTTCTCTAAATATCGTGTTTTCTGTTTGATAGTGAAATTTTTTTTATTCGAGGGTAAAAATCGATTCCCAAAAGGGGCCATAGGTCATATTCTAAAATGACGAATCGATTTGCTTCGCAAGTTTTTTGGTATTTCTAAGAAAACACAGTCGTTTGAGTAAAAAAACTATTAAGTTATTCACTTTGTTATTTAAAATGGAAACCGTAAACAAAATTAATTTTTTGATCTCTAAAATCAGGAATGCAAATGAAAAACGAGATAAAAATAGATACTTTTATTGTTATGATGCATTGTTTTAAAAGCCAAAGCATTGTTGCATGTAAACTGCATTGGTTAACAAGAAATATATTATATCTATATTCAAAATTTATTTTTCAAATAGGAAATTTTCACAATTTTCTGTTTAAACTTATTAATAAATTGGGAAACTTACGGAATTTTTATTAACTAGCACAAAGTATCTTTTTTAAAACTGGCCATAGATGATATTCTAAAGTTTCAAATCGTTAAGCGTATGAGTATGTAACTTTAAATGCAATTTAGCAATTTTTTTAAAAATATATACTAATAAATTGAGAAATGTACGTAAATTTTTAAGGTATAATTTATAAGGTAATGAACTAGTAAATAGAAGGCAAGGTGACAATAATTTATAAGGTATCCATTCTAAAACAAGTCATAGGTCACATTCTAAAATGTCGAATCGGATTGCCCCGTTAAGCGGTTTGAAAATAGAAAGCGTAAGCATAATTTATCTTGGGGATTCTAAAATCCAAGAATACAAATGATACTTTCGATAGATGCTTTCATTGTTTTGCTGCAATACTTTGAAAATCAAAGCATTGTTGCAATGTGAAATTTCCATGTTTTGAAAACGTATTGGTACCAGGTAAATTAGTATACATTGGTTAATAGCAAAGGACATTTTTCTATCTTCACAATTTATTATACAAGAGTTTGTCTCACTCTCTTATAATACTGGGACCATTTGTGCTAGTGTCTTGATATTGGGACAGCGGGTGCAAAAGGTAGTTGTACTACTTAACTCAAGAGGTAATACTTATATTTTCACTTTAGTTCAAGCAGTGATTTCTATAAATTACTGAATTATTGATTCAGGAACAACCTGAACGGTTAACGAATCGACTAATTCATCTGGAGGTTAGGCTTAGTTATGAAGATTAGTATTGTTAATGCCACTGCGCGTGATTGCACTCTTAGCAAATTATTTTAAAATTGTCGATTCATTTCAATAAAAAAAATTTTTTTTTAGATAATTATTTTTATTAAGTTTCTGAATATTTACATTGTTAAAAGAAAATATGGTCAGTTTTCATAAGAAATAAATTTTAGCAATTTTTCTTTTATTGTTGAGTTAAGGACCAAAGCAGCCAATGAGGTTGGGAAGAATGATAGTGACTACCTTGTGCTTCCATTCACCCCATTTGTTGATGCGTTAGCAGAGTAAGCACAGTAGTGAGTGAAAGTGTTAACTCACATAAAGAAACTTGAAGATTTAAACATTTCTTTACTTCATACAGTACCATCTCGATACAGCGTACAACTGAAGATATTAACTATAAATACAGCTTAACAGAAATTTGGTACATCACCGGAAACAACAACAACACAGTGAAGTGACATAGTGAAGAGACAATACAAGAACACATGCTTACAACAATGCATGGTTTATATATAGATTCCATAATGATATGCACGGATGACGTCACTTACGTTATCTGAAAAGAAAATATCTGTTGCCAACACACGACCGAAACTCAATTCTGTTAATTCAATGTATTTAGAGGAGTAACAAACCACTCCAACATCATTCTTCTCATAACCGAGCTTTATGACTGAATTATAGTAGACATCAGACTCATAGTAGACATATAGACTCATAATAGACATCAGTAAGTTCGCCATAAGGCATAAATGTTTAAGATTATTCTGTTTTTTTTTTATCAATTATTGAAGGGATAATACCAGTAGTTTTTACTAACATTCAGCTGTGTTTGATAAAAATTGTTTGATTTATCCGTCTTTTGATAATAGAGGAGTGCAAGCGAAAGACTGAACTATATCACTTAGTTGAATAAATCAATCAATTGTCGCTTGTGCCATTCCTGTCTTCATTCACATCCCTATTTAATTTAGAAACGTATTCCTATTATTGCCTGAAATTCATTGATCATTGATGGATTTTCAGTCGACGGGTGAGTGAAATGGAGTCCACTTTAAATATCTATGTTAATTATTTTTTATTTATAGTGCTAGGTAATCTCCAGATGTATGACTTGCAAAGATTGCGTCCCCTAATGAATATTGCGAAAGTATATTGAAATCACGCGTTTATTTTGTTCATAATTACGCTTTTGATCTGTTTTTCTATAAGAATAAATAATTTAAATTTAAAGATAATTGGAAAAAAAAAGTTATGCACTGGAAAACTTTTAAATTAAATTTCATTAAAGTTTAATTAAATATCATTATTTTATTAGACTGCATATGATCGCAAGTTGAAAAGATAGCAATGTAACTTTTGCTTGATATTATTTAATGGCTTACTTATAACAATTTTGTGACAATATTCAAAAACTCCTATTTGTGATAGTTTGAAAAAATTAAGCATGATGGTAAAATTTGACTTCTCTTCATGAATCAATATAAATATAAAAATAGCTACTTTGATCTGCATGTTAAGATTGATTTTTTCCAATAATAGAGCATCATATAGTACATTCCTAAAAAATCAGCTACAGATATTTGTTAATCAAATAACTATAACTGTTTTATTTAAATAGAACCCTATTGTGAGTTTAAACTTATCTGCATTTAAAATTTTCTAATAAATGGAACATAAATGTCTGATTAAAGAATGCTGGTAAATACTTCATTAATGTGTAATATTCCCTTAATGTGTAATATTCCCTTAATGTGTAATATTCCCTTAATGTATAATGCTTTATTCTAATATCATACATAACATTTTTCACACCAAATCCTTCAAATGCTTATTAAGATTAAATTAGTTTTTACTTCATAAAATTTTCAACTCATAAGTTTTCGAAAAATACGCTGAAAATACACTTTCGAAAATATACGAATTAATGCACAGCATTCGATACATTTCCTTGCAATTTTATAATCTCCGAAATATCATATCTAACCTAATTAGAAAATAAAATAATACCCAAACAAATTCTGTCGGAATGATAAATCACTAGATTTTAATGATTCAATCATATTAAAATTCAAATTGAATTACGCGAACAATTATATAATGTCCACAGTGTAATGTTAAACAAATTATAAAGGTAACATTGGAGGACACTCTGAACCACATTTAACTATGCTCGGAGCCTGCGAACACTATTGCTGGTGTCTTGTGTATCTATCTAATTTCATTTTAAACTTCTCTACGTTTTAACTTGTATTGTTTTTATAAATTTTTAATTTAACAAGCATTGTTTTTATCAACTTTTAACTGATTGTTTTGATTCTTAACTTGTTCTGCCTTTTAACCTCTTTATCGAATTTTAACTTCTATATTTTATCACTGTTTTGCATGTTCCTGCAAAGTTTTAACATTTATTGGTTTTTGGGTGATTTTGTGTTTTTTTTTTATTTTTTTATTTAACCTTTTTACTACTTTATTATTTTATTTGGCTTTAACTTGTTTTATAGAATTGTACTGAACATTATTTTAGATATTCAGATTTTTATATTCACTGTTGATGTAACTTTTAGAGATTTACGTATTTCTAATGTATCATTTGTGTATGTATCAACTCTCGTATGCCCTAAAATAGGGCGGGGCGAGATAAGAATAAACTATATAATGTCCACAGAATTGATTATTTAAAAAAAAAATATGACATCATTCGTTACATCTTATTGTATTTTGCTAAATTATTTCTATTTAATTTTGTAAATATTTTTTAAAAAATGAACAGGAAACTTTTATTAACATATTAAGTTAACTGAAAATTCACATTGTCTTTTAAAATAATATGAATATATTATTAATCGAAATACACGGAGTTGTAATTGTTCCAGCTGGTTTCCGTTTTCAAAACCTAATAAGTTGAGGTGATTTAATTAGATTTGATGATGCTAGATTCTAAATAAATTGATTAAATTTTTTGTTACATCATTTACATCTTAGAGAATTTTGCTACATTAATTAATATTTAATTGACTTAATATGCGTTAAATTCGATACAGAGAAAAATTACGGTACTTTTAACCCAATTCAAACTTCATTAGCTCTTTAAATAATACAAAACCATTATTCGACGTAATGTATGGCGATGTAGTCCTTCCAGCCAGCTTTTTCAAAACTTAAGAGGTTAGTGAAATTCTTTTCAATTAAAGACGCATTTTTCTTTAATTAAATAGTTGGTTGAATGTAACTTGAAAGGAAATTAAATATTTAAAGAGAATAAGGTTAATCAATACAAATCTTAATTTAAGAATACCAAAATTAACAGTCTAAAGAGTTGTGGAATCAACATTAACGTAAACACCCACAGGCAGTAAATTATTTATTTTTAACAGTAAAGTAATAGTTGTTGTCATAGTGAAATCTCCGTAATTGAATCATTTATTTAAATCAATAAATTGTTATTTTCTAAATTATTTTTAATTTAACTTTATGTCAGATGTACTTTTAAACTCCATGTTAAGTTTCAGAGCTTAGATTAGGAAGACAAATTAGGTGAAAGAGTTTTACACTGTAAGAAATTCCAGATCAAATCCTATCAAAATTCCTTTTTACAGTAAAATTCATTTTTATTGTAAAATTTTATACCGTAATTTTTGTCTTAATATTTATTTAATTAGAATGATTTAGTAATTTTACAATAATAATACCTTTTAGAGTAGCTTTTACTGTAATATACTATGGTACATCAAATGCTTTGTTCCGTCAAAACTTTTTGGTGAAGAGAAATTTTATGGTTAAAAGTATCGGCACCCTGAGCGCCAGTACTTTTTACTGTAATTTGATCTTGGCATTGTTACAGTGTATTCTTAAAATTTCATTGCATTGTGTGTTTCATTGAATGTTTAAGTTACATAGCATTTTAAGAAAGATTTCGAGAGTGCAGAATATTCTACATTGAGAAAATAAATAAATGTCTAAACTACCAGAATATAGTAATATATACCTGGTTCTATGAGAACCACGAAAAGCTGGGTATTTTTATTTTTTTATAAAGTTTTGGTAATTATTTTGGTAAAGTAAACAATAAAATATGGTTTTGGAATATGTGATAACCTGTGGTAAATGTGATAAAATCTGATAATTTTGTCATGATATCTCAGAGCAGGGCATACAAATTATTTATTTGGTGAAATTTACTTTTAGTTTTGTTTTACTAAATGTGTGGTAATGAGAACTATAAGTTTAAAAACTGGAATTTCTCTTAAGCCGTTAAACCGCTGAAACCGGAAAAATATCAAATAAATGGTTTAATTGCTCTATATTATGATTTTATTTCCAGAATTATGGTTCTTTTTTTACCAGAAATATCACTGCAATTTAGTATTTTGAAGGATTTTTCTTTTCTTCAATGTTAAAGACAATACTCACGTTGGTTCTGTCCATAATGCTTCTGAGCAAGGAAATGAATAATCCTCATTAACGTTTATAAGTTGATTATTCGCTTTGTTGTTTTTATTTACGTTCAGAATTTAATTGAATTTTTCTTTATTCAGTATAAAAATTTATCAATAATTAAATTTGTCACGTAAAGAAATTTCAATGATGAATAACTGTTTTTCTTAATTTTAAATAACTGCGAATAAATGCGAATTTGAAAAACCATTGTTTGTAAGTGAGCCGTTATTTGGAAGATTTTATCCTTAACACAGAAAAAGACACTTTTATTTTAATCTGTATTTCGTAACCATAAACTACTATTAAAATGGCAAATATAATATTTTTGCTCATTTTAACCCAAATTAAAACAAAATAACGAAAAAAAGCATGAAAAATTAATAAAAATTCTGCGTCAAAGGCTAAGTACTTAGCCTTTAGAAAAATGCTGAAGATAATATCTTAAACATCTACACAGTTTTATTCTAATATCATCTATTCTTTTTAATAATATATTTATTTTACTAAAAGTGAAGAATTTTTCAAAAAGGAAGCTTAAATTTCATACTTTTTAAAGCCAGTTTCAGAAAGACTTGAAAAAATTCATTTGGTGCTAAAATTTCTGTTAACTAAGTAAAACTAATTCATATAGCTTGCATTTTGGATTTAATATCTCGGAAAATACAACATTTGATATTCTATTTATTTGATATGCTAATCTTCAATGAATTTCTCAAAAGTATAAAAAAGCACATATAATTCATGCATTTGTCGCAATGTTCTTAAGATTAATATTTCTATATTTAATACTTTTTACTTAACTTACAAACTAAGACTACATTTAATTTTTTTTTACTCTATTACTCTTTTAATGTAAATCCGATTTCACTTTATTTAATTAAATTTTAATTTCCAAAGTGTTTTTTTGGAAATAAATGTCATTTATAAAAGTAAGTATTAAATATTTTGTTAAATTCTACGCGAAAACACGAAATATGTTAGGGATAGGAATGAATAATAAAATAGGAATGAATAACGAAATAGGAATGAAAACAACAAATATTTATTATATCTCTTATTAAATACTTGGAGAAAAATTTTGATTAAATTACAGATTTTATAAATGTTAGTCTACAGGGATTAATAATTTCAACAACGTTTAATTAAACTTGAAGTTTTAAAAATCGATATAAAAATTGTTTATTCGAAATAAGTTCTGATTAAGCTTAATTAATTACTTTAAACTAACGTCAACACAATAAAAATAACTTAAAGGTAGATAGAAATGTTTATAATCAAAAATTAACACTATAAAAAACGTCTTTTTTAAATTTATTTGCACTAATTGCATAAACTGTAGAAACTGCTGATTTTCAGTTTTGCTTGTTTCTTAATAATTTAATAATACATTTATTTAATCCCTCGTGATTTTAAATAAAAAAAAATAGCATTATGTTTCATTTGACAAACATATTTTTGGGTCATTTTAAAAAAAAAAACTTGCATTTTTGATGTCCCATGGCTTTAAGTAATTTTAATTACTAAAATAACATTCCAATTAATCTTTTTAAGGATTTAAATTAATTTTCTAAATGATTTAATTAAATGTAGATGTACAGATAATAATATATTAAAAATAATGTCCGTGTAATGCCGTTTTTATACGTCAGACACAACTAAATTGCTATGTTCCAGAATTCTTTGTCTCTTATATAATTACAATTAAACCAAATGTGCATAAAAAATAATTTTTATTTGTCGAGTTTTAAAAAATTTTGATATACATGTAATATATAGTGTAGGTTATCTGATATTTTTAAAATTTCTTTTCAGTGGAAATTAAACAATTTAATGTTTTTCACACTACGAGTATTACACCAATTATTGTATTAAATTATTCATGTTGAGTTAATAAATATGGAATGTAATATTTTAAGATAAGGTAGCCATATAATAACTGTAATATTATTTTTATATTACATATATATAAAAACTGCAATATTATTTGCTTTATCCGAAGAAAATAAAGCTTATCAAGGTAAAGAATTTTATCTAAATTTGCCCTCTGTTACAAATGTAATTGTTGTAAGTTGATTGGTTAAATGTTCATTTGATATTTTTAAGAATAAGATTAAATCATACTTTTTAGTTTTGTATAAACTCTTCTTCTTTTCAATGAGACTTGTCCAACGAAATTGTTTTGTAATTTCTTTCCCTCTCTTACTCTGATCTTTTGTTACCATATGTATAGTAGTTAACTGTAAATACAGATTGTTTAATTAAAAAAATTAGTTTTACCAGTTTTTGTTTTGTAATTGTAGTACTTCTAATTTTTCTAATTAAACTATAAAAATCAGAAGAAAATTTTTTTGTCTTTTAGTTTTTTAGAATTATGTTTTTTTAGTTTGTTTGACTGAAGCAGAAGCAATGTAATTTTTTATAAGTTAACTTAAAATATAGAATATTAGATTTAACGAAAATTGATACTTTCTCAGATAGAAAAATAATTGAGGGGGAAAATTTATTTTATTTACAATAATAAAAATAATACTATTGAATAATTAATAATAAAAATTGGTAGAAGATTACTTATCAGTTAATCAGTATTACATTACTTATAACTGTTTTAGATAAGTTTTTTTTCATTAAAACCCTTTGGAACATTAGTAACTCAGAGGAATATAACGTAAATTCAAGAAATGCTTTATTTGATTTTTATTTTATGTTCCGAATCAAAAAGTGTAACGGTGTTATAAGTTTTATGTGCAAGAAACATTCCCACTGCAGCTGAAATTTTCATAAGCAGAAAATCAAAAACTTTGTTTATTTTAAATAAAATAAAATAATGGAAATTTGTAAAACCGTAACAGTTTTGTTGAGGTTTGAGTTCGAGATTAGTTAGATAGTTTGAGTTTCCTGTGCTGGCAACATCTTATTGTTTTTATATTCTTTTTTATGTAAATAAAGTTAAGTTTTCAGTTTGTTCTACGTGACTTTCAGTCTGATTTGCTCTCAACAAAATCCAACATTTGGTGCCGAAATAATTCGGTAAGTCATACTGAACCTTTTATAATTACTTTCGTCAAAAATCTAAATTGGAATGGCTACCGGTAGTGAAAAACTTGTAATATTTAAACGCAAACGAACAACGCTACGTACCGCCATTACGAAACTAACGACGAAATTGAACGATGCTGCTAGTACACAAACTGAAAAAGAATACAACATTGAACGTTTACAAGATAAAATTAAAGAATTAACATTGGCAGACGATGAAATACATAATTTTTTAAATGATGAAGAATATCAGGAAGACATAATAGAATGCGAAAGATACACAGAAAATGCTCATTTGGCGTTATTTAATTTCAAAAGAACAGCGAATCGGAACACGAATTCAATTTCTGAAACATCGCCAACAGCTGCCAATATAAATAATTTTTCAGCTTCGCCTTCAAATGTTACAGTAAAGTTGCCTACAATAAAAATAAATACGTTTTACGGCGAAATTGAGGAATTCCATAGTTTTTGGGAGCGTTTTGAAAACTGTATCGACAAAAACGAAAATTTATCGCTGATTGACAAGCATGTTTTTTTGCGGGGATATTTAGATGGAGAAGCAAAACGAATAGTTGATGGAATTAATATAACTGCAGAAACATATGCAACAACAAAGAATATTTTGAAATCGAAATATGGCGATAAAGATAAAATAATACAGGCTCATCTCGATTATTTAGAAAACCTAAAACGTGTCAAAAATCACTCTCCAGCAGCAATAAATGAGTTATATATTGATTGTAATCGAAGAATACAGGCTTTAGATGCTTTAGGAGAAAAAACTCAATCATACGGAAGAATTTTGGCTCCTAAAATACTTCGTGCTTTTCCTCATGAAATCTGTCGTAACTGGATTGTACACGCCAAACGTGAAAATTTTGGTGAAAGCGATATTTCAAAATTAATGAAATTTTTATCAGAAGAGGTCGAGGGATCAATTACTGCAAGTAATATTAAAGGTTCACTTGCTCCAGACTATCCTATTAAATCCTCCTTAGAAAATTTTAGCGTGAACTCTAAATCAGTTACCAAAAGTAAAATAATGTCACCATTTTGTCCTTTCTGTGAAACTGTCGGACATTGGCCTCAACAGTGCAATGTTGTAACGGACATAGACGCGCGCATACAGAAATTGAAGACTAGTAATAGATGTTTTTTGTGCACTAACCGAGGACATAACAAAAAAAATTGCCCTCGTAGAGAAAAATTTGTCTGTTCCAAATGCAAGAGAAAACACCATACATCAATATGCAAACCTCTAACCAATGAGCAGCCTATGGCTACATCTACAAACAAAATTGATGTATCGTCTTCCAGTTTCGTTCATTTGCAAACTGCACGAGTTTTCATAACTGGGCCCACTGGCATTACAAAACTGATACGTTGTCTATTGGATGGTGGAAGTCAATCTAGTTTCGTTTCTTCTAATCTTGTGGATACTTTAAAACTTCCAGTAATTTCAACCAGACATTTGGACATTCAAGCCTTCGAATCCCCAGCTAATGTTGGCTACATGCGAAGACAAGTCAAATTTCAGTTATCAAGTATCTGGGACAAATCTAAAGTTAATGTTACTGCATTTGAAAGCTCCAACAAATATGCATCACACCTACCTTCATCAACGGATGTTTCACTCTTTGCTAAAAACAAGCGAATGAAACTTGCTGATCCAGATGATTCATTGTCGAACTTACCAATTGAGATTTTAATCGGTGCAGATTACTACTGGATTGTTATGAATTCTGAAGCTCCAGTCAGGTTGTCGGATTCTCTGGCATTGGTCCCATCAAGTTTTGGTTGGGTACTTAGTGGAACTCGATCCCACGCAACAGTTTCCTTCATTTCAACGGTTCATAATGTTGATGTGGATACTTCAACTCAGGAATTAGATAATGTGGTACGAAATTTCTGGAACTTAGAGAGCATTGGCATACAACCAACACAAGAAAAAATAAGTCCTCACAACTCTGAACTCTTGACGAACTTTCATCAATCTTTTGAAATCATCGATGGTAGAAGAGTTGTAAAATTGCCTTGGAAACCAGAAGTTCAACTTTCGTCGAACAATTATGAAGTCGCAATTCAACGATTTAAATATTTAACAAGGAAAATGCATGCAAATTCAGAATTCAAAGAAAAATATATTGAGCACATGCAAGATTACATTGATAAAAAACACGTTGAAGTTGTCTCAGAAACACATAATGAAGAACGTTTATATTACTTGCCCCATCACGCAGTAAAGAAAATCACAAATGGAGAAACTAAGTGGCGTATAGTTTTTGATGCATCTTCACATTCTCCAGGTCACCCATCTTTGAACGACGCTCTTGAAGTAGGACCAAATCTTCTTCCTGATATCTTAGCCACATTGTTGAGATTTCGACTTTCTAAAATAGCAATCACTAGTGATGGGCGACAAGCATTTCTGCAGCTGATTCTAGCAGAAGAAGACAGAGATGCAACACGATTTATTTGGTACAATACTACATATACTCCTGATGGGAAACTCTGCACTGAAGATAAAATTGTAACCTATCGATTCACACGTCTTCCATTTGGACTCGTCTCTAGTCCATTTTTATTAGCAGCTTCTCTTTGTGAATTGGCTACAAAACACAAACAAGCATATCCTACAGCAACTAGACACGTTGAGAATAACACCTATATGGATGATTTTGTAACCGGAACGTCTACGGATACTGAAGCTCTAATTCTTTACCAAGAACTGCAGAAACTTACATCACTTATTAGCCTACCATTAGATAAATGGACTACAAAATCTAAGATTTTGAAAGACATGTGGAAACAAGAAAACGTCTCGTTTAAGGATATCACGCAAGTCTTGGGTGTTAAATGGGATACTAACAGTGATGTCTTTCAAATTGATGTGCAGACAAAAATTGTTCAAGCATGTAAAGAACCAGTAACAAAACGCTTACTACTGAAGTTGATGTCAAAGTTTTACGATCCTCTAGGCTTGTTTGCTCCAGTTACAGTAGTTGTGAAGATATTGTTTCAAGATACATGGCTTAGTGGTATTCAGTGGGATGAACTATTACCTCCATCTGTAGCACAGCAGTGGCACAAGTGGATAAATGAATTACATTATCTGAATGAAATATGTATCCCAAGATGGATTGGCTTTTCCGAAAATTCCGACGTTACGATACATGTGTTTTGCGACGCTTCGGAACGTGCATATGGTGCTTGCTTGTACGCTCGTTATGCAGATGATATTTCTACAGAGATCCATCTCATTTGCAGTCGAAATAAACTAGCCCCAAGCAAAAGGGTCACCCTTCCGAGACTTGAATTGTTAGCTGCACTACTAGGATCTCGCCTACTCCAGATTTTTTGCAAGGAAACGAACATAAATTCCCACACTGCGATACTATGGAGCGATTCTACTGTAGCTTTAAGTTGGATAAAGGGAAATCCTAACCAGTGGAAAACATTTGTTTGCAACAGAACAACAGAAATCCTTCAAAACACTACTTCAGCACAATGGCGCCACTGTCCCGGTACAGATAACCCAGCGGATCATCTTACTCGTGGTACCTTTCCACCACAGTTATCAATTTTAGAATCTTGGTGGCATGGTCCGAAATGGCTAAAACATGATCCAGAAACTTGGCCTATCAAAGTTTTATCTACACGTACACAACCTTTAGTTGAAGCTGAATCACGAAAAACCAAATTTCAATCCTCCTACGTTGCAACTACAGAACCCATCATAGATATATCTCGTTATAGTTCTTATACGAAACTTCTTCGTGTGACTGCCTGGATACTACGTTTTGTATACAACTGTAAGACTCAGCAACGCATAGCTTATGAACTGAATTGTAATGAAATAGAGAAAGCTAAAAACTATTGGATACAGACTGTACAGAATCAATGTTTCTCAGCTGAAATAAATGCCTTAAAAGCTGAACGTCCCCTGCCGAAAAAATCCAAAATTTCCTGTTTCAATCCCTTTCTCGAAGATAATTATTTACGCCTTGGGGGAAGGCTGCAATTTTCAAACATTTCTTCTGACACTCGACACCCTTTATTGCTCGATGGTAAACACTATTTTGTCCACCTTTTGATCCAGCATACACACATACGACTCCACCACTTAGGTGTGCGTATAATCCTGTCCGAGTTACGTTCAACCTTCTGGATTTTAAGAGGACGTCAAGCTATAAAGCAAGTTATTCACAAATGCCTACCTTGCAAGCTGTCCAAAGCGAAATACGGAAAACAAATCGAAGCTCCTTTACCTCCTGAAAGAGTTGTACCTTCTGCTCCATTTACTACCACAGGAATTGATTTTGCTGGACCCGTGAATATTCGATGTTTGAAATCAAGAGACACAGCCTACATAACACTATTTACTTGTGCAACAACACGTGCATTACACATCGAACTTGTGTCGGATCTTACCACAGACAAATTTCTTTTGGCACTACAACGTTTTGTTGGCCGCAGAGGACTCCCACACACAATCTATACCGACAATGCTACCACTTTTCATGCAGCAAATAAGGACTTGATTCTATTATGGCAAGTTCTGTCATCAGCTAAAACTCAGCAATACTATGCCCAAAATGGCATAACTAGGAAATTTATCGCCCCACGAGTGGCTTGGTGGGGAGGCTGGTGGGAACGCCTAATAGGAGTTGTCAAGCGCAATCAGGACAATATCATTAACGTTCGAATTGGCGATATTGTACTTCCACAAGAAGATGTCCGACCACGTCACATGTGGAAGAAAGCTAGAGTGGTGAACTTGCATGAAGGACGAGACGGAAAAATAAGATCCTGTGAGCTGAGAGTTAATGGTCACAATATAACCCGTCCGGTAGCTCTGGTCATCCCCCTCGAGGTCGACCAGGGTGGGGAGGATGTTGAGGTTTGAGTTCGAGATTAGTTAGATAGTTTGAGTTTCCTGTGCTGGCAACATCTTATTGTTTTTATATTCTTTTTTATGTAAATAAAGTTAAGTTTTCAGTTTGTTCTACGTGACTTTCAGTCTGATTTGCTCTCAACAAAATCCAACAAGTTTCTACTTACAAGATTGTGTTTTAGTTTCATTATAAAAACTGAGAAAAAAATTTGGTCAAAACTACCAGAATATGGTAAAATTTTCATGCTCTTGGCTCTTTTAGAACACCAAAAAGCTCAGTAATTTTTATTGATTTCGGTAGTTTTCACTGCTTTGGTAATGATTTTGGTAAATTTAACAATAGATTTTTATAATATCTGATAAAATTTAGCAATTTTCACATGGTAGAGCTAGCATAAAAGTCATTTATTTAGTTAAATTTACTTTGCAGCTCTGTATTTTTTATTAAATGTGTGCTAATAAGAAATATAATTTTGAAAACCAGAATTTCCAATAAACCGTTACCACATGAGCGGAAAAATTACCAAATGAATGGTTTAAAAATGGTATAAATTTGTTTTATTAAAAAGAATGCGTTTTTTTTGTATTACCGAAAATGCTATTATGCAATGCAGAAATGCAATGCAGCAAATTTAACAGAATTTTTTTCTCTATGTGATAAATAATAGAAATAAAATTTTACCCGACATTGTAATAATTTTCTGTCAAAACGTATAAAAAATTAACATTTTATAAAATTGTACACAATTTAGTTTATGAATGAATATGTTAACTATTTGAGAAACGAAAAACTTTTTATTAAATTTTGACAGCTCATAAATTAAATTAAGGTATCTGACTAGTGCAAATACATGATATTGAGCAAAAATTTTTAAATTGAGTTTATTTCAAATTTAGAATTCCTGTACTCTTAGCCCTCAAAAACTATTTTAACTTTGTTTGCATTCCAACTATTAACAAAATTATAGTAGTTTCTGTGCAAGGTGATAAAAGTGGGTAGAGTAATGAATTTAAGTCTTATGAAGCTTTTATCTCAAAATCAGATTTTTTTGTTCACATTTTTCACCACCTTAAGCATAATATCTCATATCATTCCTAAAATAATTGTCTACAATTTTTCATGAGTGTTTATGATTGCAGCACACATGTTTGGAACAATAGACTAAGAGAAGAAAGTAGAATTTCACTTTTTATATATGTTTTTTGGCAAAGACACGGGTGGAAAGTTTAAAAAATTTGCTTTATTAACTGCATTGATCCCTAACTCAGTAGTAACTCATAGTTGATAGCCATCTAAATAAAATCCTCAAAGGAATTTTTGTTTCAGGTGATAGAAATTTTCTTATAGTGTTTAAAGTAAATGCAAAACATGCCTTATTTTTACCCAAAAATATTCATTTAAAAAAAGTAATAACAATATTATTTTGCTAATTAAGTATTTACATGTAATAAAATAAATAAACAAGTTTTTTTTTAAATTTTATACTAATATTTAAACAAAAGTTGTCATAACTAGTCGGATACCTTAAGTAAATAATATTTCACGTAATTCTTTTTTAAGTCTTTGAATAATATAAAATTTTGCTCATATTGTTGCATAGTTTAGTTAATATCAAATAAATAAATTTAAATTTTTTGACATTTTACGTATCAAATTAATTTTAGTACAAATTCATTAAGGCAAATATAAAAAACTAAACGAGCAATATTATATTCAAAATAAAGTTTCAAATAACATTACATCCAATATATATTCTTTATGGATAATGAATTCTTTCAGAAAGATAACATAAAAAGAATAAATGTAGATAAGCTTTTTAGATTTCATTTTGCATAAAACGAAGATTTAGGTTAAAACATTCCCAAAACATTTTCTACCAAGGATTTAATAATATACCTTACATTTCAATTTTATGCATATATATCTAATATTATAAAACGTTTTTTTTTGGAGAAAAATATGCATCGATTTAAACAGAACCACTTTTAAACAAAACTATAGCTATTTATTAGAAAAACCTCTTTTTCGATCCTTCCAATTTTCAGAGAATCCCAAGAGAGGCCTTAGAACGAATAAATGATTTTAGACTAGAAAATATTGTGTTCGACGATATGTATTTGAAACAAAAGTTTCGAGGGATTTATATCCATTGATCTCCTTTTCCAAGCATATCACGAACTTTTCCTGTTCTATCGAACAAAGGAGAAAGTTTCCTTTGGATAATCTAACTTATAATTGGATGGAAAAAAAATACAGAGAACGGGAAACTTTTAAAAACTTATTACATTTTCCTTTATTTATGCGGTGCTCTTTGCAAGTTATCTAAACTTTCTGTAATATGTTCCAATCGGATTACTGAATGGCTTCTCTTTATTAAAAATCTTCTCGATATAATAACAAAGAAAAGGAATTTAATTAGGTTTCTCTATAGCAGCTAGTTTAAAGAACATTCTTCAATTAATATAGGATTTACTTTTCTTAACCATCATGAAATAATTTATTTGGATATTATTTAAGAAAAAAATATCACTAGTGTTATAGAAGTGTTACGGATAGTTTTTAGATTCAGAAAACATATATAAAATTTAATCTAACTATTTCTAAGTAATTAGCTATAAATTACTTGCACTAGTGTTATATAAGTGTTACAGACAGTTTTTAGGATTCAGAAAACATGCAAAAAATACTTTTAAACTGTTTTGAAGTAATTAGCTTCGTATTATCAAACACTACATGGAAAAAACTATTCTGGTAAAATACTGATAAAATCTGGTACAATAATTGTTAGGTCATGGCATTTCTTGTAAACAATATGGTTAATAATGCTAAAATATACGGTGTTTAAGCAATTAATTTGTTTTCCGTTCATATGGTAAAGGTTCACCGGAAATTCAAGTTTTCAAAATTATAGATCTTATTGCGCCACATTTAGTAAGGAATACTCAACTGAAAAATTAATTTTTACGTAAAATGATTTTTATTCCATATTGCAAGGTTTCATGATGAAGTGGCAAATTTTGCCACATTTACCAAATTTTTCACTTCTTATTGAACCATAGTTTACTGTTTATTACCAAAGAGCTTGGATAAGAAATTTACCGAGCTTTCTGGTTTGGTCTTATGCTATTCTCAATAAAACTGTATAAGATTCAATAGTCAACAGGCTAGGAAAGAGTGAATACTTCATTGAACTTCACGCCAAACCTCCTGTTTTAGGAACATTCAATAGAATGAGAAGTATCACTTAATCATAATAAATTTTCTGAATTAGTTTCTAACTGGCAAAAAAATAATTTATTTATAAGGCAGTGATAGTGAACAATATTTTAAAGCATTTTGTTCAGACAAGAAGATATAAAAGAAAAAAAATCATTATATATATATATATATATATATATATATATATATATATATATATATATATATATATATATATATATATATATATATATATATATATATATATATATATATATATATATATATATATATATATATATTATGATTATCTTAAAGAGTATTTTTTTTAAAAAGCAAATTCATTACATTCCTTAGCATTTAAAAGAATTCGTGAATTCTTTTTTTCTAGTAAATTAATTCTATACAGTTATAATTAAATTTTGTATTCTAATGTGATGCTTTAATTTAGTTTTTTTGAAACATTTTATTCATGCATGTTAGAAATAAAAATCTCAATGTTAAAGCGAGCTTCTACTATGAGATTCAATTCGAAACGACATTGCAAATTTATTCAACCGTTAAAAAAGATTAAGTTCCAACTAAATAAACAAGTTGAGTTGTAAGCTTAGCGTCTTGAATTCATTTCACTTCATTTTAAGATTCACATACGATTTGGCTCTAGCTCAAGAAATTTCGTTTTGGAATTTAAACGCTAGTTTGAATAATAAAAAAATCTTTTTCAGAATAACCGTTTATCTAATAAATAATGAATAAATTAGAATTTTTGTTATTGTTTCAGCTGCCATATTGTTTCGGAAGAAAATGCAGTTCAAATACGTAATTATAGTCTTTGAAAAACCTCGGAATGCTTCATTATAATTGCAAGAAAAATAAATTTTATTTTACATCAAGTCAAGCGACATTTAGAAGAAATGTCACTTGAATGTGTTTACAGGTTGAGAAATAATGTATCAAAATTATTTTGAAGTAATTACTAAATAATGAATAATCAAAAACAAAATTTTTATCCATAATTACATCACTAAGTTCTATTCCTAATCCACACAAAATAATAATAAAAAAACTGTTGTCAGTAAAACGTTGCTTCAAGTCTTTTCTCCCAAATAGAAAAAAAATAATATCTGCTTTCTAAAAGGCTAAAATTAAAATATTGATTTCAAAAATTAAAATAAAAATTCCATTTTTTTAGTAATAAATTCTAAAGTAGTAAAATTGCAACAATGTTCCTTTTTGCCCTTTTCTCAAGATGATAATTCCCTTCCTGAATTAGAATTGTAACCAGAAATCGTTTGAAATCCTTAAAGCATCTAAAAAGATTTTTGATTTTTTTGACCAGTGACCCTTATCGCACATTTGGAAAAATCAAGAATATTATTAACAAATTTTTTTGCTCAAATTCGTATTTTTATCAATTTATTTCTTCGCAACCAAAAACAAATAGAAAAAAGTAATTATATAATTTTCTAGCCAAAATAACTAATTAACGAAAAAAAATTCAGCTTGATTTGCGGTTGATACTTCAAGTAATTACCTTGTTAATAAGTAAATAAATAATGCGAGAGATGAGGAAAGTAATTGTATGTGTGAGAAAATCAGTGATTAAACAAATGAAGAAATAGGTGAATTAAATAGTAAATAAGTAACGAGAGAGAAGAAAGGTATAAATTCTATATATGAGATATTCAATGAATAAACAAAGTAAAAAAGAGGGAATTAGTGAGTGAATAAATGATATGAGAGAAGAAGGAAAGCAACTCTATTTATGAGAGAAATAGTGAGTAAACAAATAAAGGAAACATTGAACTAGTGAGTAAATAAATTAGCAAAAATTATAAACCAATGATTTGTGGAATGGGATTTAATAAGAGCTACTTTTACAAATAATTTAGGACCGTATTTTTTCATGAAAAATGGAAAACACAATATAAAGTTTCATTAAAAACCGTGAATTTTCAAAATTAGAATTTTAATTAAAACTAGTGGGCTGCGCCCCCTGCACGCTAACTCTCGCCAACCCCCGAAAGTTGCTACGCAATCTTATATGGTTTGCTTCGCAAACCAAGCTCGCTTCGCTCGCTACTAACTTAGGTACATTGCAAATACACGAAAATTTTAAGAATTCAAAACAATCATTCAAATCCATATAACAGCTTTTTTTTAAAAAAAAAATTACATTTTTTTAGTAAATACTAAGTCTTTAAAATAAATTTGAATTCAAATAAATGACATGTAATTCGCTAAACCTATTAGAAATGTGCTATAGCATAAAATCTTAAAGCGTAACAGCACGACTGAGACTCATTTTTCGATGAATAACTAATAGCAATAATAAAACAAATAAATTCGTGATATAAATCAAAAATCGTCGAATGAATTCTAAATATATAAATTCGTGAAAAAAAGCGCTTTCGACAAAATACAAAAATCGAGATCTATCAACAAAGACTACTCACTTATGCCTAGACAAAGGTTATTTCAGTTTCCGTTTTTAAAAGCGCTATATGTTGAGCCACCTCAGCTAGATTTGGCATGTGACATTTTTATCGACAATCATTGGTCGATTTTCTAGCGTTACCATTCAAGGAGTTGTAATGAGGCTTTTTTTGTCGCCGTGTAAGAGAAATATATACATAGATAAATTATTAAGTATAAAAATTTGTGTTTTGATCGGAGTATTAGACCCATACAGGGTTAATTTTTCAAGTAATATAACACAGATATATTGGTATTGCATATAATTGGCTAATACAATATGTATGGTATAATAATTGAAAATTTTACAGTACTGGATCAGTAACTTAGTAGAACTCTAATTTTAGTTTATACATATATTGACTATGTATGTAGAAAAAAATTACAGTATTTCGTGTTTCAATATTTTTCACTTCGTGTTATTTGGATTATGTAAGTTTTAATAAATAATGTGTAATGACTTTATTATGAATGATAATTTAAAAAAATTTTTTTTTTCAGATATGTTCGTTTTGAATGTTATTGGTTAATACAAAATTTGTAGTATAATATTCGAAAATTGTACTGTTCTGAAACAATAACTTCGTAGAACATTAATTTAATTTATAGTTGTTTTAATGATCTATGATAGAAATATTTTTACTGTGCTTAGTTTTTAAATAATTTTCGTCGCTTATTTTTTTGGATTATGTTAGTTTTATTCAATAATAGCATATAAATTATTTGACTAACAAAAACTCAAGCGTAATCCAGATTTGCTTGGAGGCTAAAAACTAAACTCAGAAAAAAAAGCTTTTTGCACTGAATAGTTTATTAAATAATTAAATAACCTTTAAACTACACAAAAAAACTTTTTTGTTTGACAAGCATGTATGAAAATAGTTTTTTTAAATGCTTTTTTAAAAAGTAATTTCGACAACTTTCACTTTCTGCAATTAAACAAAGATGCGCTTAACGTGTAATTGGGCTAATTACTTGGTAAAAACACTCATTTTTATAAAAGCATATATCCTACTAACTAATCCTTTTTATCTTCATATTGATCTTATCTTTTTTATATCTTAGTTTCTGGAGACACTTATCGATATTAAAAACGTTTAAATATTAATAAAAACAGTTTCTCTCCAATGGAACATTAATGAAAAGGTAAGGATAGTTAGCTGTAAAATTTTTTGCGACTAATGTGATTTTTGAAAAAAATAAATCCAATTAAGGCTGCAAGAAAAGGAGATTACTAAAATTTTTTATGCTTTTAAAGCGTGGAATAAATTATGAGAAAACTACATCTGGATATATTTTTTACATTTGAGATCATGTAATATACAAAAAAAGCAACTATATACAAATTTATCTTTTCCTTCGTTTTATTATTTTATTAACTTTGGGTATTTTTGTTTATTTCACAATCTATTTTACATTTTTATTTTAGAATGAACTGGAAATATCTTACATAGCCTAGCTAAGTAGTTTATGTAAAATACAACTATAAATATGCATAATACAACTAAGAAAACTATTTGAATATTTATTTTTTACATTTGAAATCATTTGAAACAAAAAGAGCAGCTATGCACCAATTTATCTTTATATTTGCTTTATTAATATATTTACATTGGGTATTTTTGTTTGCTTTATAGTCTATTTTGCATTATTTTTTAAGAAAAGTGTTGAAATATATTGCATAGTTTAAATATGTAATTAATGTTCAATACAGCTATAAACCTGCATTAAACAACTAAAAATCAGTAGCTCACTTTCTATTGTATCTGTAGTTTATGTACAATATAATTATAAACATGCTCAAGACAACTAAAATAACTATATCTAAGTATCTGTTTTTACATTTGAGATTAAAACAAGCAGAGCAATTATACAATAATTTGTCTTTACATTTTTTATATTTTTATATTGGCATTGGGTATTTTTATTTGTTTCCTAGTCTGTGCCACATTATTATTTTAGAGTAATATTGAAATATCTTGCACAATTTGAATAGATAGTTTACATAAAATACAACTATAAACATATACAATACAACTAAAAAACTATATTGAATGCATTTATCATTATAATAGATCATTATTTACATTTTAGTTCATTTAATACGAAAAGGGCAACTATAAAATAAATTATCGTTACATTTGTTTTATTATTATATTTGTATCGGGTATTTTTGTTTATTTCAAAGTCGATTTTACATAATTATTTTAGAATAATATTGGCTATGCCTTGGTTAGCTTGAATTTGAAGATTCTGAACAATACAATTTTTTGTTTAAATTTAGCTCATAAAATGCGAAAACTTGTTCTTCGAAGGGAAAAAAACAAAAAAATCACTAAGAATATATTAATCGATACTATGAAGTCATCCAAAAAACTAAAATGCATATACTGAATCAAATAATAAAATTTTAAATGATTTTATTTTTTTTTAATTATTATTTGCTGCTCCATCCGCTATTTTACGTTGTTTTAGTAAGCAAATCATGTATTTACATGCTCACCCTATTAAATACAAGATTAACTGTTTTCAGTATTCAGCATCATTTATCATGATGTTATCGGTTTAAGGTTTGAAGGTTACATGAAGGTTTACTTTTAAAAAGTAATATTTATACAGCCAAATTAAAGCCTTAGCAGCAACTTCAAATAATGAATTTATTCTATAGTTTCTTATACTCTTTCTAATTTAAAACAGACTAAAATTTTTGCTGAATAAGAATTTGTTTTTGTACTCAGACAAAAAAGAACCCCCTTCCTAAATTAAGCAATTAAATTAAGACAAAAAGTATTACATTAACGAGGCTTTGGACTGATAATGTATTAGAGGCTTCTTGTCGGTATTCTTTCAATTCACATTTTTTTTTGTTTCAGTCCCAAAGAACAATGTTTTCGTTTAACTAAATTTTTAAAAAAGTAGTTGAAATTAATAAACTATCAGCAAGTCGGGAAAAATCATTTCATGTTTAAAAAAATATGTGTGCCTTATCGTAATGATTATATGTTTTTGAGTGACACAATGTTATTAAGAGAGGTCACAGTTAAGTGAAATTATGATATATTATTTAAAAGTGGAGATCACTAGTGAAGCAAACCTTTTGTTTAAACTTTGAGGTAGTTTATACTGATTGAAATTGAGATATTTTTAATGGCTGCATACTTTTTCAAAAATTTGAAGAATAATGTTCATGAATAATGATAGTCTGAATGATAGGGAAAATTTTTTTCTCAAATTCATATATTTTTTGCTGAACTATGAAACCAGTTTAAAAAAATCGTGTGAAGTTTAGTTTTTCGTATAACATAATAAAAGTACTAAACACCGTTAAAGGCAACAATATAGTATCTTATATTATTTTTTCAAAACTAATAATGTTTGAAAAAACTTTGAGTTGTAATGTATTAATTACATCTTTATAATTTTTAGTGGTGTAATTTTAAATGAAAAGAAAAATTGATAAAACTACAATTTAAAAATTTTATTTTTATATATTTTGTTTCTCAAAATATACTTAACTTTATTGTATTAATACATTTAAAACAATACTGTAGAAATATTGATGTCTTACAAATTTTTTCGATTACTTTCTCAATCACTGTGGATTTATAGTTACATAAAATGAAAAACCGTTATCGATTTTTTGTAAAATTGCTGATTTTTATAAACAATTTTGTACTTGTAAGGATTTCTATTCTTTTATATGATTTTTTTTTATAAATTATGCCTTATTTTCATTGCGAAATCTATCGACGAATTCCTTCATTTCTTTGTCCTTCTTGTTATGGTACAGTGAGCCGAAAGTTACCAAGGATGATCCATTTTTTTGACACATTGTAAGCATTTAAACACAATTTTTTAGATTTTCTGCCTACTATAAAGTCTAAAAATATAAGAAAGATAATTGGTTTGCAAAAGCATGAATAAAAGTAAAAATATTAAAAACTTACGGGCTGGCAAAAGCATAAATAAAATAAACACATAAAAAGATAAATTTAAATAATAAAAGCAGACGATAAAATTAGAACACCAGAAAGTTGCTGATTTTTTAGAATGAGTTTTGTGTGGAATTTGAGTTTTCATATATCCCGTTACGGGCACTTTATCTAGTTGTTTCATAATATTTTATCTATCCCGCTACGGGTGAGTTTCCTTATATTCCGTTACGGGTTTTTCTTGCTGTTTTTATGATCTTTTCACTATCCCGTTACGGGTAATTCATATTTGTTACTGTTTGTGTTGTCTGTTAATAAAAGTTTTTTTATAAAAAAACTGAACAGTTCTCTAATATAGCTTGATACGCTACACTACTCTTTGAGTTAAAAGTTCAACAAACTACAAAAGAAATATGGTATTAACTAATTATCCTTCAGTTCAAAGTGGTTTAATTTACGTGACAAAACCCATATTAAGCTTGCAGCAAATTTTCATGACATTGTGAGTCAGCGAGCTTAAAAAATAGATTAGAATATTCATTCCTTATAACAAATCTGTAAACATTTATTAAACAGTTCGATCTAAATTAATCAAGTTTGTGTTTATAATTTCTATTATTTTTTTAATTATATTGGAAATCGACAAAATTGTTTCAATACTTATTTTTCCAAACCTAACGAAAATAGGTAATGACACAGTACCCAAATGAAACATCAGTGGAGAGAATCTTTTTCGAAATAATTCTATTTCCGCATGAAGGAATGAACAGAACAGGAAATTATTTGTTTCCTAAAAGAAGAATTGGAAAACCATTTGATGTGGATTCCGCGGGAGGGTGGTGCTGTATAAAACCACACCGGAAATTAAGAGTAAAGGTGAAGAGTAGAAGAAGAAGCCGTATAGAACTAGTTTTGCTTTAAAGAAAACAACAAATTAAAAGTAAAGAACATAACACTCAAAATAATACTCATTTGAATGTTTTAGCAATTATATATATTGTACGGAGTGCTTTATCTTTAGTAGTAATGTTAAATCGCTTGTCGAAAATGGCTGAGTAATAGAGAATTGAGTTTCTTTTATTAAAGCACCGAGGAAACAATTTTCTTTGATACGACAAAAAGCTTTATAAAATAATTCGGAGAAGAACCTATGGGAATTTAATGTTAGACTATGTCAACCTTCGTCTATCAAAAGGTACCTCATGATGGAATCAAGTTAACATGTCTTATATAACTAGTGATTTGGTATTCAATATTTATAGTGGTAGTTACGCCGCATTATTCCCCTTCCAGAATTTTATCTGGAATAGAATTTGATGAACGAATACCACTAGTTGATTCATGCTGTTTACTTACATTAATTTTGATCATTATATTTTTGTTCTTCATTTTTTGTTTATAGTATTTCTCTTATTATTATTTATTTTCTTTATAGCATTTCGCTCATTATTTTTTTGTTCATTGATCGGGGGACTTTATTTACTTCACCGGATTATTTTTTTTTTCTTCTTTATAGCATTTCGATCATTATCTTTTGTTCATTGATCGGGGGACTTCATTTACTTCACCGGATTATTATTTTTTTTCTTTATAGCATTTCGATCCTTATTTTTTGTTCATTGATCGGGACACTTCATTTACTTCACCGGATTATTATTTTTTTTCTTTATAGCATTTCGATCATTATTTTTTTTTCATTGATCGGGGGACTTCATTTACTTCACCGGATTATTATTATTTTTCTTTGATCAGTGTATTTTTAAGTAAATCAACTGTTTAATGTGGACCATACATAGTTCATGTCACGTCCGGAGGTCACCATTGTGGGGATTTAATCTTAGACAATGCCAACCATCAACTTTCAAAAGGTACCTCATGATAGATGAGGGTTGACATAATCTAAAATTAATTTCCCTCAATATTAATTTCTCTTGAAACTAAATCATAAATAGAACTCATGTTTAAATAAGAAAAAAAGCTTAAGTAATGATAATAAAATATCAAATATTCGGAAAATTGAGAATGAAATGAACGAGAATTAATCAATGAATTGAAATAAATTTGTAGAGCATTGAATGAAATTTAATGGTCCCTTATTAAATGAGTTGCTTTAAGAATGAAATGACGACAAGTATGGTTTGCTGCTCTTTAATGAATAAATTTCAATGCTATAACTTTGAGAAAAAAATATACATTTCTTTTCAAAGTGATAAATTATAATTGGAACTGATATTTAAAAAGAAAGAAGAGCAATTTCGCTATAATAATGCATTCCTTTTACGTTTCTTTCATCATCGTTAAAATTTTATTAAATAAACTATCATTGACGTAGCCAGGATATTGTTCCTGAGAGGTAGTGAAATTTTCGACCCCAAAATCAAGAGAAATTAATCTTGCAAATGATCTCCTGAACCGTTTCTGCTCTCGTCTTGAAAAAGCAATTTTTTACTTTGATCTTAAAAATCTTTCAAAAATTTCAGTTAGATCACTTAGAAATGAAATTTTCTCATCTGGTAGGCTTTAGTTATTGTTTTAAAAGCAGTGAAATATATAAAGAACTTCCATTCAATTGTTAAAGCATTTAAAAACACGACGTATGGCAAAATGGCAACACGGAACAAATCAGTTTCAGCACCACGCTACTGCAAAAAGCTTAACTACAAGTTAGATTGATGAGTTTGTCGTTTTCTTTTATTATTTTTAATTAAAATAATGAACATCTTTCTCAATTGTTCAGTTATTTCAGTTTTTTCTATTTTTACAAAATACTTAGGTGTTAATTTTTTAAGGATGTCGTTGTTAATGAAGACAAAAGTACATTTCGAAAAATAAATTACAAATTAAATTAAACATTTAAACTTCTTACCATTTTTCTTGTTCTAAACTTAACATATGCATATGGATGACGACTTGTATTATTCCTCTTTTCAAACTAAAGAATAAATTCCAATAAATATTTCTAATGTAGATTTTTTTTTATAACTGAAATAAATTCATGACAGAAATAAATAAGCAGGAGTAAATAAGAATATGATAGATTTCTACTTAGGAGAAAGAATTTTGAAACACTAGTATAAAGTCACGCTGTTATTATTGAAATGAAATTATGAACATTATAAAACAATTTTATCGGTGTATTTTACTATGACTATGCTTAATAAGATAGTTAGCTATCTACTATTAGATTTATATTTGAAAAAGAAATTGTGATTTTTATGATATTCTGAACTCAAAATAAAATGTTTCGATAACGGAATAAAAAAATACGAGTAATTAACTTTTTAACAAAGACAAAAGAAAGAATACAGAAACTTACGAAAATAATAAAGAAAAGTAAGGGAAGAGATTTTCCTTCACAATAATTAGTTTAGGCATTTAGAATTTTATTATTGGTGTTATACATGTATTGCTGCTCTTTTTTTTTTCTTTTTGCGATTTCTCTGGTTTGGTATTATCTTTTTATTTTGCAAATGTTTCTCTGACTCTATATTATCCATTGATTTAAATTTTTTATTTCACTTTTTTATTAAGCTTAACTTGATTATGTGAGAAAGGATATTAGCATTATAAGATTTTTCAAAATTATAAAATAAGTATTTACTTTTTTTCACGAATAAGACATGGTAATACATTTATTTACTTTTATAGTCAAGGTAAGAATTTAGTTAATTGTTTTTTTCTCCAAAATGAATATAGTTCTTTAAAAAATTCAGACCTACGTTTTTTATATTAGTTAATCATAAAATACAAGTAAAATGAAATTAAAAGAATTATTTCAACAATTGACTTTATGTAATAAAAAATAACACTTATAATTAGTAAGTTAATATTCATAATTAAAATCTAATAAAAGGCACTGGGCCGGGATAGCATGGTTGGCAGGGCATTGAATTCATGTTTGTGAGAACGTGAGTTTGAACCCAGCCGGCCGAAGATTCTCCGTGTGTAAATGGTGACTGGTACACGTTAAACCTGTCAGGTCTCGAAGTATTGCATGTTCCCATAACAAATCAATACCTCTGGGGGTACTGAATTGATGATTGATCATTCTCTGGTTCATATCAAAATTACGATCTGTGGATGAATGAATGGATGAATGAATGGGTAATCCCTATAAGCGTGTGTGACGTATGGGTTGTGGCAGAAGTTGAATTCTTGGTCATAGATGGCACCACTGGAAAACAAGAACAATTGCACTTCTTCGGCCTTAATGGACGACGACGACGACAACAACAACAATAAAAGCCACTATTTTGAATTTTGTATCATTTATTGCACTAAATGGGAATTATAGAATAAAATATTCAGTTGGGACTATATATCGAATCAAATATTCAGAATGGGACTATAGAATAAAATATTCAGTTTGAATGGGACTCAATTCTCAGTCCCATTTACCAACTGATTTCAAAACATATACATTTTAGGGCGTGTTTTGTTTCCTTTATAATCTAAAATAGTAATTTATAATTCGCAAAACCGTGAACTGCCTAAAAAATTTGGTAAATCATATGTTTCGTTAAAAAAATTTAATCTCTAAAGTTTTTTTATGAAATTTTTTCTATAAGTCTTCAGCTAAATACCATTATCGTTAACTTAAAGCATGAAAACAATTTTGTGATTTTTTATACTATTTTGAATGTAAAGAATATTTTTTTCCATATATATGGTAATCTTTGCTATAAACTATTTGTTGTTGTTGTTTCTAACGTCACTTACCAATACCAGCAAGCCTGCCCAGTTCAACTAAGCGAATTTAGGGTTGAGGGTGCGTTTCTTGATTTTCGGTGCGTCACCTTTGGCCAAGAATAAGACTTCAGTCACACACACGCACATCACAGACTGTTTAAAAAGGTGGACCCATTCATCCACAGATCGTAATTTTGACCTGATTCAGAAAACGACCAATCTCCAATTAAGTTCTCCCAGAGGTATTGATTTGCTATGGGAACTTGGGGGACATTGTGACCCGGCAGATTTAACGGGCATTAGTCACCATTTAGGGAGCGGGGAGTCTTCGGTCTGTGGTGATCGAACTAACGATATCTTGGACATGGGTTAATTGCTCTACCAAACAGGCTCTTCCATCCCCATTAATTCAGCTCGCTTTATTGCAATAAATATATTTACAAGCAATCTGGCAATATGAATATTTACTTATATCCCTCCACGAGTAAATTAATTTAAAAAAAAATTTATTCACTAGTTGTCATATATTTGCATCGTTAATAACTAATTTAGAAAAGACATGCTTTTAATAACTAATAATTTTGTGTTATAAATTTTTGGTGAGGATACGCATATCGTTTGAAGAATATGACAATCTGTCATGGCTTGAATCAGGTGATTTATAAATTTCTGATGATGATACGCATTTTGTTTAATGAATATTTTGCGTGCAATGAAAATAGGCTCATGGTTTGTTTTCTGACACACTGTTAGTTTATCTACATTTTAAAGAAACATTGTGAATTACCCATTACTGCAAATTAGAATTAGTTCACCATACCTTTTTCGATATCCTAGAAATGGCATTTTAAGTCCACACCTTAAAATTGTAATAAAACACAAATAAATTTAAAAAGTAAAAATTAATTTAAGTTTCAGGTTTGTTTTTAAATTAAATAAACCTGATTAAATTTTTCTACAAAATGTCCAAGATGTGTTTAATTATGTAGTTAGTTTGCATCGTTTAATTATATTTCACAAATAATTTTTGCAATTAGTTTGTTATTTTTAATTACATTTCACGGAAAAATGCTTATTTTTAAAGAAATGTTGATTAGAAATTAAGTTTTGATTAATTAAATCTTTTGAAAACTGTTTCTTGTCAAGGAACGCGTAAACAATGATTGCAATTAATCATTTCTAAAAATGATGCACTTAACAAATACTAAAATCTTGAAACATTTAACCTGATCTGGTTTAATTAAATTCTTTCGTAAAAGTACAAGAGCCTTTATAAACGACAAATAGATTGGAATTTATCCAATTATTTTAAGCTTTATTTAATTAACTGTGAATTTTACACGAAAACGTTTATCACTCAAATGATTTTTCTGCGCCACATCAAAAAGAATTTCATGCTACGATTGTATTTACTTAAGCTTCTCTAATTACATTAAATCACCGGATTTAATGCCACAGTCTCTGAAATATGATTTTCTGAAATATATATTTGCTAATGACTTGCGTAATATGTTTAGTCGCATATCTGCGTGTTGCAAATTATTTATGATTAATTTTAGTGAAAAACTAAAATAGGAGCATTACACTTATTCTTATTTCAAAATAATTCTAAATTTAATTGTTGATTCAAGAAGTAAATTGTAGGATTCGCATGCAATACTTGTTTCGTTTAATTATATACATTATGTGTGAGTTTTTTTTAATTGCATAAGGAAAAAAATATTCTGGTAAAATTTACTGTATTGTATAGTAATGACATTTCTGGTTTAGAGAAAAGAGTTTGAGATAGAAAATTAAAAATATATGGTATTTAAATAATTTATTTGTAATTATTTCCTTCATATGATAATGCTTTACCGGATATTCCGGTTTTCAAAATTATAGTTCGTACTATCATACATTTAGTAAAAAATACAGAACTGAAGAGTAAATATAACTAAGTAAGCAACTTTTATGCAAAGCTGTAAGGTATCATGATAAATCACGATGATTTTACCGAAAATTCCAAATTTTATAACATATTAAAAGCTAATATTTCACTGTTAAGTTTACTAAACTTATTACCAAAGCGCTTTGATAAAAATTACCGAGCGTGTGCTTCCATAGAACCACAAACACGTTATATTTTACCATTACAATCTTACCATAGTTTTATCCATACTTTTTTGCTCAGTATTATTTATTTAAAATACATATGCAAATGAATGAAATGTGGTTAAAGCTAGGTTGCAATGTCATTTATTTCATTTTACTTTATTCTTTCATCGATATTTATGAGTTGATCTATATCAAATTTGAAGTGTTTAATGCTCAGCGTAATGATTGTTTCAAGCCTAACTTAAAAGACAAGTGAACTCCCTTACTTGAATTCACTACCTCGAAAAACAAAGCATCGAAATTATTTAGTACATTCTTTAATATTTGAGCTGCTAGAGTAATTTTAAATAATATCCAACAAACACAAACAGAAAACTACTTAAATCAGGAAAGTTCATTTCACTGCATGAATGTCCATTTTATAAAAAAAAATTTCATAATTAATAATTTAGGAAATAAAATATTAAATACATAATAATAATTTATTAAATTAGATTTAATGCAGCAGTGTAGTGTAATAAAGAAATTGCATCATTTATTTTAATAATCTCTATTTGATTTTTCATTAAACAACATTATTATAAAACTATAGTTTAAAAAATGAGAATGAAAAAATTAATAAAATTTCTTTACGAATATTTAGCGGCAAAATTATATTATCTTCGACATTTTACTGACAGTGTATGGTTTTAATATTCAAGATTCAATATTTTTCTGAAATCTCTGAAATTGTTTCCCCTTGAAGTTCAAATTGGTAGCCTTCACATGAAACAATCAATCAATCATTGAAATTAGGCTTGCGTATTAAATTTTAATTCTCCTGAGAAATTTATTGACTGTCATTGATCATTGAATAGCTCTAGGTGTGATGGATACCTCTGGTGGGCAGTGCCATCTATCGTCGGATGTCGTAATTGAATTTTAGTAGCAAAACTGAACTTAATAATATTAAATTGCATTAAATATCATCCCTTAGCAAAAAGGAAAGTGAAAATGCACAACATATTTTGCTTAATTAGTTTGTTAGTTTGAAAATTTCTAACACAAATTAAAAACGAACGAGAAAAAAAAATAACCAAAAAGAAAGTGTTGATATAAATATTTTTAATCGTTTAGTACAGTATACTGATACAATTTACAGAGATACATTACATAACCTTATAAAATAATAGAGCAAACAAAACTTGTAATGGGTTCTTAGCTTTAGCAGGTCATATAATATCTACCTAAACGGAATTTTAATGTTTAATGCTAGGTGTTTGGTTACCATAACTTATTAGTACATTTTTAATTTTGAAATGAAATGTTTTGATTTATATTTTTGCTGAATTATTAATCATGATTCAACAAAGTATATATGTGTTATTAAGAGTGATATTATTATTTTTAAGAGCAATATCATTATTTTTTCAGTATGCTATTATTATTTTTAGAAGACTATTACTATTTTTTAACAGGATTCTTATTATTTTTAAGAGCATTATTATTATTGCTTTTAAATTTAAGTAACGTTGAATAAACGATAAGTATTTTTAGTTTACAAATGTACATCAGTCCCTTAGTTATAATTAATAAAAATTAAGTAGAGAACCAAGTAATTGGAACTTAAAAGATACATATTACATAGATTTGCTGTTGTATTTTGATTACGTTAAGCAGTTATTTAAAGCAATATTATTATTAAATATTGTGTAAAAATAGTTTTATTTCTTATTTATAGTTGCCATTTCATTATTTTGCAAGTTTATTTTGTTTCTAATTTTAGTTCATTGTTTTAAATTTTTGATAATGAGAAAATAAATTCTTAAAATCTTAATTTGAAACGTGTAAAAAAAGTGCTGTGTAGTTTATGATGTATGTGAGGTAAGCGAAGATAGCTCCTTCGAGATACTAATATTTTATTAAACATATTTACATTTATATACAAGTTGGTTTGATTTACAAGAAGCATCATCACAGCAGGTGATGAGAGAAATACTGACAGGCTGTCATGTGCGTGCTGGTATTTATACAATTCTAATATGATGACGTCAGAACTCTTATTTCAGTTCACTTCAAAAATAAGTAAAAACACAATTGATTAAAGACAAACAGATAACAATATGAAATAAACTTGATTTTACGATGAGCGGCGAACCTATCACCACACAGTATCCCCCCAGTGACAAAGTCACGATACCAATAATGATTGTTTAAAAACAATCATAAAATACAAAGTAGTAAATTGAAATATATGTCTTAATTAGGAAAAAAAAATTAACTTGGAAGTTGGAATACAATTAATAGATACAAAATATTTAGATGCTTTTATATTCCATACTCTTTAACAAAATATTTTGGGAAATGCACACGGCGACCAGATTTTGTAACAATTTGCTTTTCTTCCTTTGATGGAGATAATTGCTTTTCGACTATTGGAATTTTATTTATTTTTAATTTCTCAGAAATTTGAAAAGCTGGTTTAATTCTATCTATTGAGACAGTTATTTTCTTACCATGAAAATCAATAATTAAGGTTTTATCAGAACGTTCAATTACCCGGTGTGGTCCGGTGTATGCAGGTGATAGTGGAGGACGAATTTTATCTACTTTTAAAAATATATGAGAACAAGATTTTAAATTAGGATTAATATAGAACTTATTTTTACTGTGTGCTGATGCTGGTACAGGACTTAATTTTCTCATTGCGGCCATTAAATTTGTGACATAATTTTCTGTTACTGGTGGAGATAAAGAATTTGCGTTTAAAAGATCCGAAGGTAGACGTAAGGAAGTACCATAAACAAGTTGTGCACAAGTTGCATTAATATCAGCTTTTAAAGCTGTGCGAATACCTAATAAAACAATTGGTAAAATTTCGGTCCATTTATTATTTTCCTGTGCTATTATAGAACTTTTAAGTTGTCTATGAAATCGTTCTATCATTCCATTACTTTGCGCGTGATATGAAGTAGTATGGATGTGGTTACTGCCTAAGATATTAGTGAGATTTCGAAAAAGAGTTGATTCAAAATTTCGGCCTTGATCGGTAGTTATAGTAACGGGAGTGCCAAATCTAGAGATCCAACCGTAAATAAGTGCTTTTGCGGTGGTCTCGGCAGTCATATCCGTAGTAGGGATAACTTCTGGCCATCTCGTGAATCTATCTATTATTGTAAGGCAGTATTGCTTACCTTCAGAAATAGGAAGTGGGCCAATAAAATCCAGATGTATATGGGAAAATCTTGCGTCTGGTTGAGCAAATGTACTAAAAGGAGCTTTAGTGTGTTGAAAAACTTTAGCTCGCTGACATTTCTCACAAGAACGAACTTTATTTTTGATATCCACTTTCATGTTGAGCCACACAAATCGCTTAGAAATTAAATTCGTAGTTGAATATATTCCAGGATGAGAAAAATAATGTAAATTATCAAAAATAATTTGCCTGTATGATTTTGGAATAAAAGGTCTTGGATACTTAGTAGAAAAATCACATATTAAATTAACATCTTCCAAAGAAAAGTAATGTTTTTCTAACTTTAAAGATGAATTATTTGAATTTAATATTTCTTTTAATTCTGAATCTTTATTTTGTTCTTGTTCTAGTTTTTTAAAGTCTATAAATGGAGGTTTTGAAATTGCATTTATTTCTATTCGCGATAGAGTATCAGCAACTGAATTAGATTTTCCTTTTACATGTTTAATATCAGTTGAAAATTGAGAAATATAATCAAGATATCTGAATTGGCGTGGGGAACATTTTTCAGGTTTTTGTTTAAATGCATAAATTAGAGGTTTTTGGTCAGTAAAAATAGTAAAACTTCTACCTTCAAGCATGTGACGAAATTTTTTTATTGACGCGTATATTGCCAATAATTCGCGATCGTATGTTGACCAATTTTGCTGACTTTTATTTAATTTTGTTGAGAAAAATGCAATTGGTTCCCACTCATTATTTTGATATTGCATTAAAGAACTGCCGATTGCAAAATCAGACGCGTCAGTCCACAGACTTAAATTAGCACCAGGTTTAGGATATTTTAATAGAGTTGCATCGGCTATTGCTTGTTTTGCATCAGAAAAAGATTTGTTTGAAGTATCGGTCCAAATTAACTGTAAATCAGATTTTTTTGATGATTTGTTAGATTTCTTAATATTTCGTTGTCCTTCTAAAAACTTGGTTAAAGGTGATAAAATATGAGCTGCATTAGGAATAAAGCGTCTATAAAAATTAAATAATCCTAGAAATCTACGTAATTGAGTAATCGTATTTGGTTTTGGAAAATTTAGAATTGCATTAACGCGATCACTTAAAGGTTCAATACCTTTTTCGGAAATTTTGAAACCTAAAAATTGTAAACTATTCTGACCAAATAAGCATTTAGAGGGATTTATTGTTAAACCGAAATACTGCAGTCTATCAAAAAGTGATTTTAAATATTTTACATGCTCTTCGGGAGATTCGGAAGTTATTAATATATCATCTATGAAAGCGTAAACGCCTTCCAAGCCTCTAGTTACTTCGTCAATAAAGCGTTGGAAAGTACTAGCTGCATTGCAAAGTCCGAATTGCATACGAGTACTTTCGAATAATCCGAAAGGAGTTATTATTGCAGTTTTATGTACATCTTCATGGGCTATAGGTATTTGATGGAAAGCTCGAATTAAATCAATGTGAGAAAATATTTTAGTTCCATGTAGTTCACTAGTAAAATCCATAATATTAGGAATTGGATATTTATCTTTAACAGTTTGAGCGTTTAAAGCTCGATAATCACCTACTGGACGCCAGTCCAAACTATTTTTCTTGGGAACTAAATGTAAAGGTGATGAAAAATTACTTTTGGAAGGGCGCATGTGGCCTAAATCTAACATATGTTGAAATTCCATTTTTGCTATTTTTAACCTATCGGGCGCTAGACGCCGAGGTTTAGCAAAAACTGGTGAACCAAAAGTTTCTATATGATGTACAACATTATGCTTAACAATTTGGTCTGAGCAAATAGGTTTCGTTATTTCAGGATATTCGTTTAACAATTTTTCATAATAATTTTCACCAAGAACAGTTTTAATTGAAATAATGTCAGAATTTTTAAAAATACAATGAGAATTTAAATTAGTAGTAATATCATTTAAGCAACGTTTTCTAATATTAGGTTTAAGATTAAAATAGTATAAAAAATCTGCACCTATAATATGATTAGTTATATCACAAATATAAAATGGAAAATTAAACTTTCGTCTAAGACCGAAATCTAAAGTTAACAATTTCTTACCGTATACTTTTATGATGGTATTGTTCGCAGCTTTAAAAGTCTGAATAGGAGAAAGAGTTTTTTCTTTTTTATTTGCTGGAATAATTGAGCAGTCACTTCCGGTATCCACTAGAAATTGTTTGTTGGATTGTCTGTCTCTAACAAAAAGGCGACAATTTGTTGGAGGCAAGATGTTAGTCGCATTCACTCTTGCCTTTCTTGGTTTTTCTGGTAGATGCAGGGTTTGACACACTTTCTAGCATCCGATTTAAATTTCCGATGATAGAAGCACATTTTGGAGTTTCGATGTGGAGATGAGGATTGGCTTTGACGATTACGAAACTGCGCATAGTACCGGTTGCGAGATCTACTGCGTGTCCGCAAAGCTGCTACTTCTTTTCGTAGTGCTTTAACTTCTTCTAAAAGCTCAAAGGTGCATTGTTGGTTTGAAGAAACTTCGCTAACTTCACTTGAAGTTGACACTTCCATTACTTTATCAGCGATTTCTGCTGCTCTAGTTGAACTTAGTGAAGGGATTGCGGCCAATATCGACTGAACATGCTGCGGTAGCTGATTTAGAAATAGTTCCAAAAGTAGAGAATCTGAGATTTCGTGGGATTCAGCTCTTCTCTGCATAGTGCGCAAGAGTTCAGTAGGCTTTCTATCTCCTAGTTGCTCTCCGGAGAGTAAACGTCGAATTTCCTGGGACTTTGTTTCCCCGCAGCGTGCAATAATTTCTTCTTTCAGCTTTTTGAAAGGATCTTCTGCGTCAGGAGTTATAATGACGTCCCTTACAACTGCGGCTACTTCAGGAGGTAGATGGGCGAGGCAGCAGTTAAACTTTGTTTTGCTTTCCGTAATCGGCTTCGGTGTCGCAAGCTGGAAAGTTGCTTCGACCATATGAAACCACAGGTGTGGATCAGAAATATTGAAGATGGGAATTTTTACTGCAGACGATTCCGCCATAGTTGCAGTTTCCTATTAATTCGATGATGAAAAATGAAAGTTGCTTGTATCGTCAGACATCCGGGTCACCATTGAGGTAAGCGAAGATAGCTCCTTCGAGATACTAATATTTTATTAAACATATTTACATTTATATACAAGTTGGTTTGATTTACAAGAAGCATCATCACAGCAGGTGATGAGAGAAATACTGACAGGCTGTCATGTGCGTGCTGGTATTTATACAATTCTAATATGATGACGTCAGAACTCTTATTTCAGTTCACTTCAAAAATAAGTAAAAACACAATTGATTAAAGACAAACAGATAACAATATGAAATAAACTTGATTTTACGATGAGCGGCGAACCTATCACCACATATGTATCAAACAATTAAAAATTATATTGATGCAATGTGAGTTTTTCTTCTATTAAAAATTACTTAATAAACGTTTTTAAAAAAAGTCCCGAATTTTTCGAATAGTTTTTTCAAATTAAAACGAAGACTTAAAAATATAATTGCAAAAATAAATAAATAAACAAGCACAGTAAAAAAAAATTATTTGCTATTACATAAAAAAAATTATTACTAACAATTCGAAATTTTATTATTAAATTGCAAAATGAAAATGTATTTTTTCTGTAAATACAAAGTAGAAAAATCTTTAGTATTAGTTTGGGCAATGGTTAAGAATAATAGTTTTAAGACATATTAGCCACGGGATAGTTTAACTAAAGTTATGAAGCTGACAAAATTACTAAATTTAGTCAAATATTAGTAAATTTTTATTTGCTACTTGATAGTTTAATCAAAAATAGGAAACATAGAGGAGAGGGGTAGACTACGGAATGTAAGCAAACATTAATATATATTTCTTTTCTTTAAGGCTAACTGCACTATTATTTTCGTTAAAAAAGATGCTGTGAATCCTTATGGGGAGTCGGTAGGGAATATATCAAGAATGCTAAAACTCACCCTTTTGGATGTACTTTTTCTAAGAAACTATTTTTTGGGGATGTATGTTGTATGCTGTGTTAATGTTTTATCGTTAAGAGGAATACTTTTGAGTTTTGAAAGATTTTTGAGGAAACTTTTTTAAAAAAAAGTAAGTTCTCAGTTCATATTGTTTTAAAAAGTTTTTTGACAAATATATGTTTCAACAGTTATCTCAGTGCGACTATGTATATATAAATATTCTGTGAAAAAAACTGAAGTAATATCTTGTTTAGATGAGGGTACATTAAAAAAGGCTCGTTTTAGGACTATTGGTATATGCCCTACCGACTACTTAAAATATAGATGCTATACAAAGATAACAATTATGATGGTTTGAACAAAAACAGAAAGTATATACTTACATAAATGTTTAAAAACCAAAATTTATTGAGTAATATCTGATTAATACTAATACGCATTACGAAGATTCGAGACTACGATTTAGGTGTCATGCAATATATACTCCGAAATGTATATCTTGAAAATGTGTAATTTAGTTTGACAAGAAAATATTTCTGGGATTTTCTAATGATAAAAATATGTATGAAATATAAATGAAATATTTCGGAAATATTTCTAACATCAGAGAAAAACTTCAGTATTGGTAAAATACAAGCACTCTTCTCAATTTGAAGGATTAAATTGCAAATATGATTGTGAACATCCTTTGTATCATTTGTTGTTTATCCTAAACCCAATTCTGGAGTTTTTAACTAAATGGGTATGCATATATAAGTAAGAAAATCAATATTAAACTGAATAGCCATAATCATTAAAAATAAAATACAGTTTTCTAAAAATGGGAGATGTGAATAATAACAAAAATTTTGCTACATAACATGAATATAATAATAATTAATAATTGCAATTGGTAGTAAATTTGTTCAAACTTTATGCTGAAATGAAAATTGATTCTTTCAACTAGATATCTAATAATTGCATCAAAAAGAAAAAAAATCTGTTTAGTTAATTTAAAATAAGAGAGAATTAAAAAATTAAGAATAATTTTTTTTTCAAATTTTTAAAGGAATTAGTAAAGTTTAATTTAGTCTAAAAGTTTGCTACTTTAAACATTAATTTGTTAAAAATAAATTTAAAAAAAATTCAAAATAAAAAGTAATATTTTTAAAAACCACGTTTTAGTAGTGGAGAATAATAATTAAGAAAAAAATTGAAAAACGAAAAACGCGGGGTGCATGAAATACATAACAGTAATGTTATATTAGTGTGTGTATGAGTGCTCTTGAGAATATGTGTATGTATATCAGTAATTGTAATTGTATCTGAATGTGTATGTGGAATATGCTTTTGTATATGCATATGTATGTGGATGTATATGTGGCTGTGCATGTAAGAAAATGTGCATATGTATGTGCATATGTACTGTTATGTATTTCATGCGCCCCACGTTTTTCGTTTTTCAATTTTTTTCTTAATTATTATTCTCCACTACTAAAACGTGGTTTTTAAAAATATTACTTTTTATTTTGAATTTTTTTATTTTAAACTATGATTTTTTTAATTTTTATTTTATATTTTTAAAAAATTATTATTTTTTAATTATTATTCTTCGCTACAAAAAACGTGGTTTTTAAAAATATATACTTTTATTTAGATTATTTTTCTTAGTCAAGACTACTACAAGACCACTACTAAAGTAATAGAACTTTTATTTTAAATTAGAGACACAAAAATCTTTATAGAAAATTAATACCTTTACGACTTTCATTAGTTTTATGCTGATGACAACCAAAACAATCTGGAAATGAATGAGGAAAAACTGGATCCTACCACGTGATTTTTCAGCCAATAAAAATACTCCGACAACAAAAATCTTTTCACCTGACACGTAATAATTTGAAATAATGGAATCGACAACAAAAGACAATCTCGAAAAAAAAAATTTTTAAATTTTAATTTTATTTTACTTTGCATGTCTTTTTTCTCTTCATTTTCATGCATTGTCATCCAATTCTGAACTGTGTGCTAAATTTGAAGTTTGTAGCTAGTCGGGAAGTTAGTTTAAAATCGATTACAAAATTCCACCCGGACAGACATACACGAAGGCAAGTTTATATAAACGTGGTAATAAAATAAACTTTAAAGAGGAATTTATCATAAAAATATATATTTCCCTTCTATTACAATGAATTCACTTCTATAATTGATAAAGTTAGAATCATTAAAAATTAAAATGTTAAAAAACTTTCTTTAAATATATTTATTTATGTACTCTTGTCACACTGTAAGATTTTCCTTAAAATTATATCATATGTAGGTATTTTATAACAAATATATAATAAACAATAATCTACTTTATTTTATATGCTGTAATAAAACGAGTGTTAAAAAAATTAAAAATTATATCAAGTAATTTTTAAACAAATTAGTCTTTCTTTAAATGTTAAGAATAAAAATATTTAGAATCTTTATTTACTTATACTCTCCATAGGATTTATGAAAATATAAAACTGTCCTTAAAATATATCTTATGAAATTCAATTTTTTTTTTCAATTCAACTCAATATAATTACATTAAGTTTCCCGAAATATTACGTGGAATACGTTTTAATATGTTTCAAAATTTTAAAACTAAATGTATTTTAAAATTTTTAGATAATAATTATTTAAAATGTGAGTAAATAAATTTTTACTTTGTATATAAATCACGGTAACATTTATCAGAAAGGAAGTAATACATTAATGAATCAATTAAATAAATAACTTTGCTTACGTAAAGAAAGTTTTAAAATGCGTAATCAACTATTGTTAATGAGAGTCCTCCTCTCTTCGAAATTTTGAAGCATTGTCTCAATTCTTCTTCAATTATCACTTCATTTAAACTGTCACATTACGTTCAAATTTACACTTTCCTTTGGGAAAATGACTTTAATTTACTTCTCTAATTGCTTTCTCCATTGGATCTAAACAAGGCTTAGAAGGAAGTTTAACAAATTAATAGATTACTGAGTTCTTTTCAATCTTGTGGTATTCATAATATGTCTGAAATCTGTCGTCATTATTTTCCTGCATTATGTAAAATTAATTTCCGAACATAACTAGAAATGATTTCGTTGTTGTTTAATTGAAATTTATACAACAATAAATTAACAGCGATTTTGTTTCAAACTGAATTTCGAGTGATTTTCTTGATAGAAAGAAATAATTTGAACTGACGTGTAAAATTCCATTTTATTTACAACTACCCACAATATTGTTTAATGATATGTATAACGCTTGAGTTTTGGTTTGTGGTTCCTCATAACTTTAATTTTATTTATTTCACTAACAAAATAAAGTGTGACATGAGTTATGCTTTTTGCTTCGTAATTTGATAAGTAGTATTAATTATGCCACGCAAATAGAACCTAAGAAAAGTATGTCACATATTATGCTAATTCTCGTACATCATAAGCAGTATAAAATATGACGCATATGATAAGATAATATGTGACAGATAATATGTGACAGATATTAGTCTACATAGTTCGAGTATTATGATAAATACTATGATGATGCTAGTATGTCACTTGAATTAGATACCTGCAAGTGACGTCATCGTAGGTAATTTGTGGCATTTATCAATTCAGAAGCTAATCAGGTTCGACACCTAGGCGTAACAGGCATCTAATTAAACCTGATTTCAATGATATGTTTAGGCATAATCATTTCACTTCTTCTGGAGTTACAATTGCCCAGGTGAGAGTTTATGTAACAAAATGAGATATTTATATTTTGATGATATCATGTCATGAGTTGTGATAATGTGTTACGTTTTTGATTAAATTATAGCGTTTGAACTATGATTTACATAATCACGTAAATTATGACACATATAAATGCGAATTTATTTATTTATCTATACAAACACAATATATATATATATATATATATATATATATATATATATATATATATATATATATATATATATATATATAAATCAAACAACTACTTTAGTTAGACATGTATAGTAAACTGTTACATTTTAATTGCAAATTCAAACATTTTTTTATGTATATATTAAAAATGTATAATGAAGTATATATACACCTAATCTCATTTTAAAATAATGTGAAATGCAACTTCTTGAATAGTTCATTTATTTGATTTAGAACTATTCTTTCATTCTCACTAATATTCTTAAGACATCATTACTTTAATTTAGAAATTAAATCATAATATTTAAATGTACATGATGCAATACATTACGCAAAACTGAACTTTATAATTGAATTTTTAAAGTAGAATAAAATGTGATGCTTGAGTTATGATCTGCACTAAAACTGAATACTTTTTAAAAAAATATTAGTTGTGATATTTTATTTCAAAATTTTTTAAATTTATGTTATTAAAAGAGCGGAAAGCAATTGGTTCTAACTTTTTTTAAAAACATATTCTTGTGTCATTTCTTTGATATAAGTTTGAGATTAAACTAAGCTTTGAATTGCTTTGTGAAATAAATTGACATTTTTGTCAAGAATAAGAGCTGACATTAAAGTTTCTATCCTGTGAAAAGTTGAATTTAGTGGTATTTGTTTGATAACTTTGAGCTGTGAATCCTTGCCTAAAATAATAATTTTTTAGGATAAATTCGAAGCTATAACTTCTTCTATGACTAAATTTAACAAGTCAGTCGTTTGATGGTGCAAAAATAGTTTTGCGTTTGCATTGCTATTTAATGAAGCAAAATTAATTTAGTCATTATTATTTGTTTAATAGATGAGCAAAATGAGAACGTTGAGTAATATTCAATAAAACCTGAATTGATTTATTATATTTGAAAGATACAATAAATTATGATTTTTTTTCTCCACACAGCACATATACATCTATCTCTCTCTCTCTGTATATATATATATATATATATATATATATATATATATATATATATATATATATATATATATATATATATATATATATATATATATATATATATATATATATATATATATATATATATATATATATATATATATATATATATATATATATATATATATATATATATATATATATATATATATATATATATATATATATATATATATATATATATATATATATATATATATATATATATATATATATATATTATATATATATATATATTATATATATATATATATAAATTACTTTGTGTATAGTTAATTTCTTTGTAAACATAACCTAATTTAAATTTTTTAAATTCACTGTTATTTTATATTAAAGAAACTCGTTTATTTTTAAAAAATAATTCAATAAAATAATTATTATAATTAGGAAGAGTATCAATTTCAAAATAAAATGAAACCACGTTTTCATTCTTACGACGTTAAAAACTAAAAAGGAATCCTGTAATATAAGAGCATGTATCGATAATAATCGTAAAATGATTATGTAAAGTAAGTGAGATATCATACGGTAAGCAAGACGGCAACTGTAAAAACTAGAATTTGAATTGACGCTTTTAAACCTTTCATGATTAAACTGAGAAAAGCCGTTTTGTTAACAAAACAACTTTGAACCGTCAAACATTTGAGAATGTATGTAAAAAAAACTTTAGTTTTTTGTATAAAGACATTTTCTCAATATTTATTACATTTAAGGCCTATCAATTGCACATTTTAAAAGCATTAAATTTATTATATAACACAAATATAATAACATATTTGGTTTTAAATATAAGATGCTAGTTCTGCATTATAAATAGATTGCTTGAAGTAAATGGTTCAGACACTAAGGAAAGAGTAAGTCCTGGAGCTCCTTTACTCACATGTTCAAGATATGATGGAAAGGTGGGGGAGGATGAATAGGTCAGAGTTGAATTTCAAATCATCGTGTGATATTTATTTGGTAAGAGTTCTGAGAGCTCTCATTATTTGATAGTTTTTCAAAGTTTATGATGAATCTTACATAATTCTACTTTCATCCGTGGATTAAATGTATTGATCTCTGTTTTCAATTTACACTATATAAAATCATCAAACTTTACTAATTTTAGTCCGGATGAAATGATTATTGAAACATGAGTTGTTACTCAAGATTATCTCTGTCCATGACCTACGGAAAATTATTAGAAATTTAAATTAATATGAATTTTTGAATAGCTTTTTTTCATTTTTTTTTGATGATTTTCTGAACATTTTTATTATACCTTCCGGAAATTTCATTTAACTTTAAATAATTACGCATAAATTATTGAATGTAAATAAGTTTATTATAGTTATCCACTTTAAATTATTACACATAAAGTATTGAATGTAAATAAGTTTATTGTAGTTAGCCACTTTAAATTATTACACATAAAGTATTGAATGTAAATAAGTTTATTATAGTTAGCCACTTTAAATTATTACACATAAAGTATTGAATGTAAATAAGTTTATTATAGTTAGCCAAGTTAATAAAATAAAATAAATTATTACAAACTCTTGTCATCTAACCTATTCTTGTTATCTCTAATTAACATAATTAATAAAAGGAAACTAAAGATAAGTTAAGTTTACTTGAGATTTGCTGACACAGGGAATTCTCAAATCTTTTTTCATGCTGAGAAATAGATTAATATTATCGATATTATTGAATCTGATTGAACAATTTATGAATTTATTTTGCTACTTATTACATGGTTCTGATTGTTCGGAATATAAAATTATAAGATCCGCATTATTATTTTTTTTACAATTACACATCTGAGAGCGAAATATTTATACAAAAAAATAATAAAATAGAAGCAAATAAGACACAGATAAGATACTTTAATAGAGATAGTTACCATGCTAAGAAGCTTCTAAAAAATAAGCATTTAAATTAAAACATACCTGCACTAGCCTCATTTGAGCGAAGAGCTCACGGGGGTTAAGATTCCACACTTTCGTGATCAATATAATGATGGTTACTTGCTTAGAATCATACACCAACAGATTGGAAGCATCAACTGATCATGGGTCAATTAAATGAAAGCTGGATGGGTTTCAAGCCAATCGTGGGAATGGTACCTTAGCCCTTCCTGATAATAGCTCAGTGTCCTAAACACTGAGTATTGCGGCTCGTTTATTTAATATTATTTACATATTACATGACTTAAAAAAGTATGATAACAAAAGAAATGAAAGCAAACGAAAATAAGGTATATTCATTAAATGTCAACTACAATAGCTACTTGTATAAATGCTCCTACAAAAAAAAATTCTTTTTTTTCTCCATTTAATTTGTATTTATATAGTTTAAGTTTATTCTATAAAATTAGATGTGAGCATCTTGCTTTTAATAACCATTTTTTGAATAAACAGTTAAAAGTTTCTTTATTTATTTTACTTAAAGCAGATAACGAGTCTTAAATCAGTTAATTTGTTACTTAAATATATTTTATTAATAACTATGGGATTTTGATAGTGGCGACCGAACTGTTTAGTGGTCTGGAAATTGATCTCGCATCAGAAAGGTCTTGGGTTTGAATCTTGGACAAGGCATGGATTTTCCGCCATTTTTTGCACTATCTGTATCTTTACGGTGGGAGCAACATTGGCCCTTTTAATATAGTGTACCTGAAAGAGTGGTTAACTAATCTGTCCTACTAATTACCTGAATGTCGAGAGTCAATCAGGTGTACATTGGAAGAAAAAATTTTTAGTTTTCGAAGAAAGTTGATTTTATAAGCACTTTCTTTTAAATAGTAATAATGAAAAAAGAATATTTAAATAGTTTGCTTTAACCAAAAAGAATACCATTAATAAGAGAAATAAAAATAATAATAACAATACTATAAACTCCAGTTTTACTTAATATGTTTATTGATTATAGAATATTTTAGATTAAAGCTTGCAAAAAATAATTTTTTGATCGCTGTTTTTAAAACACGACTTCCCTTACTGCAATATTGGCAATTGTTTCATTAAACTCGTATTTGATGTTTTTATAAAAAGCTTATTGATTAAGAAAAAAAGCAATTTTAACTTACACAAAATAGGCAATTAAAAAGTTTTTGAAGAATTGAATCTCAACTTTTAACCATTCTTACATATAAAAAGTTAAAGTAGTTTTTTTGTAAATACAGAAGTAGAAAAAATAAACAGCCTCTGTGATTAATACAGTATCAAAATGAGAAGAGTTTAATTTTTAGAAATATCATTGCATATTTTTTTCCCCAAGGAAAAAAAATAAGATGTATTAAATGACAATGAAATAGATGTAGGGAATAGAATGCAATAGAGCTAAAATTTTGTGCGAATGTGAAATATAAATCTGACATAAAGAATATTTTTTGAATTTCTGGAAAAGTTTCGCATTATGTCTTCATGTTTAATCATTATCTAATCAATATTTTGCATAATAAAAAAAAAAAAAGGAAAAACCGCATTTGAATTACAGAAGATAGTTTGATAGTGAATTACCTATATTATTTCTACTTCAAAATGAATCACTTTAAAAATTAAATATTTAAGATAATGCAATTCTAATAAAATATTTTAAGACCAATTTTATAATCAATTAAATTTCTTATTAACCAATTTTATTGTTTCGTATAATTGCACTTTACTTGAACTACTGAATAACGCATTCCAAACTTTACATAAAGCATAAATTTCTAATATATATTTTTTTTACTAAAATTCCCCATTTTATAAAAGTAAAATAAAGCAATTATTATTTAAATAGTTACTAAAAATAAAACAATCTGTCAAATTTACTCATATCTTTAGACAATTCAAATCTAATCTTTGGTCGATAAATGAAAACATTAAATACATGCTAAGAACCCGCCCACACTTGACTTTAGAATTACCAATGAGGAGGGGAAAAAAAGATGATTCTTCTCTGGAGACAAAAGTCACGTGATTTATATTTTCTACCCTCCCTATTTTTACCCATCATTCAACTGCAGGAACTTCTTCAATTCATGGCGAAAACAAAAGATCGCACACACCCAACGCTGCCTTGCTGAGAAGCCAAAAGTGAAAACGGAGCCAAATGTGAAGAGAACAGACCTTTCAGAATTAAAAACTTTGCTCACAGAAGTGACATCTGGCGGTGAAGTTGTGCAACTTCAGTGTGTGTTGTTTTGAAAAAAGGAAAAACCCCTTTCGCTATGGTGATGACGGAATGGGGTGGGCTGCAAGGAAAAATAGAATGAGCGGTGTGTCCGGTGTTGAAAATGATGATTAAACTGGATGAGCCGGAGATCATGCAAGGAACAATCCTGCGTCCACATGTCCGGCCGCTCCAACCCGAGGTCCGACTACCCCTCGGGAGGGGGTGGCGGAGGAGGTGAAATTCGAGTGGCCTTTATAGAACTATTTGATCTAGGTGGTAAATTTGACGCCAAGAGAAAAAGATGTAATCAAAATGAACAGGAAGAGAATGACAACTACTGTAAAAGAAGAACATCTTCTTCAAGTGCTCAAGAAAGTCTTCTTAATGGAACAGAAAGCAAAAAGAAAAGGCAAAAGGAAGCGGCATGCCGTAAGAGGCAACAATTCGTCAATAATTTTCTTGAAAGACCACGTGGTTGCAAGGCTATTACCTATCATATGGCTTTGTAAGTTTAATTGTTAGTGAAAATACTCTTTTTTAATATAAGTTCAGTAATTTAAATTCAATATAAATTCTAAATATTTTTAAATTAAAAAAATACAACGTTTTCAAAATCAGTTATAAGAGCCCTTTGACATAAGAATTACAAAAATATTAATTATTCTAATGCATTTGTACAATTCAAAATTAGCAAAAATTTAACTGCTCTGCCTGTTGCTATTGCATGAATGATGAAATTTATTCCATCCTCTAAGCCTTTTCTCTAACTTCTATTGCGGTTAAAATTTATATCCATTTTTTCAAACATATTTAAAACGGCATACTCACAAATGTTTTTTTTAACAGAGATAATTTTTTATATAATTTTAACTGCTATAATTTCTTTAAAATGAACATGTTTTTCTTATTTAACTCATGCCTGTTTTTGAATAGTCATTTCATTTTGCGCATTAGACTTAAGTGATGAATAATATACAATAATTAATTAAAGTCATGGTTTTAAAAATTATTATAAAATTATCCATTTTTAGAATATGATTATAGACTACTTCCGTTATATGATTTCCCTAAACAGACTTGACTATCTTTTTAGACTTTTTAAAACATTTTTTTCATCTTGATTTATTTAGAGTATATTTTAATTAGATTTCCTTTTTCGCAAAAAAGCATTTTCAATATATAAGAATTACATATTATATGTATTATAATTTAACTTGATAATTATTAATGAAAATATTATTATTTTAATAAGAATGATTTTTTTTAGAATTTTAAACGGTAAATAAGAAACACTCCTAACTTTTCTGTAATGGATACAATTATTTTTGTGTACGATTTTGTTTTTAATATTAAGTTACGCCGAAACAATAATAATTAAATTTTTTAATTTTCTTGTACTAAATAAAATAATATTCCTTGATACTTCTAACTTTTTATACATAAAATCGTACAGAAGTGAGCAAAAAGTTTTATGCATTTATAAATTATGATTATATAAATGATTGTGATAATATAAATATATTATGTTTACGTAAATTATGTATGTTACGTAAAGTATGTTAATGATTTTATGCATTTTATTATTTAAGTATAAACGATTCCATTTCTTAAGCTATTAAACTTTCAATTTAATTTAACTTCTTATTTTTTAATTCGAAGAATAAATATTTAGGCTTTGTTTAATATTTTAATTTTAATTAGCATACAAATTTGTTTGCGCCTATCAAGAAAAACATTGAGAAAATAAAACTTAATTAGCTTCGATTGAAATTCATGCATAAAATTTGCAAAGAAGGAAAATTTTTATTTCAAATAATATTTAAAAAAAAATAGTTAAATAAAAACCACTAAATATCATTACGTGAACAATAAAAATAAAGGTAAAAATAAAGTAATTTTGTTTAGTTTTAAATTTAATCTTAATATTTAATAGTATTTTTTTTCTAAATATCATAGAAAAAAATCATTTGCATCTTCCAAACTTCACTTCTGAATTCTATCAACTTAAAAAGTGTGCTTGATGCTTGAAACTAAAGAAAACTACCTAACTACTTTTAAATTCTCTTTCCAAATTAGATGGATGATTTTATAGATTTTTTTCATACTTAATGCTTTTTTTTACAAATATTTTAAATAAAAACAGTATGTTCAGAAAAACTTTGTATTTACTCTAATTATTTTGTTAAACCATTAAACTTCGAATAGTTAGATATTTTGTAGTTGTTAAGTATAAGGTACATTACCATTTATGCAAATCAAAATATCGAAAAAAAATTTTCTTCCTTATTATCTTCCATTATCTTCAAATTAATGTATAATATTTGTAACTTGACTTCTATATCTCATAAAAAAATTAATAAATAAAGTTAATGTTAGATAATGTTACAATTTTATTAAGAAAACACATTTTTAATAAAAAAAAAACATAAATGGTTTTAATGAAAGTTTAACACTAAATTAAAAACAAATTCTGTGCATTAAAAACTTAGAGAGAAAAATTTATAAGATTTTGAATTAGATATGGATAATATTTCTGTTTTATGCGTTATTGAAACTTTTTATGAAACTTTCTATGATAGAATGAAAAAGCACTCGATTATTTTAGTTATGCATGCTAAATGGAATTGGTTTAGAAAGTAATTGCAGGTTATTTTGAAATATTTATAACATGTTTGATTTGATGTTTTTTTTATTTTAAAATTTGCAAAACTTCTTTTTATTTGCTAAATAATTTCATTTAAATATGATGAATAATGATAACCATATTAGAAAAGCTTAGTTAAAAAATGAAATTTAATGAAATTTTATGTGAATAATTTAGTAACTCAATCCTAATAAATGTGTGGAATTTAAAAACTCTTAAAAAATAAAGGGACGATTTACCAATTATTTTTCTTAATGACAAATATAACTGAGTGCAAAAATCCCACTTTTAATTCTAAGTAACTTAAATATACAGAACATAAATATATCATTTTAATTATATGCATTCATAAATATATTTTTATTGTGGAAATATTAATTTATAAATATAAATGCAAGATAACAAAACTTTACGAATTGTATTTCGAGAAGGAAAGCAATTTCAGTAAAAAAATTTGAATTTCTTATGGAAATTGCTTATAAAATTGCGGTTGATACACAATTTTATTTTAATTGATAACATTTTTGCACTAAGGTCACATTTACTATTTAGGTCATTTTGAAAATGTATAGTTTTTAGTGATACTAATATTGACATCCAACAAAACTCTTTACTTTTTATGATTCAAACTTATGTGTGATTTTATTTCGACATTTTTGCTTTTTTTCTTCTTAACAACATTTTATTTATTTAACTGATAAATCAAAAATAAATTAAGAAAATTTTGAGCTTTCTAAATATGTTTTTCTGTAATTACTTTTTTAACCACTAAGTACATGTATATAGATTTTAATTTATATAAAATTAAATTTTTCTTCAAGAAATATAGCAAAACTTTTTTTCTTGCATTATAAAATATCATAACAACATTTACAATTTTACTGCTTTAAGGCATCCCTTATTAATTTTCTTTGCTTTTCATATTTTTTCGTCTTTTTATTTTCTATTTCTATTTATTTATTTTTCTTGTTTCTTTAAATATTGTTTATCTCCGAAAAAAAAGCAATTTTGAAAATAATCATCCTTTAATTTAATCAGTGTTCACTAAAAGAACTTTAACGAAATATTTTACTAAAAATCTTCTTTTGAAGTATTTGCTTCTCATGTGAAAAAATTTCTTTGTCTTCTAATTGTTTAAATGTATCTTTTTAGTGTAACAAATTTATGTCTAGTTCTAAAACCCTCAATGCTAATTTAATCAGTGTTCACTGGTGGAAAACAGTTTTTTACAAAAATATTTCACGAAAAATATATTTTTTAAGTATTTGAGGCTCATGTGAAAAAAAAATGTCTTTTACTTATCTGATAATTTATTGCATGCGACAAATTATTTCTACCTCTAAAAAACTCAATGCTAATTTAGTCAGTATCCGCTGATTGAAAATAGTTTTTTAACGAAATATTTTACTAAGAATCTTCTTTTCAAGTATTTGCAGCTCATTAGAAAAAAAAATTCCAAGTCTACAAATATATTTCATGGGTATTTTCAATATAACAAAATATATTTCTACCCTCAAGAACCTTAGAGTTAATTTAATCAGTGTTCACTGAATGAAAACAGTCTTCGACTCAAATATTTCACTAGAAATATTTCTTTCCGAGTATTTGAGGAAACATATATGAAGGAATAAAGACATCAAGTAAATGAAGAAAACACTCATATGAAGAAAACAAGTTTTTTTCTTGTTCTGAATGAAAATACCGAAATATTTCACTAAAATTCGTCTTTTCAAGTATTTGAGTCTTACATGAGAAATAATTTCTTTTTTTCCTAGTCTAATGATTTATTTCATGTATTAAACAATAAATTTATTTCTATCTCTAAAAATCTTGAAAAATTTAGTAGTAGTGAAAAGTTTTTTGAATCAAATTTTATATAGAAAAGACAAAAGCAAAAGCTATTTATTTGATGATAAATAAAGTAAGAGTAATGTCTTGTTATGTCATTTTGTCAATTCAAACAAAAAAATTTTGATCCAAAACTTTGATTAGTTTTAATCATGCATACAATATTTCAATCTGAGTATTTTATTACAAACTATATCCATAATATACATACATGTTTTTTAACAATGAATTACTTTTACTTTTCAATTCTTAAATTACTTTTCTTCACGTATTGCTCACTAACCTTTATTAATCTTAGCAAAAACATTCTGCTTTTTGTCTTAAACTTTCTTGTATGTTTATATTGGTGCTTAATTTAGTAATTAATGTAAAGACATTATTGAAAGTAAATTTCTTTTTTCTTCTATTTTGCTCATTTGATTCTTAAGATTTTTAATGAATGAAAAAACAATTCAACCATCACAGAACAACATTTTTACTGTATATAAACTTAAATATATTTCAGATATTTCCTATCATATTCATATTATGACAAATTTCACAGAAAATTGATACTTTTAATGTTAAATAAATATGTCTAGTTTTAGATTATTTCAAAAATATTACTTAATTATAATTTTTATCAAAATACTTTTTTTGTAAGTATTTTAGCAAATATATGAATATGATAATGTTATTGTAACATATGCTATTACTGTTGTAATATATGATAATATTGATTTATTTTAAGAAATTTTATTCATGTGCTTATATTTTATTTTAGGTAAGTACTAAAGTATTTCATCTTCTCACTTCTTTCAGATATGGGTATGTCACATTTAAAAATTGCATGTTATATTTAAAAATTGCTTCATGTTATTGTTATAAGTTTTGTAAATGTATGTCTTTGTTTAAAAATACTGTCCCGGTAAGACTACATTTGTGTTAAATAGCAAGATTTGATTTTGTATTTTGTTAGAAAGTCAAATAGTCTAAATAATATGTGTTCAGAATTGTAAAGTTAAAAGCTAAAATAAATATTAAAAATTGCAAGAAATTTAAATCTTCACTATATATTTTTTCAATTTAAAAAGAATTGAGTATCTAAAAATTGAAACTCAATGTATACTTTCATGTTAAATAATTCAAAAACGTTAAAATTTTTTTACATGTGTGCTTTTAATACTACAAACATATTTATCTGAAATTCTTAATTTGTTAAATACATCTTAGTTAAAATTTTCTTCAGTCGTGCATCATGACGGTGTGAAGAATAATTAAATCACATTTATAAATTCACAGTCATATTGTAAATGAAATACATTATATAATGGAAATGCTATTTTTACATAGTTGCTTTTAGAAATCCTAACTAAAACGATGTTCACTAGTTTTGATTAATTGAACCATAATCAAAAAAAGAAAAAAAAATCACTCGTAAAATTATATTTTCCTGCTTTAAATGTTTATATGAATATCTAAATTAAAATAAAGCAAATTTGGTTTTATCTGCTTTAGGTGTTTTTCCATTTTGATTCAATGTTTTAATTGCTAATTTACTTCTTTGTCTCTCTTGTTTTAAAAATTGGATTCATTTTATGATTATATTTCTTAAAATTATACGTTATTAATTTATTTTATTCTGCAATATTCCTTTAATTTAAAACTGTAAAACAGTGTATGTTAAATGGAGTGAAAAGGTATAGTAGTTTCTGTTCCAGTTAAAAGAAATCCAGTTAAAGTTTCTTAGTTAAAAAAATATTTTTAGCATAATGTCATTAGTATAGTTTTAATCTCTATTTTCATTGTCAAATTTTATTTAATATTGCTTTCCTTACAAAATATGTTTTGTAGCTTTATAAAGAAATAAATTGGTTCAAATTTAAAATTCAACATAAAGAATATTCTGTTTTACAGATATTACATAGTTGTGAAGTTATCTAAATAAATTTTGCGAAATGTAGGTCATCATGATAAGTCTAAAAGTATATAATTATGACTTTTAATATAAAATTAAGTAACAGATAATATAAATTTATTAGTTTTTAATGTAAAAATAAAATGCTCAAAAGTGAAATTAAACTATGAAGTAATTTGTACAAATTAATACTTTTGTTAGTTTCGTTAGTATTAAATTTTAATTGTTTTACAGTTTGTATTGTTATAATAATTCATAAATATGTTCACGTAAAAATGCATTCGGATATATTTTAAACATTTTCAGGTTTTTTTTTCATTCGAATAAATAATACAAGTACTTTCAGAAATATGCGTGGATAAAAGCGAACAGTAGTATAGAAATTCTACGATTCAAGTTTCAATATTCTTCAAAAATGGTAAAAATTGAAAGGATTAACGTCTAAAAATAAATAAAATCAAAAAGATGAAAGTCAGAAAAATTCGATAAATCGAGACAACCATTTCGTTGTATGAAGTATATTTCGAATGTCATTTAATGCACCGATAAAAATATTCATTATAGGGGGAATTTGACGTAAATATACTTCATTTTAAGGGAAGATTTTACATTACCGAAGTTATTTTTTTCACACAGATATAAAAATATAGAAAATTTATAACTGCTCCCTATCTTTTGGCCTCACCATACCTACTATTAAATTTTTGGCTCAACCTCTTATGAATAAAATCCCCCCAAGAATTGGTATCATTGAATATAAGTTTGGATAGAAGTTTCCATGAAATATCTAAAAATACTGCACTACTTCTGAGGAAACCGCTTTCTAGAATTGGATATTGAAGACTTTCTGTCGAAGAAAGTAGTAGAAGAATATGCTCTTTCATACTGGATCTATTTTTAAGAAACAAATAGAAAACTCTACCAGTTTCTTTTATTCAAAGAAACTTCTACTTTTTAGAACTGAAAAATGTAGAAATTATATTTCACTGACTGCATTTAATAGATATGTTACTTATAATAGCCCAAAACATATTTTAATAAATAAATAATGGTGTATGACGAAAACTATATAAAAGAGATGAAAGATGAATGATAATTAAATGTTCAGGTTATAACACATTAAATATTTTTTTCTTCGTGATAAGTTATCATCTGTTAATCCTGGTACGTAACTTAAAATCAATTTGAAAATAAAGCAAAATAAAAATTATTAACAATTTAAAGGATAATATATGCAAGGGGTGGCCAAGCTCTTCCATAGTCGAGCCATTTTTCAAAATTTGAAATTTTTCGCGAGCCGCAATTAAATACGTATTTAAAAGATATGCAGAAAAGGTATTTTTTTTACATAAATTACATTTATTGAGAACATATAAGTAAAAGTTCAAAATATGTGTATTGAATTTAAATATTAAAAATTAAGCACATTTACTTTACTTCTCCAGATAACTTTTTCAAATTTGGTGAATAATTGGTGACAGCATTTCTCAGTAATTCTTTGAGATGCTGGTTAGTTAATACTGATCGGTGTTTGAATTTTCCGAATTTTAAAGTGGGATAAAGTGATTCACATAAGTACGTTGTTCCGAATATTGAAATAATTCTACAATCAACCTTTTTTTAATTCAGGATTCTTCGATACTAGTACAAATGTCCGAAATTCAGTCAACTTATATTTTAATTGTAGAGCTTGATCTTCTTGCACATCTCTATTAATTCTAATTCTCCGGATGCTTTTTGTATCATAATTATATTGAAAATGAAAAACTCACCTTGAATTGAACAACGTTGCACTTAGTCTCTCATATTTGTTCTCAGTAATTTAAAAGACATTTTGAAACATATACGGAACGATAATAATTTTTTAAAATATAATAGCATAAAAATTTAAAATGAACTCGGGTACATTCATCGAGAGCCGCAAATAATCCTTGAAAGAGCCACATGTGGCTCGTGAGCCGCAAGTTGGCCAGCTCTGATATATGCTTCTCAAAGCTGTCTTTAGCAATGTATGTAACTTTTAAAGTAAAATAATTTTTTGTTACAAAATGTATCGAATAATATGCACGTGCATAACTCTTTTTATAGAAGTATTTTGATACCCGACGACTTCATTAAATCAATTGTGACTAAAAAATCCTTTTTCTGTTTTTATATAAAAGAAAACTACTTTCTCTTTCTAAGATCGTTTGAGTTTTCTTTCTATATCAAATTAAACAGACGTTACGATAATTTAAAAATATTCTTTTTTGTTATTACATTTTTTGTTATTACAAAAATTTAAGTTGTTTTTAGGGATTTGAGGTTTATTTTAAGTTGACTGCAAAAAAACCTTTAAAACCTACCTTCCAAGGATTTTAATCAGTGTGTCACACTTGATGCTGTTTGGAGGTTGATGGAAATTTAACCAACCAGCTTATAGAAAATGTTTTTGAGGTTCACATATTTTTTCTAAGTTGATAACCGAAGACTTCATTAAGTCAATTTTGACTGAAAAAATCTTCTTTCTGTTTTTCTATAAAAGAAAACTGTTTTGTCTTTCTAAGACCGTTTGAGTTTTGTTTCTATATCAAATTAAACGGAAGTTATGATAATTTAAAAAAAAAATTTTTTTGTTATTACATTTATAATTGCCCTTACAAAAATGTAAGTTGTTTTTAGGATTCATTTGAAGTTGTTTTCAGGTGTTAAGATGGATTTGAGGTTTATTTTACGTTGTCTGCAAAAACAACCTTTAAAAATCAACCTTCCAAGGATTGTAATCAGTGTGTCACACTTGAGGTTGTTTTGAGGTTGATGGAAATTTAATTAACTTAACTTATAGAATATGTTTTTGAGGTTCACAGATTATTTTTTCTACACATCAAGAAAGTTAATATATTTCTTATGTGAATAATTTCACCCAAACTTAAATAAAAGTGTTGCTGTACTGTACATGAGATTTATTTTATGAGGTGTAAATGGGGTTTAAATTGAGATTTATGGATGAGGTTATTTTTGATGCAGAATATATCCTCATTTTCTACCCTTGGTATATTTTTGCACCTAATAACCTCAAATTAGCCTCAAAAGTGCTTTATTTTATAGTAAGGGTATGCCTGCTTTGTCCTTTTCTTCAAAGCAATATTTATTTTTAATTGCAATACCTTAAAATATTTTATTTAATTAATTATCTCAAAAAATCTATGTAATTTTTTTAGCCAATAACATCAAAATATGATAAAAAACAATCAGAAATATGGCAAAATTTACAAAGAAATGTTGGATATATTTAATTTGTGTGAAGTCTAATTCCAGAATACAAAATGTATTATATAATTGTTATATTTGCACTTTATTAGTATTATATTTGAAACTTAATAAAATACCATTTGAAGAATATTTGCTTGAAAAATTTGAGTTCAAAAATTTAAGAGAAAAAAAATATGAAAAAAGTCTGTTTTAATGGCGAAAAATTATTTTTAAGTACTAAAAATATCAAATTTTTATATACCAGGTTCTAATTTTATTGTCTTCAAGCAGTTTATTATTTGTATCAAATGTCATTTTTTAAGTATTTAACATCTTTACATATACATTTTAGATAAGAAAATATTTATTCCTTCATTTTTAAAATTTTTGTAAGTTACAGTCTTATGCTCTGAAGTATTTAAAAACTTAATAAATTTTTTAAAAGCCATATTTATTAAAAATGTTTTTTTAAGAAAAAAGACTACAATTACGGAATTCTCTGTGTCTCTCACATTACTGTGGTCATATCAGCAAATTTTACTGGACAATTATGGGGGGGGGGAATGATAGTGAATCTTCTCCATACTGAGAGGAGGGTGTTGAAAAGTAAGACGTTGAGAAAGAACTCTTCACTCTTTCTTTTATTCTTGTGATTTTGTACCAGCTGTGAAAAGATTTTTCTTTTTTAAGTAGAAAAATGAATGAGTGAAGATTAAAATTAATTCTTCAGGTGGAAAAACCGCTAAACTAAATAACCATATTATTTTGCTTAACCTCTTCACTTCTGAAAGTATAAAAGAATATTGCAAAAAATATTTTACAGTTTCGAATTTCTATTTTGCTGCCATAAATCATAATAAGATAAACAAAATATGATTTATACTGCCAGGACGATTAATAATTTAAGGTACACCTACGTGGACAGGTTTTACTGGTTTTTTATGATTTTTATGGACATAAATGGTTATTTCCCTGTTCTCTTCAGAATTCAGGAAAAAAATTATTTAGTGCTTAGAAATTAAGAATTGTTTACAGGACAGACTATCTAAATTGTGTAATAACTCTCGGGAAGAACTGATTTTTCATGTTATCTTAGTAATTCTCAGTCTTAAAATGGTGTTCCAATCGTAATTTTTGTGAAGTAAGCCGTTCTTGTCTGAATATATTGGTCTCCCTTGCTCAAGATATGCTTAAATCAAGTTAAACACATTTATTTTGATTGAAATGCAGGAATGAAATAACTGTGAAGCGAATTCTCTCCCTAAATCTAAGTTTCGAAAACAATTTTTTTATTTCCAGAACACAGTTTCCACATTAATATAGCAAATGTAAGTAGATTAGACGAAATGTGGGCATTTTTTGCTTATTTTGAGGTGAATTCTTTGGTAATTATATAATGCTAGTACGACTTATAGCATATTGTATTGTTTGGGTGACTCAGGTACTAAAACGTCCACCTCCCAATGACGTGAACTGGGTTCGAATCCCAACGATAGCTGGTCGATATGAATTCCGCACCCGGCTCTCACCGATCACAGTGCTATGAAAATATCTTCAGTGGTTGAAAGATTTTAGCTTAGAGTCCCCTTAACGTCAGGCCAAACGTGGGGTGTTTACGCGATATTCCTCTACTTGTAACTTAAATGCGGGCTAGTTCCATTAAAACGTCCTCCACGAAGGTAAATTTCTCCCGATGCTTAATACAGAAGCTCCCTTGTTTTCTGGATTGGGTTCCAAATTACAAGATTCCGGAGTTGAATTTTGGCGGTCGCAATCTCAAAATTGGGTCGGCTGTTCAACGACGTTTAAAAAATAAAATAGAATAATGTACTTCCTTAGTTAAATGCTTAATTTATTTGTAATTATTGATGTAAAAATCAAGATATAATATTTATACATTTAAAAATGCATTTTTATAGTGCATCTTTATAATTTGCATTGGCAGAAAGAATGAACTTGATGGTTGGTTAAAAGCAGTTACCAATTGTTTATTTTAAGTGGAAAAAATATTATAGATTGATTTCCTAAACTATGTCTATCCATTTTGCTACTGTTCATGAAAACACGGAAAGAGTTAAAATTTTTTTATCGACATTCCTATATTAATAACAACTATTCGCAAGACAAATGAAGCAGTGGAATGTTCATTTTCGGAAACGCAACGACTGACGTAGTTATGACAAATGATAGATCTAACAACATCTATTATTACTTCTTCTGTTGTTGATATCTAACTAAAACTACTACAATATCTTGTTCATTATGACATATTTTTCGAACGTAATAATCTGTGACTAGATTAATTTTGTTTTGGTTTCTTATTGGGTAAAATTTGTAATTCCTACATTAAAACTTAAGAAACAAAAAAAAATTTTAACAGCATATTTTTTTTAAATAAAATAACATACTTTTTAAATTATATTTAATGGAGTTATTCTCTCATACCGTTTAGAGTTTTAGACTTCTGTTTATAATAAAATATTGTTCAAATTACCTCAATTTTAAATCTTTCTTTATTTCTTGGAAATCTATACAATCATGGTTAGTATCTAATGTGAAATTGGTTACCATTATGGTAATCTAACCTGATATTACTAACCGATTTTTTTGGAATATTTTAATTTTTTTTTAATAATTTAACAAAATAAGATGATTTTACCTGTTGTCCCTTACATGTTAAATTAAAAATTGGGCAAAATGCTTTTAACTTTTTGCACACCCTCTATGAATGCATAAATTTGCCTAAAATTAGAATTACAAGCATCGCAAGGATAAAAGTTAAGTTCAATAAATAAAGTTAAATTGAGTAAGGAAGGAAAAAATAATATTACATAAACATGCGATCTTATCGGTATTGCAATGAAGTACTACAATTTCTGAGACACAGACAGCATCTCTTTTGCATATTTTTCAAACTTTTGAAACGTGAATTAATGTAAGTATCTTATGCTAAACATTTACTTGAAAAAAAAATCATTATTTGAAAAGATATATCTTCTTCTTCTTCTTCTTTATAGGCACTACAGCCGGTTATTGGCCAAGGCCATCCCGATCAGTTTACCGCTTCTAGATCTTATAGAGGCTATATTTCTCCATCTATTGACTTCCAAGTCATTTAACCACTTCTCAACTCAATCTCTCACTCCCTCTCTCCCTCTCATCTCTTTTCGTTTTTCCTCTGTTATTTGAAAGGTTATTTTTAACATGATTTTTATCACTATATCGAAATACATGTCCTAGCCACCTTATTTGAGAAACCTTAATCATTTGTACTATGTTAGGTTCTTTGTATTTTGATTGTAATTCATGGTTGTAACGAATTCACCAGGTTCCGTTTTCTCTTACTGCAAAAACAATTTCTTAATTTTTTTCTCTCGAAAGTCATCAGTTTTTCCTCGTCTGCTTTGTTAATTTCGCAGCAATTGCTGCCCTATAAGATTATGGTTTCACTAGTGTCTTGTACAACTGTATTTTCGTATCACAACTTATGTTTGATATGTATATCACTCTACAAAATTATTATTCATAAAATGAAAAAAAAACGTCAAATGTGTTACAGTTGTATTTAATTCCTATTTCTTCCATTGGAAGTTGTGTAGAGGCAGTGTTGGCATGTCTATACTACCCCCAACACCATGCGTCTAACTATCTCCAACACCATGCATCTACACTAGTCCCATGACGATATGTGTTTGTTTCTGCCTAATCAAGATTTATTGACACTATATGGAGTGAATTTTAATATCAAATAGGTGAAACAATGACCATTTTTTTTCTTCAAAATTTTGAAAATAAAATGTCCTAATAAAGGAGAAAAGAAAAATGGGTACTTTAAAAGTCTTCTTTTACAAATTTCTATAAAAGTATTCACAGTGTGAATACAACATCTGCACATGGAAGGGTACACCAGTGATACCAACTTACCATATCTCTCTAGATAAGATTTGAATGATAAATAAAAATTTACTTAAAATGTCCACTATAGCCCGATGTCGACACTTGCCCCATTCTCCACTATCAATATGTATTACCAGAAATAATGGGAGATAAATTTTTCTGCTCTAAATGAAAATTTAAAATAAATTATTTATCTATCATTATTCGTAAAATAATGTAATGCAGCAAATAAAGAAATATACAGTATTTTAAAAAAAACGTGGTATAAACTGTTAGAGGATAAAAACGAAAATTATACGGTTTTTTTTTCTTCTTCAAAAAAGGACATATTTAATGAAAACTTGTTCCAGTAAAAAAATGTCGATGCTCCTATTCATAACGTGCTAAACTGTTCCCTTCATATATTTCTTACCTTTTTTTATTATTCTTATTAGTTTTGCTTCACTAATAAAAATGCCTTTATTTAGGCTGCCGAAGTATTGATTGTCAAGGAATTGCTGGTTTGTTTTTATTGAGTTTGTTTATTGTTCCTAAGGTTTATTTATTTATTTTTACGGTATGGTAATTATGATGTTTTACTTTATAACACAGCGTTCACAATTTTTTCTTTCCCAATTTTTAAGCAAATAATTAAATGTGGTATAATTATTATTTTTTCTTTGTTCTACTATAACCAAATACCATGTTTTGTTTACAATTATGCATTTAGTCATTTTGCTGTTTTTCATTATGTTACTGTTTATTACTTATACTATGATTATAAATATGCATACAAAATACCGAGTTAAGGAAAAAAAGAGACACACCCATTTGCATTGGCCCACAAATTGTCTTGTAGCTATTTGATAAACATTATTTCTGGACGATTAAGTAAAAATCAAATATAAGAAGCTAGCTATTACCCTAGATTTCTCATGTATGAAAACAGAAAAAATTCATAAAATGTTTAGATTTGTGATTTTTTTTAAGTTTGTTCTATAGTTCTAGCAAATAAAATTTATATACAACTATATAATCATTATTATAAACTATTTATTTGATTGTAAATAGCTAATCAAAAAAATTGGTGGAATAATAATCATTGCATAGCTTAGTTCCATGCTTGATTTGATACGAAAGTAATTTTGTATTTTTTATGAGCACAACTAATTTGTATATTTTCTATCTATTAGCTGAATAAAGTAGTATATTTTGGAACTAATTGCAAAATTGTATTTGGTATGCATTATTATTACTTCAGTTAAAAAAATCTAGCTGTTATTTTAAATCTTTTTCGATACATACAAAATGATGAAGCTTTAAAACGAAATAGTTCTTGCGAAAAAGAAATTTTAATGGAAATGATTATCCAAAATACTCCTTTTTCTTTTGTGTGTATTTGAATTTCATAAAAATCAATGTTGTATGTTTTTTTAAAAAGAAATCAGACGAATTAGTTAAAACTTTAGAATCCAGGCTGACTAAAAACCTATACATATTTTTTGCAATCTCTATTCATAATTTTCTTTCATAAATTCCACTTTTTTTTTCAAACTAGCAATTTTACATTTCGCTTTTATGCAAAATGTTTTATCGATATTTTCTATTTGACTTACTTTTTAAAACCAACATCGGCATACGTTTTTATTCACGCAAGCTTCTCCAAACGCTACTACACGCTATTAGTGTTTGGTTTTACTTGGCAATCAAATGCTACTTGGAAATCCATAGAACTATTTTTAGATAAGGGTTGTTATTTACTAATATTTTATTCAAATCATTACGATGCATCTTGCTGTTTTTTCAAGTTATTTTACAAACAACATTCACAAAAAAACCACGAAAATTGCTGACAATTTAGGCTATGTAATTACCACAACGATGTGATATTTACTATTAGTTGAAATTCAGATGTTATTGACTTAATGTAAATAAGTATTAACATTTTTAAAATAAGTGTTGCAAAAAGTTTTTGTTTTTTGAACTAAGAATGCACGCTATATTTTTGAAACTTAAAAAAAAAGTGTGTTGTCCTAAATATTTTGCTTTTTTGTAATTTTCAAAATTATACTTAGTAAAAATGTTATGTTTAAATTTTAATTTTTTGGATCAGGGTATTTGTGCTTAAATTTGTTTGCTGTTATTATTTGAAAAAGAATTGAAATTTATAAAATCAAAATTGAAATTGCTTATTTTTATTTTTAGTATTTTTTTAAAGAAATATTTTTACATTTCACTCTGGCAATAATTATGAAAAATTTAAAATCATAAATTTCATGGTTGTTTTCTTAGTAGATTTTGTGTTATATACTTTTGAAGTTGAAAACAGTTATAAAAACTGATAATGCCTTTAAGTTTTAAGTATCACTTAAACTTCACTGTAAGAAATGAACATTCAAATTTCACGAAACTTTTTTTTTCGTTTTTGACAAAATCGTTTCCTGGCATATGTCCAAGCAAATATTTCGTCAAAGTTATGAAAGAACTATCGTCATTTCTTCGAAATAATTAATTTCGTCAAAAGTAATGTTTCGTCATTCTACTTTCTCCAAAAGAAAAAAAAACGTGTGACACTCATAGTGCCTCATGCTATCTAACCGGTGGTATAGTTTATCAATTTTCCGAGTCCACCGTAGAGGTGGATCAAAATCGCCCCAACAACACAAGGACAGATAGAATGGAGAGGAACATTACGTCCATGCCCGAAGCTGGATTTCAACCTGGAATCTTCCTGCTATGACCACCATACAACCAGGTAGTCTTACTTCGTCATTCTAGTTTCGATCGTCTCGTCATCGGTCTAGTTAATATTCTCCAACAATGCACTGCGATGAGGTCACGGTTAAGAAAACATTATCGTCTTAAATTTGTGAATTCGCGTATCGTCACAAATCAGGTGATTTTGTGACGAAATGATTCTCAAAATTAATTTTAGATATAGCTTTTAATTAAGCTAGAGCTTTATTTCTGAGAGTGTTTACAAAGAAAGATTAATCCAAGTCTTGTATTTACTTTAATTAAAATAAAACCACAATTTTTTCAGCACTCTCTACCCCCTTTAAATAAGGAGTTTCGATTTGAAACCTACCAGATATACTTCTTTATCAAACTAAAAAAGAGTAATTTTGTATCAGAATCTGAATTGGTTACAGCATTTCAAAAGCAAAAAGGATATTCTACAAAATATCAATAGAAAAATGTCAATAGAAAAATATCAGTACAAACATTTAATTCAGAAGAGAGCTATAGAAACACTAAAAATAAAACAATCATTTTATATGTATTTATGGCTTATTAGTTGTAAAATATATTAAAGTATTATATACTAATTTAGGTATTCAGACGTTCCATAATATTTTTGTTCTAGTTTTGTAAAAGACTTTATAAATGATTAAAAATATGAATTCGCTTTCTAAATGATTAACAATATGAGTTGTTGAGAATGAGTATTTGAGTATTTTAAAATAAATTAGTGGTACAAATATTCAGTAACTTATGAGAATTATTGTTACAGCACACTAATTACTTTTTTTTATCACAATAAATAAAATCTGAATTAAAGTGAAAATATCTGAATTAAATCGTATGAGTAAAAACAAAATGATTAAATATCTGAATATGAATCAGTAAAAAAGATGAATTAAAGTGAATAAACAAAATTTTAATTAATTGCTATCCATTTTCAATACTTCAAGTGCCAAATAATTAGCGTTTTAATTAAACAAAAACTGTATTTTTTGTCGATCCAATTTATTCTAAAGAAGAATTGATTTCAATGAAAGTGAACTTCAAAGGAAAAAAAAGTAAAATTTTAGGATTTATATTTTTTATGACGACCGTGACTTCTTAATCTCCCAATATTTGGATTACATTTAAGATTTATTACGCCGTTAGCATTTAATGATACTTTATAAGACAAATTGTATTTATTTTGACGTTTTCTGCGTTTATACATTTACCATTCCTGCAAAAGGTGCTCTCTAAATGATTTAGATGAAAAATGTTGCTTGAAATAAAATTTTGAAGTTAGATTAATGAATATGTTTTGAATTGTAAAAAGTAAAAAAAAAAATATTATAAATAATATATTTGATTTCAAAAATAAATCATGGAAACCTTCTCAAATACATACTGAGAAAGGTACACGATTACAGTATTAGAATCTTCGTTCTGAAATTAAGGTTAAATAATCGGCAGCAGTCTGTTCATCAAATTAACCGTAAAGTTTACGGTGAGGAACTTTTTCACATTTATTACAGTTTTGAAACTGTTTACAACTAATATGGTTAAGAAACCATAAATACAAAAAAAAAAGTTTTTTAACCATTTACAACTATCATGGTCTCAAAACCGTAATAAAGAAAGTTCACTGGACATTAGAAATTGATTGGTGTGTCTTATCAAAGGAATCAAAGAATGTGGTTTAAAGGGTTTGTTTTTATTTATTACAGGCATATTTAGTTAATTTCTACGCTCCCTCTTATAAACCTAAGAATTAAATTCTAGTTTTAACAAAAATTTCTTGTAGCTACGAATATAACCACCATTTCTTGATTTAAGTAAAGTACATTTTAGAATATAAAGACAATATCGGAATTGATATCCGCACATGAATTAGTGTATATAACTTTCTCGCACCTGTTCATACCAATCTTGGAATATTTTTCTTACATAAAATATTTTAGAATAAGTTATATTTTCTTGGTTGCAAAAGGTATTTAAAAATGAAAGATGGACTTTCCATGAAGTTTATGAACCAGCATGAATAAAAAGTACTCACAATCGATGCAAGGTACATTTTCGTGATCTTTTACATTATATGAATGGCCTCCTTATTCAATATCAATAGATTTTTTTCGTTTTATATATTTCGTAGACAAGAGTTTCTGCTAAACCAGCGGTTCCCAAATGGTGTTCCACGGAGCCCCAGGGTTATACGAAAGGGTGAAAGAGGTTCCGAGAGCAAGAACTTTTACCTTACAGTAATGGTTTTTGAAGTCTGCATTTATAACCTTTATTTATTTATCATTTCAGTTCTCTTTATAAAATTAAAATAAAATACCAATGAGAAAAAAATGAAAAGAAAATTACAATTATTTCTTTTCGATAAATTATAAAAATCTTGAATAAATTTATGATAAACTGAACTAGTGTTTTTTACTAGTGTTAATTACTTTTATATACTTTGTTTTAGATAGTTTTTATATAGTACCGGGAAGAAAGTTTGATAATTTTGGATTCTAAAGCTGAAAACATTTGCATTCCCTAAATTTTATCCTTGCTCAAGAAATGGGGAAAATATTAGCAGGAAAGTTGAGACACGTAATAAAAACTATTGGCATATTTATAACTTTGGATTAAAACCGGAGAGGGTAACTTTGAAAAATTTATAAATATATTGCAAGCTTGAAACTTCGGTTGTGGTTATTCTTAAATCATTGATTATGCGTTTACTACTTATCAACCTTTATACAATGAAATTGTTTCGATATATTTTTAAAATGTTCTAAAGGTATAGCCTAAATATTTAATATGAAAAATCCATGGTGTTTTTGTTTAGATTAAAGGGGCATTACGACACTGGAACATGGAAGTGATTATTCTTTTTCTTATTCTGCGTGATTTCTCTATTTTTTGTGCCAGGAATTGTTTATAAACAACTGTACTTTGTTAACTGAGTTTTTAATAAACCTCATAACGTTTTATTTCTTGCTGTTTCTCAACTTCAAGCATGACTATCATAATTTAGATTCGTCCCGCAGTGGACTGATCGTTAAGACACGGTTCCCAGCAGATCACCGATGTCAAGCATCACTGGCTGCGGTCAGTGTGCGGGTGGGTGACCACTTGGATCAGCTTGCGTAGGGACCGAGGGTGTGCGGTATTGGTCCTCGTTAAACTGTTCTACCGTAAAGTGCTCGACTTCGCGTGCAGGTCGTCGGGCTACCGAAGCGGGGGTGCCATCCCCTCCGCAGAGGATCAAAATTGTGATGGCGTGTCTTCGGATCATCCTCAGGGATGTTTCCCAGACCGTCGCCAATAGCCCATTGTGCAGCTCTAGTGCGACGTAAATGAACAACAACAACAACAACATAATGTAGATTCAATAACACTTATAACATATGGCGGATTATTAAACATTTAAATAAAATCTCAGATTCGGCAATAATACTTACCTTAAAAGCATAGAAACAAAGGAATTTATTGCTTTGGGATTAGACTTTTACTGTCGAGCGTAAAACTAATGTCAGTTTTTGTGCATTCCACTGCGGTTGATAGATAAAAATAATAATTCAGAAGATTTCTCCTCACTTAATTTTACATTTTATCCGAAAAATTTGTTTGATTCTAATTTAATGGCCCCATAAACCACGTATGAAATAATTACTTATAAGAAGAACTTGCAAGGTAATCAAATTAATTTTTGCAACTGTTGGAAGGCGACATGATTCAGCTTATTTATTACAGCAGTAATATATAATTGCTGTCTCAAAGTATTTTTAAATTACAAGTTAAATGGGTTTTTAAAAGCTCCAAGATAAAAAGAAAAAGTTTCTGTTAATGAAAATAAAATTGAACTTGGTTTATCATGATTCTTTTACATCACATTTTAAACAATGACTTATTAGAAGAATTTGCATGACACACTTGTTTACCTTACCAGAAAAATAAGTTTGTCGTTGAATCATAATGTGGAGCTAATATACAGCAACACTTATAAGGTATTCTATCAAACCATATTTCTACACTCTCAGAAATAAAACTCTCACTTTTGATGATTCATTAATTCTTGAGCTGCATTTAGCTATATTTTGAGAATCATTTCGTTATAAACCACGTAATTTTGAAATTTGATCGCGAACTCTCAAATATAAGACGAAAATGTTTCTTCAACTTGAAACTCTATCGTAGGGAATTGTAGGAGATTGTTAACAAGAATGAAGAAATAAGACTAAACGATCGGAAATAAAGGGACGAATCAAGCCGTCCGGGCGGTGGTGGTCAAGGAGTTGGACTCGTACCAGGAGGATCCCGCGTATGACGGAAATGGGTGTAATTTATCTCTGCTCTTCTTGGGTTGTTTGAGTGGCATTAATACATCTATATGGTGCAACCGATAGAGTCATTATTAGAAAAGTTAATACATTAGGCAGAAAAAGTATTTTTTTTTTGAAAAAAATAGAATGACGAAAAATTTTTAATAATTTTGACAAAATTCTCTTACTTGAAGAAGTAACTAGTTATTTAGTCATTTTGTCGAAATTTATGGTCGGAGAATATACCAGGAAACATAGAGTAAAGAGTATAGGTAGAGTTGACATGAGAAAGTAACAGTGAAGCCATCACTGTAACCGGTCGGCCATATTGGTTTATGCAAAACATTTGAATGCTGCTATCTTCTACACGTTGAACTTGCTGATCAATGTTATTTTTATCGTTTTTTTTTATTTCTCTTTAACGATTTTCTTTATTTTACCTTTTAAACATTGAATTTAATTATATTTTGCTTGTAAAAATGACGAACTGCGTTGCATATGGCTGTACGAATGGATGGACAAAGAAAATGCCTGGAATTTCATTTCATAGGTAAGTGTAAATTCAATTCTCTTCATCATTTTCTAATTTAGTATTTTTAAATTCTGTTCTTACAGAATGTCAGAAGACTAAAGATTTTTTTTCTTCTCCTTAACTATTAGCTATTCATTTCAAACCTAACCTTGATTCTTATCAATTTTTATTGAAATGAATCAAAATAGAATTTCTAAGTGGCTTATAGAATATCAAAACTATAAAACTAATTGTAAATAAGATAATGTAATTTTGTTTACTTTTATACTGCTTAATTGACAATTATTATGGCATAATTATAGTATCATGTGTTATTCGAATTAGTGGGAATGGTTAAAAGTATTTATTTTATTTGCTACAATATTTTTTGCTTTTATGAAATTTAATCTATCATGAAGAGTTTCTCAAATAATTTTGTGTGTTTTTCTGTTATTTACTGTTATTGATCATTATTCCGTAATCTAAACATTAAAAATCAGCACTGTTGCTTTTTCAATTGTAATTCCAAACTGTTGCACTGCTATTAAGTGGAATTTAAAAATATGATCGTAATGTCTAGTTTGTCAACAATTTGATTTTTATTCAACCGCTATTTTATTTATGATCACTCTTGCACTGATGAATGACATGAAATTTTTTGAGAGCTTTTAACACACAAACATAATTTAAAAAATCCACCCAAATTGTTACTTTTTTTCACTTTTATAACCTTGGTGGATACCTTTCCATAAATTTTATAATAGAAAATCCAGTGAACTATAGAAACTGGCAAAAATCTGCCATATTCTCATTTTGCAAACTACTTCAGTTCGTGCATTTTATTAATAATCGATATGCATTTAGGTTAATGAAATAAATTAAAAGTTTCAGTTGTGGGTAATCTGTATTGTAGTCGTGGGTTTTAGTTGAGTATAATAGACTGAAAACAGATTATTTGTGCTACTGCATTTATTTTTTTGAAATTATCGACTGGATTAACTGTAATTATCAAAATTTTAATAAAGTTGTTTCTAATTGCTAATTATAAATCTTTTGAGTCGGTTCTTTAAAAAACTTATATAATTAACGAGTTTTTATGTTCATGCTTTTAAGTTGGAATTTTATTTGCAGTTTTCCTAAAGATGAAAAACGTAAACAGTTATGGATCAAAGCTGTGAGACGAGTTAATTGGAAACCTTCTTTGTGTAGTAAATTGTGTAATGAGCATTTCTCAGAAGATATGATTGATAGAACAATAAATCTGCTTGATGGTCTTACAGATTCATTGATTAAAAAAAATTTAGTGAACAGAAACTCTTATTGTTAACTAATTTAAATATTAATTTACTCTAATAATTATTAAACTATTTATCATTTTCAATATTATTGCAAAAACCATTTACAAGATAGTGACAAATTAAAGTATTAATTCAAATTTTTTAACAAATGTATGAAACGTTTTTTACAACTCTTATTAAACAACTATAATTTATGAAGGGAAAGTTTTTCTTCTAAAATTAATAAATGAATGAAAAAATAGTTAACAATAAAGTTACGTTCTTCTAAATTTTTGTTTTTTGTGTACTTTAAAATGTGTGTATAAATAAGTGTATATTTTTAAATTCTTATCACTTGTAATACATTTAATGCAATATTTTACTGTTGAATAACCAACATATATTATTCATATTTGTGAGTGAAGAATTATTAATCTTGACTAATAAACTCTGATAGTATTTACTTAAAAAAAACTATGGAAATTGATTGTATATAATGTAAAAATAGATAAAATGATTTCTTTTTCTTTTATGTCTGTGTATTTTTTAAGAATAAAATAAGAAATTCATTTTCATGAACTGAGAAAAAAGAATTTAAAAGTCAGTGTTATTCTACTAAATGAAAGAAATATATAAGATAAACATAATAATACATAAAGTTTTTAATTCAAATTTTTTAATAAATATTAATTTATTTTTTTTACAACTTTTATTAAAGTATTAAAATTTAATTATTTTCTATGATGATTCAATCAACAAAAAATGACTGCTTCAATTGAGGGATATAATTTATGAAAGGGAAAGTTTGTCTTCTAAAATTAATAAATGCATGAAAAAATAACTAACAAAAACTTAAGTTTTTTTTTTAATTTTAAATTTTTCTTTTTTAAGCATTGAATAAAAAAATAATAGTTTAAAATAAAAAGCGTTTTAATTTAAACTATTTTTTTTTCATTTATGTGTCAAAAAATAAATCTACATACATGAAATTTAAGATTATTTGGCCTAAAAATGATTAAATTTAATCTTTAGTTATGTTATTTTTATAAATATTAAATTGTAATAAATGAGGCGCTTTTTTTTCGTGTAACTAAAAGCAATAAAAAAATTAAGTTTTGTTTGACACTTAAAAACTTCCATTTACTAGCCATGCAACCATAGGTTACAATGAATGCTTTGCATAATCCAAGATGGCGGACAGTTACTTCAGTTTCTACTCATAGGAGGGTGGGAAATGCCATCTCTACTTATACTCTTAACTCTATGCCAGGAAATGGTTTCGTCAAAAACGAAGGAGGTTATGCAATATTCGAGTATTCATTTTTTCAGAGCGCGCAAGTTGAACCATGGTATTCTGTAATCAAGTTTACGAAGTACTATTTTATAAACTAAAAGCTTTAGATTTTGAATATATGTGTTATTTTGCTGAAAGGAAGTGCACGAACTTTAAATAGATTAAATGATCTAATAGAATAAATAAAAAATTGCTATTATAGTCAAACAGAAACTTCCAAAGTAAATTACGTCAAAAGCCACAATTTAAACATCTAGAACTCAAAGCAAAGCGTCTGTTTTAGAAAATGTATTTTATTTTGCTGAAAGAATTTTTCGGTTTTTTTAAAAAAAAATTTAATTGTTCAAAAGATATATATGTATATATATATATTTTTTTGAGAAATCACAATTGTAGTCAAAGTTTTTCCGGCAAATAAAATTATAAAAATGTCACCATTTGAATGACTAACCTTTATAGCAAAGCTTCATATTGAAGACATATATTTTATTTCGTTGAAAGGAATTTTCCGAACTTTAGTAGGAATAATTGGCTGAATATTTAAAAAAAAATTTCTTTCGAAAAATTGCTATTATAATCAAAAACATTTTAGCCATAGAAACCTGCCAAAAAATATCCCATTTCAGATGCGTATAAATTCGAATGTGTAGTTTAATGCAAAACCAAAGGGAATGTTTTATTTTGCTGGAAAGAATTTAAAAAGAATCTCAGGAAATTTTTAAAAATTTCTACCTTTTGCAATAAAAAAAAAAAAAATTAATGATCAATTAAAGCTTATTTTTACCAAACTTGGTGCAAGTTTTCATCTTAAAAACATTTTTAAATAAATGGATCACGATCATGTTTAATTTTTACAAAACTGTGTCGATTCTTTATATTCCAAATTGGTGTCACTTCCATTATCATAATTAGCTCCAGACAAATGTGAACAAAATTTCTCAACTTCTGATACAAACTGACAGCAAATATAAGACTTAAATATTCTTCACTTAAAAAACGTTATTACGTATGAAACCCGAGCTGTAGAGAAACAGTCTTATCACGGAAAAAAAACTTATTTTATTTGACCATACTCCGTGCCTGTATATTTAACACAATATAGTAATGTTAACACAGGTATATCTAATAAAATGCATTAATTAAACTTATTCGATAACTTAAAAGAATTCCCTGAAAATGTATAACTACATTATTGAAAACTTTTCCTTTGCAATTCATCTTCTTTTATCAATATTGTATGAGTTTGATAGGAAAGAATTCATATTCTGAATAATTTCTCGATGTCGTGACAGTTATGATATGCATTTTTTTTAATCTTGAATAAAAAAGATATGGAAAAAAACGGGGGGAAAATTACATAAAAAATTAACTGTTATGGGCAAAGAAAAAAATTCTTATTCGGTTGAATATCTTGTCAGTTTCAAGACAAAAAGTACCATTCGGCTACAGTGACGCGAAAAGTAATGAGAAAAAATATTTCTTTGAAGACGATTAACTTTTCATATACGGCATTAATATTGATTTCTTTATTCGGTCAATTTATTCTGTCATAACATAAGCCTTGAAGATTATTCTCTGATTATTCTTTCACTTACTTCATATATATATATATATATATATATATATATATATATATATATATATATATATATATATAAGTTCAAAATGAAGAATAAAACAAAGAAAAATTATGGACATATGGAAAAAAGGGGGGTGGGAAATAATAAGTAAAAAAAAAAAAACAAACAACAGTTTCTTAAAATAAAAAAAATTAAATGTTAATTAAAAAACCGGAAATATATATATATATATATATATATATATATATATATATATATATATATATATATATATATATATATATATATATATATATATATATATATATATATATATATATATATATATATATATATATATATATATATATATATATATATGTATATATATATATATATATATATATATATATATATATATATATATATATATATATATATATATATATATATATGTCGGCCTTGGCCCTCTTAATGGGCTGTCGCGCCACTGAGTTAGTTTAGTTTAGTTTATATATATATATATATATATATATATATATATATATATATATATATATATATATATGCAGGAATTGTGCTAAGGATTTAAAATTAGCAAAAATTTTAAAATCTTAGCCAAAGGCATATCTTCAATGGCAAGTCAATTTTTTATTATTGCTTTTTTCAGTAGAAAACTTCAAATTACTTAGGCACTTTTACTTTGATTTTTGGGCTCATAGTGTAATCTGACTTTCTCCTGGTTTCTTGCTTATCACTCTCTCTTGGGGCAGATGAGAGTATTATTGCTTATAATATTTAAACACGGACCGCAGAAACTGCTACCACACTGACTGCATGTTAATGTCCCCCTGATCACGCTGCCATGTTTTTCAGTGCTTTCCTTTTCCAATTTTTTTCTTTATTTTGTGTATATTTTCCTTTTGTTTAGATGCTATTTGGATCATTCTTGCTTTCATGATTTGATCGGATTTATGTCAGGTAACCTATTTTGAAATCTTGAAGAAAATCATGAATTGACCTACTCAAATAAGTAAAAAGGTTTTTATGCTACAGAATAATTACAAGACCAGTGAAACTCGTAAGGTATTAAGATTTTTGTCAGCAATATAGGTTTAGTTTTAGCGATATAAAAATTATAAGTGAACGAAAGCATGAGGAAGGAATTTGATACAACCGAAGAATAAAAACGATAACAGACAAAAAGCGCAAGCATAAACACAATAATGTAAAAAAAATAATATTGAGAGGGGTTATATAGGTTATTTTAGATTAGATTTACAAAATCAGGCCCTGCTAAATTTTGTTCCTTTATAATATGTCTCTTTAATATATTATATTACAATATTATCTGTGTCCGCCATACTTTGCCATAATATATATTGTACTTTTTGATTGAGTTTCCTTGGTGTTTCATACCCATAAAATTTTGCCTGCCTTGAATTTTCTCTTAAATTTTATTTTTTAACGTTTTCAAAACTTTTTTTGAAATGTATGATATAATATTAAATTAGTCTTTAACTATTTTACTTACTTCTTTTATTATAGTTATATCACCGTTAATTTTGATAAGCATGAAACACGGTATTCGTGTTTTGCTCTTCATAAATCATTAGTAACCAAACAATGATAAAAATAACTATCTCTAGACAAATACTTTTTTTTAAGTTTGAAGTTTCCTATTATCAGTTAAGCACCTGACAGTAATTTTATACCACCTAAAATCTCATTTTACTTTCATCAAGCATAAATGGGTCACACATATAAACTAAACCGCCATACCATCCATTGTTACAGAAGCAATTACAAAAGAGGTACATCTGATGTTCGAAAATTTCGTCATTGATCTATAGCCTAAAATGACAGCTGCAGTCGCAGTTAAACTCTCACAAGCGTGTAGAAAAAAGATATTTCTAATGACGGGTCTATTTTTGAAATTCTTTCATCAAGATCTGATCTATTATTTACGCTGTGAACATATTTTTTTCCATTCTTCTGCTCTGTTGCTTTGTTATGTAAGCTGGAAATGTGTTATACTTTTATTATGAACGCTGTGACCGGAATTTTCTGAGTTCTGTTTTTATTTGAACTGTAAAATAAATATAATAGAGCTCAGTAGCATTGCAGTGAAAAACAATTAAAATACATTTTAAAATTTAGTGCAATACTTCAATAGTGGAAATATTATATTAAAAAATGCTTTTAACATGTAATCCGTATCTCTTATTTTTAAATTGCCTAATTTGCTTATTTATTACGGAGCATCCCCGAGAGTGATTTATTACAGGATCTCCGAAGAGAGCAATAAATAAAGGAAAAGTAATTTTATAAATTGAACAAATGAAGGAAATACAGAAAAAAAAACTTACCGATTAGTTTTGGTCACTGTACTAAGATTTTTTTTAAATACGTCAACGTGAATATCCTTATCGAGAATTTTCACTTAAGTAAATTATACGGCTTATTAAAAAATAATTAATAAGTTAGCAAAGTTTTCTTCGCCAAGGGTGGAATTGAATTGCAGTCCACCATTGCCTCCTAGAAAAGAGAAGGCCTCTGCACGGGTTACCATAAATGAGAAATCCCGTCCTTTAGCTGTCCAAACGTAGTAACATCTTTCGTATTTTTTCTTCACTGCACAGTTTAGTAACCCGAACGTAGTAACATATTTAGCTTAAATTCCCACTGCACTGTTTATGTCCAATACGTTGGACAACTAAATTGATCCGAGCAGAGGCCTTCCATCTTCTAGGAGGTGTTGATTCCATTTCGTTAACCAAACATATCACTGAATTCAAGTTACAGTTTTTATAAAAATGAAGCATAACATATTTCTATCAGTGATACATTGAAAAACAAATACAATGCATTGTTAATGCTATACAATTTCAATATATCACGCAGCTCCAAAAACGTTTAATATTGAAATATTTTATAATCTAATAAAAGCATAATTAATACTTAACCTAAAGTTTGAATTAAGAGAAATAATTTTTTAATTTTCAAAAAAAAAAAAAAAATTTCTGATCAAATTTCGGTAAAAATTACCGGAAATCAATTTTTACCGGAATTTGTTACAGAACAAAATGTCTGATATGCCGTATATTTTTTTCAGTAATAGTGTAAAACCACTGAATCACTCTAATTACATAAATATTATTGTAAAAATTATGTAAAAGATATAATATTTTATGGAGAAAATGAATTTTCCGGATGATGCACTAAAGTGCTGGTACTTTATACCTTTATACCGTAAATTGATTTAGAATTTTTTACAGTGTGACTTAAGTTGATTTACTTGAAGTTATGTAAAAACTGAAAGAAAGGACATTTTAAATTTTGGGCATGACAGTCGTGAATTATTTTAAACAAGCGAAATGATAAACATTAACGATATTTTAGATGAACTCTTCTTGAATATCACTGAAAGAATAAATAATTTTAAAAAATTAGAAGTTTTATTAAATATTTCATATTCAGATTTCGTATCCAACATAGTTTCATAGCCAGATTTAGTTGCCTGATTGAAAGTGCAGCTGATTACCCTTTAGCGCATCTGAACATGTTTGTTGCATGAACATGCCAACCTTTTGAATGATATTCAAAAGGTTTCGCACAGTTTTCTCATGTAAAAGACTATGAATCTGATCTGTTTGAACTTCTTCCTATCATCCTTTTGTGGTCCAAAATCCATTCTAATGCAATACCCATATCATTTTCATTTATGGGAAAGTGAAGCATTATACAGTTGGGAGGCTGGTTGATTGCTACAACAATCTGCTCTCTGATCAAAATTGCAAAGGTGTATTGTATGGACTCGCCTGTATTGCTTTCGGATGACCAATAAGGATGAATACCAGAGCCTGAATCAATTGAATTTTAGTCTAGCTCTGGTTCGACATAAACAACTGAACAAAACTAACATTTTCCATTTTTAGAACATTCTACTGATTTTTTTCTTTACTTCCTTAAATGACATTAATATTTATAAATCAAGATAATTATGGTAAATGTATTTAACTAGACGTTTGAAATCTTAAATTGAAGTTTCAAAATGACCCTCTTATCAGGCCAATTATAAAAAGGAACAGTCCAGGTGACAGAATTCATTTTTCAGAAAGCTAGAAAAATGACTAATTTTTCCCGAATACCATTATGGCTTGTCGCAGAAAAGTAAATTACTCTCTTTGCTAAAGAAAAAAAGAAGTGTAATTCTAGAGCAGGAACTCTTTGCTTGATTAAGGTGTAACAATTTTATCGATTGTAATTCATCTTATGATTCTTTTTCGTAATAACTCGTTGCTCTCTGGTGTAGAATTTTCGTTTCAACATGTTCTCGGAATTTCTATCGAGAAATTATTTATCAGATTCTGTTCTGATTGAAGGTGGGGTGCCTGACATAATGGAATAACTTCAAGCTTATAATTTAACCTTAGATGAACCTAAGGCTTATGGTTATTATGAAAACCCATTTTTAATTAAATTCTGGAATTAAGTTTAAATTGTCAAATTAAATTTATTTGAAAATCCATTTTTAATTAAATTTAAATAAATTGAATTTTAGGAATTGGAAGAAAAAAAAACTCTATTTTTATTTACATTGTTAAAATTTTCATTATAAAATTACGGTAAAATGTCTGGCAGTAGACTGTCCATCTGATTAACCATAAAGTTTAAGGTTATGGACATTTATTTTTACCTTTACGGTTTTGAAACTTTTTAAAATTGGTACAATAAGAAAAAAAAGTGAATGCAAAACTAAATGGTTTCGTAACAATTTACAACTACTATAGTTTCCATACCGTAAAAATGAAATTTAAACGAACATTGGAGCTCTGTGAGTTTTGCGCCATTTATGCGTGAATAATAGTTTTGTGTTCCAACTGTCCAGAGTCATTGATTGAAGAACGCAGAACACTAGAAATTCTTCATGTATTAAAGAAATGAAAGAAATATTGTGGTATCAAAGCTGGGATTCGAACCACTGTTCTGTCCTGTTATGTATTGAGAGATACAGTATACTCTCAGCTACAGTCTGTTAGCTTTCTCATCTACAGAACCGTAGGTAAACCATGTTAAACCGTAGGTAAAAACTGCAACAATCGCTTTGTTTCACATTTAACAGCTTGAATATCCTATTTTTAATGGTTATTTGACTGTTTTGTTTGAAATAAGTAAATAACATCTAGATAAATTACTATTAAACCATTTTTACTGAGAAATTTTCAACAGTGTACAATAAAAGAATTGTTTTAATATAATTCTAAAAATATAGAAGAGGATAACCTATGCAAACGGGTCCTCGTTGAATTTATATGTGAATGCATTGTTGGCCATTTTACATTTTTGTAATAATATTACCTCAATATAAATCTGTAAAATGTTTAAATCGATTATAACCATGATTTGTATGTATAAAACACAGGTTTGAAACCAATACAGACACATAAAATACAAATGTATTATCATGTGCAGTATCCAATTAGATGAAATAAATTAGATAATTATTTTATAACCTATCATGCATTATTATATCATAATCGATTTAATTATCCCTGACATGTTTTCAATAAATCAGATACAACGGTATTGCATTGTACAATTCGAAAAAAATTGCAAAATATCAATATTATTTTTATGAACATAAATCCTAAAAATCATATTTATATGACTTTTTTGGTTCTATGATTATGGTTTTATTAAACTTTATATGATTTTTATTTTTTGGCTAATAGCCTAGTCATGGCAACTCAGATAGGCTCACTGAAAGCTAGTAGCTGTTGGTTTTTAAATATGATCGTAAGTCTGGTTATAAAAAATACATAATATATAATTTTCAATTAACCAGATACAATGGCATTTCTTTGCCCAACTCGAAAAAACTGCAAAATATAAATATGAGTTTTATGACTCAAATGATTTTTCATATAATTCATGAAAATCATATTTATATGATTTTATAAGATTTTTATGTTATGGCTAATAGTATAGTCATAACTACTCAGACTGGCTTATTGAATGCAACTAGCAGCCGGTTTTTAAGTGGGATAACGAGTTTAGTTATAAAAAATACATAACAATTGTTAAATTAGTTAATAAACAATAGTTTAAGAAAGTTTAAAATATTCTCAACTAAAATACTGTTAAATTTCGTTTGATAGTCAGAATTTGTTTATATTGAAAGATTAAAAGAAAAGTAAACAAAGTAGTACCTTCGTGTAAAGTTAATTTCTTTTTACGCGAATTTACTCATGATCATGATGGCGACAAATTTCTTAAAGTATACTATGCAGTCAATAGGTAGCTCCTTCTGTAAATAATTTCAAAATAATGGATGTGGTTCGATAAGAAGTTGACCCAATAATAGTTAATCTTTTCCTTCATACTGAAACCGAAAAGCACTGTAAAATTGAGTTAAAACTTTCTGAATTCCTTAAAGATAAAAAAAATCCTTTGACATTTTTCTTGATGCTTAAATATTTAGAAAGTTAATTAATGACTGACACAGTTGATTTTAAAAGTTCACTGGCCATAGAAATTACCCGTACTCTAAATACCAACAACTTTCATGCATGGTAGTCTCCAGTCTATTAATTATTTCCCAAAAAGTAGTAGTTGGCAGCTCTGTAATTAAAGTTCAATCATACATCCGTGGAGACAAACATTCTTTCACTCCATTTGTATAAAGAAAGAAAAGCGTTTGAATTTTTTAAAAAAAATCTTTGAAATTCTATGATAATTCTCCCTAAGCGATTTAAAAAGATATCTTGCAACGCAAAATCCAAATGACATTCTTTTGCAAAAATATTGAAACAAGACATAGGCACACGTTTTAACTAAAACTTTACGTAACATATTCAGTCCAAATAAAATTATCAACGGGAAATTTTAAAGTTCAAACTCAAACTTTCATCATCATATTACCTTAAATGACGCGGTTACTTTTCATAAAATCGGGAAGTTCGAAAATTGTAGAGCCACTTAACCTCATCTTTTGTGTTAGGGAAAAATTTTAGTATCTACTAGAAACCATCTGAATGCTCATCAATAGAAAGGTAATTATTCATTAAATTTCTCCGCTTTATAATTAAGGATGAGTTCGTTTTAATGGCGCCTTTTCAAGTTGGAGTTGAGCGGAATTGACGCTGTCATAAATTATCGTCTGTTAGAAGAGAGATGTGCTTTCAACCTTTCAAGCAAGACATGTATTATGCATAGTAATTTCTCATATTTCTGAGTTGGTATTGTTCCAATAATTTAGAAGATGATAAATTCATACCAAAAACTTAATTCTACTTATAATTTAATTAGTCACTTTTATTCAGATTTCGAAAGTGTAATTAATTTAATTATACAAATTTGAAATGGATACTAATTTCAGCGAAATGTTTTGATGCATAATATAATCTGACATCAAAATATACAGAAGTTTGGTTTCTTTTATTTAGATAAAATAAAATTTTATTTGTAGGGTAAGCTTTATTACCTCTGGACATTAAAAATAGAATTATGGTTTTCTTTTTTTGAAATATTTCTTGAAAAATTTTTTTTTTTGATTATTTGTGGAAGAATTCGGTTGCAGTGTTTTGCTTTTGCGTTTAATATTAATTTTACAATTAACTTGAATTTCATAATATAAAATATATATGTATTCAAGTGAATCAATTACTAATTACTAATTACTAATAATCAGTTACAATTACTAATCTATACAGGTGAATATTTATGCAAAATCTGCAAAAAAAATGTTGCCTTAAATATTTTTTTCAAATGCAATACAAAGTTATATCAATTATAACTGAAATTGTGTTATATTTTGTAAAAACCTAAAATTTAAATCCTTTCTTTTCAAATAATTATTAAAATTAAATAATTTATAAAAAATAATTTTAGCAAAAATTTATAATTCATTTTTTTGAAAAATTAAAATTTTAGAAAATTTAAAATTCGTTAGTTTAAAAAGAAAAAGAAGAAAAACACTTGAAAAATTTGTTACATTTGTAAAACCTTATGGTTTAATAACTAAAATATTTCTTTCCATAAGAAAGAAAGAAATCTACATATATATTTTAATTTCTTTTCTTAGTAACTGAAAAAAACAGTGTGTTCAATGACGAAAGCGAATGAATGACAAAATTTTTAGAATCGTTATAAAAATTTAAAATAAAAGAATAAGTAAGAAATATTAAAAACTAAAAAATACGAGAGTGCATATTAGTAAGAAAAAAGTGAAAATGCCAACGAAAACTGACAGGTTGCTATTGAGGTAGGCAAATTCTCAAAACATCAAAACTTGTTTAATTACCGACTCAAAAGTCAAACGTTTTTCTAATAATCATTTTTGAGTTTCTAGGTTCTTCCAACAATCAAATAGGTTTTGATGTTTTGTGAAATTATCAAAAATAAGAATTCGTTGCATATTAATACCGTTTTTCCTATCTTAAGTACTAATTTGTGACATACCAATGTGTACACCATCTAAATAAGTAATCCTTATAAATGAAATTGTTTCTCATAATTAAATGTTATAACTCTTGCTTATTTATTCTTAAATAAGTTTATTAACTGGATTTAAAAAAACTGACGCAAATACTAATGAAATTAATTATCTAACTGAGCTGTTTTTAATTAAGTGAAATTTTAAAATGGTATAGTTTTATTAAATGTCCATTTTGGAGAAAAGTGCTCGCATAATTTTTTAATATAGACATAAAATATAACAATGTATATTAAAAAAAACCTCAAATTTTCATGAGTTCGAATTCTTAAAGTTCCCTAAAAGGTTCTGAAAAATTTGTGGCACTTTAATAAATACACTTAACTTACGATGCATACTTTATAAAATGAATAAAACTTTATATTACATTCAAAATGAAAAATATTTGAGACACAGAAAGTAACGGTTTTTTGGTCTACACTGTGAAAAATTCCGAGCCAAAGTACCGGCACTTTAATCATCTGTAAAACCCATTTTACCAAAATTCATTTTCAAGGTAACATGTTATACCATAATTTTTATAGTAATATTTATTTAATTAGAGTGATTCAGCGATTTAATGGTAATTATTATTGCTGTAAAAATTACGTCATATCATATTTTTAGTTCTGTAACATGTTCATGTAAAAATGGGATTTACTTTTAAAAAAATTGCAAGCAACGTGAGTGCTGGATCTTTTTACCCAAATTTGATTCGGAATTTTTTACAGTTTATTTATATGACTCGTGTTAAATATTGATCTGGTAAAGGTCTGAAATACAGATAAATTTGATTTATTTTAATAAATGCTTGAAACGGAATATTACCTAGATTGTTCTCGTGGGTTTAAAAAATATATTATATAAACCAAAGAAATTGTTACAAAATGAAGTAAAAACATTAAAACGATATTTTTATTTTATATTTGTTTAAAATTTCAATAACTTAGAGTCTAAAGCACCAGTTTTGGTTGTAAATATTTGGAAAATCTTAACCACGAATATAATTTTTTCTAATGTCAGTAAATCAAACAAAAAATTTATTTTGTTACATGAAAACGTAATTTTGGAACGATTAAGCACATTAATCCTTTTCGTACAAATCAAATGTTTTCCATAAAATTCCTTCCCCCTCTTTTTTACTGTTTTTAGTTGATTTACTTTATGTCAAAATACAATGAAAATTGTCATTTATGCTTTGTTAATTCCTATTATTTTAACTTATCCTATCTAGAAATACTTTAAATATTGTTTTGATGTTATCAACAGCATGAAAGTTTTACTTTTAAATTGAAACCTTTGTAAATTATCTCATTCTCATGTCCAGTAATAGACTAAATAACAAGCATGATATTTTAATGAACACAAATAATTTCAGGACGTTAAATAATTCGGAAAAATAAAATATATTAAAATGAATTATATAAGCTTAATTGATTAATAAAATTTGTAATTAATTGATAAAATGCAATTAATTAATATAATATGTAGCAAAAACCTAGCAAATTATCTAGTTGGGTAAAACAAATAAAAAAAATTATGTAACTATGTTAACAGACATGACAAATAGCTAAAACACAGCTGCTTTATCAACTGTATGCATTGAATGTTTGTAATATATGATTATATTTCATTCCAACACATGTGTAATGTAATGAGAAAAAATATTGTCTGAACTGCCTGAATATGGTAAAATTTAAACTCGTTTCTGGCTCTATGGGAATAAAAAAGCTCGGTAGTTAAGGATTTTTGTAAAATTAATAAAATATGGTTTTATAAAATGCAATGAAATACGATAAATGGGGCAAAATTTAATAATTTTATCTTGATATCTTGGAGCATGACATAAAAATCATTTATTCTGTTAAGTTTACTTTTCAATTTTGTATTTTTTACTAAATATTGAGTAATAAGAAGTATAATTTTGAAAACTTGAAGTTCCGTTACACTGTTATTATATGAACGGAATATTTCCAAATGAATGGATTAAAAACCGTGTATTTTATTTTTATAAATTTATTTTTATGTTGATATAATTTTTTTTACCTGAAATGCAGTAACAATATACGACGGTAATTTTAGCAGAATTATTTTTCCTCACACTTTCAGCATAAAGACGAAATCAATAACTAATTTCTGAACAAATACGAAATTTTTTTTATATCTTATTTTGAAAAAAAAAGAAGCCAAAACTACATGAACTTTTTCACAATGTATTGCTTGCAATTTTTACTTATGCAATATTTAAATCTCATTGCATATCCATTTCTCAGAAGAAATCTGGAAAATAGAATGTGAAATACCTTTGCTGTGGTCAGTTATTTGTCCGAAGATCTATCGATCTGTATCGATCTTCTAAGTCTTTATTATGAGATACCACCCGTCAAAAATTAGAACGTCATAATCGGCTTAGGAATTTCCCTCGAGCAGCCAGTTATTAAAATGTAAAAGGCCACTGAGGGAGCATTTAGTTAAAATAGTTTTCTCATTATGTGTTCATGATGGTTGTCGATGTGCACTGGATTCTTTAATCCTGCATTTAATTTTGACTTTAATTTAAGTACAGTTTGATTTTATTCTGGTAACTATTAGTTAAATATGAATAATTTTAATAGAAGCTTATGAATCTCAATAGTTTGGTAGCACTCGAAAATGGGTTTTACTGTAATTTTTTTTTAAAAATGATTTTCATAAATTATTATGTTCATAAATTATTTATATATTTCTTTCAGTTTAAAAATCAATTTAAAGTATGTATTCGATTCGAAAATTCCATATGGAATAGGGAATTGTTTATATAAATTTCTAGCAAATTATGTAATAAAAATTAATTAATGATTAAAATTTCGTACTTAAATTAAATGTTTATTTTCGAAGCATGTTTATTTTTGGATTAAATGTTTATTTTTTGATAAAAAGTTCCTTTTTAATTATATTTTTTACAACAAAATTCTTTACTTCTTCAAAATTTAATTAAAATCATTACTATGCCTAAATTTTGCTAGCTAGGACATAGTTAATGAGTACAAAAGTTGTTGTAAGTGTTACTGTATTAATTAAAAATATTTTGTTCTAAAAAAATATAAATACAAATTACTTTAATAGAAGTTCTTTTTTACTTCAGCAGGGATTTCACGATATTTTTTTAATTTAATGATGTTTAAAATAATTATCGTGAAAATTTTAACTTTATCTTTTATGGTAACAGTGTGGTGTTTAGGAAATAGATTATATATTTTTTTGGCATATTGTTACATTCTTTTGCGGCATTTGTGTGCTACTAAGGATTTACTTAGTGAACTAGAAAAAACTAAACTTCCTTCTATTGCATGCACTCTCAGAAATAACTCTCACTTTTTACAATTCTGTAATCTTTTCGATACATTTTATTAATTTTAAAAATTATTTCGCCACGAAATCACGTGATTTGTGACGAATCACTTTCAAATATATGACGAAAATATTTCCTCAACTCAAAACCTCATCGTAGTGACTTGTGGAATGTATTTAACTGGAATGACGAAACTAGGATAATGACTAGACGATCGAAAATAAAGTGATCGGACTGTATGGAGGTTCAGTAGTTGGTATCATATCAGGAAGATCCCGGGATCGAACCCCGCTTCAAGAATGGATGTAATTTTTCTTCCTGCCCTATTTGTCTTTCTTGTGTTATTAAGGTAACATTGACTCAGCTATATGGTGCCCGTGATAAAGAGATTAGAAAAAAAATTTGATATATTAGGCACTACATGTTTTTTTTTTTTTTTTTTTTGGAAAAAAATAGAATGGCGAAATATAACTTTAACTTCAACGAAGATCGTGTCCTTGAAGAAGTGACGATAAATATTTCATATTTTCCAATTTTTTTCATTTTTTCATTGTCTCATTTGCTTAATTCCTTTTGGACTCACTGTTGCTTAGCGCGTTTTTCCATTGGATGTATTATTATTATTTTCAATTGCCTTAATATTTTGAATTCTTAACTTAATATGATAAATATTTCGTTACGTTGTCGAAATTTATGCTTGGAGTATATAACTGGAAATGGTTTCGTCGAAAAAGAATGAAGTTTCGAGTTATTTAAAAGAAAGAAAACGATTTTTTACGATTTTCTTAAAAATATTTTTTATTGAAGAAATTTATTTCCTCGAAGAAGTTATAATATTTAATTCATCACTTTGATATAATATTCACGTGGATCATATATCAGGAAAAACAAAGAAAGTTGTTTGAAAATTGAGTATCCATTTTTTAGTGTGTGGGATATTTCAAGTACTCAGCTTTCTGTCCACAGACAATTGATATCTATACATAATAATAAAAGCGGCTGTGTGTGTGTGTGTGTGTCTGTAATCACAATATATCGCCCCAGAAGCCTCGCCCAGGCACGAAACTCGGCACATAATTGTGTTTTGACATAATGAAGAAGTATTTTTTTTCTTTTTCAAAAATTTGGATTAGTTATTTAGTTATCAGTCATTTTGTAAGTCTATGCTTTTCGTCTGCTTTTTCGTCTTCAAAGAGCCATATTCAAAAAACTATTAAAAAATGCATATACTTTTCCCCACTCTTATAAATGTATGCTAATGCGAACCTTACAATTGAAATATTAATTTTCGACAACTTAAACCAATAATATACGAAGGAATTAATAATTTAATTGTAAAGTTCGCATTAGTTTACATTTATTAAAGTGGAGAAAAGTTTAACTTTTGTATTAAAAATGTGGCAACATATTCGATACGTAAATAGAACGCTTCGCTTTGATATATTTGTCGCTGTTCATAATTGTTATAATAAGTTTTTCTTCTTTCCACGCTCTATTTTTTTTCTTAAGCGAAGACGATAATTTTTGTAGCGATATTGTAGTACTTTGTACAACTAAAAATTCTTTTCACAACACTTTAAAAATATTTACTTTATTTTCTTTATATATACAGAGAACAGTCGGCAAAGAATTCGATTAGGTTGAAAAACATTTCGCTAAAAAGGAACGAATTCCAAAAGAAAAAATAAACAACTTAAAGAATAAAAATGCTGATGCCAGCCAATTTTTTGAAAGTTAACTTAGAAATAACAAACCAAACTATGTTAAATAACAAACCAAACTATGTTAAATAACAAACCAAACGATGTTAACAAAATGACGTAGAAAGCGCAACTAGATCAAAATTATACAAGCACAACTAGATCAAATTATAATACCTGAGTGCTTGACGTAACAGATATAGAAATAGAATTTGATACCATAAAAAATTATATAGAAATAAAAATTGATACCATAAAAAATTTATTCGTTTTCGTGTTCTTTTCATGTATTTGGCATTTTAGTTTTTTTTTTCTTAAGCGTTGTAGCTATATAATTTCAAACATCCTCAAGAGCTATAACACATCTGCAGCAGAACTGGATATGAAGACAAAATTGCAGGACAGGAACACTTTAATTGTCCACTAATCTTCAGATTTCCTGCTATGTTTTAAAAAACTTTATTTGTGAAAACCTTCAGCGTGGCGGACAGCTGGCCGCCTTAAGCGGCTAGTTCTAAATAAATAGTTTGTTGTATATCAAGTAAAGTTACATTTAGAGTAAAGGCAGCCAGTATCTCGACTAAGTTTTTAACAAAGAGCTTATTCTATATTTCAAAAGTTTACATGGCGAAAGTGATATCAGTGTAAATATAATACTCAGAGAAAAAAAATGGTATAATTACTGTATTGAGAAGAATTACATTTCTGGTAAAAAAAATAATTATAAACATATTTTTGGTAATAAAAACCATAATACACGATATTTAAATCATTAATTTGTTAATTTTTCCTTTACGGGAAATTCTGGTTTTCAAATTATAGTTCTTATTACCACATATTTAGTGAAAAATACAAAAATGAAAAGTAAATTTAACTAAATGAATGGTTGTCATGCAACGCTCTAAGGTATCACAACAAAATTACCAAATTTTATCACATATTGTCAAACCACATTTTAGTGTAAAATTTGTCAAAATAATTACCAAAGCTCTTCGGTAAAAATTACCGAGCTGTTTGGTGTTCCCATGGAACCAGAGACATGGTAAGTTTTACCAGATTCTGGTAGTTTTTTCCCATGTCATTTTTTTTCTCAGTGCAAAAATAAAAATTAATTCTGAAGATATCTTTTAAAAAACCACGTGATGCTGTTCTTTGCAGGATTCGTTAGCTGAGATTCAATAATAAACTCGGTACTTTAAATTAATTGAAGTAAGTATAACTTTCGCGTAAAGAAAATATGTTCGTGAAAGGAATATATGTAATAATAAAAATGTTTCCCGAAAGAAAATATGTTCGTAAATTTCCAAATTCTTTACAAAGAGTTAAATAAATATATTTTTTTAATTCATTGCAGTACTCATTTACAATAATTTTATGTTTTACACAACTTTCGAAATAAATTCTTTAACCAAAGGTTCTACACCTCAATAAAATGTTTCTTTCTTCACAACACAGAAGAAAGTTATTTTCTGTAATTATCAGAGCAATTATCGAGCACAACGAACTGTACCCTATTCATCAATTCACTTACTGTATATTCCCACTTTCTATGTCCCATGGGAAAAATTATGACTTCCAAAAATCTGCGAGTTTTATTCGAACACGTGACTAGTTTTTGGGAAGTTGATGAAAAAAATATTCCTGGAAGTTTGCCAGATAACCTAATTGACTTGGATTTGCAAAGATCGTAAAATCGCAAACGATATATAAAATGATAGAGAGCAGAATATTAGGTTTCTATTTTTAGAATACTAACTGTAAATTAATGTAATTTTACGCTTGTCATTGACAGCATTTTCACAGAAAAACATTTTATATTGTACTTTAGAAGTCAAAAAAAATTTGGTATTAATGTTTTTACTGTAAAAAGAAAAGAATTCAGATGTCACAAAACCTTTTTTGATTTTAATGAACTTTTCAAATAGATAACTTTCGAAGGAATTAATGACTTCAGTTAAACACGCAGCATTAAGTATGATACAAAAGTTCACCGTTACAATATGTACGCATGATTTTAGTTCTGTAATAGGGAAAATTACATTTTAATTTTTATATATAACTGATTTATTATTTTGAAAATTATTTTGAAAATTATCTATTATTTTGAAAATTATCTATTATTTTGAAAATTATCTATTATTTTGAAAATTATCTATTATTTTGAAAATTATCTATTATTTTGAAAATTATCTATTATTTTGAAAATTATCTATTATTTTGAAAATTATCTATTATTTTGAAAATTATTCATTATTTTGAAAATTATTTTGTACTATCCAATTTCAACCCGCTTCTGTTCTGTTAAGGCAAATTCGAATTTGTCGTAATTCTCTCCGTGCTATTCGTATGTTTGATTTTCTAACGATTTTTATTTTAAGAATTAGTGTGTGTATGCAAATTAACTATTGTTTCTTTAAATTGTATCGCAGTAATAACTTTATTGACTTTTATGTGTATTACATCGTATCGTTGTTAGAAATTTTAGTGTTGTTAAACAGGAAAAATTCGAGCAATTACTTTACATCAAAATTAGTGAAAAAGAATATTACTGGTGTTTCACCAAAGAGCAAGAAATTATTATCTGTGGTGTTTCATTCTACCAATTTTGGTGAAAAATAGTTGCCACCATTTTTGGTGTCGAGAGACGCTGGAACTTCTTACAATGTACTAAGCTTACTCAGGAATCACTTCTTGTTTTTCTTCTTTTAAACGAAAAAAAAAGGATTAAAATTTTTCAACAATGTTTTAATATTTTTCTTGATTGACCAATCCCTGGCCTAGTAATTTGACGCACAGTAAGATTCTATGTAAAATCTTAATTATCAGGTAATACTATACAGCATTATTGTTTTTACACGGCTGAAAACGGTTTACACTTGCTTATGTTCGTGTATCATGTGGTTAACATTGTAATTGTTTGATTCTATGTAAAATTTAATTATCAGGTAATACTATACAGCATTATTATTTTTACACGGCTGAAAACGGTTTAAACTTGCTTATGTTCGTGTATCAAGTGGTTAACATTGTAATACAATATGTTAAAAATAAATACAAATAGGAAGTCTATAAAAATCTCCTGAATAAAAACCCATTACATGCATATATAAATATGAAAGTATTGCATATAAACTCGTGCAAAACATGCAATTATTAAAACACTACAGTGCGTCTAATAATTTGGTCGAATTATTATGGTATACAAGTATAATACCTGATATAATAATTATTCTGTATTTATATTATGTATCGTATAATTTATCCAATCATCGAATTTATATTATATATCGTCTAATGTAAACATTTGATGGACAAACGTAAGCAAATGCAAACCGGTTTCAGTTGAGTAAAAACAGCAAATATATCCTGTATCACCTGATACAGGTGATAGATTTTACATAGAATTTAATAATGCGTCTAATAATTTGACCAAGGACTGTATAACTTTATATTCTTCAGGAAAAGACAAAATAAGGAATTTCTAAGCTTTAATTTGCTCCCTTAAAAAATAAACCCCAATGTGATATCTCATTATTAAATATCCTTGCTTATTATCCTTGAATTGCAAAACTCCACAAATTAATTTTAACAATTTAATAATTCATTATAAACTTCATACAAAGTGCATTGTTTTAAAAATGCCCATTACATTTAGGTATTTTCATATTTGTTTCGATTTTATTTTATCTTCCTTCTTTAAAATGCACTATTTAAAAAAATTCTAAAGATAAAATTCTAAATATGAATACATTCAAACAAATCGCTATTAAATTTTAGAAAATATTCGATTTACATTTTGTGGAAGTTTAATTAAAAATATACCAATTAATTAATTACTGTGTTTTCTAAATTGAAGCTGAAAAGTTCATTAATAATATAACATTTTTCTTACGCTTATTATTCATCAGCATTAATTCTTTTTTGAATTTAAATTCGAATTTATGATTTTTATATTTTAATCGTAAAATATTCATTAAAAGATAAGGAAAGCCAGAGCGGTATTAAAGCAATTTAATCTTACCAAGTTTGACTTTCGTAAATATTAACTCATTGCATTAATTTCTTTATTACCTATAATTATTAATTTAGAGAACAATTAAAATGTTTTAAACAATCTATAAAAACTATATAAACTGAAATTGTTAGGTTTATGAAGATTTGCAATTAAGATTGAACCGTTTTCTCTGAAACTAAAGAACTGAAACTTTTAGAAAGTTTTGCAGAGTTAATTTTACATCTAAATAACGCTAATGGAAATAGCGAGATAACTAACTTGTTCAAATTTTCCTTCCGTAAATTATCCCTTTTTATATCGTTTCGTAAGATTGATGGATTTGGAGGAAAATTCCAGGGAGATTTGTTCTTTACAAGATTTTTCCATCACATTCCTTAAAGACGTATATATATACTTTATCTAAAGAGCCTTTCTACATGTTTTAAAATTGCCTACTACCCACTGATGGATTTAGGGATTTTCGTGATTTTTTTCGATAAATATCTTGTATTATCTTTGCTTTGTGGCATCAAATTTAATGATAAAATGCAAACGATTTGGTCCTTATATCAAAAGAACGATCATTTAATGTGTAGAAAAATCCCTAAATGATACGTTACGATACGTTAAATTTAAACTATCTATTTTATGTCATTAAAACATTAAGTTCTTGCTTTCTTTAAGATTCAACAAAAAATCTTTTAAAAATGGGCATGGCTTTAAAGACTAAAAGAAATATATTTGATTTTTGCGTGCTCTGAAAAACCAGTTATTCTATATTTTTCATTTTTTATTTATCTTCAGATAACTTTTTACCCAATTAAAATTTGTAGCTTTAATCCAAAAATTTGTCCCTCGATAATTCATATTTTTGTCTGAATATTTTAAGCTAAAGTTATTTTTTAGAAATTTTTACATTTAAAGTTTATAAACAGCGCTGAGTAAAAATCTTCTTATGCAAAATTATATATATACGTTTTATTACGATAACATCAAGATTCTTGAAATTTAACATAAACCAAATGATTTTATTATTTCTCTGGTATGTTCAAAGTTTGATGGTTAGTTTAAGTGCTACATTTGGCCTGGTTGGTAGAACGTTGGACTCGTGTTCGTAAGGACGGGAGTTCAAATCCAGCTGGCTGAAGTATTCTCGCATATTGAAGGGTGACAGATGCACGTTAAATCTGCCAGGTCTTAAAGTCCTCCAAGTTCCTATAACAAATCATACCTCTAGGGATACTGCATTGAACTTAGATCGTTATCTGGTTCAGGTCAAAATGAAGATTTGTGGATGGATGGAAAGAGTGTGAATTAGTCCTTTCAGTGAAACTGGCTGTAACGTATGAGTGTGGATAAATCGTATTCTTGGCCATAGATGGAGCCCCTGAGAAACAAGAAGCGCATCCTCTACCTTAAAAATTCGCTTGATTTCGCGCAGGCTTGCTGTTATTGGCAAGTGGCTTATGTAACAACAGCAGCAGTGCTGCATATTCTACATGTTACATCTGAATGTTTTGCATATTCATAACATATAGTATATTCTTTGCATGTTTGAAAATTGCCTTTTACTCCGTGATGAATTTAGGATATTTCACTTTTTTGCTGTTAAAATTGTTGTGTTAGCTTTTCTTTGTAATATCAAAGACAAATGATTATTTCTGTATGTCAAAAATAATTAAATTATTTATTCTTAGAAATTTCTTAGGTCATATATTGAAATACGTTATAAACTAATTATTTTAATATAATTAAAGATCTAGCAAATAATATCTAATTAAAATGTACTTGACTCTATTGAAAGAAAAATACATTTAATTTTAGATATCGTAAACCAAGCCAAATATTGCCAATTTTATGCACATTAGTCTTACTAACTGCTTGCAAAATCATATATGTATATAAAAATTAGTTGTCATATTTATTTCACTTGATATTGTACAGTGCGCAAAATAAAAAACAGACAACTTCTGAATTACTTTTGATCTAATGATCATTCATGTTCGTCATATGATCGTCATATTCATGTTCTAGAACTTATCTCAAAGGTTCAAGGAGGTAACCTCAAATATGATAATTAATTAGTTCAGACAATATTTTAAACTACGAAATCAGACACAAAAACGTACTTTCTCTAAATAAACATACCGTATTATCGACGGATTTGGAATTTTGATTCCCAAAATATAGGGGGTAGCTGCAATAGGGTCCCAATAGTTTGGTCAGGAGAGCGCTCCAAGGTTTCGACCCCTTAATGTTAGTTTGCTTACTGCATATTTCACCATGTGTCTCAAGAACTTTTTGAGCGAATATTTTTGCACACAGTTATAAAATTCGTATATCCTAAGATTCCATTTTTTATCCAATTTGAAAAAGTCGTATTTTTAAAATTCGATTCTGCAGGAACTATTCAATCGATTTCCCTCAAATTTTGTATTTTGTCATGTAAAATTGCATTCTTTAAAATTATGTAAAAATCTTAAATTAAACTTTTGTCCAACTATTATTAAATGAAATAATAAAAATTGACAAATATTTACTTAAAGTTATATTTTGAATAGAATTTGTGACGCATCTATTTCATTGAACATGCCAACAAAACACACATTCTTTGAATCGATACTCTCTGTGATGACATAACCACAAAAATCCGACCTTTTAACATCGGTGCTACTTTGAATTCAACACCAGTTACTTAATCATCTAATTTCAGCCCCAGTGACCTTTTACCATCGAGCTATTAACACTAATTGAATTTCGCTACTATCAAAGGTCCCTCACGCCATCGAGCTTTCAAATGAGGTATTTATTTGCCTTGCTGTTTCTCCAGCATTTACATAACAAGAGGAGAGAGTTGAGCTGTTTTACTGCTGCTATTACTAGTAAAACACTTGCGGTTCTCATTTTTAATTATGGTAATGGAGGTATTTTGCAAATTGTTTCTAAAGAGAGCTTTCTTATTTGAGTTAGTGGTCGTCTAGCTTAAGCATTACCTCATCTAGTCCAACAATGAACAGATAAAACTGTGAGCTATGACCACTTGGCGATATTTTGCAGTCATAAATGTGTTGATTAGAATGCGTATGTAGACTTTTATCGGTCTTCTTTTATACAAAGTTTTCATATATTAGGAATATTTTCCCATAGCCTTTTCTTCTTTCCTAAAATACTATTTACGATTGTTGGTTGGTTGTGTTATTGGTGTTGATTAATACACGTGTCTCTTAGCCTAACTGACTTCAATAATATATCTGTTTGTTTCATATGAAATGAATAATGTACGTTTACTATCTTGTATAAACTGATTAGTCTACATTTGTTATTTTATCCAAACTGAATAATACACTCTTGTTGTTTCATACAAATGAATAACTCATATGAACGGAATGGTATATACGTTTGTTGACTCACATGAATAGTAAAATAAATGCACTTGTTGACTCATATGATCTGGATAATATATGAGTTTGTTGACTCATATGAATGGAATAATATATGCATTCATATCTGTGTAAGCAATTAAGCTCTCAACGACTACACTTGCCTTATGTTTAAGAAGACAAGCTTTCAGAAATTGTACAATAATAAAGAGAAATTGGTTAATGAATGTATGGCATGCATGTACTAATTACCCAAAAAAGTCATGCTTAAAATGATTGCTCTATCAAAAGTTTTCTACCTTTAAATTGAGGTTTTTAAATACCATATTCTTGTAAAACTTTTTAAAAAGTATCGGAATAATCAATTCCGAAACGCACAACTGAATAGAAGTATTATTTATTTCTGCATAATTAATGACAGGTCTACAATTAAAAGTAAATGAACATGTTCACTAAAATAGTGCAAATAAATTATTATCAATATTAGTTATTGAGTTATTTTACAAATGAAGCGTTTCTAAGGCTTCGGAATAAAAAGGAATGAACGAAATACACCAGTCGCTTAAGAGTTACTAAAACAATACTTCTTCAACGCATGCAGTAATGTTAGACCATAATATTTAGGCATAATTAATTGAGAAATAAAATTAATGCTGTTTCTAATAAGTCAGTAGAATTATTTTGTAGGCAACAGTTCAAATCCTCCTCATAACTTCATAAAATACGCTGCTGAATTTAAATCTTTTGGTAGAAAAGGCCTTTTTTTTCTTCCAATCGATCGTATTTTGTGTAATAAATTTTCAATTAATCTTTAGCTTTGTTTTTTGCCAAAAAGTTTGATAATAATAGCGTTCCAATCGCATCATCTTTCTATTTTCATCATTCGAGAAAGCTATAAGCAGAATAAGTTTGTCAACTATTTAATACATGCAAAAAAAAAATCGGGAAAAAATTAGGTAAAAAGTGCCAGCACTCAGTGTGCCGCTTTTTGATCCGTAATAAAATTCGTAAAAGATTCGTAATTTACCTTGAAATCCGTAATAAGATCCGTAATTTACAGTAATAAAAGTATCGGCTCTCAGGGTGCCGGTACATTCAGAGTGCCAGTAATTCGATCCGTAATCAAATCCGCAAAATATCCGTAATTAACCGCAAAATCCGCAATGAGATCCATAATTTACCGTAACGAAACTACCGACACTCAGTGTGCTGATAATTTTTACCGTTAAATCTATTTTTACCGGAATAAAATGTCTGTTACTGAATGAAAGGTCTAAATTTTAATTTCAATCTCATGATTTTTATAGTAAATAATTCATGTTCTGTTATTCCGTTCCGTGAATATCTGTTAAATCCATATTCACCGTAAAATCACTGAATCCCTCTAAATAAATAAATATTACTGTAAAAATTACGCATAATTTATTACGATGTAATTGTATTTTACGGATGATGCAACCCTTTACTATGCCGGTAAATTGTTGCCGGTACTTTATACTGTAATTGCCGGTACTTCATTCTGCAATATGATCCTGTACTTTTTACAGTCTATAACAAATTTGGATACTGCAGCTACATTTAATAATTACTCACATAACTTTGGTGAGCAGATACTTGATATTTTTCACATAAAGCACAACCATTAAAGCTTTCTCATAACAAATAATGAATAGGTATAAGTGAATTTAAATATTCATAAGCCATAAATTTTACTAGCATAATAGCCTTTTAAGAAAATATTCATTCTTTTTAAAGTTTTGTAACTAAAAACATTCCATAAAAACCTACCGTTTCTCTGAAGAAAATCATTAATTTTCTTCTTCATTGAAATCCGGATATTGATCCTAAGGAAAATCAAAGGATTCATTGGTGGTAGACATTTCATTTCCGGATGGCTTATTTACGGTTAATGGTCTTGTCGTCTCTCGATTTCTCTTGTATACCTTTCAACGAATTGCTTCAGTGCTTGCTTTCAAACGCGTGATCTGAATGCTTCTCAATTCTCTTCCCTTTCCACTTAGGTTGAGGATATAGGATTTATTTAATTGCTGAATGAAGCCATTTTAGAGATTGGTTTCAAGGGGAAACCATTTGGGAAATAAACCGAAGAAAGTATATTCCATCATTGTATTAACTTTCATTTTAAAATAAATAGAGTTGATTTATATATCGCAATGTATATTAATGATAGAAATCATTCTTGATCGATTATTACTTCTGATTGTGTTTAATTTTTAAATTGTTTTGTATAATTTAATGATTAATTTTAATATCGTAATAAATTATAAGGTCATTAGTTTCATGACTTGTGTTATGATGCTTTTGTGTTATGATGCTTTAACTAATCAAGATAAGGTTTTTATTTATTAATTCATCTCACTTATATAGTAAAGAATTTTAAGCACGGTATTTGCAAATAATACACGAAACGACTATATAAAAGATTACAAAGATACACGAAAGACACCTATTAAAGGGGCAAAATAGGATTGTTCTTCCGATTGTTTTGCTTGTATGTTTTCAAGGGTGCACTGTAAAAAATGCTAGATCAAATTGCGGTATAAAGTACCGGTACTTTGGGTGCATCTTCCGCATTTTATTTGTAAAATCCATTTTTGTATTAAGATATTATACCACAATTTTCGACCACACAATTCGATACCACAATTTAATTACAGTGATTTAAAATTGTTACTGTAATTTTTATTGAAAGATTACGGTATATCAGAATTTTTTTGTTCCGTTACATGTTCAGGTAAAACTGGATTTTACGGAAATAAGTATGCCAATATTTTCTCAGTGTGCCAATATTTTTACCGGAGCACCAGTATTTTTAATGTAATTTGATACGGAATTTTTTACAGTGTTATTTTTTCATATTTTTTCTTTTTTATGGATGGTTTTCTGAGAAACTGATAAATTAAGTTATATTTTATGATTTTGTTTTTACCGTTGCCTTTTAGACTGTGGATCATCCTATATAGAAGTTTAAATCCTTAGATTTACTAAGTAGTGAGCCTGTTCCTTCACTTTTAACGGGAAAATGGGTAAAAAATTAAAAGGTCAATCTTAATCTCCTACCTCTATGGGCACTGAAAATACAAGACTGAAGAGGATAGGTCCTTCATCAGAATAGTGGGTACTTAAAAACCTTTACCTTAAGTACTATAAAAAGTAAAATAAAACAAAAATTATTTTTGATTTGTTGCCTTATCTAAAAGGGTGCATTACTTATTCATTTTATCTAGAAAAAGAGTAAACTGTCTTATAAAAGATTTATGTATAAAATTAATATCGAACATATCTATATAACATAAAACTGTAATAGCATGACAACATTTTCCGTTATTCACGGTGCATTCTTATTGGCTTGAAAACCACTTGGTATGTTGCAGTTTTTGCTCCCTGAAAATCTGGATTTCTCTGAAATCCTGATTATGGAAGGCAAAATGAAAATGAGTTATTAATTTTAAAGTGTTTTTCTGTGATGACTGATGAAGCAATTATTTAATCTCCTTTTCCCTAAAAATGTTTAGTAAAGATTAAAGAGAACCAATCTCCTCTCATTCTTTCAAATTTATGATTGACGCTTCTTTTAGATTGAGACTTAACCCTTCATACACCGAGAGAAAAAAAATCTGATTAAAACTATTAGGTTATTGTAAAATTTACCTTGTTTCCGGTTCTAAAGGCAAACGGAAAATGAGTTATTATTTCTAAAGTGTTTTTCAGTGATGGCTGATGAAACAATTATTGAATCTCCTGTTCCTTTTTATTAACAATTTTAGTAAGGATTAACGATAACACATCTCGTCGTATTCTTTTAAATTGAAGATTGACGCTTTTTCTAGTTTAAGACTTCACCTTTTATACACTGAGAAAAAAAAGTCTGATTAAAACTATTAGGTTATGGTAAAATTTACCTTGTTTCCGGTTCTAAAGGCAAAATGAAAATGAGTTATTATTTTTAAAGTGTTCTTCAGTGATGGCTGATGAAACAATTATTGAATCTCCTGTTCCTTTTTATTAACAATTTTAGTAAGGATTAACGATAACACATCTCGTCGTATTCTTTTAAATTGAAGATTGACGCTTTTTCTAGTTTAAGACTTCACCTTTTATACACTGAGAAAAAAAAGTCTGATTAAAACTATTAGGTTATGGTACAATTTACCTTGCTTCCGGTTCAAAAGGCAAAATGAAAATGGGCTATAATTTTTAAAGTGTTCTTCAGTGATGGCTGATGAAGCAATTATTGAATCTCCTGTTCCTTTTTCCTAACAATTTTAGTAAGGATTAACTATAACACATCTCGTCGTATTCTTTTAAATTGATGATTGACGCTTCTTTTAGTTTAAGACTTTACCTTTTATACACTGAAAAAAAAATTCTGATTAAAACTATTAGGTTATGGTAAAATTTACCGCGTTTCCGGTTCTAAAATGTAAAATGAAAATGTGTTCAAATTTTTAAAGTGTTTTTCAATGATCAATGATGAAGCAATTATTTAATCTCCTTTTCCCTAATAATTTTTAGCAAGAGTTAAAGAGTACCTAACTCCTCGCATTCTTTTAGACTGATGCATAAAAATAATCTATAGACATATAATCTGTTTACGAGAGGGTGTGCTCTGTGGGGATGGAGAAAAAAAAAGCAGAGTTTGAGAGCCTTATTAGTCAGGTATGGAGCCCACGCCCCTAACAACAGCTTCTCTACACTTGAAACAGCACCTGCCGAATAGGCTCTTTAACAACCTCATGTTCCATTAAAGATTACTTCTACCCTTCCACCCCCATTAACTACTTCCGTGTTAATTACTGGAATATCGAAAAGTTAATAGTACCTCTTACTAACTGAAAAGCTCTTTCAACATTTTGATATCTAAAGTATTGAAACATTTTGAGATTCCGTAGCTGTTGAAAAGTGTGTTATTAATTGCATAAGTGGAATTTTTTTATTGATTGTAATGCATTAATTTGTTTGCATTGTTTCATGATTGAAGCTTGGTTTAAATGTACGTTATTTATGTTATGTTTACGTGTTAAAATCAATTCATTTCATTTTCGGCATATACAGGCTAAACTGAACCTTTTGGGTTATTTTAGTTTGAGTTTTTTTTATTTAGTGAATATGTTATCTTTGAGTGATACGTATTGATTAATTCATGTCCAAATCCTTAAGAAAGTGTGTCGTGCATTGAGAGACTTTGTTTTTAGCCCAGACAAATTTAATCAGACTTAAAATTACAAGAGAAAATGTACATGGACTTATCAATACCGGATCAAATTACGGTAAAATGTACCAGTATTCAGGATGCCTGTCCCTTTTTTCCTAATATCTACTTTTACCACTTTTACTTTATTTCATTTTTACGGAGCAAAATATCTGATATACACTAAATTTTACAATACTGTTTACGGTGAAACCGCTTAATTACTGGAACTAAAATAAATATTGCGGTATAAACTAATCTATAATATTTTACGGTAAAAATAGATTTTGACAGTAAAATGGATTTTAGGTCTACTGCACTCAGGGGGTGAGGTATTTTAACTGTAATTTGATTTGTAATTTTTTTACATTTTACACGTGCAATTTTGTTTGTAATGTTTTCCAACGCAAACAAATTTAAAATAAAAATTGTCAGAGATAGTCATAGAACTATAATAGAAATTATAAGCAGCCCAATATACGAGCCAAAGTTTGCTATCTCCATTGATATATTTTATACAATATTATGATAATTAATATAACAAAAATAATTTATTTTTTCTTTCAATGAAAATGCATACTGCAAATGTGTTGCGCAAAGCGCAGGAGTTTTCTGGTTAAGTCTAATATATTAAAGCAGAATTATCTGTTAGCCTTAAACATAACAATCTTTATAAATTTATCAAAACAATAGGACTATATACATTAATTTTAAAAGAAAGTCAGACTAATTAAACTAATGAATTGCGCATTATAGCCATTTCATTTTCAATTAAGATACAAATGCACAAAATTTTATTTTCGAATTAAAATTTTAATTAAATTTTATGCTATAAAAACACAACACATGATTTTTATTCATAAATTTAAATTAATTTGCAATATCTCGAATCGAGAAAAATATCACGAAAGAGATATTTAAAATCTCAAAATATTAATTTCTAATAAATTAAAGATATCATGGCTCAAACTAAGTACACATTTTATTACTTAAAAAATAACACAGATTTCCATTTTTAATATTTGGAAATTTTCAGCCGGGTCTCCTGCATAAATCATTATAACTGTTTACTCGGGAAAGGGAATTTATTTTTATTTTTCCCTATCTTGCTAGACAGCTGACGTGCAAAAGCTATATAAAAATCACGCGAAAATAATATTAGGACAAGAGTTAAGTGTTTTCTTTTTCCCCCCATGCATCTCAAAATATGATAAGAAACAGATTTTCCCTCTTTTATCCAGATTTTGTGGGTAAACATTATGTCTCACCGAGAACATATCGACCACGTCATCCTCTGATGTAGTATTTGTTTCATTCAATAGGGAGACTGTTTCTCCTATGAATATACAAAAAGGAATAAAAATAGTCTTAAAAGGGATTTTATTTTTGTTTTGCTTTTGTAAAAACTGTACGTGAAAAGAATAATGTGATTAGGACAATTTATAATTTATTATTATTTAACAAAGTGACATGAAATATCCGTAAAGAAAATTCGTCCGTTTTGTTTTTAGTTTTTTAAATATTAATACATTTAGTAAGCTAAAAATATTAACTTATTTGTTTTTTTAAGTATTTTTTATTTAATTCTTAATTTATTGAATATTAATTTTATTTTATTGAGAGCTTTGGCTCAAGGAGAAAGCTAAATTGCGTTCTTCAATACGGTTGGAATTAGTAGATAATACAGGAATTCTCTTTTATGAAGTCTGATGTTCTTGTTGTTTGAATTAAAATAACAATTCGAAATTAAATTGTTGTATTAGTTCAAACAACATTAATATTACCATGGAAACTTAGACAGTTAGTTTCAGATATTTTGATGATGTACTTTAAACTCATATTTCGTTAAACGCAATAATTTTTTTGTTTGTCAAATGATTTTTTTTTAAAACTAAAAACAATTTTTTTACATTTGAAGATAAATTTGTTTTTATATATCTTGAATAACAGTTTCACTATAAAAGGAGAATTATTACTTCATTCTTTTAAAATCTGCACTGATTGTATGATTATGCCACTAGGCATGCATAAAAAGGTGATCATGATGAATTGTGTTAATCATGAGATTTTAATGAAATAATAAGTGATTTGATAAAGCGTAAAAAGTTATTGTTTAAATTAAACGCTACTTAATATAACTTGAAAACTTTCTTTCTCGTAGCACGATTTTAGTTGTTTGTCTTAGGAAATGTATTTTCAAGTTTACTATACACTGAGAAAGAATTAGAGCTTAAAAATACAGTAAAAACTAATTCGAAAATTATTATTTGTTTTAAAAATCTGTTACTTAAAAATTTAAATTATTGAATGCTGTGTTTTATTAAACATTTTGAAGCTTAGCGTATTATTAAAATATTTATATTTACATGTTATGAGCATAAAAATACATGTTTTGAAGATGTTATGAACATGAAAAAACATAAAAACATGTTATGGACATAAAAATACGAGGATTGCTATTTATATTTCTGGCCTAATAATGAAAAAACAAATATGTAGGATCGAAATTGGTTTTATTGTTTTTCAAAATATTCTCCATGATGATCAATACACTTTTGCATGGGTTTGAACCAATTTTCAAAGCACTTTTTCCAGTCCGATTAAGGTTACTCCAAAACATGCGTTTTGAATGCATCAACCGCTTCTTCGGGGGTCGAAAATCGTTGTCCACGTAATTTATTTTTGATGCGTGGGAATAAGAATAAGTCATTGGGTGCCAAATCAGGGCCGTACGGCGGATGACCCATCAGTTCGATCTTTCGCTCCGTCAGAAATGCCTTTGTTTGAGTCGATGTGTGAGAGCTCGCATTGTCATGATGAAGAATGATTCGCCTGTTCATCTGCTTTTTTCGAATTTCTCCGATGACTTCTGGCAAACAAATGATCGTGTGCCATTCAGAATTGACCGTCCTGCGTTGCTCTAACGCCACTGTTGCCACATGATCGTTAATGCCGAAGAAACAGGCACTCATTTGTTTCGATGTGCTTTTTCCTCGAACAACTTTTGTAGGTTTTGCCTCGTCTTGGAAGACCCATACAGTTGATTGCTGTTTTGTTTCCGGCTCATATGCATAGATCCATGATTCGTCACCTGTGTAGATGTTATACACAGCATTTGATGTACCTTGAACGTATTTTTCCAACATTTCCTTGCACCAATCGACACGAGCCTTTTTTTTGAGCGTTTGTCAGATTATGCGGGATCCAACGCGAACAAATTTATTTGATATTTAATTGATGCGAGTCATACTAATGTCCAAAGACGCCTCTATCTCACGGTATGTCACATGACGATCTTGCTTTATCAGTTCACGCACAGCATCGATCTTTTCTGGCACAACAACAGATTTTGGTCGACCTGCACGGGATTCGTCCTGGATCGAACATCGACCACGATTAAATTCGTTATACCAATTTTTTACAGTGCTGTAGGATGCCGCTTTATCTCTGAATAAAGAATTAAGTTCATCGAAGCACTCTTGTCTTGACAATCCACGTCGAAAGTTATGAAAAATAATGGGACGAAAATGTTCACGATTCAATTCCATTTTTTGAAAGAGAAGAACTTTTCAATTTACTGTCAACAACACAAATGAAGCTATAATGGTAAATCGTTTGCTGAATTTATGTTTAAAAATATCAAACTTTCGATTAAAATCGTCTGCGGTCGCCTAGCAACACTTACTGTTGCCAAGGCCAGAAATATAAATACCAATCCTCGTACATAAATACGTAATTTATGAACATAAAGAACTTGTTCCCTGATATATAATTTTAATCTGTGTATTTTCGTTTAATAACTATTTTTTCTTTGTTTTTTTTCTATAACAGTTATTCTTTCGCTCCTTAACAAAATAAAATCGCCTAATTTAAAAAACTTATATAGAGTTTATAATTCATTTAAAACATTTTTAAACTTTGTCTTCCTTTAAAAATAATAATATCTACATTATCAAATTAGAAAAGTGAATTCTGGAAAACTTGGAATTATTTTCCAACCTTTTTTGTTGCAATAAACAAGGAGAAAAATTGCCGTACTTGTATGTTAATAGTATCCCCGGTAAAAAGGAAAAAATGACTTGAATATAACTAAAAAAAACATGGTTATAAAACCAAAATATGCAGCATTTAAACCACTCAATCGTTAATTTTTTCGTTCGTATAGTGACGATTTACCGGACATTTTGATTTTAAAAGTTAGTTTTATGTTATAAAATCTTTTCAAAGTTATTATTGCCACACATTTAGTAACAAATGAAAAGCAGATTAGACAAAATGAATACTTTTTACGCCATACTAGAAGGAATCATGCAAAAATTACAAATATTTACAACATTTATCAAATTTAACCACTAATTATAAATCCATATTTACTTCTTTATTTTATCAAATGTAATCAACAAAGCCCTTTGGTAAGAAATACCGTGATTTTTTTGTGTCCCAATAAAGTTAGAAAAATATAAATATTACAGTATTTTGACAGTTTTGACTATCCTTTTTTTCTCAGTAAATACTGTATGAAATTATGCATGCTATATGTTCATGTTTGCTCCCTTCATCAAGATTATGCTCATTGTTTCAAATATATTGAAAAAATAAAAATGGAGAAGCATTTCTACAACCTACATGTTTTATAAAACGTACATATTTTAAGGCTGCTGCACTGAAGTTTGTGTGAAGGTGTGAGCAATTTTAACAGCAATTTGATTTTTAATTTTTTATATTGTACACATACATTTTTCTATGTAATGTTTTTACATAATAAACTAAGATTTTGAATTCTGGACATATTTTTGCTCAATTCATGATACTGAAAATTAATTAAAATTTATGAATAAAAATCATGTGTTGTATATTTGAAGCACAGATCCTAATTCAAATTTTAATTTTAAAATGAGATTTTGTGCATTTATATCTCAGTTGAGTAAAGGAATACGTGCTAATCAAAAATAAAAATATGAGTTACTTCCCTGCTTACAAAAAAAAAGAAAAAAAAATATGGACCATATTCTGAATGTCAACTTAGAAATTCTTAACCAAGAATTTAATACTTTTTAATATCAATAAATCGAGTGATGACGAACATTTTGTTTGCTATTTGAAAACAAGTAGTTTTATAACGAACAAGCACATACACTTTTTTGGTACAGTTTGATTGTTCTTTATATGATTCAATTTTTTTTTCTTCTTCTTTTTTTCAACTTTTTTAGTTGACACATTAAAAGTCCAAGTTCAATGAAAATTATCACGTATGTTTTCCTAATCCTTATAAATACACTTTTTTGGTACAATTTGATTATTCTTTATATGATTCAATTTTTTTTTTCTTCTTCTTTTTTTCAACTTTTTTAGTTGACACATTAAAAGTCCAAGCTCAATGAAAATTATCACGTATGTTTTCCTAATCCTTATTAATACACTTTTTTGGTACAATTTGATTGTTCTTTATATGATTCAATTTTTTTTTCTTCTTCTTTTTTTCAACTTTTTTAGTTGACACATTAAAAGTCCAAGTTCAATGAAAATTATCACGTATGTTTTCCTAATCCTTATTAATACACTTTTTTGGTACAATTTGATTGTTCTTTATATGATTCAATTTTTTTCTTCTTCTTCTTTTTTTCAACTTTTTTAGTTGACACATTAAAAGTCCAAGTTCAATGAAAATTATCACGTATGTTTTCCTAATCCTTATTAATACACTTTTTTGGTACAATTTGATTGTTCTTTATATGATTCAATTTTTTTCTTCTTCTTCTTTTTTTCAACTTTTTAGTTGACACATTAAAAGTCCAAGTTCAATGAAAATTATCACGTATGTTTACCTAATCCTTATTAATTTTATTTCCCATAGATATACTTTAGATATTACTTTAATATTTTTAACCCCATGAAAATTTCAATTTATATCGAAAACCTTATAAATAGTATCATTTTTGATACACAGCAAAAAAATTCCGGTTCAAAATACCGGCGCGTCGGGTGTATCATCCATAAAATCCATTTTAAGGTAAAATCCACCTTTACCGTAAAATATTGTACCGTAATTTTTATAGTAATATTTAATTTAGAGTGATTGAATGAATTCATGGTAAATACTGTAAACGCTACGGTAGGTCAGATTTTTGTTTCAAAACATATCCCTGAAAAAATGGATTTTATGGTATTAAAAATGATATTATGGTAAGAAGTACTGGCTCCCTGGGTGCCTTGGTGCAGGTACTTTTTACCGGAATTTGATACAGAATGTTTTATAGTGTACCGGATTGTGTATCAAACATGATATTTTAATGAACACAAATAATTCCAGAAAACTAAATAATTCTGAAAAATAAAATATATTGAAATTCTATTAACGTGAACTAAAAACGTAGTAAATTTTTCAGCTGAATAAAAAAATTGTGCAAGTATTTTTTATAGTTAATTATGATAACACACCTGACTAAGAGTGAAAGCACGTACCGCTAAAAATCGTCGGTTTCACCAACTGTACATATAGAACGTTTTGAATATCTACTTTTATTTTTATTTTCCTTAACATACCCGCACTGAGAAAAAAATTATTGTCAAAATTATCAGAATATGGTAAAATTTACTGTGTATTGGGCTCTATGGGAACCCAAATTTTGGTAATTTTTACCGAAGAGAATTGGTAATAATTTTAGTAAAATTAACAGAAAATATAGTTTTATAATAATAAGAGATAAAAATTTGGTAAATGTCATAAAATTGGGTAATTTTATCACGATACCTTGGAATAGAATAAAAACTATTTATTCGGTAAAAATTACTTTTCAACACTGTATTTTTCACTAAATATATCGTAATAAGAACTATAGTTTTGAAAACTAGAATTTCAGGTAAACTGTTACCATATAAACGAAAAAAATTATCAAAATGGTTTAAATACCATAAATTTTGATTTTATTAATAAAAGTTATGGTTTTTATTTACCAGAAATATCATAACAATACAGTGTGGTTATTCTACCAAGATTTTTTTCTTCGAATAGTCAACAAGCATTATCGTAAAAAAATCAGCATTTTTTGTAAATGTAAATAAGTGTATTTGCAACAAATATAACATCAATTTGTGAACACAGATGTCAATTTATGTTTGAAAAAACTTTATTAATTACATTTTATAACCTTCATAGAATGCAATTTAAATATTTCACCTCACTTATAAAATATGAAAGAGTTTAAATTTAAAAAAAAACATATTAGCTAATTTAATAAGCAGATAATGAACTAAGTTTCTGATGAGTATAAAAAAATTATTACTCAGCTTATAAACGTACAAAATATACACCCTAACAGGAAAAATTTCTTCTCATACAACATATTTTTTTAATATCAGTACCACAGATAAATAAACATGATATTAAAAGTTAAAACATCATATTAAAATAAAAATCTGTACATTGATGTGTGATAAAAATTGTTCTTTTTAATTAGAGTACTGTATTATTTATGCTTCGATCTCAAATAATACACCATTCCTGATGAATCTATTAGAATATTTAATAATTTAATAAAACATGTTATAATAAGTTATTGTAAGTAAGGGAAAAATTATAAAAAATGAAAATGAAACTATTTACCAGTGAGCTAAATTAATATTTAAACTTTTTTTTTCTTTAATGTTTTAGAAGATTACTTTTTTTCAATCATTTCTTAATATTTTTTGAAAATCATACATACATAAATCATACATATATAAATATGCATTAATTGTAAGTCCTTCATAAGTATGCGTGTAAAATAAACCTACACTTATGTAAAAAAATATAGGAAGGGAAATAAATATTTGATATCACATTCTTTAATTAGTATTCAACATTATTTAGTTTTTAGCATCATTTAAAATCATAAGTTGCTTTCATGATTATTAGAAAAAATTACCGAAAAACAGTTCATGAAACGCAAATTAATATATATATATTTTCATTATTTTTTAAACTTTTCTTCTGCAGTTGAACACTTTTCTTTAAAAAATAGTTTTCCTTTAAATGTATGATGCTGCCATCTATCAAAAACTTTAAATACTACAAAGACTTTTACAAAAAAAGGTAAATATTACACGAATATCATAAAATGTCACGGTAATAAATGAAAGGAAATTTAAAAAAAAAAATTTAATCAAATTATTTATGCATAGTTGATAAGAAAAAATGTTCTTTGTGTGTTACGAATTTTGTTCAAAAATTCGAAACAAATTTTTACTTTTTATTGTGAAAATTTTTTTTCTTATTCTTCTAAAATTATATTTCTTCTAAGAGCAAGATCTTTTGTATAAAATATACTAATAATTATTATCTGTTAATTATCGTAGTTAAAGTATTTACTCTGCGTTAGGAAACATTTAAATATTTCTTGCATTTCATTTTTTTACTTATATAGAGAAAATATTTGGAATATTGTTGAAATGGTTATGAAATATTGTTAAAAAAAGCTCCAACATTTTATTCTTTCTTTTTCTTTTTAAGAAAAGTTATTCTTCAGAGGATAAAAACATGAGTTTTTCAAACTATTGAGTTGAGTGTTAAAAAATTAAACATTGGTCTTTTTCAACTTATCTTGCTATAAAAAAAATATTCAATGAAAATCGTTGAGTGTAAGCAATATGCATGTTAAAATAAAAAGGATATAGATGTTTAGTTATAGTTGGATGATGTGTGTATCTAATTAATTTAATCATCAGTCTCAAATTTGTTTATTTTTTAATTTATAATAAAATTTCTTGTAACTATAGATATAGGTAAGAATTAAATCACATAACAACAATATAAAATACAACAAAAGAGAGACGATTTCGGTTTTTATAATTACCTTAAATCAAATATAAGAAAACAACTTTAGTTTCTTTGTTCTCTTCTCTCTGTATGAAAGTGAGAGTCTATCTTTATTTATTTATTGACGTACAGTGCGCAAAAAAGGACCACCCTGAATCACTTCTGATCTAATGATGGAATCTTCACGTTAGGACTTCATCTTAATGTCTCGCAGAGCTGACCTCAAATACATAAATTAATTGGTGCTCACGATATTTTAAGTTATGAAATCTGACACAAAAACATACTTTCTCTAAATAAACATACCTTTTTTCGACCACTCGGATTTCTGACCCCAAAATATAGGGGATATCTGGAAAATATTGTCCCAATATTTAGGTCAGGAGAGCGCTCCAAAGTTTGCACCCTTTAATGTTAATTTTACTTTTTACGTAATTCGCCATATCTCGAGAACTTTTTAAGTGCATTCAAAATTTTTTGCCCACAATTGTAAAATTCGTTTATCCAAAAATAATTCCATGCAAAAAATAACTTTTAGTAAATGTTTATTATTTGTTATTACTTTATTTAAGAATGCTAACGAAAAAAAATTTAATTGTGAGGTATACAATCTTTTGCATCATTTTAAAGAATGTAGTTTTTTTATATGGCAAAATACAAAATTTTTTTTAATGTAAATTTGTTTAATTTTTCTTCTTTTTGTTTTCTACTTACAACAGTAAGCCTCATGCTATACTTTGTGGTGCATGAGGAGTTTTAAGTCGTTTAAATAAAATAAAAAAAAATATACAAAATTTGAGCCAAAGCGGTGGAATAATTCTGAAGAAATCGAGTTTTTTGTGTCTTACTTTTTTGAAGTTTGATATCTCAGGAACTATACGACTGATTTCGCTCAAATGTCCTATTTGGCCATACAAAATTATATTCTTAAAAAAGGATTCAAAAAATTGTATACCTAACTTCTCAACAGTTTATTGACCATTCTTAAATAAAATAATAAAGAATAGCAAATATTTACTATTAGTTATTTTTTGCATGGAATTATCTTTGAATTTTTTAATTGTGTGTAAACAGTCTTCAATACACTTGAAAACTTTTCTAGATATAGTGGAATACGCAAAAAGTAAAATTAACATTAAGGGGTCCAAACTTTGCATCGTTTTTCTGACCAAACTGTGGAGATCATATTTCCCAGATTGCGGCTAACCCCTATTCTTTGGGGGTCGAAAATCCAAATCCGTCGTAAAAAGGTACGTTTGTTCAGATAAAGTACGTTATTGTGACTGATTTCGTAACTTAAAATATCATCTGCACCAATTAACAAGCTTATTTGAGGTCACCCCCTCGATCCATTAAAGATTGAGTCCTAGAACGTGAAGATCCGATCTTTAGATCAAAATTTATTAAGTGTCGTCCGTTTTTTTTTTTTTTTTTTTTTTTTTTTTTTTTGAGGCACTGTACATTGGAGTTAGGTTGAGCTTTTAGTTAGGCAAATGGACATTGGATTAGATTTTGGTTGAAATATGATTCGTCAAATGAACCGAGGAATGAGGTTAAAATAGTTTATCTGCGTGCAATTTATAGTAAGAGACAGGAAATATTAGACTTTTTGTGTTAAGCAGTTCCGAATAGTGCTGCCCTCTATGAATGAATGTTTCATATTCTAATCATCCAGGGTCATCAATTGGGGAGGGCAGGATATTGGGAATTTTTCGTGTGTTGAAGGAATGGAAGAAATATTGCTGTTGCAACGCTGAGACTCGAACTGCTCAGCCGGTCATGAGATTGATAGATTATATTCAGCTGCTTTTAAACTTACCTTGCTGCTGAGTACAATATGTACTCAACTGCAAAGAACTAAATGCTTCATGAGGTGAGCCTAGGTGGTGCTGCTAAAATTCTTACTTTTTAACGGCATTAGGTGAAAATTGTTTATAAACAATTATACTCACAGTTAACAGTTTGAATACCATTGTTTTTAGTTATTTGAATGTTTTTGTTGAAACATGGTACATAAGAATTAAATAAACTGTTAGTTAAAGAATTTTTTAAGAGAAAGTTTTAAAAGTGTATTAATTTTATGATGTTTTTGTTTTTAACTATGCCATTTTTAGTCTTGAGATACTTGAAATTCTACTTTTTTAAATACGCAAACCAATAGTTCGCTAGAGGATACTAATAACTTTATTGAGCTCATTATTCCTATCTTACGAAAATCGAAACGTTATAATTATTATTATTATTACTTACAACATTTTTACCTATTACATGTATATGTTACCGGCAAAGTATGAAATGCCGGCATTATAGATAATGCTTGACGTTTTTAGGCTAAGTATAAAATATGAGAAGTATTACATACTTTGCCTAAGCATTATATATAATGCCTAGGCATTATCTGTAATGCTGGATGCTATTTAGGCAAAGTATGAAATAAACGTCCTGATGAGGCTATTATGTAATTGATGGGCATGCTACTGTTAATGACCGAAATCGGTGGTTCTTGACTTTAACCGGTGAACGTTGACAATCACATACCTTTAAAAAACATCAGTGTAGGGTATACCGGGCAAATGTATACCGGGCAGTGACACTTAACTAGACCTAGTATGACTAGACCTTTGGGAAATGTCCGAAATATATAATAGATCTAGTTAAGTGCCATTGCCCGGTATACCCTACACTGATGTATTTTTAATGTGAAGTGCCATTGCCCGGTATACAATTGCCCGATACTCCAAACACTGATGTTTCTTCTAATCTGTCGTCAGAAAGTATTAAAATATCGAATAAATGTAATTATATCCACGAATAAATTAATATCAAATCGGATGTAATGAAGATTTCGGACATTCACCAAAGCGACTATGTGATTGTCAACATTCACCGGTGAAAGTCAACAACCACCGATTTCGGTCATTCACAGTAACATGCACTTCATTTACATAATAACCTCATCAGGACGCTTATTTCATACTTTTCCTGAATAGCATCCGGCATTATATATAATGCCTAAGACATTTGTGAAATATAAATCATTTCATACTTTGCCGGCTAGTTTTAGGCATTATATATAATGCCGAATTTCATACTTTGCCGGCAACATATATATTTATCCTACTTTTATCATGTTCAGATTCAAAACGCATTTAACAACAAGTTAAATTTTACTTGTAATATCCGTCATCATTGTTGAAAAAAAAAGATGTAAGAATCATTTTCGTTTGCAATAAATAAATAGATTTTGAAGTTGTTAATGCATTTTATATGATGAAGATTTAAATACTTTAAATGTGAAATCTTATTTATTTTTTTAAATTTTATTTTGTAACCATCTATGTTCAAACAATTACTATTTTGTAAAAGCAAATACTTACCCAGTAAAAAAAGTATTTTTGTAAACTGATTTCTTGAAGGTTTTCTAACAATCATAAAATAATTTTCGAACACAATTTTCTTAAGTGCTCTGAAATTGAATCTGGTTCCTTAGGCCATGACCACAGTAAAATGTAGTAACAGATTTCCTGTTTTATTTCCTTCCTTCAAGAAAAATAATTTGCACAAATGTCTTCTACAATTAAATACAAAATTTAGCATTATTTTCGCGTTTTTCTTCTATTTTACTTTTTTTTTTAAAGAATTTTATATTAACAATTATCTTTAAAAAACATTCCTGCATTTTTAAAAGCTCTGAAATTTAATATTTTTAAAGCACTATTATAAAACTCTTAATTAGGATTAAAAAACCAGTGAAAACTGAAAATAGTGATTTTTTTCTAAATAATGATCTTATAAAACTTGATTACGAAGGTAAAATAAATGAAAAAGTGCACTAATTAGTGCGAAAAAAGTGAATGCTTAAAAATGCTTAGCTTTCTTAGCCTCGTGTTTCTCAGCTTTTTTCTCTCCTTTCAACTGGACTCATGGGATGGTAATTAATAAATTATTTTAAAAATAAATTTCAAAATAAAAAAAGAAGAAAATGCATATTTGTTGTAAGCATTTGACGTAAGCATTCAAATGTAACTTTTCCATTAATTGAAAACTCTAACAGTAAACACCATTTAACAACATGCAAATTCATTGATGCTTGCGTTGAACATATGCATACAATAAATCTTTGTTTTAAAATGTAAACGTTCAGTAGGAAAGTATGTTAAAATAAACATTTTGAAGTAAAAACAGTTTAAAAAAAACTAAAGAATGCTTGCAAGCAAGTTAATATTATTCAGATGTAATTATTTAAAATGCGCGAGTACTTAACTATGGTGCTTTAAAAGCTTCAAACCTTTTTTTAACATTTTATTGCCCTTTTTGTTAACTGGAATAAAAGAGCAAGATAATAGCTGCCAAGAAGGAAGTTGAATTCAGATGGTAAATTTGATATGTATAGTTAAAAACACCATTTTTTTAGGAAACAATCTCTTTTAAAGCAATCAAACTTTCGCGATGGTTAAGATTAAAGTGCCGTTTAAAGACATCTTGAAAAGTATATCGTAGGTTGCACCCATTCTTCTTCTTGACATTTCAAAAACTGGACGATAATTTTAATTTATAAAGGCCTTATATCTTATTAACGGATAAATACAAATATTTGAATAATAAAAGCATCAATAACATCGGTATTGTGATCTGTAAATGGAAAACCACCCGAAATGGAATAACTGATTTGAAATTTTTATGTTCTGAGTGGTCAGCTAGCCTTATATCTTATTAACGGATAAATACAAATATTTGAATAATAAAAACATCAATAACATCGGTATTGTGATCTGTAAATGGAAAGCCACCCAAAATGGAATAACTGATTTGAAATTTTTATGTTCCGAGTGGTCAACTAACCTTATATCTTATTAACGGATAAATACAAATATTTGAATAATAAAAACATCAATAACATCGGTATTGTGATCTGTAAATGGAAAACCACCCGAAATGGAATAACTGATTTGAAATTTTTATGTTCTGAGTGGTCAACTAGCCTTATATCTTATTAACGGATAAATACAAATATTTGAATAATAAAAACATCAATAACATCGGTATTGTGATCTGTAAATGGAAAACCACCCGAAATGGAATAACTGATTTGAAATTTTTATGTTCTGAGTGGTCAACTAGCCTTATATCTTATTAACGGATAAATACAAATATTTGAATAATAAAAACATCAATAACATCGGTATTGTGATCTGTAAATGGAAAACCCCCCGAAATGAAATAACTGATTTGAAATTTTTATGTTCCGAGTTGTCAACTAGATTACTAACCACTGACATCGTTCTTATTATATCTTCACTACTGATTAGTGGAACTCGCCTCTGAGCAAAGTGCCGTGTGACTAAGAAGAATTTATTTCCTAAACGGCATTTAATTACTAATATTCTTACTCCTTTCTGTACCATTTTACAGTAAAATTCCGTAGCTCATTCCCATATATTTTAATTTTACCAACTATGTTATTTATTTGATACTCAAAAAAATATGGTAATCCTGTTCTATTCACGAAAAAAAGAAGTCGCTTAAAAATTCTCGTCACGTAAAAATCATTTGACTAGATATATGTGCAAAGAAAGCTTCAAAAATCATCTTTGTATGAGAAAATTATCATATATTGTACATGAAGACGATAGGCCCATCTTAAATCCGAGCAAACGGTACTTTTACATTCAAAAATAATTTCACCCGGAAAGTGTAGAAATGGCATCTTCTGCTTTCAAAGTGTCGGAAATTCGAATTCTTTCATCAAAAAGAAAGAAAGAAAATTCTATTTTACGAAGTGTAAAGGAAAATAGAACCTTGAAAGAATATTTTTTTCGCTTCATGCATTATTCAAAGTAACGCATCGCGGCAAATGAAAGCAACCATAGATTTCGTACATTTTTTGAGGTGAAAAAAATGAATGAAATATAGATAAATTCAATAAAAGAAATTTTTTTTCAACTACTTCCTTACGGGATGGACTATTTTTTTTTCTTTGTCTTTAGAAAAGAGAGAGATGCGATACCAAGATTATGATAATCATGATTTCAGTTTGATTTTGTTTCATGTTTGACCCCTATTGCAACTTTCGGTTTAAGTTTAAACTAGCATAAGCTGGATAATACAAGAATAATGTATTGCAACTTCCTTATTGGTAAAAATTATGAAATGAATGAAATATAGATAAATTCAATAAAAAAAAATTTCAACTACTTCCTTACGGGATAGACTGTTTCTTTTTTTCCTTGTCTTTAGAAAAGAAAGAGATGCGATACCAAGATTATGATAATCATGATTTCAGTTTGATTTTGTTTGATGTTTCACCCCTATTGCGACTTTCGATTTAAGTTTTAACTATAATAAGCTAGATAATACAAAAATATTTTATTGCAACTTCCTTATTGGTAAAAGTTATGAAATGACTGAAATATAGATAAATTCAATAACAAAAATTTCAACTACTTCTTTACGGGATAGACTGTTTTTTTTCCTTGTCTTAAGAAAAAAGAGAGATGCGATACCAAGATTATGATAATCATGATTTCAATTTGATTTTGTTTGATGTTTGACCCCTATTGCAACTTTCGATTTAAGTTTTAACTGTAATAAGCTAGATAATACAAGAATATTTTATTGCAACTTCCTTATTGGTACAAATAATGAAATGAATGAAATATAGATAAATTCAATAAAAAAAATTTCAACTACTTCCTTACGGGATAGACTGTTATTTCCCTTGTCTTTAGAAAAGAGAGAGATGCGATACCAAGATTATGATAATCATGATTTCAGTTTGATTTTGTTTGATGTTTGACCCCTATTGTAACTTTCGGTCTAAATTTAAACTAGAATAAGCTAAATAATACAAGAATAATTTATTGCAATTTCCTTATTGGTAAAAATTATAATTATTATTAAAATGTATGTGCATGCATCTATCATTATAAATCTTGGCTTTAAATGAATCAAGGGGTGTCATGAAAACGGGTTGCATTCACAATCCCTTTTGGTTTGTTTAGCAATCATATCTTACTGACAAGGGAGACTAGGAAAGTGTTACTCGCCTATTTTGAAATGAACTAGTGGGATGTATGCCTTATGAGGAAAATTTTAGGGGGCATCATTCGTTTCGGCCCATAGAAGGTCCTATGAGAGATTAAAAATAATTCAATTTATAGAAAAATCGGTATTTTATTACTTCAATGCAGTCTATTAGTTATTGTAATTATCTCATACTCCAATTATTTTGTGGTACTTTCACGTACTATGTAATGCATATTTAATGTCAAAATTGTATATATATTAAACACTGATTTCTGGAAAATACATTTTTTACGACTTTGATTTTTTTCAAAAATGTTTTCTTTATTTCGGCTCTCATATAAATGAAATGTATTACTGTTCACTTGTTTTTATATTTAAAAAATTTTTGAAAAAAAAATTTAAAAAATTTGATGCCAATTTTTTTTAAAAATTAACCTAACAGGTTTTTCTGAAAAACTACAGATATATAAAATTTTCGAAATCAATTTTGACAATAAATATGCATTATATAGTACGTGGAAGTACCACAAAATTACTTGGAGTATGAGATAATTACAATAACTAATAGTTTTCAGTGAAGTAATAAAATACCGATTTTTCCACATATTGCATTATTTTTTATCTCTCAGAGGACCTTCTATAGGCCGAAGCGAATGTTGCCCCCTAAAATTATTCCTCATAAGGCATATATCTCACTAGTTTATTTCAAAATTGGCGAGTCACACTTCCCTAGTTTCCCTTGTGAGCTGTATCTTGTGAGCTGTAACTACGAGTAATTAACGATATATTAACGAGATATTCTACGAGTAATTAAATAAAATTCTGAAAAATAGGCAACAAATACATCATTATAAACATTTGATTTATGTACAGTGTAGTATTTGTATCATGTAGGAATTATTCAACCGATTTCGCTCAAAATATGCGTTTATCCATTAAATTACATATATTAAAATGATGTGAGAGTTTTTTGACTATTATTTAATATAAAAAAATAATACACAAAATATTAAATTATTCAAGAAATATTTTTTGTATGGAATTTTCATTGGATAAGCGAATTTCATAATCGTGTGCTGAAATGTTTCAATTAAAAATGTTCTCAAGATATTGCAAAATACGCAGAATAAATAAGTAAGAAAATAACATTAAAGGATTCAAACTTTGGACCGCTCTGCTGGCCAAGCTATGAGAACTATATTTCCCAGATCACGGCCATCGCCAATATTTTGGGTATCAGAATCCGAATCCTTTGAAAAAAAGGGTGTGTTTATTCAGCGAAAAATTGTTTTTGTATCTGATTTCGTAGCTTAAAATATCGTCTGTTATTAGCATATTTGAAGTCATTCCCTTGTACCATTAAGATTGAGTCCTAAAACGTGAAGATCCAATCATTAGATTATAAATTAATTAGGGTGTTCTGCTATTTTTGCTTTGTTTTTTATTTTGAACGTTGTAAATCCAATTCCTTTAAGTATAGATACCAATGTTATATCGAATTTATACCTGTATTTGGAACAAGTTTTTCGTAGAATTTCTTTTTCACAGACAGATCTAAATTTCAGATATAGTCAGATATGGTTGAGATATGGAACTCTTACATTCAGATATCTTTCTATTATTTGCATTTACTTAAAAGTTTCATAAATACGTTAGTTTTCAAAATTTTTATGGAAAATTGATACTTAAATTCAAATTTACTTTTATTACTTAATATGTGTTTAAATTGTAATGTAATATAGAAAAATTTCGATATTTTTCTGTATTTGTATTGAATATGTATAATATAGAGTAAGCTAAAACGCTTTCAATTTGATAAATTCACTCACTTATAGTATTTTCATGTATTTATTATTTATTTATTTGTACATAATAAATACATACTAATAAATACATAATAAGTACATACATAATAAGTACATACATAAATAAATACATGATTTATTTATGTATTTATTTGTATTTACGTATTTATTTTTTTGTCAATAATTTGATTAAAGTTACAACAAGCATATTTAAAGAATAAATTTTCTTTGAATTGTTTCGGAAACTTTAATGTTTGAATGTTGAAATCATGTAAGAATAATTTTAAAGGAACAATTTTTTATTCCCATTTCTTTAAAATCTTAATAAAAAAAGGGCGAAACCAATTTCAAAGAGATTTCTTTTCTTGAAGGAAAGTTATTTTGCTTTGAGTTTCAGTTTTACATCCAGTCATAAGTTTCATTCACGACTTTGGATTTTTCCAGAAACATTGTCATTTTGAAATGTCAAAGTTCGTGATTATAGCGTGGAATACTTCGAAAGATTTTTCTATTTCGCCATTTCCGCTTTTACGTAATTTCATCGCTTCGCATATCAGCAAATTTCTTTTTTACAAGTAATAACATTAAAATCTTTTTCTTTAATAAATAAATAAAATGTTATCACATTTACACTTTTTGGAGAAAAAAAAAATTATTTGCAGAGTCAACTACGACAAGTTATGTCAGTAATAACATAAAAATATTTTTTTTAAAATTGCGTGGATGTCACGAAAAAATGTTTTTAAAAAAAATTCTGCTAGGGAGAATAAATCTGCTGAGCAAAAGTGAGGGGAAATTTTTACCTGCAAACATTTTACATATATTTTAATAAATTTGTTATCCGAATATGAACTTTAAAATGACTATCAGGAATAACTATTACGACTATCGGAATAACTATAAGGAGAGTACTTTTTTAAATTTGAATGTTTTTTTTTCCGTTTCAAAGCTTTTAAAAAATACACATAAGATACATGTTAAATTTAGAATTGTTTTTCAATTCCTCATTTCTTTTGGTAGTAAAAGTTCCTTACTAATTTGATTCCAAAATGACCTTACTTTTATAGTCAGCTTGTATTATTAGTTGTTTTTTTTTTGACAAGCATGTTTTTATTCGAATAAACATAATTTGGATGTAGGAATGGGTTTGCCCTATAAACGGATGTGGCGTATGGATGTGGCAGAAGGTCGAATTCTTAACCATAGATGGAGCCACTGGAAAGAAGAACAATTGAGCTCTATATCTTAATTCTGGATGCACCCTTAGTGTCGGTGTTTTACATCGTAATTTGATCCTGAATTTGTTACAGTGTAGAAAACTTTCAAATAATTTTTTATTCCACCAATCATGCTCTAGAAGTTATTTTAACGCTTCATCTAAAAGAAAATGTATTTTTTTTAAATAACACTATAGGTTTTATTTGTTTTATAAAAAAACTATTTTTTGAAAAATGTTTTTAATAATTCAATTACTATAGATGATTTCAACAGTACATTGAAAGTATAATTTCCAAATTAACTTTTTTTCTTTTCTGGAAATGTTTAATCAACAAGAAGAATCTACACCAATCACGGAAAAACTATTTTTAGAACAAATATTTTTCAGACTAAATTAAAATGAATTAGTTAGTTTAAAGCTAACTTTAAATTTATAATAACGAAATAAATATTAAAAAACTATTTTTTAACTTCTTTAGTTTTTTTTTCTTTATTTTAAAAATTTTGCAAATCAAATAAGTTTTTAAAGTTTAAACCTATTATTTTATTTCTCTTTGTAATAAAACGATTGTAGATTATACTCTTATAATTTTATAATTAATATATATTTACATATATTTTTTATTCTGAATGGACTATTTTGAATAATCTATGCCTCTGGTTACAATATATTACACATTTAAATACTTTCCTATTTTGGCAATGTTCTAAAATTACTTCAATGCTTCGCATGTGTTAGCAAATTTCCTTTTTTTAGATAATAACTTCAAGATCTTTATTATTTATTTATTTTTACTATTTATTTATTTTTTTGTGAAATGTGATCATTAATTTTTTTTAAATATATTATTGTAGCGTGAATTTTCTTTTTTTTTTTCAGTTTGTTGCCATATTTCATAGAAAATATTCTTAAAAAAATGTCTTTCAGGAAACAAAATCCATTAGAAAAATTATGTTACAAACAATTTACTTATTATGATGAATTTTTCATAATACATTTTTACAAGAAAATCATTTTCCACCTTTTTCTTCAAAAAATGAAAATAAACTCTTATTATAAAAGTAAACTATTTTTCAACTCGTCGGATTTTTGTTTCAAACTTTTCCACTAGTACAAAAACCAAATATTAACGTCTAGATCTATCGTTTTTCTGCATTAAAAGAATTACTAAATTACAAACAAAATGTTTATGTTTGCATAAAAAATAAAAGAATGATATCTTACTTTTCATAAAATGTACGGTCTTCGAAATAAGAGGATACTGCACTGAGAAAAAAAATTATGGTCAGAACTACGAGAATATGGTAAAATTTATCGTGTTTCTGGCTCTATGAAAGCACCATAAACTAAACTTGGTAATTTTACCAAAACGCAAAGGTGATGATTTAGTAAAATATGATTATATATTATGTGATATAATTTGGTAAATTAGGTAAAATTTAGTAATTTTATCATGATATCTTAGAGCAGAGAAAAAAACAAGTTACACGGTTAAATTTGTAGGTGTGGTAAAAAGAATCACAACCACTCTCGGTAATTAAACTCACACGCTTGATGATTTAGTACTCCTTGAGATGTATTTTGTCAATTTGGGAATCATTTCGTCAGGAAATCAGGTGATTTTCAACCAGACGCGAACTCTTAAATATGTGACGAAAATGTGTCTGCAACGCAAAAAGTCTATTGTAATGCATTGTGGGAATTGTTAGACGAAACTAGAATGAAGTCTGGACGACCCGAAAATAAAGTGACAAACTATGTCGACCGGCCCTGTATCGGGGTCAGATGGTGGTTAAGGAGTTGCCTCGTATTAGGAAAATCCCAGTTTCGAATCCCGCTTTGGGCATGACCGTAATTTATACTCTGTTCTATCTGTCTTTCTTCTGATGCTGAGGGAGACACTGATCTACATGTATGGACTGTATTTTGACGAATATCTTCTATTTGAAGAAGTGATGATAGTTATTTCGTCACTTTGACAAAATATTTGCTCGGAGCATATATCACTAAATCACGTCAATATATCACTAAATCAATATATATCTATGGATTTTATTTATAAGACAACGTAAATAAGAAACTAAAATTGCAGAATATTGTAAAGTAGTTTTACTGTATGTATTACTTAATTTCAACATATTGTAAAAAAAGGCAATGTATGCTTACGTATTTTGTCCTGAAAAGAAAATCAATTAAAATATGCATATCGTACAGAAACTTAATGCATTAATGCGAAAATAAAATTTATATGCATTAAAATAGTCAAATTCCTTCGCATTTTTTTTATCTTTTTTAAAATTATATTTAATTTTAAATTTAAAACTACATTTATGCAAAAAATCTCCATTCTTTGTGAAAGCGTATAAATAAAAAAAAAAGCATTAAAAGGGTCTGAAATGGTGAATAGCATAAGAAATAGTACAAATAAATACTAAATCAAATTTCATGTTTCAAGTCAAAAATGGCATTCATTTCTATTACATCTTCACATAAAACATACATTTATTGAAATGTATTTTGGTTTATATATTGAACATATAGGTCGTTAAGTTTCATTTTTTTGAAGAAAAATGTGCAAATCCTTTAACCAGAAATAGAAACGTGACTGAAAAATGCAGACAATTATTATCGAAATGCAGTTTCTTGGCACAATAGACAAATGTTTGCTTTTCAATCTCGTTTTCGATTGAACCCGTAGATTCAACTCCATCTTAAACAGGGAAAATTCAACAAAACCACTAGCTTGAGGAATAATTTCGGTAAATAACGGTAGATGGCGGTTATTTCAGTTATTGAAGCTTCAGATGTTTATCAAACATTTGTGAAGCAGTGGATAAATTTGTTTAAAACAAAGAGCTTAAGGTAATTTAAAGGTAAACTACTGCTCTGAATTATTTTATTTAACGTATAATTTTTTAATTAATAACGAAAATTATAATTATTTTATATTGTTGATTAATTAGTTTTATTTAATACTTTTGTTCCAGAAAAACATATTTTTTTGCGAAAGCTTTGAATTTAACTGATTTGAATTTAGATATTTTTTTTACGATCTTCGAAAGAGATCTGCATCCGTCAGGTGGTAGTCAGAGTGCAATAATAAAGATTATATTAGTCATTTATTTTTAAAGTTAGTAGCTATTTTTTGAGTAAGTTAGAGTAAGTTATTTTAGAAAAATATAAACATCTCAAACAAACGTATTCTCACTTTTTAAAGCTAACTAATTTTTATAACATAAAATTAAATGCAAACTTAAGCAGAAACTTAATTATTTATTTAAAATAGTTCTATCATTCATAATTGGTACATTTTGTTTTACATATAAATATATCAGTAAATTTCTTTTTTATTGACGCTAAATTTTATTTATCCATCCAATTTTCATGACGCCTACACAAATTGCATTTCCGCAAAAGAAAAAAGGACCCTGAATAAAATTTAAATTGCTTGCGAAATAATCTCTACTTCGATAACATTTTGAAGGCAATGAAGGTAACCCCTTAGAACGACCAAACCTCTATTAACGACCATTATATTGTGGAATAGAAAGTTGTCGCTTCCTAGAGGTTTCGAGTTGCATTTTTGCATTAAATCTGTTATAAAAGAGAACATAACTTATAAGTAATGATAACAATTCTCCGTATGATAATTGTAAAACGACCGTAACTGGATATTTTGTCAAAAATCTATAATGGTCAAAGATAGAGTTTGTCTTTAGTGTCTCATCTAACAATCATGACATAATAATGCGTTCATAATATTAGAACCTATTTTTTGCCACTTTCTTCAACATTTTTCAAACTCTCAACACATGAACCTTTTATGAATGCCATGGTTTAGTTTTTTGTAGAAGTTTATAACATTGAAAGTTTACTGATCATTATTGACCGAGGAATAAAAGTGACTGAATTATCATTCTTACTCTTAAAACTAACTCGGTGGCACGACAGCCCATAGAGGGCCAAGGCTTAGTGGGCCCATCTCAGTTTTCTTGACCTTGGGTTCTGAGGTGCAGGAGCAGATGTGCCGGTTAGGTTGTCAGTCAAATGGGAGACCCCCTGTGTTTAGCTCCCAAGCATGCTTGAAAGGCTGAGTTAACCTTGCCCGGCCCGAGGATCGAACTCTGGACCTGTGGCACGGGAGCGCGAAGCCCTACCACTCAGCCACCGGGACGTTATAATTCTTACTGTAGTTTAAATTAAATTTTTGCTTACTCTCTCAGAAAAAAAAAAACCTTCATATTTTTTACGATTCAGCAATCGTAAAAAGCAACATTTCGTTAATTTTGAGAATTATTTCGTCACGAAGTCTAATGATGTGTGACAAAACGCAGACTCTCAAATACATGACGAAAATGTTTCCACTCCTCGAACATCACAGTGCATTGTGGGAGATTGTTTACTAGAATGACGAAACTGGAATGAAGATTAAACAATTGAAAATAAAGTGACAAAACAAGCCAACCGGGCTGCATGGTGGTCAAGGAGTCGACCTCGTACCAAGGGGATCTGGATTCCGAATCCCGGCTCAGACAAACGTCCAATTTTTCTGCCTGTTCTATCTATCTTTCTTGTGTTGTTTTAGTGACATTGATTCACCTATATGGTTCCATAAATAAAGTAATTATTTGAAAAGTGAGATACATTAGGCTCTACAAGTTTTTTTTTTTGCTCGATAAAAATAGAATGGCAAAATATTTCTTTATTTTGATGAAATTCGTTTTCTTAAAGAAGTGGCGATAATTATTTCATCATTTGATTAGATTTTTTCTCGGAATATACCAGAAAATGGTTTTGTTGTTGTTGTTAATTTACGTCGCACTAGAGCTGCTCAATGGGCTATTGGCGATGGTCTGGGAAACATCACGGAGGATGATCCAAAGATGATCCAAAATGGTTTTGCTAAAAAAAAAAAATTTTTTTTTTTTTTTTTTTTTTAAACAAATTGTTTTGTTAAAAAAAAACGAAGAAAGTTTTACGAAATTTAATCTTTAAGTTTTTTACATTGTAGCTATTTTTTTCTTTGTATTTCACACTTGCTTTCAGTTACATATGAATGACAAATTATGCAGTTCCTTACCAACTTTTTTTTTCTTGGTGTGGATTTTATCACACGATAATCCTACAAGAAAAAGCACATCTGTAGCGTGAGTGGTTGAAAGCCCGAATAAAGGTAACAAAGAGTGATGCTTTTACTAATGGTGTCAGCAAATCTCAGGAAATGTTATTGAACAGAAAAAAAGGGAATATGTCGAAAGACAGAATACTTGGCATAAAACTTTTTGTGATCCTAATGTACTATAGACTATTGTTACTCAGGGGACACCAGGCTTTATTAGATATATTGGATATAAGATAGAACTATAAACAGTAATGGTTATACGACCTTCTAGGCAAAAATGATGTTTCTTTTTTACCGTGAAGGTAAAGTGTTTAATAAGTGTTCATAACTTAAGTAAATATCATTTGTCATACATGTCGCCACATTAGGGGTGTGCTTGATGTATTGAAAAATATATATTATTGTATTTTTACATAAAAAATGGAACGCTTTTAAAACTTTATAAAATATTTGATATTTTTGTTAATGCATGTGTAAATAATTTGAAATTTTTGAAAATTTATGAATTATTAGAGAAAAATGAGTTGCATTATTACAAGAGGCTTTATAAGTCGCGTACTTTAAAGTTTAATGGATTATAGGATACTAATTTGAGAATTTAAAAGAAAGTAGTTTTCTGTTAGTTGACATGTTGCCTCTTATTTTTAGCAGACAAATTTTAGATGTTGTAATAAATGTTAAAACGGTTTTTTTCGCGAATAGTGGAGGAAAAAAATCTAGCAAAATTGCCGTACTGTATGGTAATGACAGTTCTGTTCTTGAAAAGAAAAGCCTTAGCTACAAATGCCCAAAGTCACAGTAATAAAAACCGTAAAACCAAAATACATGGTATTAAGACCATATATTTGGTAATTTGTCTGCTCAAGGAAATTCTGGTTTTCAAAATTATAGCTCTTATTGACACACATTTAAAAAAATTACAAAACAAATAAATAAATTTAAACGAAAAATGGTTTTCATAACATGCTCTAAGGTATCATTATAGAAATTAACTAGATTTACCTAATTTTATCTGATATCATTAAACCATTTTGTCTTCTTAATTTTACCAAAATTATTACCAAAGCGCTTCGATGAAAATTAGCGAGCTATTTGGAGTTCTGGTAGAGCCAGACGTACGGCTAAGTTTTCCCTATACTTGTAGTTTTGATCATATTTTTTTCTCAAAATACCAAAAAATACCATCTTCAATTGGATTCACGAAACTTGGATTGTTCTGCGGAATATTGCAGCATTGATGCTAGAAATAGTGTTGTTACGTATGATATAATATTCCATTTTATGTCAGTATTTGCTTTTTCTTTTGAAATTTCGTTTTAAATATTAAAATTTATTTTCGAGAATAGATGCAGCTGTATATAACGCTGAACTAATCGTGCCACTGTAGACTCATTGAGTTCTTCTGAGGTAGAAGATCAAGCAAAACTCTTCAACGAAATGAGAATATGACCTTCGAAAAAAATAACACTTCAAAATAGGTTCTTCTTACCGCCTTTTAAAAGTGAAATATCTGAGCAACAAATCATTTATACAATTCACTAATACGAACATTCAGATCAATTTGCACTTCCATCTCACAAAAGAAAATTGGAATTCAACGAAATTTCATTAAACTTTGATGTGCGCCATTTTATTAGCACTAGTACTATTCTAATTATTATTTTTTTTTTTTGTAAAAAAAATTTAAAATACTGTATAGTTTTGTATTCATGTTTTTTTATTATCATACTAGTTGTGGGTGGGTGGTTTCGAAAAAATGTTTTTACTCGGTAAACTGTACGGTTAACTGTAAGGGCAGAAAGCTGCCAGCTATTTGACCATTATTTTAAATGAAATTTTGAATTGTTTATCAAAAATGTTTTTTTTCTAACATAGAAAAAATTTAACATTAATCTTCAGTGATTTAAATTAGATAATTGATAAAAAGGAAAAATGACATTAGTATTTGGTGTATAATTTTAGGATTTCGAATTGTAATTAATTATAAACAGTTTATTGAAAAATTGTTTCATGTAAAATCAATAAAATTATGCTTGATACCGGTAAGTTATCTGAAGCTAAAGTAAATCCCGTAGGAACTATTTCGCGATACACGCACAAAATACGAAATGCCAAGATTATTCAAATAATGCTCGTTTATTTAATCAAATAGTCACTACATTGATCAACTAGGTTTGTTGTGAATTCGCGCATTAATTTATTAATATCCAGAATTGCAATATTCAAATAACTTCTTGAACAATTGTTGAGTGAAAGTTTTTGTTACTTTAATAACCCTATAAACTGACCATTTTTTTTTTATATTTAGAATAACATTTTCAAAAATCTTATTTTTTCATCATATTTTCTTTAAATATGTTTCCAAGTTTATTACCATGTTAGATTATTTACCAAATTTGTTTAACAATAATTTCATAAAAGAAGTCTTTTTTTCCAGTTTAAACAATTCAACATATTTTCCAATGCTATAAATATTTTTTCAGTTAAATCTAAAAAATAATAAATGGCGATTTAAATGAAGGTAAAAAAAATCTATAGCATTTTCTATCAGCTAAACATAGGCTAATAAATGTTCTTAAATGGTGTCATTATTGATTAGTACAAATTTTTAATTTTATTTTTTTATAAATTATTTTGCCTAATTAATATTGTGCCAATTCATTTATTTACTGATTAACTTTGGCTTTCTGATTCACCCCTTTTAACTGCCGGAAAGTTGAATCAGTAAATCACTAATAAACCAGTTCGCTGGCTTACTGATTGTGTTTTCTTCCTTTTAAACATTTTCTTTACTTCATTCACTCGCTATATCAAGAAAAATTCGAGGTAGTAATTTTACTACTTTTTTCTCAGAATGATATACATTATATAAATACAGTGAAAAATTTAAAACTTAACGTGTCCAATCGCCAATTCAGTACCCCCAGAGGTCTAATTTGTTATGGGAACATGAAGAACTTTGTATCCTGGCAGATTTACCATGCCCCAGTCACCATTTACTTCACGGGGAGTCTTCGGCTGCCGGGGATTAAACTCACGACCTCTTCGACAAGGGGTCAGCGCCATACCAACCGGGCTATTCCGGCCCATTATTATGTAAAAAAATTATTAGATTACGAATTACATTTGCACTAATTCGCTTAATTTTTTTTTGTTGTTGTGTTGTTGCTAATTCAGACCAGATCAATAAATCCGTCGACATTAAGAAACGTCCGTCGACATTAAGAAACGTCCGTCGACATTAAGAAGATCCGTCGACATTAAGTCCAGCCCTAAACAGTTCAAGATATGCTCAGGTGATGCCTGGTTTTGTTGGCATTTAGGGCAAAGAGGAAAGATCTCTTGATTAGCAGAAAATGTGAGACTTTTCAGGTGACCACTGGCCAGTCGGGATAAGCAAGTGTTGGTTTGCCTGTCACCAGGAAGAGATAGGGAGAGTCCTGGTCTTTTTGCTTTATACCAATAGTGAGTAGGTGGAAGCAGCCACTTTCGTTTGTTCTGGGCCTTTTGCCTTGCGAAAAGTTCAAGGTATGTAAGTTGTGAGGTGGAGGGGACTGGATGGTCTTGCGAGAGTGTCAGCCAACTCGTTGCCGTGGATATCGACGTGCGACGGGATCCATTGAAAGTGGACCTCATGCTGTTGGGAAATGAGCTTTACTTTTTGCAAGATCGAAAAACTGGTTTTATCTCCAATGAGGGCCCAATTTTTGAGGTGTTGAATTGAACTACGGCTGTCAGATAGTATCCAAGTATTTCCAAGGTGGCCTTCACTCAAGATTTTCTCTAGTCCCCTGTCGATTGCAATTAGTTCGCTTCGAAAGACGGGGTTTCGTTGATGAAGAGTGTAGTTCTCTCGAGGTGTTTCAATAAATACCCCACTGCCAGTCTGTCTATCCATTTTACTGCCATCAGAGAATATTTTGATGTCGTTTGGAGGGATTTTATTGATGATTTCCAGGGACAATTGTCTGAGGATTAATTTTTTTTTTAAAACCTGGAAGTGTCCGATCTCTCTCATTTTTATACCGATTCACTTGCCTATTACCTCGAATTTTCTATTAAATATCGGTTTAATCGTTTTTCATTGAATTCAACTGGATGGCCGGAGCTAAGTTTATGTTTTCGATCAAAATTTATATTATTAAACTCGGCATAACAATCACACGAATGAACAGTATTTTTTAGCTATACACCCTCTCCATACACAGCACAAATGCCACGAGTAATTTTTGTTTAACATAAATTAACTCGAATGAAAATAAAATTTCCGGTAGAACAAAATAGAATGATCTAAAGCCTCATATCTCTTTAGACTGATCTAAACATTCCAAAAACATTTAACGACATTTAAAATTTTGTATGAAAATGAAGGAAATGTTTTAATTTTTTTTAAATATGTTTTAAAAATATTTTATTTTAATATTTTTTTTTCCTCTTTTTTTTAAAAAAAATCTTTATTTCTTTCATGTTTCCTCTACATTTTTTATTTATTTTATGAGTTCTATGTACTTGCAGCTTATACGCAGTAAATAAAACTTATTATTATTTTTCTTAATTTTCTTCGTTAAAATCTCTTTTACTCCTTATCCTTTTCGTTTTTATTGTGATAGTTTATTGTTTAAGTATAAAAATTCATAAGAAAAATCAAGGAAAGAAATAAAAGGAAAAGCAAAATATTTTTACAAAAAGAGGAAATCTACCAAAAATGACAAATTTATTTACAATATATTTTAAAAATTTAAAATCCAAAAAAGCAAAATAGCAAAAAGATTAATGTCGTCCTCAGCTCACATGATTATATGTTCAAATTAGAGTGCTTTCTCATATTGTATTAACATAGCCAAAGCATAATACTATAATATGGTAATATAAGGAGCATCAAATATTAATTTGATTCATTGATAATGAGTCATTAATTTTTGCAGAATAATTTTGTTTAATTTTTTTCTTTTATTCTTTTTTGTCCACTTTACCTAATGTTATATATATGTTACCGTTAAAGTATATAATGCAGTTATTTTATAGAATACCTAGTTATTCCATGAAATAACTGATCGTGTCCGTTAAAGTGTGTAATATGTTATTAATTTGACACTTTAACTAGTTATTCTATGAAATAACTAGGTATTCTATAAATTAACTAATGAGAGACAGTTAAAGTGCAAAATAAACAATTTATCTAAAATGAAATAACTAGGTATTCTATAAATAAACTAATGATAGACAATTAAAATGAAAAAGAAGCAATTTATCTAATTTATGCAGCGTATAAATGGTATTTATGGAAACGTATCATAAAATCATTCGTTACTACAAGGATTACTAAAATGATACTTGGAATTATAAAGAACATTATTTCTAAAAGAAAAACATTTTTTGCTGACACACTGGGTTTTACGCGAACATTTTTTAAATCCCTGACCAGTACCTAAACTTTGAGCTGTAGCAACCAACCGGAGCGATATTTCTACATCCGGTAGTTCTTCGATTTTAATTAATTTTTGTTCGCAGACGCTGCACTGGGATCGGGAATATAATTGTTTTATGAGGCCGTTTCTTGAGCCTAATTGGAAAAATCCTTCTTCGGTTATTTTTATGATGATAGCTAAAATAGATAAATGCAGTAGGGGTGGAAAGTAAATGTATTTGTCATGCGAGATATATGATATAGATTATTTTACACTTTAACGGGCTGCAGATCGTTATTCTATGAAATAACTAGTTAAACCATGAAATACAAGAGAGTTTTACACTTTAACTGACACGATCAGTTATTTCATGGAATAACTTGGTATTCTATAAAGTAACGGATTTCATACTTTAACGGTAACATATATATAATATACATATATATATATATATATATATATATATATATATATATATATATATATATATATATATATATATATATATATATATATATATATATATATATATATATATATATATATATATTGTATATATATATATATATATATATATATATATATATATATATATATATATATATATATATATATATATATATATATAACACCCGGTATATTCCTTTCGAAAAATTATTTAACTTATTGAATGTCATATTTCATGAAGATGAGATGCTTAGTAATATTCTCACGATTTTTGAGAAAAGTTCTACACCCCCAGCCTCTCTGTCACCATCTTCTTTCAGAGCGTTTCTCAACTCTTTTAGGACTCCGTCTTCTTTTCCTTTTATCTCTATTTATCCCTAGAGTTTTTTCCCTACTTCTTCTTTTATAGCCTATCCATCCTTATAATGTGTGCAAGCGGAGCTTCAAAAACATCTTTCCTAAACTTCTAATCGGGATTCCGCATCGATTCTTTTTTTCCCTTATATGACGTCATGATGTCATCTCAGTACAAATTTATACTCTTTATATACATCTATATATATTATCTATAAATTTAGTAAAGAGACATTTTTATGTGATTTGTCTTATAATTTTGTCACTGATACATTTATTTGCGAAATTAGTTTCTTTTTATGTATAAATCTATTCTGTTGTATTAGTTAATTTATTTGTATGGCAAATCTAAAATTAAAGTTTTCATTTTTAATAATTTATTTTTGATGTAATTTTCAGTTTAATTACAGCCATTTCAATCGAATAAGAGAAACATAATCTTGGAAAATTTGGTTCAGGTTTGAACAATAGTGTTAGTATCTTAAACCAAAATATTGTAGAAATTGGCTGCGAGCTTCATTGATTGCTAAAATGAGCCATGTTTCCATTAAAAAAACATTAGTTTTGATGATACACGGTTATATAGTGATTTAGATGATATAAGAAGATTTAACTAAGTGATATATGGTTGACTGGGTATCGTGTTATGGTTTCAATGAATTTAAACTATGACTCTCTTATAAATTTGAAACACTTACACTGTTATAAGTTTTAAACCATGACACACTTATGTGTTTTTCAACACGTTGCACCCTATTATATGGTTGCAACATGTTCAAAAACTTATAATAGTGTATACTTTGCCGAATGAGAAACTTTTAAAATTTATAGAGTAATAAATTATACTGATTTTTGAAATTTTGCTTATGGTTGATTTTTTAAAATTTTTCTTCCTTAAAATTTATTTAGCAAAGAAAAAAAAAAACTTGAATTTTAGTCTGACAAATTTAATTAACAAATAGGGTTTTATAAAAGGTTTACTACTCATTTTTAAAATTTATAATATAAAAATGTTGTCAACATATTCGATTTATTGAAGAATAATTAAAAAAACAACAACTTTATAAGATTACATCGTTTAATCAAAAAGTACTGCATGTAGGCACATTTGCCCCAATATATGATTCAGGAGTTCCCTTGTCTTCTGAATTTGGTAAAAATTACATTACTACGGAGTTGAACACGAGTAGCCGTATACCCAAAAAATTGGGTCGGCTGTTCAACGGCGGTTATAAAAATTATTATTTCTAATCTGAATATTTCTGAAGCAAATTAAGTTTTTTACTCAAGTAATATTGCTTCAGTTTCTAGGGATTATTTGTTTAATCCAAATTTGGTATTTTTACAGTTATAAATTAAGTTTTCCTACCTGTTTGGGGATTCAAAGTTAGTAATGAGGAAATTATTTGGAAATTTGACTTAATTGGGTTAATTTAAACTAAAAATTTCCTTATTTTTCCAACTTGCATCCATTAGTAAAAGCAATTTAAGCTTATATCCTAGTTTAACACCTTGAAAAATGTGTAAACATAATTCCACTTTTTTTTACCTGAGTTATATTTAAATTAATAGAAAGAAAATGCGTGTAATGAATAAATTAAGTAAATGCAATAAAAATTCATCATTTTTAAGAAAATTTGAAAATCATTGTAAAAGAAATCATTTTATTATTTTTTAAATATATCGTACCTTAACAATATACTTCACTATTTTACTAAAATGGTGTATTAAAATGACCGTTTAAAAACGCATTGATTCGAGTTTCTTTAAAAAGTTCGAAATTGGTAAAGAGGTAAAACATTTTCAAAAATATTTGTACTTTAAAAAAATAAAAACAATTTATACAAATAAAATTTATCCTTAATAAATATATGTTAGGTATATTTCAAGCTCATAAAATATACATTATTTAAATTTATATTAAAATTAGTAGTTTTATTATTAAAAATAAAGCTCATATTTAACTTATTTATTGTGTAAAATAAACAAAGACTCAAAAACATTGTAAAAGTGAAACATAACTATAAAAGTTACATCTTTTAACTCAAGAATGTTAAAGAGACTTCCTTGATGCATTGTAGGAAACTTCGAATAAGTACATAGATAAACATTCAAACCAAACACTTTTCATGCGCGTCCTTTCCTTTATCAAACTTTCAGAACCGAATGGAAATAGATCCAATAAGCATGCTTTTATTCTTCGCCATTTTTTTGGCGATGTCGGGCAGGTGCAAAATTTCTCAACATTTTTCCTGGACAGACACCTGAATTACTAATGAATTTTAAGGGAGAAAACGAAAAAAAAATTTCTTTTTTGGGGTTTTCTTTATCTTTCCAACTTCCCTTAATAACGTCTTACGACAATCTAGGTACAGATGAGACTTTTAGCCATGAATTTTTTATGAAGTTTGATACATGTGGATTCTGATTAAGGAGAGGGCTTTTGGATTCGACAAACTTGTTCGAATAGAACTTGACGGTCAAGGGGTAGGAGGTGCTACGACTTTGATCGAAAATTGTCGCTTTAGTGGATCGAAAACACTGATTGCGACCGAATATTTTATAAGGATATTAGATGAGGGTCAGTGAATTCTTTTCAATGTTACCATTTCATGTAATTTGGAGAAGACATCAGTTTCATTTAGAAGATGTAAACAACGTAATTTAACAAAAGCATATTTTCGTTTTAGTTGACTATTTCCTTCAGAGCAATAGGGTATATTTAGTCAATTATATCCTGTTTTAACTACAATATCAGCTGGTCTAAATCTCTTACCCCATGCTTTAAATCGTCTATTATGGTTTGATACAAATATAATATCACCTGATATAAGTCTATTACATAGGTTACCAATTTTTTTTGGTTATGGAACCCTTAATGAATGACATACTTTTGACGGAACCCTTAGACTTAATGAATAAATTTCACTGCCAATTGTGAACATCTTAATCAACTAAGGACTCTTAAAACTATTTTGAAAATAGTTAATGAAGGAATGAAGAATGAAATTTTTTGATCTTATCGTTTCGTCAGTTTTGATTTTCGGTCAGTCTGATTTACAGGTGTGGATAAGTATTTTTGAAAAGTTTTTCATCTATCATTAAGTACTAAAAAGTTATTCTTCTGAAATATTTTTTCAACTAACTATACAATTCTCTTAATATGCCTCACAAAAGTAGAGGTATGGTTAAAAAAAACGCAGCAGGGCATGACTCAAATCACCCCCTTTTAAACATATAGCAATATTAAATATATATATATATATATATATATATATATATATATATATATATATATATATATATATATATATATATATATATATATATATATATATATATATATATATATATATATATATATATATATATATATATATGGAAAGAGTCACCACCACCATGTCGATCTTTTTGTTCCGGAACAACGCAACCCAATTTTCCTTAGAATGAACGATTGTCGTCAGTTACGATTCATATCTTACCACACACGATAAAAAAAACGGTGAGTAGATTTTAAAACGCATCTTCAATAACGGAGAACTTTTCAAAGGGTGAGGTGGGAAACTTTCATTGGCTTTCATAGATAAAATGTTGAAATATGAGCTGAAGTTTATTTAAAGAAGAATTTTGGAAAGTACTTCTTTCCATTCTCAAAACTATGCACGAGAAAGAATATTATTACTATCAGCAAAATAATGCTTCTTCGTACACTGTTAACTTTTTCGAGTGTTGGTGAGGAGAAAATCTAGTTTTTTTTTCTGCCAGAAGATTAATGGCCCCCAAGTTCTCCGGATTCTTGCAATTTAAATTATTTTGTGCGTATTAAAACTAAATTATGTTAAAGGAACAGGTGCAAATCATAATTTTGAGCACTGTAGAATAAGTACTATGGAATAAGCACTATAGAATTAAAAAAATTTCCTGTAAATTCATATGATTGTTTTCATAAAAACTGAAACTTGTAGAAAAAACACAAAAAATATATATGCTATTATACAGAATGCAAATTTTAAAAAACATGTCTCACGCATATTACTTAAGAAAATAACTATTTTATTTTTCGCTAAAAGTAAATAATTTATTTATTGCCAAACTAAGCATTAACAATATGGACTACATTTAATTTTAAGACATTCATTTTCATTACTGATTTGGTAATTATTGCTTTAGTTTTTAGCAGAGTTGATTATTATTATAATTTTTTAATTATTTTGTAATTATTGATTTACTATTATATGATTTTAAATTTTCAGTACAATCAAAATAAAAAAGTTCTGTTGCGCAATATGGTAAAGGGTATTTCACACATGGGTAAGAGAAATTGTTATAAGAAATAACTAAAATCAAATCTTCTACGAAGCAATTGAACGCAAATGAAATTAGTTTAAGGTTTTAAAAAACAAATATAATATTAGATAAAAGTATTTTAACTTGATTATCAGGGAACCAGAAACACGAAAATTTATTATAGCAAAAAATCTTTAGAATGAGATGAAATAATGCAGCTGAAATGCATTTGGGTACCCTGGAATAGCTTTCATGCTTTGTAAATCCATTTTTTGTTTGTCTCAAACACTGTATAATTTCTCCAAGATAATGCCCATGGCACAGGAATAACTTTCCATTTTTCCTAAGAAGCAAACTCACAAATTTTCACATTTTTGTAAGGAAGATAGCACGGACTTTTTCGTTTAAACATGGACGCTTCTACACGCAGAAAAAAATTCTGGAAAAATTATAGTTCTAGAAGTTAACGACATTTCTGATGAAGAAAACCATAATTATACTTGATAAAATAAAAATACATTATATTTAAACCATTCATGTGATCATTTTTCGGTACATATGGTAAGAGTTTACCGGAAATTCTTGCTGATACTTTATACCGTACTTAGATCTGGAATGTTTATAGTTTAGAGCCATAGGAGTATAAGCCAAGGTCTACAGCTTATTAGAAATTGTTTGTATTTGAAATGTTGTATAACTGACTTTGTGAACAATATTAAGAAGGGGAGCTATGAAAATTAATAGCAGCGTCTTGTAGCAATCATCTAATACAAGTACACATTGCTGTACTGCTTTTGTAGATATGCCAGGAATTGTGCTGTAATCTTTCTTACTGATCTAAGTTTAGAACAACCTTTCGCAGTTTTACCTTATTACAAGGAAATTTAAATATAGATGTAATGTAACAGTTATAAAAATTATAAACTTTTTTATTTTATTTTAAACATTTGTTTTTTAATGCGAACAATATTGATTTATTTTAAATGTTGTTTCTTGTAATTATTATTTTAAAACCAAACTTTTTGCTTCCTAATGAGTTTACACAAATTGAAATGCAACCAATACTTGTACAATTTAAATATTTTTTCATTAATTATTTCTATAAGGGTCAGAATTGTAGTGTTTTCTGTAACATTTAAATTTTGAATTTGGAACTAGAACTAAATTCAAGTTATTCTTAAAGCTTTTACTCGCAATGCGTGATTCTAAATTTCAATTATAAATTAACTTCATGATATTTTCTTTCAATGCGAATGTAAATTAAAGTTTTCAATTCTGTAAATTATTGCTGCTAAATTTTTTTTAAAATGCATAAAAAGGTAGAAAAAAACAACTTATTTTATTTATAAATACATTTCAAATTAAAATAAATTTGCGATTTTTTGTCGCAAATTATGTTTTGTTAAATTGTTTTTAAACTAAAATTTTTAGAATCGTTTTCATATTTCAAATTTAATAATGTCTTGGTAACACGATATTTAATAATAAATTGTATGAAATATATGAAAACTTGCTGTAACATATGCATTACATATAACAAGAATGTATAGAAGGTTCAATAGAAATTATATTTTAGAAATATTATCATTTCACATAAGACAACATCATTTTTGAAGAGCAACGTAAAAAGCTTGTTGTTTTTATTTATTTATTATTTATTTATTATTTATTTTAAACAATATATCATGTCAATCGATTAAAAAAATTTGAACCTTTCATATTTGTATTCATCAAAGAGCAAAATCTCTAAAAGCAGTCTCAAATGTTTTAGTTCATTTCGTGGAAAAAATCGATAACGTTGAAAATGTACAAAGTGTGCGACAATCGTAGCTCTTCATTTTGTTTTAGTACCGTTTTTAGTTTTTACGATCTTTGTAATTACAGTACGAAAATGAAGTGAAATTCCACTGCTGACAACTTTGAGTTTTCGCACGTAAGACCATGAACAGAACTAGAATATTATTTTATTTTGTTTCGTCCCTTTTTTTCAAAAGAATTTGTTTTCACGCTTGCGAAGATAGGAGATTGAAACGTGTGTTAGTTTATGGAGTTTATTTCCATTTCTTTCATAATTACATAGTTAAATTTTTTTCCCCGGAAATATTGTTTTAGCTGTTGGTTAGGCAAAGATAATTATTAAAATCTAATTAGTTTCTATTAGTAATCTTATTAGTTTCTCTATCCCATTAAGATTATTAACCAATTATTTTTTGAGTCTTCACGAATATTTATATTTTTTGTTGTTTACTTTTACAAGAATGTTACATATCTCATTCAAAAATTGCTTAATGAATTGTTTCATTCATTTACTGTCTAAAAACTAAACTGATGTTCCTTATATATTAGCGTATTTCAGAAAATTTCTTGTTTAAGGACGCAGTAAGCATACTTACCCCTAAATTCATTAATTTTGGAATATCAATGAGAAGTTATTGTCCAACCCATGATTTGGTCAGCATGATTCTGTTAATTTCTGAAAAAAGAAAGAAAAAACATTGACGGGTTTTGTTTATATAAAATGACGGTAACAGTGTAGGATAGCGCGAGATCATGAAAAAGGGCTAAAATTGGACATTAAAATTTCTCTTGACTTTCATTAATTTAAAAATTTTTCATCGAGTCTTTTTTTGTTATATTTATAAGCACACAAATTATAAATTCCATATGTTTAGTAATGTTTTTAGCTTTTATGATCTTTTTAATTACCGAACGAAATAGGTACAGAAATTCAAGTTCATGGTCAATTTTTCTTAATGCGTAAAAGTTCGAATTTTTTGCTCACTTTACCCCACTAAAAATCTGGTTTTGAAAATCAAGTTTTTTTTAATACTAAGCTAAAGGAATTATAAATTAAAATATCTCAGTATTATATAATCTCAATTATAGTTTATTTAACATAACATTAATAAAATACTGGCCGTAATGGCCAATTTTCAACGTGCGTAATGCAGGGAAGAAAAAAAATTACGCTAAATTTCTCGAATTGAATTCAATTCACACGCTATTTATCGCAGATTTTTAAATTGAAAAATATTATAAAAGCACTATTATAACCAAAATTTATTTTCTAGTTACTACTGATGAAGATGGGCTAAAATAACCCAATTTTTTTTCTGAGGTTTATATATGTTTCAATAATCAATCACCCTTTTTTCTTTCGTTGAATCCTTAAGTCATGAAATAAGTTTTATAATTTAATTTTCACCTCCTTCAATTGTGATTTTTTCTTACTTAATTAAAATGTTTCCCCTCTAATAATAAATAATTGCCATTTTTATATTTTTAATTCTGGCGAAGAATAAAATGAAATAAAAAATAATTATCGGTTATTATATGCATGCGTTGTAAGCACAGAATATCGACAGAATGCTTGAGAATGATTTGGAACGCTAGAGATGTGTATACAATGTGTAAAATATCGAATAGTTGCATATCTGTTGAGACCAAAAATTTGAATAAATAAATAAGAGAAATAAAAGTATTTTTCTTTTAAAACATACAGCATATATAGCGTAGACAAAATAGAAGTGTCAAAAAATAAATGAATCCTATAAAAAGCGTAATATATATAAAATGTCAAAAGTTCTTAATAAATTATAGGATTTTTTTTAAGAAAGACAAGAATAAATAGAATAATTAAACGCTGTTTTGATTTTCAATCTAAAATTACTGTAAAATAGCCGGCAGCAGTCTGCTCATCCAATTAATTTTAAAGTTTACAATAAAGAACGTTTTTCACTTTTATGGTTTTGAAATTGTTTAGGACTAGTATTGTCAAAAACCATGAATACAAAACTATACGGTTTTTTGACCATTTATAATTAACATAGTTTCAAAACAGTAAAAAAGAAATGTGACTGAGCATTTGAGATAGACTTTTCGTTAGATAATGGACATTAAAGTGGTTGAGTTGTGTTTTATCAAATGAATCATGGAATGCGGCTTAACAAATAAATAATTTGTTATTTGATTAATTTTTCTGAAAAGCTTTTAACAGTGTAAGGTTAAATTAAGGTTCATAAATTTACTATGTTTCTCACTATGTTATTTAATGCGTAAATTCTATTTACTCATGCCAAATTTTTTATTTTTAAAATCTAATAGAAGTCATGGTACATAAGAATTTAAAATAATCTATTTAAACCAGATGTAATTTGTAAACAGCTGATTCACATTTGAAATGTAATAGCTTGAAGAGTGGAGGAAAAAAATTTGCTGAAAAACGGTCTATATTTAGTCATATTGTTTTTATTATTGACATTGACGAAAATGATTGAATGAAAATAAATAGAATAAATAATTTTATATGTTTAGTAAGTTCAAAAAAAATAGAGAAATGAAATAATTACCTAAATGGATTATAAATGTCGAGATTTGGGTTGATACAAGTAGTAAAGAATTAAATTTATAATTCAAATAAATAAAAATAATAATTTCAAGTTGTAATTTTTGAAAGTTTTTCTCCAAAGAAATATTATTGAATCAGTACTAAAAATGTAATCCCATGTATTTAAAAAGTTTTGTGAGAAAATCCCATGTGAAATTTGCAATTGCTTTCAGTCTAATTTTAATAAGATTTTACTAAAGAAATAAATGGAATAAAAGAAACAATTACAAAAAAACACTAAAATAAATTTTTTACGTTAAGTAGTCATTCTACATTGTGCATTGAAAGGAGAATCTATTTCAAATTTATATTTAACGTGATTTTTTTTAAAAATAAGCTTCTGAAAAATAAATTAATAATGTTTAAATACTTTTGAAAAATAGAAATTAAATTACGAGTATGTCAGAAAAAATTCTCAGTAAATATTCTCTTCATCAAATAAATATTCAAAATAACTGCAGCGGTAAGATATTACTTGATAAAAAACTTCATTCAACTTAAAATTATATGAATTAGAAATAACAGTCGACAGGTTTCCAGAGCTCAAATATAGGCGCCAGTTTTCAAAATTTGCCAGGCGTGAATGAGACCAACCAACAATTAGTTTCATTATCAAACGTAAAATTACCAGCAAAAAATTTAAAAATAGAGGAGAGGAGAAAAACTAGAAAAATCGTGTTAGCCGAGAGAAAAAAGAAGAAGAAAAACCTCAGTGGCCGAGAGAAGCAAATCAAGCTAAAGTGTATTTCCCGGCGCTATGGAGAGGTACTGAAAAAGTAATGTCGTTAAGAAGTTTTCATTTATTCATCTATTTCTTTTAAATTTGCTATCAGTTACAATAAATAAGTAAAATTAAAAACTAGTAAACCTCTTTAATTAAATCGTTGTTCTTTGGCTTGACTTTAGTAAACGAAAATATTCAAAACATCCAAAAAGCACTTAAGTGTAATTTTCTTGAAACTCATATGCAAACGTTTAATTTTATCTTAATCGCTTAGACCACAGAATTCGGCAAACAGCTGTTGAAACACCCGTGTCAACTTAGCGAAAGTAACTTGTCATTTTTAATAGTCGCTTAAGAAAATATATTTCATACTCTCAGGGCAATTATGATAACCGCGTAAATAACCTATATCCTCGCTTTAGCTGTAACTGTAACGTAGTATCGGAGTGGGTTGATAGCGGCAATTTGCAGTTTACGATACCTCAACTACAGCTGCTTTCAAATTGAAGCTGCGTCTCTATCGTTCCCTTGTTGTTCTCCTCTTATATTGAAGGAGTGTATTGTGGATGTGGTGGAGCATTAGTGATCAAGCAGACTTGTGGATGAGAGGCGGTACTGAGGATAATTGGTGAGATATGCTTACTCTTTGCGAAGCTCAGTGATAGGTCAAACAGTAATTGCATTGTATTTTAGGTAAAGTTATTTGATTGGAATGAGTAATTTGCATTTGAATCAAAATCTCACTTAATATTCTAGGAAATAAATTCTACACGTATGTGTTTAAGAGTTTGAATGAGTCCTCTGAGAGCAATTGCTATAATTAGCAATATACATAACTAACAATATATATTACGATTAATAAACAATAAGTTCTAATTATTAGGATTTACTACTACACGTTAAAATGTTCAGTTTAATTCCTTTAAAGGCTTAAGTAGGAAGATATTAATCAAATATTTGAACAATATTACTCCTAATTTTGTTTTCGAGAGTGCTATGTTCGGTGAACAAAATAAAACTCTATAATTCTAAATAACCTTTAATAAAAGGACAAGATTTTCACGTACTTGGAATTGTTTAATTTTTAATATTTCAAGATAATATAATAAATTAGTGATTACGAAATTTTAAGTTACGAAGTCAGACAACAAAACGTACTTTCTCAAAACAGACGAACATTTGTCAACAAATTTGAATTTTTTTGAAGTTTTGACACTCAAAATATTAGAGTAGTGGTCTCCTAGTAAAAGGCTATGGATATGCTCCATATCATATACCCTAGTAATAGGATAATATGAAGTTCACCTGGTAATATAGTGGTCAAACGTTTGGGCCACTTAATATTAATTTCCTTTTCCTTTTTAATTTCATATTTCTTTACTTCCATTTTAATTTCATATTTCTTTACTTCCTTTATAATTTCATATTTCTTTACTTCCTTTTTAATTTCATATTTTTTTGAAATAATGAAGGAATTCAAAACAACTGTGCAAGCAAATATTGAACTTCTTTACACAAAGATATTTAAATGGAAAAAACTTTTTTTTTATTATTTCTTATTATTTAATTTATTAATGGTTGAAAACAGTTCGAATTGTAAGATATAAAAACTTTTACATTAGTTTAATTTAAGTAATTTTAAATGAGAAAATCCAAAATATAAAATAATTCGGTCAAATCGGTGAAACTAATCATTTTTTTCGATAATAAAAAGTGAAAATTAAAAATGAAAATTAACATTAAAAAGTCAGAAACATTCAACAGCTTTCCTGCTTTAACTATCATTTCACCATATTTCTCAGATTGCGGCTATCCCCATATTTTGTGGGCCCGTCATCAAAAATTTATCATATATTGTAAAATTATACTTTATTGTTGATTTTACCAAAATAATTACCAAAGTGGTTCTGTAAATATTTATTCTAGTTTTAACCATACAATTTTTCTCAATGTATAAAAAAAAAACACGTTGCATATTGTTTTCTTCGATAAATTCTTTGTCAACAAATAATCCAGAACAGACTCGAAAGAAAGTTTTTTTGTTTAAGAACAAACCCATTTTCAAACAGCATTTTCTTAACGAGAAGTAATCAACCGACTTTGTTCGAAAACAGGCATACATATGTATGTTTACACACAAACTTTAAAACTTTAGTCACAAAACAAAATCCGAGTTATTATGCTAACAAACGCTTCAAAAGTCAGGAAACTACCCTTCAGTGTGAGTTAAGTAAGCATATAAAGTTTTGTTAAATATCTCAACAATTTTAAGGATTGCTTTTTTCTCCTTTCATTTTCTTGTATGGAAATGCTTGGGACACAAATTCCTTATTCCAGCGCAATTTAGAAACAAATGTCCTTCGAATTTTCATTCTTAAATCATGGTTAAATAAGCGGCAGCAGTCTGTTCAGACGATTTGCCGTAAAGTTTAGGGTAAAGGACATTTTTCACCCCTACGCTTTTTAAACCGTTTACAAGTAGTATGTTTATAAGACAATGAAATCAAAACTATACGGTTTTTTAACCATTTACTACTAACATGGCTTCAAAACCATGAAAAAGAAATTTCACTAGACTTAGAAAATAGCATTTTCGTTAGATAATGGGTGATGGGGAGTGCAAGAACGCTTCATATGTTGAAGAAAATGGAGCTAATATTGTGATGTAAAAGCTAGGTCGGTCATGAGATTGAGAAATTACCCTTATCGGCTATAATATGTACGCAATTGCAAGGATTTAAGTGGCTTCATTAGGAAGCCTTAGTTTCTGGTTGTTTAACCGTATTAAGTTGAGACAGCTAATAAACGATTTTTCTCACAGTTAATAGTTTGACTACCATCTTATTTATGGTTATTTCACTGTTTTGCTTGATCATGGTAAAATAACAATTAAATAATTTGTTCTTTCACCTTTTTTTCCTATAAATTTATAACATTGCACAAGCTGAAATGGTTAAGTAAGACTTTAGCTCTTTCAAAATGCATCATGATGGAAAAAATAATACTTCCATATTTCTGAACCACCTTCCATACAGGATATTTCTGAACCACCTAACTTAACTCAATTATTTACTTATTTCCAAACTTCTCCCGAATAGTTAATAACTCACGTAATTCTACAGTTTATTAAAATAATAAAAAGAAACAAGTTATTATTGTGCTCGTCCATCTTTACCAAAATTACTTCATTACCAAGATTAAATATTTAATTTCTATACATGGCAACAAAAAAAATACTCTTGTAAAATTACCGTACGGATTATATTAACATTTCTGGTAAAAGAAAATCATAATTCTGGTTAATAAAATCAAAATACACGGTATTTAAACCTTTCACTTGGTCTCTTTTCCGTTTGTGTAGTAACGATTTACCAAAAATTCTCGTTCTCAATATTATAGTTCTTATTACCACACATTTAGTAAAAAATACAAAACTGAAACATTGACCGAATAAATGGTTCTTATGCCATGATGTATACGATCTCATAATAAAATTACCAAATATTACCACATTTACTAATTTCTATCACACATTATAAAATCATAATTCATTGTTAATTTTATCAAAGCGCTTCGATCAAAACTAACGAGGGAATTTAGTGTTTCCTTAGAGCCAGAAACACGATATGTTTCACAATATTCTAGTAGTTTTAATCAGACTTTTTTCTCATTGTACATAATATACTTAATATTCTCATTGTGCATTATTGTACATTGTACATATAATATGTAAAATAGTTAAAATAACCTTTTTAATCAAATTCTAAAGCCTGTATTATGAGAGCAGTTTTATAAAAAAAAAAGGAGAACTACATTTAATTTGTTTAAAATTTTCATTATTTCATTCACACTAGATATCAAATGAAATGAAAAAAATAGGAGATAAATTATTTTAAACAGATTTCGCTAGAGATGAAAAAATGATAAAATTACGTTAAATAGACTAAAATCTATCAATGAAATTATGCATGAGATTTAAACATAAATCAGATTAAATTTTAGTTTTTAATCTATAAAATAGATTTATTTATAACTCTGCTTTATATATTTACTAATTCCTAAAATTTTATGCAAGTTGTTTTAGGTTAATTATTTCTTCGCTCTTTTCATATGTTGAAAATAGAAAATAAAATGCCTGTGAAAAATTATTTTGTTTAATGTAGTGAAAGAGTTTTAGAAGCAAATAACTAAAATCAATTTTAAAAATTATGTGCTTAGAATTAAAATGATATATGTTTATTATGCTACCTTCTTTGAAATATAATTTAATAGCAGATTACTTTGTTATGATTCTGAAATAAAAATTTCCCCGAAATATGAATGAGACATATTATAGACATATTTGTTTATATTAAATATTATTTAACTTTAATTTTTGATTATTCTAAACTGTTTGAAAACAATAATATTAAATTTATTCATGATTCTATTATTTATTTTACCTTTATTTATTCTATTTGATCAAATACTATTTGACTATTAACCCAATATTAATAATTATTTTTTGGTTATATTCATTATTTTTCGAATTAAGCAGTTTTGTTTGTGTTGCTAACACTATTTTTTATTAACATTATTTAATAATATTTTCTGTCATAATCTTTAATTAAATTTTATTCTATAAATACACGAAAATATTTTTTTGCATCTTGTATAATTATATTTGTAATTGCTTTTTTTTCTCGTTGATTTGGATTTCTGATTACCATTCAAATTTCATGAAAATCACGCAAAGTAAAATAATAAATGTAATTAAAATGTTTTATAATTAAAGAGAAAAATTTTGAATGTTCCAACTCACGTTTTTTTTCCAAAGAACAATTATCATACAATTATATTCAATTAGTTTAGAAATGAAGAAAACTTCAGAATCTTTTGTATTTATGGATCTCTTCTCCGAACTTGACAAAGACTTTTGATTGGACTAAAAGCGCCGCTTGTCGGGTCACGTGGCTCTCTTCTGGCTTCAGAGATTGCCATCATTTTTTGCATCCTTACACATGGTACTTTCCTCCGTTGAGGATTGGAGTAGGTCTACTTGAGGCAACTAGTTGATGTTCGTAAACTCTTCTCAAATGTAAACTATTCATTCTGATTGTGAAAAACAAATTTGAGAAATCCTACAAAATATTTTTGTTCATATAATTTCGTATCAAAGAAAATGTTCGTTTTTTTGCCAGATATTGTGCAAATATATTGGATTTGCAAATGATTTCGAGTTTTGGACATTTAGGTGTTGAAAGATGTTTAATTTTTGAATATTGAAGATCAATTTATTGATGCTGCAAATATTTGGTGCATTTTAGAAAAATATGTGTTGCTCAAACCATCTGAAAGTAGGATTGCATTTTTTACAATAATTTTAAGTTAATTTTTTCCGCTATGCAAACGATTTATTTAGTCAATTGTTATTTTTTAACTCTATTTCATTGCTTTTAAAATAATAAATTATGAAAATATTTATTTCTAAACAAACTATTTTTGGTTGCTTTTAAATAATCTAAACTCTTCTTTTCATGCATTACATAAATAAATTATTATTATTTTTAATGCCTGTTTTCTAAACAACTCATAATACAAACAATGAATTATGACGTTGTTCTTTATAAATTGAGTAGATTTCTAAAAAAGTCCTTTTTAAACTAATCATCAATTACTTGTTTTATTTAATTTAAGATAAATAATTTAGTTAATAAGTTATAACTAAACGAGTTCATAGTTAGAGAGCACATTTAAAAATGTGAAACATGTAATTTTATTATATATGTGCGCAGTTTTTAAATGTTTATACTACAGCACATTATTTTCACTGATTAGTAATAGCATAATAATATTTTAATATACTATAGTAGTATAGATAGTGTATTTTATATAGTATTCTCAAATTTTATGCCTATTAGGAAAATTTAATAAATTCTTGCACTATGTATTTTGTACATTTAATTAATTATAAAATTTAAATCTTTGATTGTATGCATAGTTTAAATTTATTTTAAAATAGATTGTGTCTTGTAATATTTATATATTTCTATTTTCATCTAAACTAAAAAGTTTGCCACAGGGCTCATATTAGCTATAAAAATCGGGTAAGACGGATTAAAAATTCTTTCTTTGCTGTAAAAAGGATAAAATATTTGCATTAGAACTTCTACTAATTAGTTGAAAATAATATAATTATACTATCTCTGATAGTTTTTTTAAAGCCGCTACACACGTACCTAATATATTTTCATAGTAGTACCATATATCAATATAGTTAATGAATCTTAACTAATATCATATTTTCCATGAATGAAAAATAGCAAAGAAGTGTGTCAGTTTTATCCATGTATTACTACTTATTATTTTGAAATATGTTTTTCGCTTTTAAATATTTAAAAAATAACTATATCACTGTATATTATCATATCTTGTCAGAAAATTTATTTTATCTCCGAAATGCAATTTTGGAATAGAATGATATAAATCTTTCAAACTGTTTTGTTCAATAACATGACAAAATATCTTTTTCGATTAACTTCAGCGGAAATGTATTTTTTTCCTAAAAATGGGAAATGGATCTATCATTCTTAAAGAATTGCTATTCTTTTTGGTACTGAAACACCTGCTTTTGATTCGAAGGAACTTAAACGATTACTTTTGCTAAATCCTCCTATATATTTATTTGTCTGCGCTTTAGTATTCTCAAAAGAGAGTTGGTGCTGTTTCTGAGCTTAATACAATTTTATTTCAAAAAATTTGATATATGGAAAAATAATAGTTAATTAATTTTATTTATATATAGATTTCCTGATAATAATGTAGATTAAATTATACAATAGTGTAATTAATATAAGCATTTAGTGTTCAGATAGAGGAAAGAAGGATTTTTTTTTTAAAGTTTTCCGACGTGTGTTTACAAAATATTTATAAATACTAAAAACAAAATATTTATTTATTTATACTGAGCAATAAAAATGAATAGATGGTAAATATAGCTTGTTTTTTTTTTATTAGGGAACAAAAAAACTTTTTTTACTGATTCTGAGAAACAAATGAAAAAATTTATTCATATTCATAAGTAAATAAAATTTATAATAGCAATATCAATAACAATATATTACTATAATAAAATTGAATAAATAAGTATTATATAGATATATTAAAAGTAGTTTTCTCTAATTTTTAATAATATAATTCTTTGTTAGTTTTGATGAATAGAATAATTCTTCTTGTACATTCGTAAGTTTAGCATACTGAATAGATTTTAAATTATATTTTATTTATTATTTTACTTCAAATATTATTATATGAAAAATTAAGAAGGTATTAAATTAGTTTCTTAAAGTAATAAATCAATCGAATTTGTATATCGTTTTACCAAAACATTTTAATTTTCGTTTGCATTGAAGATTGAACAAAAGACAAGTTATCAATCAACGATTTTTTATTGAAAAATCACTATATGATCACAAAATATTAAATCTGAATCATATTAAATATTAGAAAATAATTAGGCTTTATTACAGTTGAATCACGATAAACAAAAACTTATCTTACCTTGCACAAACTAATTTTTTTGGATTCTGGTTTTCTCTCTTGAATTTGTGGTTACACGAGAGAAAAGAGACACATTAAATGGATCCTAGCAAAACACTGTAATCAAGTTGCCAAAAAGAAATTTTAATGATTTAGCAGATAAAATATGCACATTTTCGGATGGTTCACATACTGGTCTTGTCAGCGGGCTATCGAAATAGTCAAAGTCACAAACAGGCCATGAAAAGACAACATACGTGGCGTATGCTACACGCGCCATGGCACAGTGATATTAACTCTATAGGCAAACCGCCATCAATCCATGATGAAACAGATCAGGAAGATTCGTTATCTGAAAAGCAAGATATGGAGTTGGATGATATTGAGCGAGGCCCAAAGCGAATCTTTAAACATCTACATGGCCGAAGAGAACCCCGTGGCAGGCTGGACATGCCACGGCTTAGCCTGTTAGGCAAACCTTTAAATTATAGGCCTCCTCGCCATAGAGATCCAAGATACAGAAAAGCTCAATTGGTAGTCCACAATATCTTGGATAGGCCAAGAGGTGTAATAGCAGTAATTTACCACATGATGATGTAAGTAAATTACCTTTTATTTTTAATTTTCATTTGAGTGTTTTAACAAATCTGATAAACTTAACAAAAACTATATTGATATTAATTTTGAATTTTTTGAAAACTGTTATTTTACAGTATATGATACAAAAAAAATTGTATTCAAAATGCATGGAATTAACCCTTGCATTATTTCGCTCTCAATGGCTACCATATGTTCGACTAAAAAATTTAATAACATAATTAATGGACAACACAGTATGAAACAATTTAATGCTCTAATTTGTATGACATTTCATCAGATTTACAATGCATGGAATTTTTTATGAGCTAGAAGTTAATAACTAAATTTGAAAGAATATCCAATATCTAGATATATGGTGGGTATATTGGATTTATCCAGTATACATATAATATATCCATATCCAATTTTCGATCACAGAAACATAAAATTACACTTCGATTAATATTATTCTATGTATTTTATTGTTTGAGTATCCTTCCAGTGACTTTTATAACTATAATTTTTGTAAAAATTATTTTGAAGCAAAATTACGAAAATATTTTGTGTCCCCATTTTGACGAAAAGAACTCTATAACGCTCAGGCTTATTTTATAAATAAGATAATTCACAATTATTCTATAATAAGTGCCCTTCCTTCAGACTTATCTTTAGAATTCTTAAAAAAAATTATGAACATCAAAATTAAAAAGAGAAAAAAATTTAAATAGAAATAAGTTACAAAACATATTCAAAGTCTGGCGAAACATTACCAAGATAGATATCAGTTAAAAGAATTCAAAAAAATAGTCAAGAACCAGTTTGTTTATCAAGTGAGACGTCTTTGTTTTTCTTAAGAATCGCCATCGATTCTGTGTAGTATTATTTACGGATTGTTTAATGTAATACAATGTACTTTCTGTAATCATTGTAGTATAGTATATTTTTTGTTCATAGCCCTGTTCTTTGCTATTTCCCCGTTCCCTTTCTTTAAATAAGATTAAAATAAATAATATTCTTAAAATGAGACAAATTTTTAAAAAAACACTTTCAGTCGTCTTTTATAGCCCATCTTATGCGACATTGTCTTATATTGTTCAAATGTCATGCCTTTGATGCATACTTTTTTGCAACTATTTGAAATTACTATGATTACTATTTATATTTTTACCTCCATATTACTTAAAAATGACTATTAAATTATCTCAAAATCAATGAACTTATTCAAATTGCATTATTTTATATAATTATTTGAAATTATTCCCCTAAACTTTTAGACATAATATATCATTGTGTGTACGTTATTGATAGGAATTATTAAACATATGATCTAGAATTTTTATGGTAATTACTTACATTTTGCTAATGATGACTCGAATAACAATATAATTTTAATGTTTAAATTTTTAAGAATGCAAATTTTACCAAAGCTAATCTGGAGAAAGCAGCGTTACATTTCACGTTAGTTATTAACCTTTGATTCAGAATTTTTATTAAACATATTTTGCATACTTTTCATATTATTTTGTATTAATGCAGGTTGAAATAATTTAAAAGTATTACATTTAGCCTTATAATAATTCATTGTTATGAAATATGGCAAAAGTCATTGGCGTCCTTTTCTGAGTTAAAGGAAAAATCTTTCAAAAATGGCACACTTCCAAACATTAATTTTTCAAAATTGCAGTTACTTAGATCTAAGAGAAAAATTTAATCATTATTAAAATGCCTTTAATTTACAAAGTCATTTATAGATAAATTTTTGAATGTGAATAAAAAAAACATTTAAATTACTTTTTTCAGGTTTTATATTTTTGTACAAATATAATTGCGGGAATCTAACTATTAGTAACTATTAGACCTAATTAAAAAATACCAATATACTTTTTGCTTCTTTTTTAAAATACATATATAGTAAATATATAAAATTATATATTGGAAACCAGTTTCCTATCTACTTCAAAGGGTCATGGGCATTAGTTCTGAGGGTTTTAATAGATGAAAAATTTAACAAAATTAAAAACAAAGTGTTTGGAAATACAACATATAATTATTAGAAACAGTAAATTGACGAAACATTAAGAAAAAGAATTTGAAAGTGTTAAAGATATGTTTCATAACAGTACATATTATTATTATTATTTAAATGAGTACAATTTCAGATTCTTAATATTAATGTTATTATTATTTTTTTTTTCGTATTCAATATAAATCGCTTACTTGCTTTAAAGTCTTTGTAGTTTTTCGTAATAAAAATTTTTATAACCGCAATCATTACTGCGTAAATTTTTTTATCTTTTCACAGTACAGTTTCTGAAGTATATTTTAAAATCTTAAACTAAAAAAAACAATGTTAAAAAAGCTTGAGTTTGAACTGAATCATAAATATGTTGTGCAATTTCGGTTCCAAAGCTTTTAAAGACTATAATTAGGAGAAAAATAAAACTCAAATTTTAGAGCACCTATTAAGTTTCGCTACAATATTAAATGTTGTAAATTGCGCATTAAATTATCATTATTTAATGCCGAAATATTTTAATTCTAGCCCATGATCATGGAAACATTCGATCTTGCTTCTAAATGAGCAAATATTCCTACATTACAATTAAAAAAGAGTTTTTCTTTTTCCTTTAAACTTGTGATAAAAAGTACATTTACTTAAATTGCGAAGTTAATTAGGTGGTGTTTTTTTCTTTTACTACTTTCTTAATTTACCTAAATTATTATAATAAATTAGTGTTTTTCTATTTAAAAAGTTCTGCTCATTCTTTTATTTTAATTTTGCACCTATTATAATGTTATTTTTATATGAATTGCAATGTAAGGAATATGAAACATTTAGTCTTAGTTAAAAAATTCTCGTTATAAATTTTTTTAATTGTAAAATCTGTCCAAATATTTTTATTTAATTTAAATTTAGGAAATACATGAAACCTTGTTTCAAAATCCTGATTTTAAAGACTTGGTTATTATTTAATTTTAAATGTTATGTATAAAAAATTATTATTATCAATAATATACTACACTGTAATGCTAATGAATTTTTTGACTTTTTACATATTATATGAAAAAACATTTATTATTTTTCATCTATAATAACACTTTTTTTTTTATTTTAAAGTTTATAAGGTAAAAAAAATTAATAACAATTAAAATGTTTGCTTCTGAATCTAAATGTAAGCTTCTGATAGTTAAAAATTAAAGCATGATTGTTGATTTTGTTAAAAGGTAATACTTTAATAAATAGTTATTATTTACAATAAACTATATATTATTTTGCTGAATTCTTTCTAATCACCTATGCACATTACATTACACTTTTAATTGTTTATGTTTTAAATATTCAAAGTTATTTACTTTAAAGCTATAAAGTTAAATTTTGTGTCATAAATAATCCCTAAATTTCTAGATTTATATATATTGTGCCCTTTTTATGTTTTTGAAGATTCAATTTTATATTTTAATGATAAGTAAGCAATAAATTCATTTATAAAATATGATTATCAATGTATATGTATAGAAACAAAGAAAAAAATAAATGATTTTTTAAAAGATCTAAAATATAATAATTTAGTTTTTGTTAGCAATTAGTTTAGATATTAAAATTGCAAAAATGAACTAAATAAAATTAATATTTTTTAAGAAATAAATAGTTTAACATTAAAAATTAATTAGATTTGAGACAAAGATCTATTTTAAAAATGACCAGGAATTTTGTAGAGAGTACATAAGAAATTTAAAAATATAATATTTATACCGTGAATTTACTTATATTTTTAATAATTTCTATGAGTCCAAAAAATTATTATTTCTTACTTCTAAGTATTATTACCTAATTGTTACAAATTCTCATGATTTTTTTGCAGATAATAGTGTTTTGTTTTAATAAAATTTATCAAACCAGTAACAGAACATCCGTATTAATCAGCAATTAAATAGAAAAATTCTAAGATTTATCTGTATAGCGCAGGATAAAATATTTGTATTCAAAAGCTGTTCTCGGTAGATTTGAAAATTTTAAAGTGTTAGAATTTCTAATGCTAAAATGCGTGATAAACTGACTACAAGAACTGGAATTTTACTAGAGAAGATGAAAATTTAAAGTTTTAAGTAACATTTTTTTTAAAGCTTAACTTATTTCTGTCTGTATTTTTGGTTGCTGATTAATATATTTTTGTCTGCAAGAGTAAAATAAATCTTTGGTGACCACCGTTGTACTGCACTTGTTCTGTATCTGGGATTATAAGTATTCATTGTTGTAAATATTCAAGTATTAAATTGCTCAGTTTTTTTAACTATAAAACTTGTGCACAAATAAAAATTTAACATTAATATATTTTGATGTAATGATTACTCACTTAAGATGTCATTTTTAAGTAAATAACCCCTAAAGTATATCAAGTAATTTATTTTTCCGAAGAATTTAAAATTACACAATAAATTAAGCCAAAAGAAAATGCTTGGACATTTAAAAATTCTGATTCCATTAATTCTGCCCTATCTGTTAAATGAAAATAGCCATACAAACCGTTAGAAAAGACTTAAAGTAATAAATTTTAAGAGCGTAAGTGATGAAAAAGTATGACATTAAAGAGTGGTGATAGTGAGATATCGTTAATGTCTGCTATAAATCCATATTAAAAAAGTCACGGAGTCGTTAGGCATCTTTAAATCTATTTAGCGAAATGCGCTATTTTTGATAAAAATTCGAGTTTCGCCTTTCGGTAAACTATGCGCTCTTGCTTAACATGCTCGGCTGCTTAAAACTGTTTTACTTTGCATTAAAGTTTAGGAAAATACTATATTTACATTTTCAACGAAAAATTTATGGAAAATAGCTTGTAAAGTTTGGCCTAGTATCAAATTATTGCTCTAAATTATTTTGTTACCTAAATTTATCTTTATATGCTAAGTAACGATTATGCTTAGAAAATATTGGAAACGATTTTTTCCCAAGCAATGTTATAAGTTGTGTATTTCCGGAATCGTGTCCTCAATTTTAATGCTAAGTATACGAAAAGTATCATTTTAGAAACTTTTTTTAATATCGAAAAAAAACATTTCGGGGTGTAATTTATACTACATTATTTATTATTTTTTAATTATTAATTATTTCGTTCTTAGATGAATGTTTTAAATCTGATTGGGAAACATTTCTAAGATTGGAGAATTCAGATTCTTCCTGGCCCTGCTCGTTAGATTGTTTTTTCGATTGTATTTAGTTTTTTTTTTTTTTCTTTTGATATTTATTTATTTTTTGTTTCAAATATTTAAACATAAGAAATAACCAAACAATTTAAAAATATACTGTTAAAAATCAATCATTTCAACCTGAGAAGAAAAATACTTGAATATTTTCTAATCAAATCATTTTTTTAATGTTTTAAATATCTTTTGTACGGATATTTTTAATATATTTTTAGTGTTAAGTATAAGAAAAATATCATTTTAGAAGATTTTTTGTGTGTTAAAAACCTTTTTGTATTGTAATTTATGTTACATAGTTTATTATTTATTATTATTATGAATTTCGTTCTTTGTAGCATATTCTAAATCTGATTGAGAATCATTTCTATGATAAATGCCGAATTCAAATTTTTCCTAGGCTTGTTTAATAAATTTTATTTTCTTACTGCATTTGAATTTTTTTTACTTTGGATATTTACTTATTTTTTGTTTATTTTAACCAAACAATTAACAAAACCATTGAAAATATACTGTTGAAAAATCGGCGATTTCAGCCTGCAAAGAACTACTTGGATTTGCTTAACCAAATCACTTTTTCAGCTTTTAAATTTACGACAATTGTTGGAAAATTTGGGCTGGTGCGTAACATGCTTATCTGCTTGCTCTGTTAAAATATTTTCCTTGGTAATTTGAAACTACATTTTCTGTAAAAGTTTGCTGAAATTAAAAATTAAATTTTGAACAGCTGCAAAATTGTTTCTGTAAATTTTTTTGTTACCCAAAATAGTTGCATTTTCATACAAGTTAATAAATTTAAATGAGCTTTAGTGTTTTGTTTCTTGTGCCTGTATGGAATCGTGTTACCATTTTTAAGTCTAAAAACTAGTTCCTGAAGGAAATACTACAAACCAAAGCAATTTTTGCTTAGTAAATTGGAATACCACAGTATTATTCGCTTTACTGAATATTTTAAAACTGAATTAGATGTTTATCTTGAGTGTAATTAAAAATAGGATTTTTCTTACTATTTAACGTTTAAATGAACAAAGCTAACTTAAAATTGCGCTGTTAATTATATTTATTTCATTATGCACTAAAGCTACTTTTGCTCGTAAATTAAATTTAACTTTTTTAAATTTAGGATTTCTTATCGTTCGATGATTTTTAAGCTTGTGACATTAAAGTTGACACATTAAATGTGTTTTTCAGTAAGTTAATGTTTTGCAAATTTCAGCATTGTTCTTTCCATTGAGTGCTATTTTTAAAATTGCTTTCGAATTTCGCACAACTACCGTAAATTTTTGTCTTTAAATACACATGGATATATCACGTCATGTGAACAATAATTTAAAGAAAATAAAAGAACACAGCTGTTTCCCTAAGAAAAATAAGCATAATTGAAAAATCATTGAATAAACATCTATTCTCAATTGGAAATGGTTGAAATTAAGAAACTCCAGAAATGTATGTTGGCAAAATTTTCATAGGTTACAGTTTACAAGACACTTTAGTAAAAAATAATGACTTTATAAATCTGAATTCTCTTAACTTATTTAATCTGTTTTAAACTACATATATAAGAAAATAGTTCAAAGAGCCTCAATATTAAAATTCACTTTCTTCACGTTTCGAGCAATAATATATATTAAATTGAAAGACTTTGTTAATGCTTGAATCCCTTTATCGCTCTTATAGGGAAATATTTTAATTAAAGTTAAACTCTAGAATGCAGATAACAAATCACAATTCAACCAAATTTAGCAAATATTAGTTAGAAACTTTAATAACGAAGATGAAATTTCATAATTTGTGATATATTATCATGGTCTTAAGATTCCTAAACTAATTTAGTTACTCCCAAACTTTGAATTTAATGAAATAAGCTATTTGCTCGATTTAAAATTTGCAATTAAAATACTCTTTAATACAGGTATGTCGCATGTCTATGTAACTTATTAAAAAAATACTGTGTTGATATTCTTTACTTCGGTAAGTCTGTTTTTATCTGATCCGTAATTTGGTCTCTGGATTTATTAAATACAAAGGAATTTTAGAAAATCGATTTTAATCGAAAATAACTGAAAACCCATACTCTAATAAATTGGTCATTCTTACTGTTTTAAGAAGCAATACTCAGATTATTATTATTAAAAAATGCTGCTATATAATCATTAATTGTTATTTTTCCTAAAAAAATGATAATAGTTCGATGGCAAAAAGTTTCAATTCATGTAATTTTAATTTTTATTTTCCCACTAGTAATTTTGAATATTTTTAATAGGCCATTTTTTTTAAATGATAACCATTCTGTTGCACTTTGCATCATATTATAATTTTCATCAAATTTAAAATTAATTATATCAATTATAGAGTACAGTTAAAAAAATTTAATTACACAGATTTTAAAAGCAATAAGCTTTTGTTAAATATATTAATTCAAAAATATATGTATGATTATGTATTTCTGTCACCTTCTGCCAATCTTAGAAACACTTAAACGCTTTCTGCTCATGATAAGTATATATTTAAAAAAATCAAAGACATAAAATATTTCATATTTAAAAGAATAACTAAATTAAAATGCTTTTTTAAGTACGTACTATAATGTCTAACGTTTAAGTAGTATATTTATTAAAGTTTTGTAAAAAGGCCTAATGACTACATAATGTACTTGTTTATATCTAAAATATTAACATAACAGCACTTAAAACATATATCTGAAAGACAAACTCTATATAGTGCTTATATAATATTTGTATTATGAATTTCAAAGCTAAATTTAGTCTATTTTTATTCTGTAATTTCATGAATAAATGTATTTATTCAATTCATTTTTTTACTTAATATTATTAAAAATAAAATTTGTTTCGAATACTGTTTGTTCCAATAAATCATTGAATGACAAAGCTTCACAGACAAAAATAATTTGATAATAACGATATATTCATCGCAAATGAGTTTATTGATCGATTTCTCAAACTTCGGAAGTAAATGAGTATTAAGAAGGATGTATTTAAGTAGAATAATGATTTGGGTCATTAATATCCTTTGTGAACCAACTGCCTTCGATATCACTCAAAGAGATTAAATGCCTAAATATAAATTCTACATTTCGCAAAGTCCTTTAGTACTAGGGATTAGTGCATAGCTGTATTACGAAATGCATTCATATTGTTCGGGTTGATTAATAAATATTTATTGCGTGTAAATTATTAATATGCATCGTAAAATGAATAATATGCGTGGTAGTATTATCACTGAAATACAAAATCTTATTATCTATTATCTAATGTCAGCTTTGCTAAAAACTGCATTTTCACCAAAATCCTTTTTCTTAATTTCTAAATCTGTTTTCGCAAACATACTTAAAATAATGAAAGAAATTAATCGATGCAGTATTTCAATAATATTTTGTATATTACACTGAAAAACAAGTATGGTCAAAACTATTAAAGTATGGTAATATAGTAAAATTGACAGTGTTTCTGCCTATATGGGAACTCCAAAAATCTCGGTAATTTTTACTGAAGCGCTTTGGTAATGATTTTCATAAAATTAACAATAAAATGTGATTTTATAATCTGTGATAAAATTTGGTAGAATTGGAAATTTAATCATGAAACCTTAGAGCATGACATAAATACCGTTTATTTGGTTACATTTACTTTTCAGTTTTGAATTTTTTACTAAATGCAACATAATAAGAAGGAACTATGATTTTGAAACCCAGAACTCCGGTAAACCGTTACCATATAAACAGAAAAAAATTGAATAAATGGTTTAAATACCTTATATTTTGGTTTTATTAACCAGAATTATGGTTTTCTAACCGGTAAAGACTTTATCATTCAGTACGGTACTTTTACCAGAATTTTTTTTCTCCGTACTTGTTAAACTAAGAAGTACAACCGTTGCGGTCACATAACCTCCTGAACTGCTTAAACAAATTGCTTTCGGATTGTTACATAATTCGAGCTCGCTTCGCTCACAAATTGGATATATCTGTATTTTAGTCTAGGTTTGTATAAATAATGATTCTCTTTTAAAATGAAGTTCTAAATATATGAAGCATGTACAATATGTGAAGCCTTTGATTTATATATATTTCTTTCAAATTCTATATATAACGATTTGATTGGATGGATATTAGAACTGACTCCCGGTGGCTGAGTGATAGCGCCTCGCACTCCAGTGACACAGGTCATGGGTTCGATCCTCGGGCCGGGCAAGGTAGACTCAGCCTTTCATCCCTTCAGTGGGTCGATAAATGAGTACCAAGTATGCTTGAGAACTGAACACTGGAGGTTTCACGTTCGGCTGACCTCCAAACCGGAACATCTGCTCCTGCACCCCAGAGCCCAAAGTCATGAAAACTGAGGTGGGCACAGTAGGCCATGACCCTCTAAGGGCTGTCACGCCACTGAGTTTAGTTTTTTCAGGATATTAGAAGTGCTTAAAATTACATTTGGAAAAAAATAATTAATAAATTTTTCTTGCATGCGCAACAATTAACACCTATGCGCGTTTACCAAATTTTATTCTAGCATAAACTCGTGAATTGTATAAATAATTGTATAAAAACTAAAAATAGAGATTATAAGAGGCTAAAAGAGGGGGTTAGAAGATGAAAAAAGAATGCGTGACTGCACGAATACTGATAAAACGCATCACATACCTAAGTTAAAAGCATAATTAAAATAAAAAACAAAGCTCTGTCAATTTTTTGCGCAATTTTCGCTTTTAATCTTTAATTTCAGCCCAACTTCTCCGGTAGCAGTTTATTGCCTATTAGTGCACTCTCGAAAATAAAACTCTCACCTCGTCCAGAAATCACGTGAGACTTGAAGCTACCACATGCGTGAAAACGCGAATTCTCAAATGTACGGCAAAAACGTTTTGTCAACTCGGAACCTCAATGCAGCGAATTGTGGAAAACAAATAGAATGGCGAAAGTAGAATGACGATTGGTCAATCGAATATAAAATGACTGTGCAAGCCAAATAGTCTGTTAGGTGATCAAGGTGTTGGCCTCGTACCAGGAAGATCACAGGTTCAAATCCCGCTTCAAGAATGTCTCTCTGTTTGATCTGTCCCTCACAGTTCACGCATTTCCTTACAATTGTTGAAATCTCGGAAATCTTTATGGATAGCTGGTTTAATGTCATGTGCGGATAAAGAATGTGTTTTCATAGGTAAAACAAATCCTTAACAGTATAAATATCAAGATATACGTTAGAGATCAGAAATACGAAAAATAAAGCCTTCCTGTATAGTACGAAATAAATTGCTATTTCATTTTTTTGTATTAATTAAAAATTTAAGATTTGTAAATACCTTATGAGTGATCTTTATAAACTAAATAAGAAAAAAAATGATATTACAATTTACTTTTACTTAGGGGAAATTTTTGAATTTCTAAAAAGCTTTAAATGCATATTTCCAAACCTTTATTTGTCTGAGTATAACAGATAAGGTTATCTTTTAAAAATGCATAATCGATTCATTTGAGTAAGCATATTCTAACGAAGTACTTAACGAAGATGTATTTAGATCCAATATGTTTCAAATAATTTAGAATTAAAACATTTATTTCTGAGAAAAATAATCGTTACAACTATATTTAACTAAGTATGGGGAAAAATGTACAAAAGTAAAAATTCATAACTGCGGTAATACTTATTTTTGATTGTAATTTCCAAGAAAAGTTTCATGGAAATATTAAATGATTTTTTTTTTTCATTTTATTCAAATGACTAAGACTGTAATATAGGTATTGCGATCAACAGGCAAATCTTTGGAAACGAGTGAGTAACAAATAATGCTTCATGTAAACATCACCTTACCTGTATACTGTTTGAATTTTCATTTTGAAATTATGGTAAAATTACCGACAACAGTCTGTCCATCCAATTAACCGTAAAGTTTACGTAAAGAACATTTTTTTATCCTTACGGTATTGAATCTGCTTAACAATTCTTATGATTTAAAAACCATAAATACAAAATTAAACAATTTTTTAACCATTTACAATTAGCATGGTTTTAAAGCATTAAAGATTTAACTAGGCATTTAAGATAGTTTAGTATCTCTACGGTGCTGCCATCTATGCGTGAATGAGAGTATCGTATTCTAAAAGCACAGGGGCACATAATGCTGAGTACAGCACACTCGAAACTCTTCACGTGTTGAAGGGAGTGGAGGAAATATTGTAGTGTCAACTCTAGGATTCGAACCCCCGTCCCGTCACTCCTGACAGTGGCAGATTATCCCTCTCGGTTTCAATATGTATCCATCTACAAGGAACTTCTAAGGGGTTTCATTAGGTGGGCCTGGTTGGCTCTTTAAAATTCTGATTGTAGTAGATTTAAAAAAAAAACTGTTTAGCTCCCAGTTAACAGTTTGAATACCATTCTATTTATGGTTACTTCAATGTTTTATTTGAATATGGGAAAATAATAGTTAAATAAATTGTTATTTAACCATTTTTTTGAGAAATTTCCAACGATATATATATTCTTAAACATATTAATTCAACCACTTATTTTCAACTCTAATCATTACAATTCATAATTGTAGTCATAATCGTTTCACTTCCATCTCAGATAGCAGTCACCCTTACGGAAAACGCAGTGTTTTCCTTTTCACTTGGTTGGCAGAAAGCTTGACTAATCAATTATTTTTTTTAAAAAATTAGGAAAAATATTAGTATGTCAAACTTGTTTCTTTATTAGATTGAATAAAGGCATTCAAAAAACTTTACAAAACTATAAACCTTGTTTCTGCCTTTTTTTACCTTCTAGCTTTGTCAAGGTTCTCAAATCTAATATTTCGCTTGTGTTGAAAACTTGAAAAAGTATATAAAATTGAAAATTAATTTTTTTTTCATTGATCGTCATAAAATCTAAAATAAATCATGAGAAGGTGAGTCTCGATTTAAGAAGTTTGCCCTGTTTTTAAATGCAGATACTATCTCAAAATAAAAGGTTTTTTATGAAAGCTTAATACAAACCTCATAACGTGTAAACGGAAATTATTAAATTTCAAATTGTTTCACGATAGCATGGTTTATTTGCAAGTCTCTTATAAACACTTTTAAGCATTGTGACAAAGGTTGTTGCTGATATTAAAATAAATCTTACACTGCTATCTGGGTATTATATTGACCAATCCGAAAAAATTTTTAATCATATGCATATTATTTTCTTATATTTTTAAGCATGCCTTCCAATATTTTAAGCAAACTTATGAAACCATTTAAACATATTAAGTACTCAGATTATATACTATTCGTTACGAATATTTTTAAACTAATTTCTTTTATTCGAATCAATCTTCAAATCAATATTCGTAGATATCTAACGTTTTCTTAAGAATCCATTTTAAAACAAATTAAATAACCATTAATTCAATATACAGTTTCGACACATAGAATAATAAAAATGCTGCTAATTCAATATATAGTATCTACTCATAGAATAATAAAAATACTGCTAATTTAATTTACAGTTTCTACTCAAAGTATAAATGGAGATGCTAAAGAATCGCTGGAAACTTTTTTTTAAACGAACTTAAGTTATTATGGCTCAACTAGATACTTTAAAAAATGTGTGATTTGCATCGTGAAAACTTCTTTCAAGGAACTTAACAACCTTCTGCGTGTGACAAATTTGAAATTGGAGCAGTCTTTCAGACACCAGATGTATTTGTCAGTCAAGATGCTTTGAATGGGGAAGAAGTTGCGATCTTATAGCTCCCAAATTCAACAAAAACGCTACTACGAGGAAGAAAAAGAAAACATTTTTAAAAAAAAGTAGCTTCATTCACGGAAAAGAAACGCTCTTAAAGAGTTCCCATTCGTATTTAAAAAAATGATAACAACTACGTTAATTAAAACACATAAAAGCTTCTTAAATAAAAATAAAATGAAGGAAGAAATTAAATAAAATTCTGCATTTTCAAATAAAAAGTTGGATTTTATTAGGAAAATAATAACACTTTATTCAAATCTGATTTCAAAATTCATAAAAATATACAATATGATTTTAATTATATGTCTTATTATGTTATTTCATGCAAAATATATTTAAAATTATAAGACAATAATAGTGAAATACTTTTTAATGTTCATAATTGTTTTTAAAAAGATAAAAAAAAACATCTTTTTCCTTGAATAGTAGAGCCAAAAATAAAAAATCTTGCGATCCGACTTCGGCATATAATTAATCCTATATAACTTATAATCAAACTTTTTAAAATTAATCAATGTAAACTTCTAGTTGTACACTAAATTCAAAATCTTTCAATTTCAATCTTAATTTATAAATAATAGAGATTTTACAGTTTATCTGTAGAAGATTATTTTATAAAGCATAGAAAGAAGAATTTAATTTACTTAATTTTACTTTACTGAGAAAAAAAGTATGGTCGAAACTACTAGAATATAGTCAAATTTACTTAGCTTCTTAGCTCTATGGGAGCATCAAAAATCTGAGTAATTTCTATTGAAGTGCTTTGGTAATGATTTCGGTAGAATTATCAATAAAATATTGTTTTAAAATATGCGATAAAATTTGGTAATTTTATCATGATACCTTAAAGAAGGAAATAAAAACCATTCATTCAGTTAAATTTATTTCTTCATTTTGTATTTTTTGCTAATGTATGCTATTTAGAACTATAATTTTAGAAAGCAGAATTTCCAATAAATCGTTAACATATGAATCGAAACTATTACCACATTAATGACTTAAATACCGTACATTTTAACCAGAATTATGTTCCTTTAACCAGAAATATCTTTACCATACAATAGAGTAATTTTACCAGAATTTTTTTCTCAGTTTGAATTAGGTATTAATACAAGTATGTGCAAGTAAGTACGTATAATACGTGCAAGTTAAATTATACTATTTAGTAATAAAGCTTAAAAGGAGCAATAAAAGTTAACAACTTCAACTTAATAGTATTTCCTGTATTTATGTTAGAATCATATTAAAAATGCAATAATTCCTACGATATTAGGAGTCAATTTAACACTATGTTGATGTATGCTGACTAATATTTTGGCATGCAGACTTAATTTTTACAGAGTAGTTTTTCGCAATGTAAAATGTAAAGTGTGAATTTTAATAGAAATTTAAAACTAAGATTTCATTTTTAGATAAATTAATTAAATCAGTAAATATTAGAGAGATTGGAAAGTTATGTAGTTTCGGTGCTTTTGATATTCGTTATCAAGATCTCATTTTATCAATAATGTATTCATCTTCGGTAGCAACAACCTTTCAATGCCGGATCGAAAATGAATCGAAATGGATCGAAAAAAACCAATTGATTCTTAAGACTAACGAACATTTAATGAGCCAAAACGACTTTACTTTCCGGCCCCCCTAACATATATTCGTAAAAATAACTTTAAGAATGCTTTTCATTTAAAATTGCTTATAATTTAATATTTTGTTAGCTTATTGTGTGATTTAAAATCTTAGGAACTAATGTAAAAAAAGATTTTTAAAAAGTTATATTTTTGATAAGGTATATTTTAGTAATGCTCTAATTAATTTATATATATCTTAATTTTGTAAATCTAAGGCATATCTTGTTCCAGAACTTTAGGGGATGTCGTTGCTTATCGACAACATTGTAATTTTAGAATGAAAATTATAATAGTGTAGTTTTTACCACCGAACATTTTTAGATCAAATACGACTCAACCTATACATCTGAATAAAGAAAAACTAAAAAATTTTACGAACTCCAACATTTGGAGAAGCCGACAAAGTCATCTACATGTAAAGCAAGGCTTCTTTTATTAAGCATTTTTATAGCTTTGTAAGTTTATGATAACATAAATTTACTAAGTCAAACCATTACTATAAGGAAATGCAGTTTTAAATTTAAAATATCTACGAGTTTATGAAAAGCATAAAAAACTAAACTTATCTTCAAAAGCAAGTTAATAGTTGTTTTAACAGTTTTATAATTTTTTTTTTTACTTTTCCTTTTACAACCTAAACAAAATTTCACATTTATTGTATATTTTTACAGAAATCTGTATATCCACGTTTTGTTAAAAAAAGTTTCTTAATGTCCCAATCCCTCGTAATTTAGGACGTTTCAAGAATTTATATCAAGCAGTAAAGTACGTAATAAATTAAGCATTTACAAATATTTTTCAGTAACTTACGAAGCCCTGCTTTCCTTCTGAAATGTATATTGAGCGTTAAAACTTTCAGATATTGTAGAAATGAAACTTTATTGTTTGAAGTATCTTAACTTTAGATAAATATTGCTCGAGTTTCAACTTTGACGTTACAGTATGGATATAAAACTTCTCTGTGGAAGATGTCACAATAAATCGAGAACATTAAAACAAACCGTAAAAATATGCTGAATGTGTATCGAAACTAAAATAAAATAGTTACTCAGAATTTTTTTAAACATGAACCTCGCATGTTTGATATTATATATATATATATATATATATATATATATATATATATATATATATATATATATATATATATATATATATATATATATATATATATATATATATATATATATATATATATATATATATATATATATATATATATATATATATATATATTAGTTTATTCAAATCTTTATATATGGTATTAGTTGGACCAGAAAGTAATGTCATTTAGGCTCATTAAATATTCGTTAGCCCTAAAAACCAAGTAATTTTTTTCGGTCCTTTTTTATTCATTTTCGACTCGGCATTGAATGGTTTTTGCTAACGAGGGTGAATACATTATTGATTAAAAGTAAAATCTTGCTAATAAATATCGAAAGCACCGAAAGGACATTACTTTCTGTTACAACCTTCTAAAAACACGTAAAAATAGATACCTAGTTGCTTTTTTATTAGGTCATATATGAATAAAATTTGTAATTAATTTTATAGCCGGTGTTGTACAGCTGAACCAATTCGGAGTTTACGTCAATTAATGTTTAACTCATTAGCCTTGTAATTTTGAGACCAACTCAGAAAACGACAGAAGTTCTGGATCAGGTATTGGGAGGAATTAATCTTCGTGGTGGACATTTTGATAGAACTAACCAGCATTTTCGTTGCATGGAGAGGAAAACCACGAAACCCTCCCACCGTTAGCTTGACGAAGAGGGGACTCTAGCCCTTGATCCGTCTACTATTGAGAATATTTTGCTTCAGTACTGTGGTTGTCGCGAGCCGGATGCGGAATTCATACCAACTAACTATCGCTGGGATGCGAACCCGGATCACCTCCTTGGGAGGCCAGTGCTCAATTCTCTTGAGCGATCACAGCTCTGTATAAGTGGTAATTTATTATGAATATACAAAGCTCATCTTGTCTTGATTTCACTCATTCTCTAATACACAGAAATATCAAGATTTAAGATACCGCTACTTGAAACATTCATCTACATTTTAAATTCACACCCATTCATTCAATAATTGAAAATTAAATTGAAATATAATTCATTGTTTTAACGAAAATTAGAAATAACTATGTGTGTAGAGTAAAAAATACATTGTGCTTATTTAAAAACTATAACCATATGAAACACAATAATAATTTACTTTTGAATCGAATCTAAATGAATTATATCTCTATTATTTAGCATAAATATAGTCAAAAGAAAATTTGAACCATAAAGGTATTATTAGTTTATTTTTAGCAAAACTCTAAATAACAAGGGGAAATAACTTATATAACAAGGGTGAATCACACATATAACTAATAAAAAATTGAAACCTTCTGAACCTATTATTAGTTCATTTTTTATACTAAACTTTAAAGGAAATACATAACAACGGTGAATCTTAGCTTATTTTATTTTCCAAAATTCTAGAAAAGTAGATCACTTGTTTTACTGAAAGGATATTCGCGCGAAACTAGGGTTTTTCCTAGAATATTACGTTTCTTATACCTCTTAAAGGGTACTCTAGTGGGGAAGAATATTTATATTTATTTAAAGATAGATTTTTAGTTAAACTCTATTTAGTAAGAATTAAAAATTTTAGTTAATACAAAAATAAATATCATGTGAAAACAGTATTTGTTTATTTTTGCAATTTTTTAAAAAAATTTAATATTTAGGGTAGATCTAGTGACGAATAGAAAAATTGATACCATAAAAAAGCATTATTTGATAAAAATTTCAAAATTCGAAACTAGGAAAAATTTTAAAAAAAGATTCCCAAAGTGAATTAATCAATAAAAATACTAATAAAACTTAACATTAAAGTGCTGTTACTGTTCTCGCAATAATGTAACAAAATTCGAAAAACAAATACCTTACAAATTTAACTAAAACTTCCATTTACCGTCTTTTTTTTTCTCTTTTCAAAAATAAAAGCATATGAGGGACTTAATTTCGCTCGTAAGAAAACGAAATTGATTAATAAGTTTAGTTCCATTTGAATCGGTTTTTTTTATCAGCCGATAAAATTGTACCAAATTTTTTATACATTTACAAAATTAATGCAAAAGAAGACTAAACGAAAGCGTTTATTTTTCCTCTTAAAAAAACAAATCACGATTTTGTTTCAGGTAATATAAGTCTTACTTATTCACAAGAGGCGAATTCCCATTACAATGGTCGAGAAATGACATTATGTGGCTCACGAAAAACCCCACTGTTTATAGTTGCGTGATTAGATTAAAATACTCAAGAAAAGTATTTGCACCAATTGTGATCTTAAAAGGTTTTTGAAAGATTGTTCAGTGTGGTTTTACAGTACTCTTCGGAATTAATGTGCTTTTTACAAACCATTAACAAGAAGAAAAAAAAGAAAAGCATTGAATCTTTTCTACTTGTTTTGCTCATTTTGTCATTTTCAAAATTTTAATTTTTTTTCCTTCCAACTGTCTAAAGAGTTTAAACAGTTTTTATCATTTGTTTTTTTTTTTAACTTATTGCATATTCTGAATATATGAATCAGGATTTCAAATATTTGAAATAAAGTTCAAATTTTTTAACATTTTATTTTGATTTTTAAATGTAGACTTATTGCATTTATTTTTTTGTCTCCAAATTTTTTCAAGGTAGGTTCCACAAGATTTATGTAAGTAGAAATATTCATTTATTGGGAGAAAGTCTTCTAATCATAAGACATTTTTAAATTTGACTTCTCAGTAACTGTTACGTCGATGTCGATTTCGTTTAAATTTTTTATTTTACCATATAAAATCACACGGAGAAAAAAAATTCTAGTAAAATCACTGTATTTGTATGGTAATGACATTTCTGGTATGGTAATCACATAATTCTGGTAATAAAAACAAAATATACAGTATTTATGGTATTCATTCAGTAGCTGTTCCGTCAGTGAGTTTTTGTGGTTTTCAAAATTATAGTAATTATTATCACACATTCAATTACAATTCAAAACTGAAAAGTTGAATTAACCGAAGAATGGCTTCTATACTATGCTAGATAAAATACAAAATTCTGTCGCGTTTGCGAAATTTTTGGCTATACATTCTCGGTGTATATTCTTTAAAATTCTGTAAAAGTTTGCAGACCTTACAGTTCACAATTTTTTCGATTTAGTTTATATAATTTACTTTATGTTTCTGGGAAACAAATTTTAAGGTTTCGAACATGAACTTTTTTCCCCGTCCATTTAAAAATGCTACTCAAGCTTAAATAATCACGATATAAAATGCTGGCACTTCAAATGCATCATCCTTAAAATCCATTTATGCCGTAAAATATCATACCGTAATTTTTACAGTAATATTTGTTTAATTTCAGTGATTCATTGATTTTAAAGTAATTACCACTAAACAATTACGATATATCAGATTTTTTTTTTGCTTTGTAAACTGTACCGGTGAAAATGAGTTTTGTGATAAAAAGTACTGACACCCTAAATGTCGGTACTTTTTACCGTAAATTGATCAGGAAATTTTTACAGACTAGCCCCAAATTCAATAATTGATAATTTACAGAATTTTACCAAATACAACAACGTTATACAGAAAATTAACCATTTGATTTGTTTTGAGAATCAATTTAGCACTATTCATTCTATTAAGCCAAATCATACATTGTATTAAAATTTAGCACATAAAAATTTAAAATATTATCTTAAATTTGTTGAAATTATTTGATGATTAACAATCGCGCTTTTTTCATTTTAAAGTTAGTTTTTCCATTCAATTTTCTTCTTATCTAAATAGATTTGTAATCACATGCTAAAGTCAAAAACTTTTAATTTAGTTTGAAAATGTTACTTAATTATAAGTTTTTATTCTAATATCTATAAAAAAATCACAGTGCTCTGTGACAATTCCTTGAAAACATAATGACAATTTTTTGAAAAGATGCGCACTAGTATGTTAGAAAAGTTAATATGCATCCAACAATGTTACTACTTGTTTAATGTTACAAAAAATGAATACAAATTTCTTAAATTCATTCTTTTGTAAAATGAGAAAGAGCATTTGCATAAGTAAACGCAAATATGAATTAAACATTCCACAAAATCCTTTATGCTACTCTTTGAAAAAATAACAAACGCTAGTATAAAAAAAATTAATATGCTTTAAATATTGAGCAAAATTATCATACATTCTTTGAAAAAACTAAAAAACACATGTATAAACAGAAAAACTAAAGAGTATTAAATAAACAAAATTATTTACTGGCATTCTTTGAAATAAATACTCGCTTAAAACGAAGATATTAATAAGGATAAAAATTATAAATCGTATGTTTCTATAACAACTACTCCAGAAATGTCACTAGATACAAACACTTTGCACATTAAACCGACTGCATGCATTCCTCGAAAATCGAAATACTTGAGTAAAAAGAAAAAAGCTAATATCCATTAAAATTCTTGCTCAACAAATTAAAAATAGCTCAAAACTTATTGCATATGCCTAAATTGTTTGACTAGTTGCATCTGAGAGCTTGCAAACACGAGTCACTTTCATGAAACAAGTTCTATTTTCCCCGAATCCATTTAAAAACGTAAAAAATAGAAACGATAAGAAAAGAACAAAATTTAACTCTAAACAAAAAGAACAAACGTTAACTCGTCACTCCTTCTGAACTTCCAGTTTAGCGAAACTCTGATTCAAGAAAGCAACGTTTAGTAATTCCAAAGTGATCTCCGAAACACTTCATCCGCACGTGCTAAATCTCAACTTTTATTTTTAGGTCCGATCCCCCCTACCCCCTGAAATCTGCTCTGTGCTTCCGCTTTGAAGAAATCTTCCAAGAAAACACACACTTTCAAAGGAAAATGCATGATTGGTTGTCCTTTCTTTTTGTTGTTATGACGTAACTAGTTAAGAAACGGTAACGAAAACAAAACTTTATTGTTGTTTAAGGTGTAAAGACTAACGCCTTCTGATAAGGTACTCAAAACTGAAGTTAAATTTTCTAGTTATCTTTAAGTTCATAAATCATACAGCTATTTGCATTTCCTAGATAAAAACTATTTTTAAAAAATTAGAATATCGTTCTTTTTTTAATATTTTAGTCTAGGATGTACATACGAAATGCTTTCTGACAACGATTACAGCATCTTTAGATTGGGTATTGTAAAAATTTAAGTTTTGTTAAGATTTAAATATTGTTCGGATTAAACACATCAGAGGAGTGAAACAAAAAATTAAACACATACTTATGAAAAAATATAAATATTTTCAATATTTAATTAATTTATGAAAAATTATGATTTTGTTTTAAAGAAAACGAAAAAATTTGCTAAAAAGTTTTATACACATCTCTATTCGTTTTGCATAATATGCATATGCAGTAAAATGCCCGGTTCTGCTAAAATGTAGTTTAACCCATTCAAGACCGTGATTGCAAACACGTTTCCCTCTTCAGGGCCTAAAATATTATACGTGAAACGAACTTTTCTGACTCTTAAGTAACAGGGATGTGATCTCAATACTGTACTCACGTATTACATTTTGTATTACGTACTTTTTAATACGTATAAATTCTGAGATTGCGAGACTGGGGAAGAGTTCTTTTGTATATATGCCGATCTTGAAGGGATTAAATCTTGAAAGGAATAAAATTGTTCCAACTTTCAACCAAACCTTTCATTTTTTGACAGTTGGCTTTTAATTTAAAATAATTTTCCGTTCAGGAAAAGTTTAAGGGCAGTTCTCTTGAAGAATGCATTGAATTCTCACGAAGAAACAAAAAATATATGCTGGTTTATGATGGATTGCTTTTGTTAAGTCTTCAAATAAAATCTAAAAACAATGTTGATTTTGCTCATGTTAGTGCAACTTTATGTTTAACCTAACATGGGATGATGGTCAGTCTTGATGGTGCCATCAAAGATGGCTTTTAATGTAATATTAAGTTGGAAATCATTAAATATGATAGTTCATCATAGTATTATGATAATTCATTACACTTTTTTAGGCCATCAAACTAAACTATCAAACAATGTTGGTCTCGCTCATGTTGGTCCCACATGAAGTTGTTCCAATTCCTAATATGGGGGGTGATGCTCAGTCTTGATGGACCATCACGAAGTAATATGGTTTTTGATGATATTAATATTTAGTTGATGATTGATAGCTGCTTAGTATAATAACCATCTTGCTCGTGTTGGTCTATCATAGAAAAAACATCATAAGTTTTGTTTTGGGTGTGTTAAAAATAGAAAAGATTTTACAACGAATATATGTATATATATTATTATTATTATTATTATTTTCAATATTATTATTATTATATTATTTTGTTATTATTGTATTGCTTTTGATTATCTTGTTTTCCGGCATTTTAATATTTTTTTAAAATAAATTTTTTTTAAATATTTCAAAAAGTTTTTTATTTAAATATTTTTTCTTCTTATCTTTTCATTTATCTTTATTATTTCCCATGTTCACTCTCTCTCTCTCTCTTTATATATATATATATATATATATATATATATATATATATATATATATATATATATATATATATATATATATATATATATATATATATATATATATATATATAATTGATTTAATAATAACAGAAGTAAGTTTTTTAAAAGAAACGTGCATAATTTATAAGGATCAATGCGGAACTGATAAAGTTTCTGTCATTATCAAACAAATTACTACTCGGAACAAATTTAATGGCCCAAAGCAACTTTAGTTTCTTTATTTATAAATAAGCTTTTATTAGCTGCATTTTATTACTATTGATTTTCTGTTAACATTGACTTTGTGTCTTAATATGTTACTTAATGAACTGTATTCTTTGGAAATGTAATATTTATCTAGATTTCAAAAATCTGCTCGTGAAGTACGATAGAACAACATATTTAAATGTGAATAGTAAGTTTGAAAATCATTAACTATCAATATTGGTGAGCTTTTTTGCCCGGAAGGGGGCACTACTAGCTCATGAATATGTAATTAAAAAGTTACAGAGAAACAGAAGCTAAGCAGACACGTTAAAAAAGCCAGATTTATTCATGTGAATAAAGTCAATTTTCACTCTTTCTTTTATTTCTTTTTTTAATTCTAATGTTTGAAAAAAGTAATATAAAAATGCTGCAATTTTTTTTTTTTTCTTTCACCTGTATCTGATAATCATCAATTGTTGTTTACTCCTAGTCTCAAAAAAGATTTGTTTCAAATAATGTAGAATTAGAATTAAGAAACAGTACCAAAAGAGAGAAAATTTCTAATAACTACATATTTGGATTAACTGTTATTTCAGTTAAATGTCTCCATATTTGAAAAAACTGTCTCCTCATTTGAATCAACTGTCTCCTTATTTGAATCAACCATCTTCCATTTTAAATCAACTTATTCAAATCAATTGTTGTATCATAGTAGAAAATTTGTAATTGTTACATAAAATAAAACGTTTTTTGCTTTTTTACAGAGTTTGTCTTAAAAGTAATATCAATGAATCGATTAAATATATTTTATCAGATTGGTATCATACTTTAGAGCAACGGTTTCTAAATGATGTTATAGCGGTTCCGATAGTTAAACTTTTTTTAAATATTCTCTTCAAGGTTTTTAAAATTTATAATTATGTTTAGATCCCTTCAATAATCCATTTTTTACTTATTATTTCAAATGCCTCTATAAAATTATATTTAAAGTAAAATGCTAAAAAAAGAGAAATCAATTAAATTTTGCAATTAATATTTTTCTTCAAAACAAATTGTATATATATATACATAAACAAATGAATATATTAATTAGATATATATAGAAAAAAATAATTATTTCAATGCTTCATTTATATTTACTCGTCTATAGTCCCATTTTTAGAAAATATTAATATTTTCTTTATATATAAAAATTAAAGTTTTTGATCTAAATTCTCGAAAAACACTGTTTTTAACACGACAACAGATTTTAGTAAAATTTATGTGAAAAAATTAAAAATAATTATTTTAAAAATAATTATTTTCCATTTCCTTCAAGCGCTGATTAAATTATAGATTCGGTCAGTATTATTTAATCGGATATATAATTGGTTAATTTCAAAAATATATATCTAATAATAGCCATTGTAAAGCTATGTTTATCTTTCACTAATTTAGAAAATAATTAAATTTAAAAAAAACTGCGTTGTGTGAGGAAACTGATCGAAAATATTTTCAAGGAAAAATACACTAAGAACCTTTATTAAGAAAGATTTTATCCTTATAAGGAAGAATTATAAAAATTTAAATCGAAAGAGCTTTTTGAAGTAGTTTAAATGAATTATAATTTTGAAATAATAGTGAAAAAATAGTTTACACTGACCGAATTGTAAAAAAAATACAATTTTCAAAGAATATTTGTTAAAAAAAAAGTTTAAAATTTGGAATAATTTGGTTTTGAAAGATGAATTTCAAAATAGATAGCAAAGAAATTAAGTAAATGGAAGTTATAACCATCTAGAAATACTATTTTTCATTTAGTGAGTGAGTAGACATGAGTGAATAAAAAAATTTTTACTTATTTGGTCAAACATCTGTATAATTTTTCTAATTTTTCATTAACTTTAATGATATTGTTTATCGTTTTCCTTCAATATCCAATATCATTGGAAGAGTTCTTTATAGTAGTTAATGCAATGAATAAAAGAAAAAAATCTTTCATCTGTTACTGGAAAAGAAAAAAATTTGTCTCAACTGATTGCTAGTTGTCGCTTTAATCACGAAGAATGCAGCTGATACCCTTTAACATTTCAAAAGAAACTGTCGTTAGGATTAGAAGTTTTATCAGAAACCTTAACTTCTTTTCAGTAATTATATGTTTTGGTCTTTTTGGAAAACATAAAGGAAAAACACATATTATGATTCCGCTCATGTTATATATGTGTGTATATATATATATATATATATATATATATATATATATATATATATATATATATATATATATATATATATATACCCTGTTATGCCACATTATAACACACTTGATTTTTCATGATGTAATTACGCCTTATCTTTAGAACTTTTATGCCTAAAAGTTTAAAAATTTTTGTTGTTTCCTTCAAATGATTGCATAAGTTTAAAGATTATGTTTTCAAATAATTTTAGATTCAATCACAAGCTGGCTAAGGTCAATCTTTTTCAGCGATTTAATTTACAAACTCTGTGTTTTCCATGATCCTCTTCATAACCGGTGGAATTTGCAAAAAAAAAAAAAAAAAAAACAGTTTCTTTAATATTTCCATGTAAATAGGCAGTTTTATGTAACACATATATCAAGTTTTACACATTATGCTAGTAATAGCCTAAATGATTCAATGTTAACTACAGGTGAATATGAGTCTGATTATTCTACATTTTTAATATTTTTTTTTCCTACTACAACTAAGCTTTATAAATTTTTTAGTCATTTACATTTTTAATTGCGTAGATTCATTTACTCTTAATTATTTTTTTTTATTTGGTCGAGCGATTAACTCATGTTTATTCATATAAAAAATATCATAGTGTTTTTCCATTCCGAGCATTTTTTGCTATTTATTGACTGATCATAATTCATTGGGATGGGTGATCCTTTGAAGGCTAAATTCATATATAGTAGTTTGTTTTAAATCCTTTTTGAAAGTCACAAAACAAATGCATTGCTTTCTTCTTTTTGTTTGTCAACTGTTACCTGCGATGATTCATCAGGTAGTAGATAAAGAAAGGATGGATTTGACCTTTTGATTAGTAGTTCGTATTAAATCCTTTCTGAGCGACTCAAAACAAAAGTATTGTTTTTATCTTTTTGTTCGTCAGCTGTTAACAGCGATGATTCATCCAGTAGTAGATTAAAAAAAAGATCGATTTGACCTGTTGATAAGTAGTTCGTTTTAAATCTTTTCCGAACGTCTCAAAACAAAAGTATTGTTTTTATCTTTTTGTTTGTCAGCTCTTACCTGCGGTGATTCATCAGGTAGTTGGTAAAAAAAGGATGGATTTGACCTTTTGATAAGTCGTTCGTTTTAAATCTTTTCCGAACGTCTCAAAACAAAAGTATTGTTTTCATCTTTTTGTTTGTCAGCTGTTAATAGCGATGATTCATCCAGTAGTAGATAAAAAAAAAAAGGATGGATTTGACCTTTTGATAAGTAGTTCGTTTTAAATCCTTTCCGAAAGTCTCAAAACAAAAGTATTGTTTTTATCTTTTTGTTTGTCAGCTGTTAACAGCGATGATTCATCCAGTAGTAGATTAAAAAAAGGATGGATTTGACCTGTTGATAAGTAGTTCGTTTTAAATCCTTTCCGAACGTCTCAAAACAAAAGTATTGTTTTTATCTTTTTGTTTGTCAGCTGTTACCTGCGATGATTCTTTCGGTAGTAGATAAAAAAAAGGATGGATTTGACCTTTTGATAGGTAGTTCGTTTTAAATCCTTTCCGAACGTCTCAAAACAAAAGTATTGTTTTCATCTTTTTGTTTGTCAGCTGTTAATAGCGATGATTCATTCGGTAGTAGATAAAAAAAAGGATGGATTTGACTTTTTGATAAGTCGTTCGTTTTAAATCCTTTCTGAACGTCTCAAAACAAATGTATTGTTTTTATCTTTTTGTTTGTCAGCTGTTATCTGCGATGATTCATTCGGTAGTAGATAAAAAAAAGGATGGATTTGACTTTTTGATAAGTCGTTCGTTTTAAATCCTTTCTGAACGTCTCAAAACAAATGTATTGTTTTTATCTTTTTGTTTGTCAGCTGTTACCTGCGATGATTCATTCGGTAGTAGATAAAAAAAAGGATGGATTTGACCTTTTGATAAATAGTTCGTTTTAAATCCTTTCTGAACGTCTCAAAACAAAAGTATTGTTTTAATATTTTTGTTTGTCAGCTGTTACGGGCTTCATACGGTAGTGGATAAAGACGGATGGATTTGACCTTTTGATTAGTGGTTGTAAACTGAGGTAGATTCATTAAACTGGAATTTGTTTTCGCTTGTTAAGAATTTACTTCGTATAATAGATTCATCAAATTTAAATGATATTCCTCATTATTGTATTTTTTTCAGTAATTTGAAAGTTTGTATTTGTTTTATTTTCGGAAGGGAAAGAGAAATGTGAGTGTTATAGTTTACGGTTAAGGTCCAACATTTTAATGGTAATGCGTACTAATCACTTACAGTTGTATTGGTTTTATCAAAATTCAAGTTGTCTGCTCGGTATGATAAAAAATAAGTGTTTAGCAATGTTTATAAATTTATTTAAACAAAATTTAAAAATTTCTCGCATCACGGAATAAATAATAGTTACAAATATCTGTCGGTGTGGTAATATTGAAATTAACCTGAAAATGAATTTTTTTTTAAATATTTCAAATAACTCCAATAACACCTGTTATGTTTTAGAAATGAGTGATTAATGCGACAGTTTAACTAACTGTTGAGTTAAAAAACATACAGACAACTAATAAATGTGTATATTTCTGAACCAAGAGGAATTCTAAAAAGTATCATATCTTTCATATTCATATTATATGTTTATGTATGTGTATGTATGAAGAAAATAAACATGGAATTATTAGGACAGCAGACTCTGTTAGAAAATTTAACTTTATTCTGAATTTTCTACATAATTTTTGAAATATGTTCTGTGCAATACCATTGTATAAGATAACTTCAATTATGTTATTTTCACTTAGGCAGAGAAAAATTTCTAATAAAATTAAAATTAAATAATCTAATGACATTTCTGATTGAAAAAATAACGTAATTTCGGTTAATAAATCCAAAATATACGTTATTTAAAGTATTCATTCGTCAATTTTTCTATTCATATGGTAACTGTGTACTGGAAATTCTGATATTCAAATTCATAGTTTTACCTCAAATATAGAAAGAAGTACAAAACTGGAAAGCTAATTTAACCAAATTAATGGTTTTTATGCCATGTTGTATCAATATAATATAATCAAATTTTATTATATATTATAAAGCCATTTATAATATGCGATAATTTTATTATTAATTTTACCGAAATTATTACCAAATCACTTCTTTAAAACTTTTGGAGATTTTTATTGTTGCCGTAGAGCCCAAAATACGGTAAAAGTTATCATATTCTCGTAAGTTAAACCACACTTTTTCTCTCAGTGCTAGTTTTACCTACACTGAAAAAAATTCCGATTCAAATAATTGCAAGTAACAGTGCTAATAGTAATTTTCACGGTAAAACTTTTTTTACCCAAATAAGTTGAGGAATAAAAAATCTCATGTACAGCAGTTTTAAGTAGATAATAATTACCGTACAATCACTGAACCACTCTTAATAAATAAATATTACTGCAAAAATTACGGTATAATATTTTACCGTGAAAATAGATTTTGCGGAAAAACGGATTTTTCGGATGATTCACCCAAATCTCCTTTATACCACAATTTGATCCGGATTTCTTTTAAAGTGTCGAGTGATTTAATTTTTCAAAATATTTGCCAAATAAATAGCTTTATAAAGCTCAGTGTTCTGCTTGAAAAGCGAAAGCTAAACTGTATTTCCACTTTCACACAATATTTTATCAAAAATAACAATCTCTATTTTAAAAATACTAAAAATCTTCAACTTCAGATAATTCTAAACAGAAGAAAACAGAAAATTTTTAAGAAAAATTTATTTCCTTTTCAGTCCAATGCGAAGGACAGTATCATCCATCTTCAACTCTAACATCTTGATGATTAGCGTCAAGAATGCTGAGATTTCGCTAGAGTTTCGCGCCAACAATTCCTTCCATTCTTAATTAAAATTCCACTCACCGAAAAATTCTGAAGATTTGTTAAGGAAATGTATTTCTTTTTGTGCCAAGCTTCATTTCTAATTTTTTACACCTTCCTCTTTCATTGTTCTAATGACGCCACTCGTATTCTTTACAATGTTTCCTGAACAATAGGGGAAAGGAAATTTAGAGTTATGAAAGAATTAAGAAAATCTTAAAATAAGAAATCGGACTTACAGAGCGTAATCAGGAAAACCCAGAGTTTGTTTAGGGAATTGATTTTTGCAATTCTTAAACGAAGCAACTGATAAATAATTTTTAACTGCTTTGTGCGATTTTTAATTTTTTTTTATAATCTTGGAATTCTAAAAGTCATTAATTGTACATAAAAGCACTTAATTATTGATAATTGTGAAATGTTGACAAATCTATCTCAATTGTTTCAATGTTCGTTTCAGACAGATCTTGGTTTAAATTCCACCTACAGTTAATGGTTTAAAGTTTTTCAAGGTTACGAGATTTCCCCGTTTTTTCACCGTGGTGTCCACAAATCTTGCTTTTTATAATAATAAACAGCTATGAGTTACTCCTTCACTGCCGTGTAAATAAAAAAAGAAGCGTTGCGGTCTGTGACATCGTTTCCAAGACGCCACTTTTAATTACATGTGGTATATACTGCCTTGCAATTGAAAAAACAACGTAAGTGCTTCACGATTGATTCCGAGAAAAGCGGCTTGACAACTTTTCTCCTTCTATTGCTAATGCTATGAACACTAAAATAGAATTCTAAGAAACTGTTAAAACAAAATTTATTTACATACTGCAAAAACATTTTTTACAGCTTACCATATAAAGAGGCCAAATATATAAAAATTTCAATTCTTTGTAGCTTAAGTAGATTTTTCAATTACACTGCCGCATACTACTCCTTCTAAAATATGATATACTTATCATGTGTAACAATAATAATATAATCTAGGTAGCATCGAAAATGCTCATAGTTTTGCACCCAGTGATATATTGTTATATCCCAGATTTGACATCTAGAAGCGTGGCTGGATGGCGCAGTTGGTTTCTCGTCGGCCTTCTGAGCCCAAGTCTACGGGTTCGATCCCCGGGCCAGACACCGGATTTTCGGGATGCAGAAAATCCTCAGCGGCCATGTCGTATGATTATGCGGTATGTAAAAGATCCATAGAGTGCCTTATTGTCTCTTGGCATTTCCGGCGAAATTAAAATTCCTAGTGCACTTTAGCATCCAAATAAGAGTCTCGGTGCTACCATCTAGTGAGGCAAGAACTAGACGTCCAAATTAACATGGCCAACGGTATCTCACCCATTGTGTTGGTCCTGAAAGAGTGGATACCACTTCTGGAGAACGCACTAGGTCTGCTCATGTGTGCGTACTTGTGCAGATCATTAGAAATAAGATAAGAAAGCATCTAGAAGCATCGTGAAAAGGAGTTCAGCAATTTTAAAAGGAGACCCAATAATATCCTGTTTCATAATTGGATACCTATAAGTGACGTCATCGTAAGTAAGCGTGGCATTTGTTGATTCAGAAGCCGATCTGGTTCGTTACACACGCTCGATGTCACTTACAGATATCTAATTAAATCAGAATTAAATCACATGGTTAGACATAATCAATTCACTTCCTCTAGAGAAACGAGCACAAAATTATTCACTAGTATAAATCATACCGATGGGAAATAAATGACGACAGTTGTTTTTAAAATAACTCGCTTGTTTTGAAATTCTTTAATGAATTAAAGCAAATTTACAATCTGGAATTCCAAGTGCTCAATATTGAGACAATTCAATGTAACTCAAAATGGCACCAGTTTTTAAGTATTTAATTTATAAATTGAAATAGCTTCCTTCATGAATGAGCGGAATTTTTCTTCAAAAACCATTTTACTTCAATATTTACCGATTAATTTTAATAATTGCCATTGATCAAGCACGTTCCCGGGGTTGAGGTTAGCTGGAATAGTGGTCAGATGCGGATTATACGGGTAAGGGTTTTACTAACCTAGGTACGTATCCGCGTCTGGGAGAAAAGAAAGAAAGTATTTACCGATTCACCAAAAGAGCTACAACAACACCAGAAAAAAAATCCCAGTAATTTTCAGCAATCTGAAAGATGTTTACGCCTCCATCAAACCTGAATATATCATTCGGTTAAGTTTGATTTATCTTACTTGTCTGTTAAAAATCTGGTTGGTCTAAAAACTACAGGGGTTTTAGTAAATTATCTTTTTTTAATTTAATTTTCTTTCAACTTTTATTTAAAGACCAAATCTTTGTGCTAGCATTTTCTGAGCAAAATCCTTAATATAATATTTTCTGGTTATTACCGCCTTTATCGGTTAAACGAAAATTTCTATTGGATTTCAATTAACCGAAGAAGCTCCGGTTCCGTGCTTTTCGTATAATCGAAATTCTGGTTACCGTTACGAAAAAAAATTTTGAGCAAGAAAATGATTAAAGAATTTTGCATTAAAAACTCGACTTTGGAATGATTTTATATTTTTCAATTACAATTTTTAACCCTAATATTTATAAAACATACAGCTTACAATTTCTTCAATAAAGACTTTTTTTCTAACAAATAATGTCACTATGTAATTAGAACATAAGAAATTCAAAATTATTTGATGGCACAATGATATAAAATAACCAAACGATAATCAAAAATAATTTTAATAATTTAAAGCTTTGTTTCGATTTAATTCTAATCGAATTGATAAATTTTCCTAAATAAATGAGTTTAGAATTTTTTTCGACAAATTAAAGCGCACGGCTAATTTTCAAATTTATATTCACTACTTCTTTAACCTGTAATTAATGGTGAGAAAATAATAATTGATAATTTCTCAAATTCTACCCCTGCCTTTTAATTATACACTTAACGGAAAATATTTTGAAAACTATCATTCAGCTTAGCTCTGCGCAATTAAAACTTTAATTTTCCCTTCATTAAAGCTTTAATGAATCTTAAATATAGCAGAAAATCAAGCTACGTTGCCAATTCGTGTAGAAAAATATTTATTAATAATATTAAATCGAGAATATTCGGCGTATTTCTTTAAAAGGTAAATCATTAATAATCAAATTAATTTACGATACAAAAAAGCTTTCAAATCCATTTTAAGAACGAAAAACTCGTTTTTTGTGAATACTAATCTTAAAAGATGATAATTAATACACAATTGCTTGCGTTTTTTGTCAAATAATTGAAATCAGGCAAAACAATAGAACAAACAAATGTATTAATTTGTTCCATATTGTAATTGTAAATGACTATTCTATTAATAAATAAATAAAATTATCTTGGTTTGCTAAACCATGGGAAAAAATGTCCATCAGTGGGGCTCATTATTTTTTTGTTTGATAAAATATGTTGTGTTCTGTAGTGCTTTTCTTAATTATTTTTTGGAAGTTCGAGCTTTAATGAAAGAAATACCTGTTTTAATTTAGGTCATTAAGGAATACATGTTATAATTAAGGCTATTGTCACATTTTGTTTCTAATAACTCTATTAAAAATAATTTTTTCGGAGAATATCGGCTTCAAATTCTTCTTTGTGAGCAAAATATACCATTTCAAGAAAATCATGAAGTTGAAAATCTGTATTAATGCATCGAAATTTGTTAGAAAAATTAAAACTCTCATTAGAATAAATCCTTTAGAAAAGAATAATGTGGGCAAATACTTCAAACATTATGTGTGCGGAATAGCAGCTTTTTGTTCATTAAAAGGGGGTACTTGTTGGTCAACATTATCCTTTGTAAAATATACAGTTCATAAAAATGTGTATAATCAACATTAAATAATTATTTTAAATTAATTATTTTAAATTAATTATTTTAAATTAATTATCTTAAATTAATTATTTTAAATTAATTATTTTAAATTAATTATTTTAAATTAATTATTTTAAATTAATTATTTTAAATTAATTATTTTAAATTAATTATTTTAAATTAATTATTTTAAATTAATTACTTTAAATTGATTATTCCAAATTAATTATTTTAAATTAATTATTTAATGTTGAAAAGAGATGTTCGGACTCAACTTTTCTCTCTTACTAAATAATCTTTTCGAACAAAACCTCTTATCGAGTATATATTGGAAACCAAAATTTTAGATAAAATCGCTATGGTAGTGTAACAATATGATAAATTGAATCACAATGAAACCGTGTAACCCAAATCTGTGTTACACTGTAAAAAAGTTCTTCAACAGTGTAGAATATTTCTCTAATTGGTCAGTGACAATCAAGAAGTGTTCCAGATTGACTTTAAAAGTATATTTATGCCCTTAAAGGTATCATGATCCATGATCATAAAAATACAAATATTCCAGTAACTTTTACTTGCAAAATTCATGGCCACTCTTCTAACTGGTCATTAACATTGTGCTCATAAAAAATTTTCTTCAGTTCGGACCTTCCTGGTATTTGAGACTCAGATGATTTGTTTGCCTAATCGAAACGAAACATTTAAATGGGTGAAGCAATGTTGAACTGCCATCTATCAAGGAGTGAAAAAGTTACATATTCGTTGTCAGTATTCACCAATATAACGAAAGTATGAGATAGATGTTCTTTGGTGCCGGCTATAAAGGAACCCAGGACCTTCGTCTCCATATTCTGATGCTGTAACCACCCTGGGATAGAGAATAATATAACTAAGATTTTACCTCTGAATAGAATAACTAAGCTTTTTAAAGTAAATGGCAAAACGTTCGAAGCGTTGACAAAAGTTATTCGAAGCGCAAGTAAGTTATACATGTTCGACTAAATGTTCTGTCCAGTTTGAAATATGAAATAGTTTTAATTCAGTACGAATCCGAATAAAAAACAAAAATAATTTTATCAAATTATATTTTATTCTGATATATTTTCTTAATAAATTTATGTGAAAGTATTTGATGGTAAGACTAAGATAAAAAACAAATTAAAACGATATATTATATTACACTAAAATTTTTTCACAAGGAAAGGAATTGTCTGTTCAGTTAACTGTTTTAATTTTGCTGAGTTTCTATTACGAGTAGTAGGCATTTTTCTAGAAAAAAATAAAAATTAAAAAAAAGGAAATAGCATATAAATAAACAGCAAGCCCTCCAAATTTTATGAAAATTACTTAAAATGTAATGGAACAAAACACTTTTTGAGAAATGTTATTTGAATAATTTTTAAACAAAATTTACAAATCTATTTATCGTCAAGAAACAAAAGAATTGCGTAGCAATCTGAGGGAAGGGCAGTTGCTGCAAGTAACATACGTAACCCTCTACTTATGTACATTTAAATATATTTATTATACTTAATTACATCAGTGTTTTAAAATTATTATGAATTTGTGTTGTATATAACTCCATGTATGTAACAAATATTTATATGACGTTTAAAAATTACCACAATTGCGAAAAGTTATCAATAATCCTTTGTATATGCCCTATCTAAATATATTTTGATTTATTATGAAATAAGCCAACGCTACGTTTCCTAGAACTATCCACAGTGGCACGAACTTGGAAAAAGCTGACCAAAACTGATTCTTTAATTATATTTTCTAAAAATTAGCTATATATGGGTTTTCGAGGTCGCTGATTAGGATGGTGTCGTCCAAGATGGTGGCGCTTTAGTGCCAAAAATTTAAACAGCAAATACTCATCTTTGAACAAAATGCATGTGGGTGGAAATGTGAGAAAAAGACTTTCTTTGGCCGGCTTCAAGATTCGAATCACGAACTTCCGGGCCAGTAATAACATACTCTACCCCCTAAGTTGTACACTCCCGTTCAGGGTGAGTTAGGAACCTTTATATAGTGGCCGTCACAATGACACATCATAACATGTACTAATTTCCAATTTCATTAATACAAAAAATGCAATTTGGAAAATATGGTCCCCATAACTTAGGAGGTCGATAATTTTAATTTCATATTTTGTTTGTTTCGATATATCTTAAACACTGTTAAGAGATTGGAATGAATGTCTTGATGTGTCAACTGCCACTATATAAAGTTTCACTTACTCTCTCTATATTGAGTGTACAAGTATGGTGGTCAGAGTATCCCACAACGAAATCGAAGTTCTTAGTTTGAATCCTATCGGCAGCCAACGAACTTTTCACTCACACATTCCTCCCTCCGCATGCATTTCACTCAAAATATAGTATAAGGTGCTTTAACTTTCGAATGCACTGGGTTCTCACATTATACTCCGTTGCAAGTTAAGAAAAAATCTTTTCCTTACGGAGAGAGCCTATTTGCATCTAAGTGCATGCCAATTGGATGCAAAGCCTCCAAAGCGAACTTACATAAGCATCGCCAATTCTTGAAACGATGTTGCACGGCCTTCTTCTTGCTTGCTTTCTTAAATCACGCAAAATTAGGCAAGTATAACTTATTGAAAGAGAACTATTGTTTCGTTAATAAGAATTAATAAAAATGGTGTCTAAAAATCGTAACAAACATGAGTCTTTCTGCTAGCAATTTTAAAAAAAAATGATGAAAGAGTAATACATATTTTTTCTTGTACACGATTTTCTTCTACAGCAGACCAAAAGTAAAAAATTTCTTTACCTCGCATTTGATTTGTTAATGACATCTCAGCATAAGACGCACTATTTTTAGTGGTCCAATCAAATCCAATGCTCTTACAACGTCATATAGTTGTTTATTTTTCAAGAACGAATGCTTTCCTTATTTATCGAAATAAGTCGCCACATCTAGGATTCCAGTAAGATTACGAAACTATAAATCTTTTTTAATAATTCTATGATATAAAAAGCAAAAGATAGTATAAATTAAATTTCTCCCCGCTGAGTTTAATTTTTTAAAACTTTTATGCTGTTTTGAAGGCATATTGTATATAATTTGATATCGAAATAAAACGGAACTATATGCAGTCAGGGATGATTACTTAAATCCTATGACGCAATGGTCTTTTCTTAACTTGCAACTGAGTATAGACTATTGTTTGCTTCGGAGCTATTTGCTCACATTTTTTCTCAATTTTGAGAAATCCTATTTCGCCGCGTAAAAATCGGATACTTAATATAATATTCTATAAACTTTTTCTTTAAATTTATTTCTTATCAAAATATAGTAAATATAAAGTTTCAAAAATGAATGCACAGTCTTATTAAGATAATAGCCGATTTGCACATTAACAGCCAAAACAAAATTGTTAAGAAAAGTATATGCATTGTAATAATTTTAAAGAAATTATCACAAAGGAACGGAAATAATAAAAAGAGCCATTTAGGTTTTTCAAAAAGGAAAATAAATAAATTATCTTCCCCTTAAATATAACTTAGTTTCTTTTCACAAAATAGTTATTTTTCACATTTTACTTTAATCAATAGTTACGTTGGAAGATTTGAAAAATGAATTTTTATAACTTTTTTCTTTCATAAACATACTTTGAAAAACATAACGAATCCATTCTTTTATTAGATAGGCTGTTTCTTTTTATTACCTCTTTATGGTTTGTTTATTTTCTTTTCTTAAGTATTCTTCTTTTATACTTTTTATTTCGTTGGCTACTTGAAAAAAAAACCTTTTGAACTCTCACAAAAAATCTAATTTAAGCAGTTTTTCCGAGGAATCTGCACTTAAATTTAAAATACTTTTGTTTTGAATTACTGTTAATTTTGAATTGTCTTAGCTCATAAAAACTTGTTTCAAAAGTGTTTCTAAAGATTAAATATAAATGCATAGTTTCAGATAGCTTTCAAAATACTAATTCATTGATTCTGCCATCTACGATGATTTTATTTAATCGTACTTATTACATGAGCTAAAATTTGTGTACGATAGTATAGAGCTATAAGCTGGAAAACATCACTGGTTTTATCTTTCAAATAATAAGAAATGCAGTATCGTCTGCTTTATAAATGTATTATGCTATTTTTTTGAGAAAAATTTCTTGTTCCCACACCCCCTGAACAGTTTAAATGAAATTTTAAAACAATTTTTAGGTTCGAGGGCTAGAATTGCCCCTTTCATAATTTATCAGAATTTCAGGCTCCAAGCAAAAATGGTACTGGAGTTTTACCAGACACAAACACGAACTTTTTCTTTCATTATTAAAATAAGTGATTATTTTTCCTGTATTAGGTAGGTTGTTTGTTTGATACAATTTTTTATATTTAAAATGTACTTATAATTGGGTACTTGCTCTTAGAGAAGAAAAAGATCTCAGATACCCACACATGTGACCTATGACATCACCTCTAGCTGATCGTTTATAAGCAAAATGGCGTGTTAAAACTGAGCTAAGTTTCTCCACATAAGTTAGAATAATAATTAACGTGAAGTTAATTATATACAGTTCCGAATTTGACATCGAATTTGTTGAAATAGGATCCTTTCTCGTCTACATGTTTTACTTAACTTGGATTTATTATTCATTTATGTATTTTATTGTAATCGTGATATATTTTTGTTTTGTGTGCCTGGCAACTTCAATGCATAATTAGTTTGTTTATGTTCTACGTTACTTCTACCTGTCTTTGCGCTAGTAAACGAATTGAAATCCTTGCGAAAGAATCTTAGTGTAAGAATTTAGAATGTGAAATTTAAGAGAATTGATACTTGACTGGCTTGACTTACTCGAAAAAGAATGTAAAGAACAGTTGCTTACTTAAACAAATACCTCGTTTCAACAACCAATCAGGATCGAGATACCCTTACTACGTCACTTGCTGGTATCTCATTCACATCTTCAATATTTTCTTTCATTATTCTATTTAAGGTGCGCCGAAACATTTAGAAATGTAATTCCTTCAAAAATATTATACTTCAACATTATTAACTTTTCTCAGATTAGTCTGCTTAGTCATAACAACTTGACAAATATTTCTGTCACAAATACATCTGCTTCTAAAAAATCTAAAATGTCATCAGTAAAACTAAACATCATAACTACTCGAAAATTATATCTGCTGCTCTTGTGTTAAACAATAAGGAAAAAATTGAGCTGATTTAAAAATTCAGAAAAAAAACCTTATTTATCTTGGATTTGGTTCTGATAATAGTGTGTATGGCAATTATGAGATTATTTGTTTATGACAGTTGATGAAAACCATGAAGTAGAGATTTTATTTAGTTTTCTTTTGTTGAATAATAGTCATATGTTTTTACATAACAAGTATTAAATATAATTAATATGATATAATGTTACCTGCTAAATCACAAAATGTTGAGTTTAAAATATTTACGAAAAAAAATATCCCTATTTTTTTCCATCTGAGTTGTGTTGGTCAGTATGACATAACTAATAATTACATTTCAGATAAATAACCATTTATGCATTGCTTATGTATTCTACACAAACAAAGTCGTCTTTTGATATGATATCTGATGAGTTGCAAAAGCGAAACAGACATTATTGTGAGAGATATACGAATAATACAATATATATATACGAATAATATAATATATATACAAGTAATATAATATAATATAAAGTGTAATTTATTAAAATAATCCTCGCATGTGCAATTTAATCAACTACATTACGTAAACAAATATTTATTCATATGGAAAATATAAAATTATTTTGCTTACATTTCTTTATTTTTAATTCTAATTTTTATAATATTATAAATGAGCAACTCATATATAAACATGTAGCTCCATTTTGCTTATTTTTAATCTAATACAATTCTAAATATTTGTATTGGTTAACAATAAGTATCATTTGATAAGGGCTGTAAAGTGTCGCATTGGTTCAGTGATTGAAGCAATGGATTCTCATTATAATGAACTGGGGCTTGATGCCTGTTTGCGGTTTGAAGCCTTCCCAATTTTCATACAATAGTATCATTTGTAGTATAGTTAACAATAGTATCAGTTAACAATAAGTATCATTTGATAAGGGCTGTAAAGTGTCGCATTGGTTCAGTGGTTAAAGCAATGGATTCTCATTATAATGAACTGGGGCTTGATGCCTGTTTGCGGTTTGAAGCCTTCCCAATTTCAAATCAAAGAGTAACGGCGAGAAACGGTGACCCATATGATCAAGCCTTCATTTCCCAATGAGGTGCTTCAGGCTCGAATCTCAGTGGAGGCTGGTTTATTCGAATTCTGCTCCCGGCTCGCACCGACCCCAGTGCTGCCGTAAAATATCCTCAGTGTTTGATGGATCATGGGGTAGAATCCCTTTGACATTGGGCTAACCATGATAGATTTTCGTAGTATTAACTCACATTTACGTTATATGGAGAAGAATATGAAAAATTTATATTTAGAATTCCATTAGTGAGTTGCAAAAAAGAAGTTTGTCCCGATGTTTGATCCAAAAGTTATCTCGTCTTCTGGGATGGGTTCAGAATTTCAAGGCTGCGGAATTCTGTTTTCCTGCCCCATAATCAGTTCTTGCGGGAATGTTTTACTTTTAAGAGCTAAAACAAAAATACTTTTCTAAAAAAAGAAGCTTATACTCTAATTGGCACAAGTTAAATGTCATGAAAAAACCATCTTACAGTACAGGCCAGATATTATTATTCTATTTTCAAATTTAAACCTCTATTTTTAGAAGACATTGATAGATTTGCTTTCTTTACTCGGCTTTCATAAACTCCAAATCAAACAAAATCCAATATTCTATTACGCATTTGCTTATATTTATTTATTCCTCTATCCCTAACAATCTGCTTTAGTGAAACATATTTTATTTCGAAATATTTGTCTAGTTATATTTATTCTTTCTTGTTAATTAAAACATTTACATTTGAAAGCAAAATAAATATTTTCAAATTAGAGGAAAATAACTTTTTCTAGAGATTTTATAAACTTTCAAAATTAAAAAAATATATTACTAAAAAAATACATTTATTTGTTATTGTACGAAATACAAAGTATTAGTTTGCAACTAAAGTAGTAGGAATTAGTTTATTAAATGTTCGAACATTAATGAAACTTAATTTGTTTTAAAACAATCACACTCGTTAAATTATATAATATTTTGTTAAATACTAAAATATCATTCTGACTAATGTTCTTGTTCAAAATTATTTGGAATAAAATTCATTTTCTTATTAAAAATTTTTTGAAAGAAATATAAATATATTTTAACAACTTGCACTGATTAAATTATCCTTAGCTTGATTTATGACAAAATTTAATTCAAAATGAAAAAAGTTTTTTAATCTGATGAATATTTTCCATAACTTTTCAATTTATATTATAATGGAATATCAACCCAAAGAACTTAATTTGAATAAAGAATAAACAAACTTTATCTAAAATAATTTATTGAAACACAATTGGAAAGATATTTTGCATTGAGTAAATGCAAATTAGTCTCTGAAGAATAACAAAGAAACTGCTTAATATTATTCGCTAACTTCCTAAAGTATCTAGTTTGTTTATAATATCTGACTTTTTCTTTTATTATCAGCTGAAGACACAGTTTCCATGATACGTTATTTTTTAGGAAAAAAAACTTTTTTTAATATTTAGAAATTTTTGTTGCATTTTCCTTTATAGTTAATGACCTAACATGAATGGAACGCCAGTGATAACAAATTACGTACTTTGAAAAGATTTCTTATGTTTTTTTTATTGAATTTAGATCACCAACAAAAAACTGTTTTAAAATGCATACAAAATAAAAAATATCATGTCACGTTAAATTTTCTTTTAAAATTTGTCTCATAAAAAAATACAATCTCGGAAGGAAAAACAAACATTTTAAAAATCTTAAAACTATTTAAATCTGAAATTTAACTTTTTTGCTCTAAAAAATTCAAGTAAACTTTTATTCGAAATAAGTGTATTTTATAAAGAGTTTTATTGAAAATAATGTTCCCTTTTGATGTATGTAGAATTTAAAAAATTTAGCCATGTTACTTAATAATTTGGTATAGCATAATTTTGTTTAAAACAATTTATCAATATTCATTTTACGATTTAATACATAAGCCAGAACATTCAAATTATATATTACGCTATCCAAAATCAGCAGTCTAAATCTCAATGAAAATTTTTATATGATAGTCACATATATGAAGAATGAAACTTGAGTAGTATGAACTGTGTGTTTGATACAAACTTATACAAATAAAATAGATGCAATCTGAAATGAAACTTGCGTTGTAAATAACACGTTACTATGATTAAGGAAGCCTCACAATATTTTCTAAAGCAGCTATTTGTAGATCTGTGACCGGCAAAGTATGAAATGCTGGCATTATACATAATGCCTAAAGTTTTTAAGCAAAGAATGATATATGAGAAGTATTTCATACTTTGCTGAGGCATTATATATAATGCCGGATGCTATTTAGGCAAAGTATGAAATAAGCGTCCTGATGAGGTTATTATGTAAATGATGTGCGTGTTACTGTGAATGACTGAAATCGGTGGTTGTTGACTTTCACCGGTGAATGTTGATAGTCACATAGTCGCTTTGGTGAATATCCGAAATATTTATTACATCCGATTTGATATTAATTTATTCGTGGATATAATTACATTTATTCGATATTTTAATCCTTACTGACGATAGATTAAAAGATACATCAGTGTTTGGAGTATCGGGCAAATATATACCGGGCAGTGGCCCTTGACCTTAAAAAAACGTCAGAGTAGGGTATACCGGGCAATGGTTTCTTAAGGTCAAGTGCCATTCCCCGGTATACATCTGCCCGGTATACCCTACACTGATGATTTTTTAAGGTCAAGGGTAGGACTGGGATATAAATCGATGTATCGAGACATATCGATTTAACGCATATATCGGAAAGACGATACAGCGACTTTCATTCAAGGCGATGCATCAGAAATCTGATTTAAGCCGTTGAGTAAAGACAACGAGCGCAAAACGATATAGCGATATAAGACACGCAAGGATATAAGATACCGATATAGCGATATAAGACTCTTCTCTTACGTTCGGATGTTGACTCGCGCTGTGGAAGACGATGTTCGTTTCGTTATGTTGAAATGGCCTTGATTGGTGAGCTGTAGAATCAGAATGAGAGTTTTAAGAACACATATCGTTATATCGCATGTTCCTTTTCGCACCTCTTTGCTCTTTTTTTTCTTTGTCGCGACTTTTCTTGTAGATTATTTTCAGTGGGACTAACTTCGTGATCGCCGATGTTACCTTGTTCTGAAGGCAATCTATTATTGAAAAGAATATATAAAGAAGAGTTTCTTCATTAATTAGATAAGTTTTTTTTTAAAAAAACTTCTTTTTATTTTTAAATGTGAAAATTATTCGCAATCTAATTTAGGCGCCCATAAAGAATTGAATTTGTTAGGTTATTTTTTTACTTTCTTTTAATTTATTAAAAACTTTTTGGATGAAACTTCTAATAATTTAATGAGTTTTTATTACTGATTTTAAATTTATAAATCTTATTGTTTTTATTTTTAGAAATAAAGTTAAAACAAAATTTATTTTTGTCATTTGAATTTGGACATAAGACAATCAACTTTGTTTATACAAAAAAATTTGAAAAGTTTGCGTATTTTATTCATTTTTTTAAATCATTTAATATAATTAATTTCTATGACATCAAAGTTAAATTTATGTTATTATTTGAAAAATTACACTCCTGATATAAAGGATCATTTATTGAAATGAAATCAGACTAATTTGGAAATATGAATTAAAATAATTCGTAGGAATGGTATATCCTGGGAATAGAAAAAATATATCCAAGATTCAGCAAATGTATAGAAAAATATTCTTTTCATATTATTTGTTAATTAGCTAAACATATTATCGAATATCACAATTTTTTTATTTTTAAGAAATTAAATCTTACTTTGTTTTTCGTTCATAATTCGGTCATTATTTAATTTAATTTAATTATTTATCTGAAATGATAAGGTGCCGCAGTGGACTGATCGTTAAGACTAAGTTCCCTGCAGATCACCGAAGTCAAGCATCACTGGTTGTGGTCAGTGTGTGGGTGAGTGACCACTTGGATCAGTCTGCGTAGGGACCGAGGGTGTGTGGTATTGGTCCTCGTTAAACTGTTCCACCGTAAAGTGCTCGACTTCGCGTGCAAGTCGTCGAGCTACCGAAGCGGGGGTGCCATCCCATCTGCAGAGGATCAAAATTGCATGTCTTCGGATCATCCTCAGGGATGTTTCCCAGACCGTCGCCAATAGCCCATTGTGCAGCTCTAGTGTGACGTAAATGAACTATAATAGAACTATAATAACTGAAATGATAATAATAAAAAATAGTGTTTTAAATCCGTTTTTTTTTTTCTAAAATTTATTTAGCACTTTGTTTTAAACATACAAATAATTTTTAACGTTTCATTTAGAAATTGAACATTACGATCGAACTTAATAATTATGTAATTATTTATGCATAATAGTACAAGAAAATATTAATTTGTAAAAAACGCTTTAAAAAAAGCTTTTAACACTTTGTTTTCCGCGTATTATGAATTTCTAAACAAACATTTCAATAAGTATTTTAAGTAAGATTTGTACATTGTAGTCAATTTATTTAATATCTTTCTTAAGCAAAACATGTATATCTTCAAATTTATAAATTGATTTAAATCAATCTGAGTAAGAAGTTTTGATAGAAATCTGACTTTCTGTGCCTTACAAGTAAATGAAATTCAAAAATACTATATCGTGATACATCGCTATATCGCGATGCAAAACTGACGATGCATCACGATATATAATTTCAAATATCGCCCAGTCCTAGTCAAGGGCCACTGCACCGATTTCGGTCATTCACAGTATCATGCACATCATTTACATAATAACCTCATCAGGACGTTTATTTCATACTTTTCTTAAATAGCATCCGGTATTATATATTATGCCTAGGCTATGTGTGAAATATAAATCATTTCATACTTTGCCGGCTAGTTTTAGGCATTATATATAATGCCGGATTTCATACTTTGCCGGTAACAGATCTAAAAGATAAGGAATGTCTGTCACAGATTTGAAGCGGATGCTATGAATTGCTTCCTTCATCTTTGATAACGAGACAAATTCAAAGGGCTGAGGTCTGGGAAGTATGGTTGATGATACAGCACTTGCGAATTTTTCCATACTTTTAGGACTACCTTGTCGACTACAATTTACAAGCCTTGTTGTCACCATTCCGCAAAGCAACGTTGATTCCCCGCTAGCCTCTCAAAGATCTTGATGACACTGTTAGACAAACTTTGGTACATTGAATCTTTATCCTACTACTTGGTTCCAGTTTTAGAAACATTATGACAATATTATATTAGATTACCAGCTAACGCGAGGTTTGGTTTTTCACGCCAATGCGCATGCGCGTTATGTTGGAAGGAAGAGCAAATTAGCTCTCTCTCAAGTAAGGTTCATATGTTACTATGTTTAGATATTACGGAATAAGCATTCGTTGTTCGGTTAATACCACACTTTTTACACTGTTTACTCATTTCAAGGTTATTGAAAATATTATTACTGAAACATTATTACATTATTACTCGATACTTAATATCTTTTCGTCAATCCATTAATTATACGAATGATATTATGATAATATTAATGATATTAAAACTAACGATATTGAAACTCTCGTACTAATTCGCTTCCTGAAGTTCGTCTGAACAACACAATCCTCATTTACACTTTTACTACCCAATTAAAATATACAAATAAATAAATTAGCATTATGCGTATGATTAGTAATACATATTTCCTTAAAATTATTACTGGATCGTTTTAATTCACCGAGCATTTTAATTGTTTTACTGCTGTTGCCATCAAACTCTGTAATGTTTTCGTATTTTTGCACTTTTTGTATTTCATGTACTTTTCTGTTTTTCTTGATTTTAATAAACATTTACCCGCATGCCCTAAGTTGGGGCAGGTCGGGGTAAATATTTCATACATATTTCCTTAAATTTGTGGAAATTATCTTTAGCGTAAATTAGCGTTTTAGTAAATTTAGCTTCAGCGTAAATTACGTTAACAGAGTATTTCAGCATTATCCAAAGCGGTTTATGACAATTTAATGTGAAGTGCCTAGGTTCGATGAAATTATGTTTAAATAAATATTTGATAAAAAAAAAAGTATTAATTGTTGGCTAAAATGCGTTAATAAATGATGAAAACGAGTAATTGTGTTTAAAAATATTACATAATTTTAAAATTTTTGAGGCTTAAGACTATATAAATTTGGGACTCACGTCAATTACTGTACACTCAATTCTATTTAATGTAATACAATTTTCATTTTAGTTCTTATTATTATGACTTTTATATGGATTCTTGAATAAAAGCTAAACAAAATTTTAAAACCTTTCCAGAATAATACCTTAAAATATTAAAAGAAGCAGGTATATGATGTTTTTTACCTATTTACATAAATGTTTAACAGAAATTAAGTTTTAGCGCTAAACGCAATCGAATTCATAAAATTGTCATCAAATTTCGTAATGAAATTTCTTTAGGTTAAGGTAAAAGGATATATATCATGATTTCAGGGAAATGATATATATCGTATCTTGTTTCCAGATGCATTTTGGAGTGTATTTAATTAATCAGTGCAAATATTTTTATAACATATTAAATCAAATGAAAGAATTTTGTTGTACATCCGGTGAGTCAGAATACACTTTCTAGTTTCTAAATTAGTTATGAAATTCAACTATCGAAATAATATGATAAGTTATATTTGTAGCTTTATGATGTAAGAGTTTATTTTTTTGAAGCGAAAAGAATAAAAAATTTATATTTTTTGGCAAAATTGTTCATTCGAAGATAGACAGGTAACTTTAACAAAAAGGAAATAAACTTCAAGAAGCTTAAGAACAGAAAAAATAAATTGCTTGCCCGAAGTTGCTACTTGAACAATTTTATTGTTTCAATTATTTGAAAAAAGAAATCTGGAAGAAAAAAAAGTAATCAAGTGCTTCCTTCCCTTTATTAAAGCGAAGTTTTTATTTCTCACCTTTAGATTGTTCTTTCAAATTATACTCTTCAAAAGTTTATTAGGAAAAGCATCGAGCAAGCGAATATGAAAAAATTTAGCCCAAAATTCAACATAGCGAAGGCAGAGTAAACCAAAACTTTCCCAAGATCAATATAAATAAGTACAGCAGCACTTTCAAATCGATAGATAAGACTTATTTTCCGCAAACATTAAATAGAAGTCTAATATTTTTACTTGGATTCTTTCTTTTTAATGGAAGCAATTACTGTGGAAAAGCTTCTCTATCGCGATATATTTCTCAACGAATGGCCAACATAAAAGCGAACGATTTTCACTCAAAACGTCAAATGTTCTTTTTTTTTTAAAAAAAAATTCACTTCTATATCATTTATCGCCAAGCTTAAAGTTAATTGCTCTACTGCTGTAGATGTCCTTGAAAAATGCCTTTATTATGACTTAGAAGAATCACTATCCGGCAAATACTATCCGGCAAATATGGGAATGAGTGACGAGTGGACAGTTTGCCAATAACGAGTAAAATATGGTGGGTGTGGCGTAGTACAACTTATGGCGATTATTAAATTCGTTGGGGAAGACCTGATTTTAATTAAATCGTCCGTGTTCCCTTTGGAATTTATTGGTTTCACTGAAATGAAATATTCACAATGATTTCATTAATTTTTAATAACAAAAGATATTATGAAACTTTGAGAAAATTTAGACATTTAATGAATGTAGAAAATAATAATTTTTTTTAATTTTGAGGAAAATATGGATGATTACACAAGATTTTGAGAAGAAAAAATTTGGAATCAATAAGGAAAACTACCTTTTCTATTTATCATTTACTTTTCCATTGCAATAATAAAACGGTAAAATGAATGATATTTAAAAAATATGTAATATCTCTTGTTTTAATTACAACATTAAATGTATTTCCATACCTAAGTTGATTTTTTAACTAATAATATTTAGAAATTATTATTGAAATGAAATGTAATTTGTTTAATTCAATTAATAAGTTTTAAATTGGGAATTGTCACGTTTTGATCCATGGATCCCCTTTCGTTACAGCTTTGTAATTTATGTTAAGTACTTTTTTGTCATTTATATTAAGTACTTTTTTGTAATTTATATAATGTCTTTATAAATATTTCTTTGTATTAACCTCATTCTTTTTTTGTAGTGTTGTCCAATACTGTCACAAAAGAATGTTTTTAAATAATCTTTTGTTTTAAAGTTTACTCATTGAAATTTAACACTAGTTAATCATTATTTTTTTGTGTGTACCATTGCTTTCTACTGTATAATATATTTTTTATAATATTGCATTTTTCTTAAAACTCTTACAAAATTGAAATTCTTAAACATACAGTTGTTAAATCTGAATGAAAAAGCAACACAGTGAGATGTCTCTAAAATATCGGCAAATGCAACAATTACTTATTTTATTTAGAAACATATAGTGTATCGGCAAAGGTAAAAAAATTACTTCATTTAATGTGGACACACAAAAGAATCAGCACAGAGGTCAGTTACTTCATTTAATGCAGATAAATAAAGGGCTTAGACAAATGTGTCAATTCATTTAATGTGGATATACAGAAGAATAGTCTAAGACATCAATTACCTCCTTTAATATAGACAGACATACATAGGAAGAGACCAATTACTTCATTTAATGCTGAGACGTAAAGAGAATCGGCAAAGGTGTCAATTACTTCATTTAATGTAGACACACAATACTAACAAACACACAATAATATAGATACTAACAGACAAAAGCAATAATGTCAAATAAATTTTATAAAATAAACTATTTTCAACAGCAGTAAAAAAATAAATGAAGAAATGAAAGAAATAAAAGACTTGTGAAGTTTTGAGTTTTTTATATTTATTTTTAGTACTGCTCAAATTTATGGAGCTACTAAACTGTCGACAAAATATGATTCATTTAAAAAAAAACTACAAAGCAATTTCAACAGTTTTAGAAATATATTCTTTTTAATTCTGTAACGATGAGCATTAGCTTCTAAATTGTTGAAAAATTGCTAGCAATAAATGCTTCATTCAAAAAATGTTTTGCGATCAAAAATGTACTCTTTCTTTCATTCATTTTAATGGTCCAGAAAAGAAATGTCATGAAGCATCTTAAAAATTATATTTTCTTCGCAGAATACAACGTATCTTTCCTTTGAAAGCTTAAAAGATTTTTCCTTTCCTTTTATACCAAACTAATATATCTTACTATATTTTATTAGACACTTATAGAAATATGTTACGGCAAATTTTAAAACTTAATCATAGTATCAATATTTTACTGGAAATAATTTGAGAAATCAAAGTGTTTTACGATACAATATTAAGTAGTTTAAATATTACTTAAATATGTGTTGTCAAAAAAATTTTGGAAAAAGCTATTGCAGTTGGCTTAATAAAACGTAACACTTTGAATAATTTTTGAACTAAGTATCATATTTTTCTGTATTGATGCAAATTATTAAAGGATTACAAGCGTCATTCGAAGATTAGACGTATAATTATTTTTTTCCTTTCAAGGATTAGACGTGTAATTACGAGTTTCATTCAAGGATTAGATGTATAATTACGTGTTTCATTCAAGGATCAGACGTATTATCAATAAAATTAGAGGGATAATCGACATAATCGTAATTACTTGTTTTAACGGGTTAGTCATAATAAGCAACTGCACAATTTATTTATAATAATTAAAAGAATACAATTTAGTTATAATATTTAAGACAATACGATTTTTATTTATAATTTTACTACAAAGAAAAAATTATCTGACTGATTTTATTAAAAATGAAGGTTTTTGTCATTTACAAATTACGCAGTTTCAAATTATATAAAAATTTGTATCTTTACACTACAGTGGATTTTTGATCATTATTAAACAAAATAATAAAGAAATAATAATATTAATGATACGAAAATACCTTCAATATATGAATATTGTTGAATATTATACACACACTACCCGCACCACATGCTAAACACACCACATTAAATGAATTGATATTTTTGCGAATTCTTTCTGTGTGACCAAATATTTAAAAATATTAATAAATATTTTTATGAAATATTTATAAAATAATATTTACTAGTTAAATATTTGTAAATATAATAGTACATGTGATATATATTAATATTTTTTTTTGCGATTGTTTTTGACTAGCTTTTATCAAAATATCTATTAAATATTTTTAAAAAAACACATCCTTAATTACTTGTGTCTCTTATGTGCTCCAAGTGATTCAAAAATGCGTAATTGTTTAAACATTTTATTCTATTTTTAAAATAAATAATAACACATTGATAAAATAAGTTGTAATATATAAGTAAAAATTACGAGAAAATGGAGTGTTATTCTGTATATATTATTAATACAACTGTTTATTTTGTTATTAAATAAGGCACAAATGTTCGTAATTGTCCTCATAGCTTTATTCTCACTTTCTACACTAACGGCCAAAGGCTGCCAATTTTCCCTTGCATAGGGAAAAATTTATATTTAGAATTCCATTAGTCAAATACAAACATCTCGAGATTTTTGAAAAACGCTTGGCGAAACATTTTGATTCCATTATCAACATATGTTCTCATCCATGAAATGTATTTCTAACATAATCTATCCACGCTACAATGGAGGGCAGAACTTTTGACGCCGGTCTCAACGGAATAAAGCACTTTTTTTTCCTTTCGCCAATTTTCTAACTGCTTGAATGAAGGAGATTCCGAAATTCTGCGCCTGGAAATCATCACGTGATCAAAAGAAAAAAATTCTTTCCTCTCCCAAAAGAGATATTTTAGTAGCGCTAGTACAAAAAAGTAAATATACAAAAGGGTGACTACATAACTGAAAAAGGCTTAGATTTAGAACTTCTCTCGGAGAAAGAATTTAGTCTTCCGAAAGAAACACCAACTCGCCAAAGTGAGTAAATACGGTTTTCATAACAGTGTGTAAATCATCTCAGAGCGAAAACCGGGTGGTATTCATGATTTTTGGTGATTTTTACTACCGAAACATATTTTATTTTATTTTCTTAAAAAGATACATTTTTTTCCCCTTTCATTCTTGAGTTGTTATTGTAAGTAAGTTTCGCTGGAGCAATGTATTTGCTCAGAGTGAAAATATTTTGAAGTGAATAAATTGAATTTGAAAATTGAAATTTTATAAAAGTCGGTGACGTTTTGGGATAATATAAAATCGAATTTTAGTTAGCTAATACGAGCAACTTCTTCAACTTTTTCAAAAAAGCCCTAAACTTGAAGTTTTTTTTTTGTATGTCAATGAGAATTTGTTGAAATTTAATTAACTTATGTTATATCGAATTTACACCTATTTATAATCGAAATGCTATTTCTGACTAACCAGGCCCAACGTTGGCTCGGTATCTGACTTTTCATGAAATTTCTCATTCGATTCTTGATTTTTATCATCGCTTTTTGTTTTACATGTTAGGGATGAAAAGTATTTAATTAATATTTTCCTTGCTTAGACATCATTTTTTTTTGCTATATACGCCGTAGTGCCATTACGTTATGACCATCCTCCATATATAACAATGGGCTCGCCCAGGTTTTCATGGTTTCTCGCCCAGGAACAATGTTTTCATGGGGCACATTAGGACTCATAATCCTCAAAGAACAAACCCTGACGTCTGTAAGCTACTTGAACATAGTTGCAGACCAGGTTCACCCATTCATGGCAACAGTTTTTTCTGTAGGGGATGGTGTTTACCAACAGGATAATGCACCATGTCATAAGGGTCGAATCGTCATGGATTGGTTCGGGGAACATTCCAGTGACTTTCAAGTCATGTCTTGGCCTCCAAATTTACCTGACCTTAATCCAATAGAGCATTTGTGGCCTTACTTGGAAAACCAAATTTGTGCTGCCACGCTACCCCCTCGCAATGTGAGGGAATTGCAGGAGCAGTTGGTGAGCGCTTGGTACCAGATACCTCAGACTACCTATCAGCACCTTGTGGAATCAATGCCACGGCGGGTGCTAGTAGTTTTGAGGGCTGAAGGTGGTCCTACATGTTATTAGCAGGGTGTTCACAATGTAATGGCCTTATATATATATATATATATATATATATATATATATATATATATATATATATATATATATATATATATATATATATATATATATATATATATATATATACACCGAAGGCCATTACATTGTGACCACCCTGCTAATAACATGTAGGATCACCTAAATGCTCACGAAAGATTAATATTTCCAATTGCCCGATAATATATCCAATTTAGCACATTAAAGTTGCTGGGGAAAAAACTATTTTGTGCTTCGATATGATCAAAATTTTTAACGTTCTTCTAATTCCAACAACAAAACAATAACAACCAAAACAACTAAATTAGAGTATTAAACAAAGTTAGTAACTACTACTTTATTACATTTGATAGTTAAAATTGCAATTGCAATTAGAAAATTGAAACTAAAGTGTCAATAAAAAAAAATTTGAATCATTGATTATTTTAACGATTTAATTAATCATTTTAACATGAAAACGAATAAATACAACATATTCATTGCACAACATCCACAAAAAGTTCCTTATTGTTTTATTTTTCATAACAACTTAGAGTTTGTTTTTTGGGGTATTTACTTTTTTTCCATCTATTTGTATTTGCTAATTATATCCAGAATTCCAAAGTAGCGTATTCACCTTTATTACTAGTCAATATTTTTAATGTAATGTTTTTGAAAAATAAATAGCTATTATTTTATATTTCAGGTTTTGCATGGTATTTTTCTGCTTGGTGCTAAGCGTATTTTCTACAATCGAAGAATTTGAAGAACTTGCTAGCGCTATTTTATTAAGAATGGTAAGTTTAATGTTTGTAGATTTTTAATATATTTTTTACCTTATTATTTTTTTCTTTCTCTTTTTCTCGTTAAAAATATTAAAAAATTTTTACAATGGTTGAATATCGAACGTATCAAATATACCAATATTTTTCCACTTAATCTTTGAAACAACATAATTCTTTGTGAAACTAATTTTTAATACTGTTACATTGTAAAAAAAGGATACTTAAATAACACGAAACTTTCGTCGTTTTTGACGAAACCGTTTCCTAGTATATACTCCGAGCAAAAATTTCGTCGAAATGAAGTGATGAAATAACTATCCCCGCATCTTCTGAAGGAAGAAAAATTTTAAATATGAGAAAATTTTAAAATTTTAAATTGAAGTTATATTTCGCCAAAAAATTTTAAAAAAAACCCGCGTAGTACCTAATGTATATAACATTTCTAATAATCATTTTTTCGTGGGCACCTTACAGTTGTCCCTCCAACAACTCAAAAGGGAGCCTGTTCTTGGTACGAGGCCAACTACATGACCACCATACAATTGGTCAGCTCATTTCATCACTTTATTTACTATTGAGGTTTTATTCTAGTTTTGTCATAGTTAACAATCTTCCACCATAACCTCTCAGTTGTCACAAATCACGTAATTTTGTGACAAAATGATTCTCAAAACTAACAAAATACAGCTCAAGGATCGACAAAAGTGAGAGTATAATAGAATGAGAAGGATGTAATAAATGATTTGTGGTAAAACAATTAGATAAAAGTATAATTTGTATTAAAACTTTTTAGCTTTGCTTCATTAAAAAGTCGAAAAGCACGAAGTAACTCTTAGTGAAACAGTAGTATTGAGATTTGTATTAAAACTCATTTTGGGCGCGATGCTATGTTTATGCTAAAAAGTTAGTAAATAGCTATCCTTACACAAAAATGTAAAATTGAACTTCGTCATAAATTCCCTCTCTAACGCTGAAAAAAAGGTAAGGAATAGGTTGTAGTAAACCTAGTATTGAGTAATAATTAGTAGTAAAACTCGCGTTCGCTGCTAAAAAACGAAACAGTTAGCAGCAATATAATGCTGCAAAATTATAATGTGTATAGTTATAATTTATAAATTAAAAATTATAATATCAGTATAGTAACTTAGTCCCTAACACATGAGAAGAGACTGAGTTAAAAAATAGATTGTATTAAGATATTAGCATAAAATAATATTTTCTCCAACGCTGCCGCGATAAAGCAAGAAAGTTTAAGAAAGTTTTAGATCTACGACAGAAATATAAAATCAATTCTCTCTAATACTGTTAAAAAAATAAAAAAATGGCTTATTGACTTTTGTTTTTTCTGCATTAGAGAAGTTTAGGAAGTATATTTTTGTAAACGTATATAGACATTATGTTTTATTTCATTGATTAGATACTTCATTATAAAGTTATGTGTTATTATAACAATTATATTAAAAATAGTTTTATTTTATTGTCGTCGAAGAAAGATATGTCTAAACTCTTTGAAATAAAACTGTCACATTTGACGATTCAGCAATCATTGAGCTATGTCTCGTTAATTTTGAGAATTATTTCGTCACATAACTCGAACTTCCAAATATATGACGAAAATCGCTTCAACTTAAAACAACATCGTTGTACTTGCGGAAGATACACTCTATAACAAAAAAATCGACGCACCAAGAAGCAATCATCCGATTGCTTTGAAATTTCGCATGCATGAATGTTTTGAACAGATATGGCTGGAATGATGCCGACTGGGGACGTATAGTCTTTAGCGACGAATCCCGATTCCAACTGTGTCCTGACAATCATCGAAGGCGTGTTTGGAGACGCACAGGGCAGAGGTTGGAACCTGCCTTCACTATTGCACGGCACACCGGCCCTCAATAAGGCATTATGGTTTGGGGTGCCATTTCCTTTGATAGCCGGACCCCTTTGGTCGTCATGAGAGGTACACTTACTGCACAGCGGTACGTCGACGACATCCTAAGACCTGTTTTGCTACCGTTCCTTTTGCAGCGCCCTGGGCTGGTTTTTCAGCAGGACAATGCCAGACCACATACGGCACGTGTTGCTATGAACTGTCTGCAAGCTTGTCAAACTCTTCCTTGGCCTGCCAGATCACTAGATCTCTCTCCCATCGAGCATGTCTGGGATATGATGGGAAGGCGATTGCATCTGGCACGGAATGTTGATGACTTCGTTCGACAATTGGATCGAATTTGGCAGGAAATACCGCAAGAGACCATCCGAGAGCTTTATCGGTCTATGCCACGCCGTGTGGCAGTTTGTATCCAGACTAGAGGCGGGTCAACACCTTATTAGACTTGTTACTGTAACTCTGCAATAAATGATTCAATTGTTCTGAAATTTTAATCATTTACTATTCTGTACATTGTCTTCCTATCCACCAATTTTTGTTTCAATCGGACAATTCCTTCTTGGTGCGTCGATTTTTTTGTTATAGGGTGTAGTTAACTAGAATAACTAAACTAGAATGAAGACTAGACGATCCAATGTAAAGTGGGGAAGTATGCCGAACGGCTTATATGGTGGTCAAGGAAATGTCTCGTACCAAGAAGATCCCGGGTTCGAATGTAGCTTCGAGCATGGGTGTTAGTTTTTTTTTAATGTTCTATCTGACCCTCATGTATTGTTGAGATAACAGTGATCCACCGATATGGTACATACGATAAAGTGATTATTCGAAAAGTTAGTACATTAGGCATTATAAGATTATTTTTTGGGGGGAAGGTGAATTACATTAACGAAATATTTTTATTTTATTTTTAGTTTTGACAAAATTCATTTATTTCTCCGAAGAATTGACAATAGTTATTTCATCACTTTGAGGAATGTTTAGCTCGGAGCATAAACAAGAAAACGGTTTCTTTAAAAATGAACAAAGTTTCTTGATACTTGAGTGTCTACTTTTACAGTATACAGTGCCTCAAAATAAGAAGCGGACCACCTTTAATAAGGCTTGATCTAATGACCGGATCTTCGCGTTCTAGGACTCATACTTAATGTTTCAAAAGGGTGACTTCAAATATGCTAATTAATTAGTGCGACGATATTTTAAGTTACGAAATCAGACACAAAAGCATACTTTCTTTGAGTAAATATATCTTTTTTTAGACTTATTTGGATTTCTGACTCTCAAAATAAAGGGGTCAGTTGCAATCTGGGAAATATGGTCCCCATAGTTTGGCTAAAAGAGAGTTAAAAATTTGGACCTCTTAATGTTAATTTTATTTTTTGCACATTTTGTCATATCTCGAGAACGTTTCAAACGAATTTAAACAATTTTGCACACAATTAGAAAATTCGTTTATCCAAACACAATTACTTGAAAAATTAGCTTTTAATAAATATTTATTATTTTATTTAAGAATAGTAAAAAGAAATTTTGAATTGTGAGGTATAAATATTTATACCATTTTAAGGTATGTAATTTTAGGTGCCAAAATACAAAATTTAAGCGAAAATTAAGCGAATTGCTCCTGAGTAATCAAATTTTAAATAAGGTGTATTTTTTAGTTTCGATTTCTCAGGAGCTATTCGACCAATTTTGCTCAAATTTCGTATTTTGACTTCAAAATGATGTTAAAAATTGTGTGTTTTATTTAATATTTTATTAATATTTATATTATAATTATTAATATTTTTCAACTATTATTTAATAAAACAATAAAAAATAATAAATAGCTACAAAATTTTATTTTTTGTATGGAATTATCTTTGGATAGGGAGGCTTTAAAATTTTGAGCAAAAAATTTTCAATTCACTTAAAAAGTTCTCGAGATATGGCAAAATACTCGAGAAATAAATTTAACATTAAAGGGAGCAAACTTTGGATAAATCTCCTGCCCTAACTATGGGGATTATATTTCCCAGCTTTCGGTAACCCACTATATTTTGGGGGTCAAAACTCCGAACCCATCGAAAAAAATGTATGTTTTCAGAGAAAGTACGTTCGTGTGTCTGATTTCGTTAAGTAAAATATCATCTACACTAATTAAACATCATATTCAAACACAAATACAAATTTCTATTAAATATTGAAAAATGGACGGTAAATTGACATTGAACATTAACTTCATAAACTCAAATTGGAAAAGCGCATAATGCAGCTATAACCAAATTTGTATTTATTAAATTATAAAAACACAAAATTACTTAATCTTGAAATAAAATATAATATGAAAAAAATACATAATATAAAAAAATATACAAACACACAATTATCTATTTTTTTATATTATATTTTATTTTATTTTTAAGTAATTTTGTGTTTTTATAACATCATATTTGAGGTCATCCCTTCGAATCATTAAGAACGTGTCAAAGAACGTGAAGATCCATTCATTAGATCGAGAGTTATTAAGGTGCGGTCTTTTTTTTATATTGCACACTGTACGCAGCAGATACGAGGCCATTGTATTCACAGAAATTGTTTTTTTCTTCTCAAACCAAACGTAATGATGAGGGAGCTTCATTATAAAATGCCGGACTTCAAAAAAAAAAATATTTTCTACTTTTGACTGAAACTTACCCATATTCAAATTAGATTGAGAGGAAAGTTAACTAAGTCCGAATATAGATTGTTTTCAGCGGTTACTAATTTATAATCTGTTTCTAAAGATATCTATTACTTGAAAGTGCAAACTGAGAGAAAGTTACAAATTTGTTAAGCAGTTTTCCGACTTCAGCATGGGTTACTTTTATCAAAATCGAGAGCTCATGCTACCATATTTTTTGTTTTTAAACGATAATTGGGGTAAATTGGATAAAAATCATAATATTTTCCTTTTTTTTTCCCTAAGCTGCTACGTGAATAACATTTCTTTAATTTTTCCGTTGATAAATAAGCTCATTCGTACAAAAAATAAATAGTGTTTAATATTAAAAAAAAAAAAAATTTGAGGGAAAATTCAATCATTTTTGGATGTGCATTTACCCGTTTTATCCAATCTGTTCATATAAAACCGGTTACATATTGAAATAAAAAAAGTTTTTCCCATTTAAAGATTTATTTATAACATTAAACTAATATAATCTTTCTACTCAGAGAAATATACAGAATATAAGAATCAAGAAACATAAGTAATTTTGAATTGGATATATTAATAATTGTTAATAAATTACGTTAGTTTGATCACATTAAAAAACAAAAAGCACCAATAAAACTTGCCCTTCCAATAACTCTGCATTATTACTGGTCTCATGTTACCATACTTTAAAGTCGATGCATTTTATCCTACTTTCATAGAAAGTTGAATTGGCCTGCACTGAAAAAAATAATGAATAGAAATACGGAAAAAAGTATTAGCAATAGGCTGAGGGTAGCATTCGTAAAATCCATTTAATCAAAAATTCAATTTTCACCTCCAAATTTTGATACCATAATTTTTACATTAATATTTATTTAATTACAGTGATTCAGAGCAGTGGTGGCTCAGGGGAAAGAGCGTTTGCTTTCCAATGAGGTGAATTGGGTTCGAATCCCAGTGATGGCTGGTAGATATGAATTCCGCACCCGGATTGCATTGACCACAGAGCTGACTTAAAATATCCTTAAGTGGTAGACAGACCATGGCTAAGAGTCCCCTTACCATCAGTCTAACCATGGGAGGTTTTCATAGTTTTCCTATCCTTGTAACACAAATGTAAGTTAATTCCATCAAAAGGTTCTCTGCGAAAAATTTTCCCAATACTTGATCCAGGAGTTTCCTTGTTTTCTGGATTGAGTTCAAAATTAGAAGACTACAGAGTTGAACATTTGCAGTTGTAAACCCAAAAAATTGGATCCTCTGTTCAACAGCGGTTATAAATTTAAATAATATTACAGTTATTCAGAGACTTTACAGTAAATATTATTGTTTATAAAAATTGCAGTGCATTAGATTATTTGCACCTTAAACTTTTACGTTAATCTTTTACGATTTTATCCAACAACGCTATTTACCAGAAGAGTAGATTTTAAACGTGACCCAAAACCTGTTTTAATAATTTAAAATAATAACTGCAAGAGGTATTATCTGGTGTTGAATAGTCCAAAAACAAACATTAGGCAAATTTACTGATCCTGGTTTTGTCCAACCCTGTCCTGGCATTTTTTTAAGCAAAATATTTAATAATTGTCTATACAGTTCACATTTCAAATTTTTATGTATTTCTATTATCTAGTGAAACATTCAAAACAATGCAAAAATTAACTTGGAATATAAATAGGACAAATAAAGGGGGGGGGGGACGTTTTATTACAGATTTAATTCCTTTCATAGTTTTTGTCTTCTCTAAATTTGAGACTCCTCATTTTGACATTTGTTTTTTCTTCTATTTTTTTCTTGCGAGGACTCTATAATGCATATTAAAAGCGAAGATTCCGAATGCTCTGTATATTATAATTCAAGTAAAGGAAATAATATGTTAGGGAGATTAAGAACCCTATTTTAGATTGTTCAAAAATGTCAATAAAATTTTCTATCAAAAGTCAAATTATTTTTCTGCTGCATACTTACACTAGACCCTATCGTGTTCTTAAACATAGAATATGGAGTATTTACAAAAAGCAACTTTGAACTAAGCTCTTCAATCATTATTTATCTCTATTTCTGAATTTCATAATATTGACTTTTATTTCAGGAAATTGTAATGGTAGTGTGGTTCACATTTGAGTTTTTTCTTCGTCTGTGGTCTGCTGGCTGTAGGTCCCGGTATCAGGGATGGGTCGGCAGACTCAGGTTTCTCAGAAGTCCATTTTGTGTTATTGGTGAGTATGTTTGAAGCTCATTTTGTAATTGAAATTTTTATGTATTTTTTAATTGCACTAAGTATATATATATGTATATATATATATATATATATATATATATATATATATATATATATATATATATATATATATATATATATATATATATATATATATATATATATATATATATATATATATATATATATATATATATTCCTTATACAAACAATTTTGCAGTGAAAAATTATGGCACAGTTAATAACATGTATCAAAAATCAGCTCATGAAATGTATATAAATATTAAAGAATGTGATTAAAATTGTGAACATTTCTTTAACATAGAAGGTATTTATAGAATTTTTAAATCACTTCGAAATATGACATATTATAGTAAATCAAAAACAATTCAGTAGTGCTTAAAAATATTCTTTCAGCAGTAGGAAAGCTTTAAAATTGTTTAAAAATTTACTATATTTATATTTTAAATTAACTACTTAAAAATTTTGCTACTAATGAAAAACGTAGGCTTAATATCAACGTAATTGTTATAAATTTCAGTTTTAATTGAATTCTGGTTGATAAAGGTATTCATTTTTTACACATTATATAACGACTAGGAGGCTTCGCCCCCTGCTCGCTAGCGCTCGCCAACCCCCGGAACTGTTTTCGCAGTTCATTTAGTATTGATTCGCAATCCGATGCTCGCTTTGCTCGCTCATTGGATACGTTCTTAACGTCTAGCTTTCGTATACTTTTTTGAACACTGAAGTTCCGAAAACTTTTCACTGTAGAAAACTCTAAACCTGTGCATTTCAATATTAATTTGAAATTGCAAACAGTTCACATATTTTTCTTAATCACATTATTCAAAATTTCAGTTGTTGAGAAAAGTAACTGTTGTAAGTTTTGCTTTAAAGTCTTTCCCACCAGAGGGCTAAAACCATGTGTTGTAAAACAATATGAAATAGTACTGAACGCCGGATGTAAAGCATCGGCTTCGATGAAGATAATTTTATGAGATTTTTTTGATAATTCGGTGAGAATTCACCCGATTAGACATATGATGCTCACTACGTACTCTTGCGCGCCGAAGCCTATCAATTAAAAATGAAAACTGTTGCCAAAGCGAGAAAAGAAATATCATCGGTTTTATTGATACATACGTATTAGCGTTTTATATAATATAGATTTTTATCTCTGGACATTGTTGCAATTTTAATCATCTTAATCTTCTGCCGTTAATCAACGCTGCTGTTAATCTATATCGACCTTGACCTCTAGGAATCATTTCATATTCTGAAATTTCTAATGATTTAATTAATAATCTTTCTAGTATCCAGCTATTTCTGAATTTTTGAAAATCTATTCCAATTTAATTTCGACATCTTGTACCCTGAGATTTCCAACTAATACCAACAACTGTTTCTTATCTCCCTCCTTTTATTATCTTGTTTAAGCTTATTCCTTTTCCCCTACATGTTAAAACATTTTTTTCTTAATGTAAAAGGTTTGTCTCGTTACTTTTTTACAGTCATTTTGTGTTTGGACACTGGGATGATTCTTGTTTATAGAAGAAACAAACTATTGCTGTCTGTTTCTTTATTTTTATTTATGTTTAATTCCTTTATTTATATGTAGCACTAAGTATAACCTGTTAACCTTAATTAAATAAATTTATTAAATCCAGTTTCCTTTTTTTATTACTTTAACTAATCATATTGAGTGACGATTTTTGCTTGGTTATCGTGCCAAACTATCATCTTTATTTACCTTAGTTTAGCTAAATGCAAAAAGATCTCCCTTCTTCTATAGCATATCATAATAAAAACCGCGTATGAATATGAAATTTAAAAAAAATTCATTTTTCATCAGAAATGTTAAATTAACCAGTGGTACCAATGATATGGTTCAACGTTTAACTCTGATCTCTATTATTATCATCCTGAATCACAATATCCGGTACCTTAAACCACAATGTCCAATAATAATGATTCTTAACAGATATTTCTGAGAATGTATATTTGGATTCAATTTATATTCATAATAGTTAAGCCATGGAAAGATTTATACTAAGCTTAGAATTCTTTTTTTGTGATAAATGTTAATTTTATAATCTAGCAAAATATGCTAAATTTATATAATTCTGTATATTTTACATTTGGTATAAAACAATAAAATTAATTTAGAGCAATATTTTTGCTGTTCAAAATTCGGGGAACTATTATGATTATTAAGTTTGGATTTGCAGGTATCTCGATATCATTAATAAACTGTCCTTGATGTCTGGACTCCTTCCTTAAGTACCTCCAAATTCTTTGGTTAGAAGAATTATGTCGGAATTCCTAACGAACTTTACCTTATTGGAATGAAAGGATAACATCATTACTCATACTGATCTCACTAAACCAAACAGCAAAGCCATTAATATTACTTTATTACTGTAATAAGAAAGAAACTACTGCATTAAAATTAAAATTGCGTTACAATGAATAAAAAGTATGTCACTTTTAAAACACTACAGCAGATTAATTTGAAAAGTTTGTGTTCAAAAATATCAATTAAAAATTATCATTTAAAACTCATGATAATATTATGCAATATTAAAAACATTAATTAACTTTTTTGTTTTTTTCCTCAGAATTGTTTTTAAATAAACGATTTACAATAACAATGATTCATAAAATGAAGATTTTTTTTAATTAATTAATGATATTTTTAAAAAAAATACAAATACTGATTAGTTTCATTATTTTGTATCTAAAATATATTAATACAAATTTTATAATTAAAATCAGTATGAGCAATTTTTGTGATAGCATTCCAATTATGAAGTAATGCGCAAATTTTTATTTTTTAAAGCATTATTTTAAATTATTTTTTAATTGCGAATGTTGCAATTTTTATGGTTATTTCAAAAAAAAATCTGAAACATTATTTCTATTGAAGCAAAGCTATTTTCGGAAAATCTGGTTGACTTATTACGCAAATGTCAGAGTAGACAATTTTTAAAAGTTAAAATAAAAAAGTTTGTGGCAAAATATTAAATATTTCATTTTTTGCTATTCATATAGACTAAAAAATAAATAACTATTTTTAAAAAATTACAACAAAATTTAATTTGAGAATGCATTGGGAAATTTTTAAGACTAATTTGAAAAGAAAATATTAAAATTAATCATATATAACGCAATTGAGACAAATAAAAAGTTCAGAAATACTGATAGCTGTGTCATAATGTGCATTTGACTTTAAGAAGCAGCAGCATTGACAAAATATGACCTGTTTCTCAAATGAGAATTGATTTAGATCAGCAAATCATTCATTAATTTGATTTTAAGGAAGCTGTACAGCTCATTACACTCTAACAAATTTCCACAAAATTTGAAATGTTGGCCATAAATTTTTGCAACTTTCACCCATCTTTGAGAACAAAGCCTAGTACTCATAATTATAGAGAATCTCAGCAAAATTAGCATATTTGATTATTAATTTATCTAACCTGTTCCCCTCTTAGAGATAAAAGTGCAATGCCCATAATTGTGACGAACATCAGCAAAATTAGTAGAGACGTTATTTCACACGGTTATTTTATCAAGCTTCCTAACTTAATTCGGGGATGCACTCCCATTTCCACAATGATTATAGCATCAGACATTGGATAAGACCAGTTTAAAGCCAAATCGGCACCAAAGAGCACCTCTGTTGAAATCTCTCTACATCGGTAAGCACGCACGTCTTCAACAGTTAGCAGCAGCAAACAATTTCGCCTCGTTTCGTGTTTTGCCTTGATTCAACAAAGAATTCAGTTTGTCTCAAACAACATCAAGGCATGAGCTGAAGATAACACTTAAGGATAAAAATTAAGTTACGGTCAGCATGAAAAACAATTTACGGTCAAATCAATATTTTTATGCCACGATAGTTTTGCTGCCATATTTTTTTTTACAGTCAGTGACTGGAACACATTTAGTAGGTCACTGACCGTAGTCTAGCCATGAAATGTTTTCGAGCCCATAGGTAAACCACATACAACACCCTATGGGCAAGAATATTAAAACTTGAAAAGAGTGAGATGTTTTTCAATAAAAAATGTTTCTTTAAAAATATAAATTAATCAATAATTGACCCCGCAGTACAAAATATAGGTTTTTAAGCGTTTTTTTTCTCTTTTTTCAAAGAAAAATGTGACTATTAACTTTTATAACCATTCCGTGATACGTTAATTCAGACAGGAATTGATTTAATTATTTTAATACCTCGTTCAGTTCCTTAGCTCTTTCTTTATTTATTTGAAAGAAATAAACGAAATGAGCATCATTAAAAATATTCTTAGCGGTTGCCACTGTAGTGATTATACGCTTTTCAAATTAAACTTAAACATTAAAAAAAATGTGCGCGAAATAAATTAATGAAACACGAGGAAAAAAATCTAGAAATAACCTCTAGCAAATACATTAACAAAATTACTGAAATTAACGGGATCATATAGGCATTTGCTGAAATCGAAATTTTATTTCTATAATTTAAAGACTTTTAAAAAAAGATAAATGAGGTTGGGCATACTATGTAAGATCAAAAATGATAACACACGAAAGCACTGCACGCAACCCCTTCATTAATTCAAATAATAATTTCATAATAATAAATTTCCCAATACCAATGAAAAGTAAAGCTTTTTTTTTCCTTTATAATCATTTTTTTCCAGCTACTTGAAAAAGAAACATGTCATTTGATTTAATTTTATAAGCAATTCGTATAAAAGTTTTAGGTTTTGCATTAATCCTAATGTGTGTTTATATTTATACCGCGCACTAATAGCTGCATTTAAATGAGAGAAAATATAATTAAAATTTGTTGAAAAAATTATTTAAACTTAACGATTCACATGGCATTAGGTGTATTTACAACCTTAACATGTATTTTGAAAATCCATATCAAAAAAAGTATACACTTGGGAGGTCGAGGATTAATTTCTTGATTTCTAAGCGAAGAAAAAAAAAACACTGAAAAATTCTGACAAATCACGGTACAGAAGAGTATAATAAAAGTCAAAACAGGTTTAATTAGAGGTTGAAAATTAAAAATGTTTCCGACAATCGTCTTTCAACTCCTGTTTCCTCGCGCCTGCCATCAAACCTGCCTTGTTACTTATCGCAACCATCTATACTGTGATTTTTCAAACTTCGATAGCATTTTCATTTATTTCTTGATTAAATGTTTTTGTTACCCTCAATGTCGATAATTTTCGCTTTCATTTTTGATAAGCATTCGCAAAACACATGAGACACAAGTATATAAAGAGCGGCCTTTACGGAGCATCCTGTATAAACGGATATATTCAATACTTTATTTTATACTAAATAGTTAAACAGTGAGTCATATTTTCTTACCCAAAATTTTTATGTTATAATTATTACTTGTGTTGAATAGCAGACCCATATTTTGGTTTACGACTATCAACTTCATAACCTTGTAATTTTGAATTCAACCTAGAATACAAGGAAACTCCTCCACAAAGAACCGGAAAGAAGGGGACTAAGAACTTCTGGATTTAGCACTGGGACAAAGTAGCTTTATTGGAGGACATTTTGAAGATTTTCGTTACATGGAAAGGCAAAACTATGAAAACATTCCACGGTTAGTCCGAAGACAAGGGGATTCTAACCCATGATCTATTTACGACTAAGGATATTTTATCTCAGCACTGTGGTCGGTGCGAACGGGGAGCAGAATTCTTATTGACCAGTCATCACTGGGATTCGAATATGGGTTCCCTCATTGGGAAACTGACTGCAGATTTGATGTGAAAACATCCATTTTAAAAAAATCCCATGCAGCAGAAAAAAACAATTTGTTCTCCAGTGTAATTTGAGGCAGATTTATATATTAAGTTTAAGAACTATTTATAATGCTACTGTCAATAAATACTGAATGCACATAAATTCAATAATAAATCATTACACATATATTTAATGTGCTACTTTATGCTAGAAAGATGTGAAATAATGTATCATACTCTAAACTCTCCCTTTATACTAAAGATTTTCAAATTATAACAATAAATCTTCCTTATATCCTTGCAGACAAAGCTTTTCTACTTTTTCAACACTCTTGAAACAAAGTTTGTCTTAGAAATGTGTGAGCAAACATTATTCCTCTTTCATTACATTCGCTCTTTACTCAGAAGGTTAGGTTCTCTGGTTACAACCTAACCTTTTATTCCCTACATCATACAGTTTTCCCTTTTTTTCCCCTTTCATTGTTTCACTATTGATCTATTTCAGAGATGAAATATAGCAGAAATTCAAAAAGAGCGAAAATCGAATTACTTTCACTTTTTTGAGAAGATGAATAAGACTAAAGTACGAATACTGACAGAAAAGGAACACCTAAATTTTGAGTGTAAAATATTTGTCTAAGGCATTAATGGTGGTTAGAAAGGTTAAATATTTAATCTATAATAACACTCGAGCTATTTTGGGGTTTTGTAAAATGAATAAAAGTGTATTAAATTACTAATGTAAGAATTATACATTTTTACTCTTTCTATCTATTAATTATTTTTTCTCTTTATTTTTTTATTTTAAGAGGTATTGAATGTTATTAAATTAATATAAAATTGCTACAGTTGAAATTCTCACAGCATTAAAGCAAATGCTGCTAAGAACTTCACGATAATTTTAAGTAGGGATTGCACAATTTTGTTCGAATTAAGTTTAATTACTAATTTAATTGAATAATTTAACAGAACTTGCCATTATTTTTATGTTCATATTAAAACCAAAAAAGCGTGTTTTTTTCGCTTTTTAAAAAAATATGCATTTAATAAAGATCTTATCAAAAATATACCTTTAGATTTATATTGTTAACAAAAAAAATTTTATAGTGATGTAAAATATTGAAATATAAAGAAATTTTTTCAGAGAAACCAGAGTTAAAAGTAGTTCCTTTATGTAATTTTAAATCATGAAAAGATCATTATCGCTTTACTTTTACGTAAATTCTCATTTGACAGAAAAATCATGCAATATAGTCACTAATTAACAAAAGAGAACTTTGATATCTTTGACTCCAAATAGCATAAAATTAAATAAAGTTAGAAAAGAGTTTACTTGTAAATTATTTATCTGTTACTTAAATGTACAACATTAAATGTTAATTTACAACGTGTACTAAACATGTAACCAGTAAACATGTAAACTGCATTAATAATACTGAAGCAATTTGAAGTGCATAGATGAAATTGGTATCATAACAGAGCAAAATGATTAAATTTAAATTTTATCCCAATCGAAAGGGGACTTAATCAGTAGAATGAAAAAATCAATATTTATGCAATAAAAAATGCTGTAATACATTAATTGACTATATTTTTACTTATATGCAACAGCCTGTTCATCTTCATTAAGCGAAAAAATCAAAATTTATGATAATCGTGGGGGTTGGTCTGATTTGGAAAACCCTAGTCAGAAAGTAAATATTTAAAAAATATTTACTGCAAACCTGAAAACTACAAAATCAATCAACTTACAAATAAGTATTTAGTTGCTTTCATTATTTTACAAAAAAAATATATTAAATGTATAGTACGCAAAAAAAAGAACCACCTTGAATAATTTTTTATTTAATATGATCGGATCTTTACGCTTTAAAACTCAATCTTAATTATTTAAGGGACGACCTAATATATACTAATTAATTAGTGTCGATGATATTTTAAGTTATTAAATCAGACATAATTCAGATTTCTGATCCCTAAAATATATGAGATAACAGCAATCTGGGAAATATTGTCTAAATAGTTTGGACAGGAGAACGGTCCAAAGTTCGGTCCCCTTAATGTTAATTTCACTTGTGTCTGATCTTGTAACTTAAAATATCGTTTGCACTAATTAATTAGCTTATTTGAGACCAACCCGTCAAACCATTGGAGTTGAGTTCTAGAACGTGAAGATCCAATCATTAAATGACAAAATTAAAATTTATTTAGAGTGGTCTGTTATTTCTATTTTTTTGTTTGCACTTTGTACTAGTTACCATTGACTAGTATTAAATAGTAATATGAATAAAGATTTCTTTCATTGAAAATGTATCGAAAAAAACTTTTTTTTGACATTTGATTGATGTAACATTTATAAATATGTATGTATGTTTCAGATGTAATCGTGATTGTGGCGTCTGTTGTGGTATTGTCTGTTGGAAGCAGTGGACAGGTGTTCGCGGCCTCCGCCCTTCGGGGACTACGATTCTTTCAAATCCTGCGCATGGTTCGCATGGACAGGAGGGGCGGCACTTGGAAACTCTTAGGATCCGTCGTCTATGCGCACAGACAGGTAACAAAATAAATATCACACATTATTTCATTCCATTTGATATTCCAACAGACATTGGAATGGGGATAAGAATAAGAAACTTTTAAATACTGTATGCACATTGAATACAGTATGAAAAATTATAAAAATTAGAAATACATAACTCGCTTTGCAATGCCTTACCTATGTAAGAAATATGTTTTCGCAAATTTCAAATGGTAATTTTTCTTAGCAAATTCTTATGTACAATCACGTTAGCTTCGTCACTTTGCAGCGGATTTCACTTAAAACGTAATAGTATATAGTGTACCGTAATAGTCATTCTCAAAATATGTTTTCAGAATCCTTGTCAAAAAGGTACTCAATTAATATTTAAGAGTTGATAAAAAGAAAAAAAAGTAATGAAATTTGACGTGCTTTTCATTAAAGAAGTAGAGAAAATTAAAAACACACACCTAACATTGTTTTTTAACAATTAAGAAAACTTTTTGACATTATAAAACAAAGCATTATAAAGGCTTAAGATATGATTACTAGATAGACATTCAAGTTTTTTTCCGACAAACTTATTTTTCTCATTCTGCCTTCTCAAATGGTAATTCAACAAATTTAAAAAGAAAAGAAGCTTAGTTTCAAAGCGGTATTCATTTGCAGTATTTATCTGCGAACCTTAATAGTCCTATAATATTTTTATAACATTCATGACAAGCATTCTAAAACTATAAATTAATAGTGGTGGAACAAATTTGCAGCAACTTTAAGAGGGTGCTGAGTAACTATGGTTCTTAAACTTGACTATACGATATTATGGTTGAACTTGACGGAAATAAGGTTAATTTTAATGCCTATTATGACGCCCGGTGGTAGAGTGGTAGCGCTTCGCGCTTTCATGCCACAGGTCCTGGGTTCGATCCTCGGGCCGGCAAGGTTGACGTAGCCTTTCATCCCTTCAGTGGGTCGATAAATGAGTACCAAACATGCTTGGGAACTAAACACTGGGGGTTCTGCGTTCGGCCGACCACCTGATCGGAGCATCTGCTCCTGCATCCCAGAGCCCAAGGTCAATAAAACTGAGATGGGCATAGTAGGCCTTGGACCTCTATGGGCTGTCGCTCTACTGAGTTTAGTTTAGTAATGCCTATTATAGTATGAGCAAATTTACTCCAAAGATTCAATTAGGATCCTGCAATTTCAAAGCTGGAAAAAGTACAAACACTTGCTGAGCGGGGCGCGGAGTTCAGAGATTACAACTTCCACCTGCCATCCGAGCTAAATTACGCTAGTGCTGACCACGCGATTCGTAGAATTGTCTTCCAGTCATAAGTATGAATTCCACACCGTTGCCAATAGACCATCATTGTGCATCTAATACGACGTCATAACCAATCAAAACTTACATTTAAATATTCTAATCCTGACTTTGAAACATAGTCAACTTAATTCAAATTCTTTAGGATTGAAAGATACTTATTTCAAACTATTAGTTTTGATAATTGCAAATATTTATATAATTATCAATACTATCACTCTATTCATTTTATTTTTCCAAAAATTATTTTATAATGGCCATTAAAAGTCAATTACCGCCATAAACATTAAATATTTTATTCCTACATTGCTAAGGTAAATGCTTTTCTAAATGCTGTGAACGACCCGTTAGTGTAGCTTAAAACCGTCCGTTAGTGTAATTAAAAAAAGCCCGTTAGTGTAGCTGAAAATAGTCCTTTAATGTAGCTTAAAACTGCCCGTTAGTGTAGCTTAAAACTGCCCGTTAGTGTAGCTTTGAACACCCAGTTAGTGAAATTGAAAACCGCCCAATAGTGTGATTAAAAACAGCCCGTTTATGTAGCTGAAAAAAACTCGTTGACTGTAGCTGAAAACAGTCCTTTAATGTATCTTAAAACAGCCAGTTAGTGTAGCTGAGAACATCCCGTTAGTATAGCTGAAAACAGTCCGTTTGGTAAAACTGTAGAGCGAAGGTAGCAGCATAACCGAAATATATAGAATATATTTGGTCTTGAATAGCAATCGCCATTTAAAAAGAAAACATTATTCTGACATTGTATAAATAACTATGATACAGAATCGATAAAAAATTATGGATAAATAATTAAGAAACATTTTAATTCATTTTTAACAAATATTGCGAGAATAAATAAATCATTAACATAAGAATTTAGATTCAATTAACAAAAATAAAAAGTGATTGAAGTCTAATTAGACACATTTGAATCAAAATACTTTTAATAAAATCGCTCATAATATTTCCAAGAATATTAATTTATTTTAATGAAACAATTCTTAACATAAAATTTTCAGCGTCATACATTAATTTTTAGGCCTAATGTTCTCTTCCTTACTTTTCAGGAACTCATTACCACTTTGTATATTGGTTTTCTTGGTCTCATTTTCTCTTCGTTCCTCGTTTTCTTAGCAGAAAAAGATACTAATTCTGAACATTTCAGTAACTTTGCAGACGCTCTTTGGTGGGGAGTGGTAAGTAAAGTTTTTACTAAATCTAAAGGACATAAGTACAATTATGATTCAATATTGCGTTTCAATTTTAATAATGAAACTCGTTGCAGCAAGCTAGATTATTTATAAGAATCACACATCGATGATCTTTCATAAAATACAAGCCATCGTTATTCTTAGTAGATTTATTATTCGTTCTCTAAAACTACTATAAAATGTTTTACTTCCTGGAAATGAAACTGGTAATCTCTTTATTATTTCTGTAAATGTTTGAAATTTTAATAAAATTTAGTTTTTTTCATTAAAATTGCTAAACATGTACAGAGAGCAAAATAAAAAATGGACAACCCAGAATAACTTTTGAACTAATGATCGGATTCTCACAATCTTGGACTCAATCTTAATGGCTCAAAGGGGTGACTTCAAGTATGCAAATTAATGACTTTAGACGATATTTTAAGTTATGAAATCAGACTTAAAAACGTACTTTCCCTTAATAAACAAGTCTTTTCTCGACGGATTTGGATTTCTGACCAGAAAAATATAAAGGGTAGCTACAATCCGGGAAAGATGGTCTCAATAGTTAGGTCAAAAGAACGCTCCAAAGTTTGGACTCCTTAATGTTAATTCTACTTTTTGCGTATTTCACCATATCTCCATAAATATTGAAGCGAACTAAAAAAAATTTGCACGCATTCATAAAATTTTTTTAACCAAAGGTAATTTCATGCAAAAAATAAATTTTAGTAAATATATATTATCTTATTAAAGAATAGTGGGAAAACTTTGAATTGTAAGGTAAATTAAAAGGTAATAAAAATGTTTTTCTTCTTTTTAAAGTATTCAATTTTACATGGTGAAATGCAAAATTTGAGCGTAATCGGTCGAATTGTTCCTGCGAAATAAAATTTTTAAAATACGACTTTTTCAAAATTTGATTTCTCAGAAACTGTTCAACTGATTTCGCTCAAATGTTGTATTTTTTTAGGTAAAAGTACATTCTTTAAAATGATGTAAAAATTTGTATACGTTACCATTAAATTTTTTTTTACTATTGAATAAAATAATAAAAATTAATAAATGCACACTAAAATTTATTTTCTGCATGGAGTTATTTTTGTCTAAATGAATTCTTTTAATTGCATACAAAAAAATTTCAGTGAGCTTCAAACATTATCGAGATATGGCGAAATACGCAAAAAGTAGAATTAACATTAAGGGATCCAAACTTCGGACAGCTCTCTTAACCAAACTACTGGGACCATAGTTTTCAGATTGTGGCAACCCCCTATATTTTGGGGGTCAGAAATCCGAATCCGTCGAAATCAGAGCAAGTACGTTTTTGTGTCTGATTTTGTAACTTAAAATATCGTCTGTACTAATTAATAGCATATTTGAGGTCACCTTCTCAAACCATAAAGATTGAATTCTAGAATGTGATCATTATATCTAAAGATATATAGGGTGGTTCATTTTTTATTTGCCTCACTGTACTTACCCAAGATATAAAGGATTGTTTTGATTGACTAAATTTTTTTTACTAGTTAAATTTATAAACCAATTCAATCATTTCGTGTCTCCACAATGATAACATTACTATGCGTGGGTCATAATCCCTCACGAACTCGCCGCTTTGCTACTCCCTATTGACAAATTGCTGACTATGGATTGAAGAATATAATAATCATTATTTCATTTGAAATATTTACTGAAATACAAAAATGAGCTGAAAAATAAGATTATTGCAGCAAAATGATCAAAAGTATTGCAAATCAAAACTTGAGAAAGTCGTACACCAAGTCACCGCTTAGTGATAACCCTGTTATTATTTTTAGCCGTGATAAAACCATTACACAATGAATGCAATATACTTAAAAAGCTATCAATCGTGTCTCAATACCGTAGTTAATAATAAACTGTTCCACTTCCATTGACTCTTCATTCTGCATATCCACATCAATCCTGGTGCCTTTCGTCATCGTTGCTTAAAAGGCTTCTGTGCTTGATTTTTCTGTTTAGTCATTTTGTAACTCCCTATTCATCAATCACGAACCGTTAATTAAAAATATGCGTGATTGCCCATTTTATTTAGAATAACTTCTGAAGCAAGCAAGGTAATATCTAAAAGCAATGAAAAATAGTTTAAATTGAAAATAAATTTATATGTCTGAAATTCCCTTTATAGTGTGCCAAACTGTTTTCCTTCAGATTACTCAGCATTTGAAGTATTAAAAATTTTTTTGATATTAGAATAGCTGTTACATTTCTTTTTTAGACTAAAATCGGTACTGCTCTTTAAATTCAAAATTTTAGTTGTGCTTTCAATATGCTTATAAATACACTAATTGTAAATAAAAATTACTTTTTGCCTATAAAAAAATTCTTGAATTTCGCATTTTGGATTTTTTTTTCTCTGCAATCTGGCATTTAATTATCAGTATTTTGAAAAAAATAAATAAATAAACCAAATTTTAATCAAATTTTAAAAAATTTCTCTTCAGGAGGAGGTAACAATATCACCAGTATCAATTAAAGTATTTTTAGCAATACTACGTTTAGATTTAGCAAAGAGATTAAAAAGAAAAAGAACAACTGCCAAGGAACAGTTTTCAAGATTATTAACAAAACACTTTAAAAGGAGAAAAATCAGCTTTTGGCGACTCTCATAAACTTCATCTGATAATTTTGTTTTTCGAGAAGTGTATTTGCTGGTATTCAATAATGTGGGCGGTGGAATGTCGATAAAATTGCCCTCGGGATGATTGCTCAAATATTTCTTTTATTACGTGAGTAATAAGGTTTGAAAATGTTGACTTGAGTGATGTAGAGCATGTCATCTTACATCTTGCATAATTATAAAATTAATTTTTTTATATATTATACTAAAGCAATTTGTTATTTGTATGTCAAATATTGGCAATTTGTTTTAAATGTATACTACAAATTTTTGTGTAAAATATGTGTGTTCTATTTGACCTTTTTGTTTAAAATACTGTTTATAAAAATAATTAGTTATATTTTTTAAATTTTTTAAAAAAATAATCTCATTTGAGTAATTTTGTCTGAAAAATACAGGGCTGTAAAAATTTTCGGATTAAATTACAGGGAAAAGTACCAGCACTTAGGGTGCAGGTACTTTTTGCAGTAAAATTCATTTTTCCGAAACATGTTATGGAAAAAAATCTGATGCACCGTAATATTTACAGTAATAATTACCGTAAAATTACTGTATTACTCTAATTAAATAAATATTGCTGTAAAATTTACGATATAATATTTTACGCTAACAATAGATTCTGTGGATGATATAAAAAAAAGTGCTGGTGCTTTATACCGTAATTTGATTCGAAACTTTTTACAATATGAGCGAAAAATATTTTTTTTAAAAATTAAATAATAAATATTCAATTAGGATTTTTTTTTACATGATTCGATATGAAATACGTAAAATAGTATATCTAAAAGTTTACGTTGAATTAAATACAATTGAAAAATGAACATCATAAATTCTAACGCTCTCGTATTAGACGTGTTCGTAAATTTAAAACAGCTCTTTATAACAAATGCTTTTTAATAATTCAAATTGAACTGCTTGCTTTAGAATATCTATATTACATTAATGAATAAAAAGTAAAAATACTCACCTTAATACAAATACTTCCTACATAATAAAAAATATATAAACAGATTCCATAACTTCCATTGAGAACTACAAGTTGAGAGGACTACACGTAGGACTACATTTAGTGCCCTTGTCCTGTACAATGACATCTCAGCATCTTTTTCATTGTGACATCACAATTTCCCTATGTAATAAAAATTAGTTTATAATCTTTAATCATTGCGTTTCTCTGATATAAAAATCCCTTATTTTGATGAACCTTGAATGCTATTTGCGGAAATATTTTGTAAGTAACTTCTTAAATACAACATAACTTCCATTGAAAATTTGCATACCAAAGTAATTTTCGTTTTAAATGCTATAGATAATTACAATTTGTTAAGCTTTGACAAAATCCATAGATATTTAATTTTCGTAAATTTTTATTAGAGCTATAATACAGGAATATTCTGCTGTTAAATTCTTACGATAAAAACAATATTTGTTAACGTTAAAATAGGAGGCCATTTCTTTTTATTTATTTTTTTTTTCTAATATTTCCCTATAATGTAAGTCAAGAAATCTAAAACAAATTAAATAAAATATTAAAAGAAATAAAAATGAGTGTGACGAATTGATTATTCTTACGTGGAACTCTCGGAATTAATTGAATTAGCATAATTAACATGTTCTTTGTTTACACTCTGTGAAGACGAAATGTTATGTAAATTCGTTAGCAAGTAATTACGATGCTTAGTTTGAATAATAAAAGATACCTAATGCTAATGCGAAGAGGAAATTAAATTTACGAGATCAAAAGTTATTTGAAGATTTTTTTTGTATATAGGCTATATTTTGGCTTAATCTGAAGCAGAAGAAAACATTTTGACAGCTTTTCGCCGCCCAAGAATTGTTAATTTGCTGCCCTAGACAGATGTAATCATGAATATTAATTAAGAAATATTGTTACAAAAATCAATTTTTTAAACAGGCTGACTGTCAGTTCCTGAAGGTTTATTATTGAAGAAATATTGAATAAATTATCTATAGGAAAATTAAAATTATAAAAAAATGATACATTGAATAAATTCGTGAATTTTCTCACTTCATCTTTTATAAAAATTCACTCAATCTTTTCCAATAACTATTGCACAAATAATAAATAAAATGTATTAAAAAAGTAAATAAAATGTATTAAAAGATGTCATGTTACTATTTGACAAATAACAAATAAAATGTATTGAAAAGGTAAGAAAAATTTTTTTTATTTCATGAAATATCTTTTATTTTGTTAATTTCTGAAATTTGTAATAATAAAATACATTGATGTTTGATTTTAATGTCTAAATCTCCGATTAAATCAATTTATTAAATATATTGAATTACAGAAAATGTAATATCTCTTTTACTTCAGATGACTTACTCTATTTCAAAAATCTAACGAGTTGCAAACCACACACAGAGCAACAAAAAAAAACGAACATATTTGATTAACGTTTGATCAAATGATTGGATTTTTATGTGCAAATGAAAATCCACTCATTAATCAAACCAAACTAAAATTAATAAAATTACTACCAAAAATTAAAAAACCTAAAATTAGAAGATATTCTCTTATTTTTGTATGCATTAAGGTTGATTTTGCAATTGCTACGAGTTATCTAAATGTTGCAATGTTTAAGAATTATGATAATGGTTCAATTAACTTTAAATCTGCTAAATAATTTAAGCGTACAATATTTTAAATTACAAAATAAGACACAAAAACGTACTTTTTCGCATTTACATATTTTTTCCTCTGAAAGCACTGATGAGAATCGAAATCTAAGCATACTTTCATTACTTAAATCAGGAGAATATTCGGAAGTTCAAACAGCCCTTTAATTTTTATTTTACCTATAACATTTTGCCCTTAATTGTAGAAATATTTATTCAAATTAAAAAGAAAAATTGACGCAACAACAAACCTGTGTGTCCAAAGATGATAAATAGAAAGAACATTAATAAACATAAACAATTACTGATTATTTTAGTGCTTAAAGTAATGATGAAAAATTGACAAAACTACAGAACTTGATTATCCAAAGAAAATTTCGTACCAAAAAATACTTTTTATTTGTGGATTACTTAATTACCTAAAGTAATAATGAAAAATTAACAAAACTACAAAACTTGTTTTTCAAAGATGATTCCACGCAAAAAAAATTTTTCAATTGTTGATTGTTTTAGTGTTTAAAGTAATGTTGAAAAATTGTCAACTACAAGACTTGTTTATCCAAAGATGATTTCCAACAAAAATTATTTTTCAATAATTAATGGTGTTTTAGTAATTAAAGTAATAATAGAAAATTTTCGAAGCCTGTTTATACAAAGATAAATTCATACAAAAATATTTTTCAATTATTGATAGACTTTGTTCTCAAAGTAGTGATGGAAAATTTTTTAGCTTGTAATGTTTACAAAAATGTACCATTTATTATAATCTTGGTATTTTTAAACCTCAATTTTATTGGAATAAGACGAATAGTTTACGAGCAATAAAACTTTGAACGTTCGATGTTTCCAAGATATTATGGTCTAAAACGTCCCATCAATTAAGTTCAAGTTTTGGATTTTTTCACTTGAAATTTCATAGAAAATATAGTAAAATTCTTTATACCTTAAAATTCAAACACATATCTATCATTATTAATTTAAAGAATAAAATAAAATAAATAAGTATAACGAATATTTATTGTATTGAATTATCTTTCAGTTAACGAGTTTGTAAATTTGTATACAAATTTTATTCGCTTTAATTCTATATATAATACTCAAAAAATTAAATTAATATGAATATGATAAGTTAAAAAATTAAATCAATATGAATTTTGACCCTTCTTTCAACTAAACTGTTATTATCAAATTTTATAAATTACAGCCCCCATATTTTGATGATCATGAATCAGAATACACTGAAATAAATCTTTGTTTATTCAGAGAAAGTGCGTTTTGCGTCTAGTTTTAAACTTAGAACATTTCAAGCACTGAGTAATCATCAATTTTAAGAACTATCCCTTGTAGAATTAAAATTCTATGCTAATTAAAAAAAAATACGATTATTCGATCAAAAGTGAACCAGGCAATAATTCTTTAAAACACATCAAGTGCAATAAATAAATGTTGTGTAACACAGTAGTTTAAATTTTTAAATCAAGCCTCCTTAAAAATCACTTTCATTGTAATATTAGTCTTGCTCTTCTTATTTTAAGCTCCGCTTTATTTCATTTTGTTGAGAAAAAATTACCCGTGATCAAATCGAGCAAAAGACTGATTAACAATTTTTGACATTTAAATTGTTCTTTTTCAGATAACTTTGTGCACAGTAGGCTATGGAGATACAGTGCCTATCACGTGGCCTGGGAAATTGATAGCTGCTTTCTGCGCCTTACTTGGCATCTCCTTTTTCGCTCTACCTGCCGTAAGTAGCAATTTAACTAATTATCATTAAGACAGTTAACTAAAGATAAGGAATAACTTAGAAATAAAACTGCTTTTATCCTAAATGAGGAAGTGATGATTATGTGAATTTAACCAAGGGGAAAAGTCAAGCGAATGCATGGGTGTCTTAGTTAGACAGATGCTTTGAAATCTGTATTAAAAAAAGCACATTTAGTTATTATAGCAAATTTATGTGATGAGGCACATATTTTTTTTCAGATTTTTCTTTTCAGTTTTAAAGTTTTACAATAGATGGCACTGCATGGCAATCGTGTAAATTGAGGGGGAAACTGAAAATCACATCACGATTATTTAAATCTTTAAATGAATGAAAATCACATTACGACATTTTTGAATTTTCCATGATCAGCTATAATAACATGTCGACATTTTGGAACGAATTTATTTAACACCGAAAAGCTGGGATAAGAACTGTGGAAAAAAACTTCAAGTGACATATTTCGGAAAATTTTCGAACTGAAACCAGGAATATTGAGGAAAATCAATCACTTGAATCGCTTGAATCAATTACTTGAATTTGAATTAATTCATTTGAATCTCTCCATGTTCCTATAACAAATCATACCAGGAGTTTCTTTGTCTTCTGGAATGGTTCAAAATTACAAGGCTACGGAGTTAAACATTAGCAGTCGTAAACCCAAAATTGGGTCGGCTGTTCTATAACGGTCATAAAAAAAAATTAATAAAATTCCTCGATATTAAGCCGCGATGGCTCAGGAGATAGAGAGTTCGCCTTGCAATGAGGTGAACCGGGTACGAATCCCAGCGATGGCTATTCGATACGAATCCGAATCCGGCTTGCACTGACCCCAGTGCTGACGCGAAATAACATCAGTGGCAGACGGATCATGAGTTAGAGTCCCTTTGCCGTCAGGCTAGCCGTGGAGGGTTCTCGAGGTCTTCCTCTCTATGTAACGCAAATACTGGTTATTTAAATCAAAAAAGTCCTTCATGAGGACAAATTTCAAACAATACTTGATAAAGGAGTTCCTTTGTTCTCTGGATTGGGTTTAAAATTTCAAGGCTACTGGGTTGAATGTTAGTAGTCGTAAACCCGAAAATTGGGTCAGCTGTTCAACGATGCTGGTTATAAAATAAAATAAAATTCATCGATATTAGTCTTCAGCGGTGGCAAATTTCTCCCAATACAGGAGTCCCCTTGTCTTCTGTGTATTGAATTAAAAATCACAAGACTACAATATTGAACCATGATAGTCGTAAACCCGAAATTGGGTCGGCTGTTCAATGACAATTATAAAATAAAATTATTAAATTAATCGATATTCCGAAAAGTAGATCGGCTGTTCAAAGGTTATAAAATAAAATTCATAGACATGGGCTGTGGTGGTTCAGAGGATAGAGTGTTGCTCATTCCAATGTTGAAAACCGGGTTCAGCTCCCAGCGATGACTGGTCGATACGAATTCCTCATCCGGCTCGCACCGACCACAGTGCTGACATAAAATATCATCAGTGTTTGACGGATCAAGGGTAAGAGTCCCCTTGCTTTCAGGATTACCGTTTCAGGTTTTCGTGGTTTTCATCACCATCTAACGCAAATGCTGGTTAATTCTATCAAAAAGTCCAGAACAAAGCCAAAATTTCTCCCCAATACTTGATCCTAAGGGAACAAAAGTACAAGGCTAGTGAGTTGAGCAATAATAATCGTAAATCCAAAACTAGGTAGTCTGTTCAATGACGTTTATAATAAAAAATTTATAGATATAAATGAATTGTTATTGCTGCATAAAAAATCAGCGAATTAATTATTATAAATTAATGAGTTACAGAGATTCTGTTTTTCGCATATTTATCTAACACACTTTTCTGGGATGAGATTTTTTATAAAATTTAATCATATTTTTTAAAAATCCAAGTTAAAATATGATTGAAAATAATACTCAAAAATATTTTTTTTAAGAAACTCTATTCATTACTTATTTTAAGTTAAGCGAAAAAAATCTGTATTTTAATAATCTAACGCAATTTTTAGACATTATTTTTAATAAAATGGGATGATAAATTTCAATTAACTTAAAAAAAAATTTAAGTTAGTTTTCGTTGTCAATTTCCTAGAGCAATGTATGTTTTAAAAAATAATTCCGATAAAGAATTCAGAAAAGTTTTTGCTCTCATCTTAATGGATTAATAAAATTAAGCTAAAACTCATTTACTTCTTTCAAGTGCCTTAAAAGCACAAATAAACTAATAAATTTGATTTTATAGATTCGGTAGTTTTGTGTAATCGAATTATTAGATTACTCAAAAACACCATCTCAAAATAAATTTAAAAAACAAGAACGATCTTGTAAAATTTGGACTTTTTTAATTATACAATAACTTGGGATGTTGGCGGAACAAAATGATTGATTAAGTAATGTAGAAAAAGGCAAAGCAATTCAAGTATTTCTAAATCTTACACGTGTTTTTCATATAGGTGTCATATACTGACATTTCAGAAATTTCTTTTAAATGATGCCATTTGCTTCGTATTATGTTTTGTCCGGAAAATAACGACAAAAGTTTAATTCGTGAAAGAATGTCAAATTAATTTAGAAAAATATACAGCGCATGTAGTATTAATTTCGTTTAGTTCAAAAATAAATTAGCTGAAAACTTATGTTAAACTTTTTTAAATTCATTTTTTTATGAATCCAAGTTACTTTCCTGTTTTATGAAGTGTAAAAATGAAACATTTATTTCATTATCAAATTTAAAGTTATATTAGAAAATTAGATTCTTTACACTTATATTAGAAAAAATTCTCTAACTTATAAAATTCTAATTAAATAATTTTTTAAAAAATTTATAAAATTGCGTGAATTATTAATTACGTTTATTTCAAAAATGAATTAGCTGAAAACTTATGTTAAGCTTTTTTAAATTCATTTTTAATAAATCCAAGATATTCATGTTTTATGTTGTGTAAAAGTAAGACATTTATTTCATTATCAAACTTAATTTTGTAGTGGAAAATTAGATTCTTTATACTTGCATTAGAAAAAATTCTCTAAATTATAAAATTCTCTAAAAATTTCTAATAAAAAAAATCTCTAAAATTTCTATTTAAATACTGTCTAAAAAAACGAGTAAAATTGCGTGAATTATTAATTACGTTTATTTCAAAAATAAATTAACTGAAAACTTGTGTTAAAACTTTTAATTTTTTTTTATATAAATCCAAGTTATTCATGTTTTATGTAGAGCAAAAGTAAAACATTTATTTCATTACCAAACTTAAAGTTTTATTATAAAACTAAACTCTTTATTCTTATATCAGAATAAAGTTCTCTAATCTATAAAATTCTCAAGTAAATTCTTAATTGAAAATTCTAATTTTAAAAAAATTTTAAAAATTTGCAAAATCTTTTATGTCGGAAAAAATTTTCTATGTCCAAAAGCTACAGTCATTTTGGAGTCACCTCTACTATTAAATGCCCTAAAATAAACTGCATTCACATTTTTCTACATAAGAAAAATCGGTTCAACGCTGAACCATAATATCATGGTTAGAATCGTAATTAACTGTGAACCATAATGAAGTGCAAATTTTCTGTAACCTTAGTAAGATGTTAACCTGAACCATATTTCCGTTCAAGTTGAAAAATAAAGTAGTATCGTGTAATCATGATACGAAGTACGATAAAATGGTTCGAAATAGCACAGTATTGAGGTATGAACAAATTTATACGATATTTCGGTTCAACTCGCTACAAATTCTACCTGAATAAGAGTAAACTGAAATTATAAAGTGAAATTTTTTTTATTTTTTTTATTTTATTTTTATTATACTTCACTTTTAACTAAACGTTTCTTTTTCCCTAATTTTAGAACAGAATAATTTTTTAAAGTTTCTAAAATAAAAAAAATTTTGTAAAAAAAATTTTTTTACTCTTTGACACTTAGACTCGTTAGCAGTGAATCTAATTGAGTATCTTAAGTTCTAATATCATACAAATATATTATAACCTTAATGAGGTGACAAATTTAACCATATGTTCGCGAAAATCAAATCATGTTAAACTTATTTACACGATAATACGCTTTTCTCAAAAGTGTTCTGGATTATAATTTTGCTTTTCCTCCTCCTAATGTTAATTTGGAAACCATCAATGTATGTACTTTGTCATGTTTCATTTTTGAAAGGATTCTAAAAATGTATATTAAGAGCAGCAATAATGGAACACTTCATGCGTATTATACTCTGTTTCAAGTTAAGAAAAAAAACATAATCCCTATATAGAGAGCCTGCTTACATTTTTTTAAGTGCATTGATTTTTTTTAGAAATTTTTGAGTGGGCCAAAAAATTTTTACTATTGTCGTAATGTGCTAATCAAAATTTTTCCTGTAAAAAAATAATCTTTACACTTGTAATTGTCGAAGAAGCTTTTTCCTGTACAAAACTCTTTAACATGTAGTTGCATTGTACATGACTTTTCACATGTAGTTGTATTGACATTGTCAAAATGCTTTTGCTGGCACGCAAAAGAAATCTTAATAACCAGTTCACTTTACACGCGTAGTTTATTTGCCTTACCTAAGTATTTTTGCCAGCATTAAAATTTTTAAGGCCTTTTTTCTTACTTTACACTTAATAAGGTTAGTTATATTGACGTGTCACAATTTTTTTCCGGCATTTATGAAGATTCAAACATTAAATTTTTGGAACGGTGTTAATAACACACCATGCATAATTATATCCTTTTGTTCACCTAGAAAAAATAACATCGTTTAATGCTATTTTATTTCTAAACAGTTTAGCTTCATTCTAGGGAATTTTAGGATCTGGATTCGCTTTAAAAGTTCAACAACAGCAGCGTCAAAAGCACATGATTCGAAGACGAGTTCCAGCTGCAACGCTTATCCAGTGTTTATGGAGATGTTACGCCGCAGATGAGAATTCCATGTCCATTGCTACTTGGAAAATACATCAGATGCCACTACCAAGTCCTCCAGCGTGAGTTGAATTAAATTTCAAACATCGCCACTCTCTCCTTTTCTTGTAACAGTGCTTTTAAAGCACTCTGTTTCATATGTTAGCTGAGAATAAGAATTAGGTGATTACTGAATCCAAATTCAAACGTCGATGATCAGTTGTGCAAAAGTAATTAAATATGTTCTTTAATGAGTGTAAAACAAAATTTCTTTTAAAAATATGGCGACAATATTTCATGCGTAAGTTTTTCAAAAAAATTAAGCTACTTCATAAAGTTTTAATTTCAAGAAGATATTGGTTTAAATAATACCACTTAATTTTATTTGCAATTTTACCAATCAGATAAAAAATTAAATAGATAATTTCTAGAACTTCACAAGCTTTTTTTTTTCTTTTTACTTAATTTCCTTAAGAATTTAAGTAAAACTTTTCATAGGAAGCTAAAACAACAGGATGCACAGTGTTTTACTGTTACTTCCAGTGTATCAAGAAACTAGTTCATATCTAACACCTCATAGTTTTGGTAATTACGATTAGTTTTTTTTTGAAGTATTAATTATTAAGTAGATTTAGGATATTCTAGTTTTACGTTACTCAAATTTTATAAAAGTTAATTTTAAAGTAATCATATGAATTAAATGAATCAATATTCTTTAAACGTATCTAGATTGGAAAATAAATAATACGAATTGTAATAATTTTTCGGCAGTACGTCTTACAAAGTTTTCTTATTAAGAATTTTTTATATTTGCTATTATTGCTTGAATTTCAGTAAACTTTTCTTCCTTCAGATCATCAAGACAAGAGGCTCTATCACATTGATTATTTAGTCTTAATAGCTTGCACCTCTCACGCTTTGGAAATTCTTCTTTTTTATTTTCACATTATCAAAAAACACGCAAATTTATATCCTATTAAAATTGTAATCGTTCTAAATTCTCTAAGCACTTCTTCTTTTCTGAGAAAAAAAGCGTCTTAGCTCTGATTATTTGTTCTCAATAGCCTTCAAATTTTATGTTGGAAATAGTAATATTCTTTCATCGTCAACAAATAAGTTATAATGGATAAGAGACAATTACAGCCATCTTGTAACTTTAAACGCAATTCAGAAGACAAATAAAAACTTAGGTCGAGTATCTGAACTTTTTAGTGAAATTAACCCACATTGGCATTACATTGAAAAAACACCAAAAGGTCCTACCGTTACTTCAACAATAATGTGACTTAACCAAAGACTAGCCTGCCACTTGGAGAGAATTTCATTACTATTAACATTTTTTCCCGCGACTAAGCAACCCAGTTATTCCTGAGTTTCAAATCCAGGTTGCTCATATATTTGTTCGTAGGGATCGTTTGTTAAAAATTTGATTTGCCCTCCTGAAAAAGCAAAAAGTTTTAATAATTTCAATTGTCATCAACAGAGTGTATGCCAACCAGAGTCCGGTAAATGAATATTTTTTTTAATATATTGATGCATATCGAGTTTCATTCCTCAAAAATTTTCCGTGAGTACGTGAATTGTTTGGTGAAATTATATATATATATTTTTTGCTCTTTATGATAAGTAAACACTTAAAATACCAGGATCATACATCTCTTCCTCAAGCATATTGAAAAATTATGGGGAATGGAACAAAATATGAATAAAAAATATTATATTTTAAAAATTTTATTTCTAAAGTTTTTTTAGAAACATTAATCAAAATAATTCTAATTAATCCAAAAACACTTTAAATTAGGCCATATAATGATCCTTGGTTAAATGTTCAACTAATTAATCTAAAGTGTTTACTTAGCGCAATTAATATGTTAGTTGTAATATAATCTATATCAGAAAGTGGCAATAAATTAGACTCTTCTTCAAAATTCACACTTATTTATTTATTTATTTATTTTTGAAATTTTACTTTTTCAAAATTGACAGAAGAGTGAATTTACTCTCTAAAAAAATTATTTATAGGTTATTATGTATAGGTTAAAGTATGAGCTAGCCATGTCTGTAATTTTAGATTATAGCAGCTGAATCTATAAGTGTTCCATTTACTTTCATTTTCTTAAAATTTAATATTTTTAAAGCGTCCTTTTATAATCTCTTATATAAATTAATCATTAAATCCCAGTAATTCCAATGACGATTTATAGTCTTCAGTAAAAATGCATCAATATTTCTACCACAATCCGCTTACATATTTCACGCAAGCAGTAAACATCTAATTCTCTGTTCATTTGTTGTAATGCATGACTTTAATACTAAAGAATGATGAACTGTGTCATTTGAATCTATGCCTGCATCATTGCCTGCTGCACTTTAAACTGAATGTTTAATATGAACAAGCACCTCCCTCCTTCCAGCTTCCACTCTGGTTCATTCACGAGCATTAAGCTCAAAGACAGGCTTGATCTACCGCAAGGCACATCCGGCTTGTAAGTATGAGCTTTCATCTATCTTTCTCTCCTTTCATTATGCATCTTGCTTTTAATACTGCATGCTGTGACTAACACGCCATCTGTTATGGCTCACTAACATGAAGCGAAATAAGCTTTTGTTCTTATACAGCTGGATGTTCTAATCATATTCTACTTTCTGACTTAAATATAGAAATTGTTAATCAAATTTAAATATTGTATAGCCCAAGAGAACGAAATTAATTCCATGTGTGGAGATAAAGGTGGTGGTTTTAAAAATCAATTAATCAATCAAGAAAAGCATATTTTGTTGCATTTTGCTTGACAAACCTCCCCAATAACAAAATTATTAACTCTCCCGATGTTGCAAATTACTTGCAAATTTTGTCAACAGATGGCTATGCTATCTGAAAAATACTTTAAAATGTTTTCAAAATAACCATTAGTCAGTCTGAGCAAGAAACAACACCTTTTTGCAACTAGGAGTCAAAATTAAGAGATGTCCAAGCAAATATTTCAATGAGAATGGTTTGAAAAGCAGAAGAAGCCATTTTTCTATTTAAGGGGCAGAGAAACTTTTAACTTATTTTTAAAACTTAAAAAAAAAATTTTAAATCGAACATTTCTGTCTATTTTCGTTCCTTAATTGATTTCTAAAATCTTTTTTTTTTTGTTTCGTTTTTTAAAAACCCTTGTAAAACACTTATTTCATAAATTTCCTTTGAAAAATAAATTATTTAAACATAGCTACCTACCTTCTTTAAACTATTTGAAACACCGAAAATTGAGAAGCGTAACTCAACTCGAAAAGGCCCTAATTTTTAAACTTTGCTGCAAAATACTGTACTTTTTTACTCCTTCTTAATATTTTTGGAAAGTTTTCAATATTTTGTTCGTTAGCCCTCCAACTTACATTTTAGTGAACGTGTAAATAAAAAATAAGGATTAAAAAAATACTTTTTAATGTTTGTAAAACTGTTTTCAACATTTCATAAAAGTGGAAAATTAAACGTAATAAATTCTATCGCTTATTACTTAAAGAATTAAGTACTACACTAAAACAAAAAATTCCGCCTAATAAGTTATATTACACGTTCTATACTAAATTATAATTTCCATTGATGAAATTTTGCTTTAATCATAAAGGATATTAAACTGTGTTTTTAGCAGATTTCAGAATCATTAGTTGGGGTGATAATAAAGTCAAGGTAATAAGGGAAAAGGTTATATAATTTTTAAAACAAATCAAGGAAATAAAATCCAACAGTTATTTATAACCTGCTTAATCTGTGACACATTAAAAATAAAACTGTAGTTCGTGTTCCCATTCCCTACAATTAAAATTCCAAAAATAAAACGTAACAAAATAAGTTTTCATTTTCTTTCTTTCTTTCTTTTTTTTTTTTTTTTTTTTTTTTGAATATCTGTTTTATTGCACGATATATCTTCAGACATATTTTTTATTTACTCATATTAATCATTATAATCAAGCATGTCATTTGTAAATATTATAGTTTTATTATTTTAAATGGGTGTTTTATTTAAAAATTTAATCTCTTACAATACCCAGTTTATTACTAGGTATTAAAGTCACCAATGTTTTCCAAAGGGTTTCCGATCTTAGCCTCGGCCTTACCTTCATTTTATTTATGAGTATTAAAACTACCAGTTTTTTTAATGGGTTTTTATCAAAAACTCAATGGGTTAACTATTTTTAATTCGCTATTTTGTAATTATAATTCATATTTGCCCTGAAACATATTTGGATGTTACATGAATTTAAAGTTAAAAATTAATTTTTGCATTGCAAACTTCCAAATTTTATTACAGTAAGTCATTCTATGGGTTTTGTGGCATAGTAAAATCTCCCAGACAAAAAAATTCTCGTAAAATTACTACCGTACTGTTTATTAATGACATTTCTGAAAAAAAGCTTAGTTCTGATTAATAAAACCAAACTATTCTGTATTTAAACCATTCATATAATAACGGTTTACCGGAAACATTCAGTTAAAAATACAAAACTGAAATGTAAGCTCAACCGAATGAATGGCTTTCATGAAAAGCTCTAAGGATTATTCTCCTAAGGAACATGATTCTTTTAATCATCTTAAAATTACTAAATGTTACCATGTTTAACAAATTTTATCACAGATTATAAAACCATATTTTACTGTTTACTTCACAAAAATTACCATCTGGTAGTTTTAAACATACTTTTTTTTCTCAGTACATCAACACGCGATTTTTCTTGAAATTGTGTGTGTTTTACTTGGTTATTTATTGTATGCAATTTATTGTGATTGCGTCTATTCACGTGTTTGTGAAACGTTGTATTCCCTGTGCATGTTCGTCTGATTTGTAGAAAATGGAATTCCAGCATTTCAACATATCATGTTGATCATATTTGTCTTCGTAATTGCTACAGTGTAGACATTAAAAATCTTTCGCATTTTTACTAAAAACGTTTTTAATAAGTTTTATGCTTATTATTTTGATAAATGATTGTTAGTTTTTTTTTTATTTTGTTGAAGGAAAATGTACATACAAATTAGTATAAAAATACTACTACTATGCTAACTAAAAAAGCATGTTTTCACACGTAACATAACTGGACAGATTTGATCACAAATCTCTTATCTCTTCTTGAAAATTTCTCAGATTTACAACTTTTCAGATTTTTAAATCTTTCAATCCTTAGAAATGCTTTTCTCTGGTAAAAAATATTTTTCAGTGTGCTCAACACCTTAAAATAAATAAATTGCAATTACTCTTTTCCCGGTAGAGATAAGAACTTCTATATTCATGTTATCATTTTATAACCGGTGTTTAACAGCCGACCCAGGTTTGAATTTAAGAATATCATTGTTCAATTCCGTAGTCTTGAAATTTTGAACCTTACCCAGATGACAAAGTAACTCCTGGACCAAGCATTCGAACGAACTAGCTTTCGTTGAAGACTTTTTGGTAAATCTAACTCTCGATTGCGTAACCTGAAGAGAAAAACTATGAAAACCTCCCATGTTTAGCCCAATGGTCAAAGATTTTCAACCCATGATCATTGAGGACATTTTTGATGTCAGCATTATGGATGGTGCGAGCCGGATGCAGAATACGTACCTCCACAGTGTCTGGGATTTGAACCTGAGTCACCTCAACGATTGGCAAGCTTCCATGTCATCACTTGAAATAAAAAGACTAAAACGGATCGGGATTTATTTCCACCCACAGCTTATAGTTCAAGCTACGTGAAAATAAATCCCTTCTAGGTCCACGCTTCCCTAATAAAATTCTACGTTTTGAAACTAACAAAATTTGTAATACAATGGCAATAACATAAAATAGCAATGATAAAATAACAATAATAACGAAGATAAAAAAATAACAATTGATAGTAAATAATAATTGTAAATAATAATAATAATAGAAAATGCATAGTGAAAAATTAAGACTGATTTAGAGTTAAATCACTGTAATTAAAAAAAACATCATCTTCAATATTCAATACCCAGACTCATTCTAAAAAAAATATTGATGTAACCAATCACTATTACTATGTACAGTCCACGCTCTTTTAACGAAACTGAACTTATTATATCTTTTTGGTTGCATTCTTTCCATTTATAAAAATTATTTTATGCTTTTAAATTATGATAGCATTGAGCCAGAATATAGTTCACGGGCAACGAGATTTTTTGGGTACGCTATAAAAATTTCCTAATCAAATTACGATATAAAGTATCGGCACTTTGAGTGCATCATCCGTAACATCCATGATACCGTAAAATGCATTTTTTCATAAAATCTATTTCTACCTTAAAATATTGTACCATAATTTTTACAGTGATATTATTCAGTGCTAATTATTACTGTGAATATTACGGTATATCAGATTTTTTTTCTCGTAAAAGCATGTCTCTGTAAAAATGGGTTTTACAGTAAAAAATACAGACACCCTGAGTATCGGTACTTTTTACCGTTATCTTTTACTGTGTTTAACAAATCCCAATATCTGTTCAGGACACAGAATTAAGAAGTGCCCCGACACTGTTGAAGATTTTAACGATCATGTTTTAACTACATTATCTGCTCTCATTATCTTATATGCCGTGTTCAAATTAATTAAAAACCTTAGAACAGAGAAATCCTTTGTTCTGTTAATATATTACATTTTATCGTCGTAATCATTTAACATGGTTCTTCGAAACTCTTCGCGAAGGAAAATTAAAAAATGACACAGTTTCAATGCCTTAGACTTAAAGCAAAGCTATAATTTTAAACTACATATACCATCTTGTAGTAAAGAATTATCTGGGCTTTCGAATGGACAAATAACTTAAACATTTTTCAAGTTATTTAGCATTTTTGAAAATTGCCAATTTCGTGACATTTCGACCCCTCTCCCCTTGAAAGGGTGCTGGCTAAATATAAGCTAAACTGATATTAGCTATACTGAAGTAAACTAAACTGATATATAAAATATAAGCTAACAGTCATGAGTAACTTGGCAATTTACAGCAGTTTACAGCAGATTACTCGTAAAAAAGCGTCATTTCATGTAAAGACAGAGCCTTCAAAAAACAGCCATAAGCAGTTAATATAATTAAAAAACTCTCAATTCACTAACAATTTATTATTTTGTACAGGTTCAAGCACAATACTTCCTTTGTCAGTCGTCTTTCAACCATTCGAAGACATAAAACTCCTCACGGGCAACCAGGAAGAGGAAGGTTCGATTCCACTGCATCCACTGATTTCATGTCAACTTCAAAGACGCCATCTGGTGGATCTACCGGGAACTATGTAGATGATGGTACCGGCAAAGATGTATCCGATACATCTAAAAGAAATTCTGATGGTATAATTTTCTACGGAACACTATTTCTTACATGTATTTTTTTAAAAACCTTAAAACGAAGCATGATTTCTGCATAAACTTTATTAATTTATAGTTCTAAAATTTAACAATTTCTACTCACGTTATAATATGAATAGTAAAAATATTGTTAAAAGTAATTTTTTTTCACATTATAGACATTATGTTTTTTATTTCAATTAAATTTCTAATTCCTTACATCACTATACAATAATAATACATGAATAATATAACAATAATTACCACATATTTCCACGTTTATAGTATAACTTCAATACATATAAGAAACTTAATTGTGTTGTTGTGATAAATATGATTTCGAATCTCCTCTCTCAAATAAATCTTAATTTATAACATTTTGAAAAAAAATCGAAGTAAGCTTTTTTTTCATTTTTATTAATTAGAAAATTCAAAACAAGGCTAGAATTATTTGCTAAAAGTAAAAGCAGTTATTCACTAATATATTATACCAAAAAAAAAAAGATTCTGTAACTAAAAGTCAATTCTTTTAAGATTTTAAAAATAGATTTGAGATAAGAAATTTTTGCCTAAAAAATTCATTTTCCTAATTAGGCAGATTTCAGTTAATTCATTATTTTTTAATTAAAAGTTATACCTGAAAAACTTTTTTTAAATATACAGAGAAACATAAAATGCTTTTAAACCGTTTTCTCTTCTTTTTAGTTTTGATCTTTTTTAAAAAATGAGTGCAAAGCGATTTAATGAATGAAAGGAAAATATTAAACTTAATGAGTAGAATATGTATCTTAAAGAAATGTACGCAAATGTTGATTTTATGAGAAAACTTTTTTAATCTATCTTATCATATAATTTTAACTTTCTAATATCATATAATTTACAACTTAACAACTTACAGAACTTAAACTTTAATTAAAAGTATTTTAAAAGTAAGCATGCTGGAAGAAAACTAAAAAATTTATTTTACTGAGTATATGTTAAAATTTAATTATTTGAATTTTTTATCGTCTTATATAAAAGAACAGTATTTATTTTTATAACAACAATTAAATTTTTATTTCCCTACAAGTAATAGAGTATTATCCTACAAGAATGTGGTAAATAGAGTAATTAATATGATATGTATATTAATATAATATATATAATGTTAAATATGAAAAAAGTATAAAATAATTTCTCATGAAGTTTTTAGCTAATTATAAATAATATAATTATAGTAGTTAACGAAACTTCACCTGGCTTTAATTAAAACACTTTTCTCAAGCTAATAATGTAAATTTTATTTCGTTCCCTAAATTTTAAAACTTTTGCGATACTCTGAAAGAAGACAAGCATTCATAAAAACATCGTTTGTGTTGGAAATACTGTTATAGAATTATGTATTTTTGCGAGTATAAAATTTTTTAAAAAAACTTGTGCTCTTAATGATATTTAAAATAAAATCTTGTGACAGATTATAAAAATAATTACATTAAAAAAACTGTGTTTTTTCCAAGTGCAGAATATTTTATTTATGTCGGTGACTTTTTGAGCTAAAATAATTTATTGAGAAATAAAACTTAATTGGAATTTAATGCTCGGAGAAAAAAATATTCAGAAAAATTACCGTACTGCACATAGTAATAACAATTCTAGTAAAAAATAATAGTAGTTTTTTGTAATAAAACCAATATATACGGTATTTAAACCATTCGTTTCATAATTTTCCGTTCCGGTTTAAAGGTTTTTCCGATCTGGTTTTCAAAATTATAATTCCTATTATCACTACTAGTAAAAATTGCAAAACTGAAAAATAAATTTAACTGGGTTTTATACCATGCTCTAAGGTATCACGTTAAAATTAGTAAGCTTAATAAAACTTAAAAAATTTTATCACTTATTATAAAACCATATCTTATTATTAATTTTTCAAAATCAATACCAAAGTGCTTCAGTAAAAACTATATAGCGCTTTGGCGTTCCCATAGAACCAGAAACACGGTAAATTTCACCATATTCTTGTAGTCTTGACCATAGTTTTTTCTCAGTGCTGCAATAAAGAAAAATTTAAATTTAATTAAGTTTCAGACCATTCCAATCGAGATATTTGCTCGGGTGTCAGATAATTTTACCCTAAAATTTCGCCAAGTGATTTTGGATTAAAGTGGTTAGTTTAAAAGCAACGTTTTAAAGTTTTATTTGGTTAGCAGTGCCATCTGTTGACCAATTTTTTAATTAAATTTGAGACAGAGTGAAAATTAACCAGATTATTGAGCAAAACACAGGTAAACACGAAAAATTAGTTTTTATTTCCTTCCGTTTTTCTTGTTAGATTTTTTTTTAATATTCATAATTTTTAGGCCACCCGGTATCTGAAAAGTCTTTTAAAATTATCGAATATCGCCGCTATCATTGATTTCCATTTGTATAATACATGCCATTGTGTACCATACTCAACGGAAATCTTAATAATGATTCCGTAGATTTGAACTGATTGTAGATTTGAATTATTTGTCTTTTTAAAAATGAAAAAAATAATAAAAATTGGCATTTAATGCCTAATCAAATTCATGCTTAATGCATAAGGATATTCGAATATTAATTTTTTTGCTATAAATACTGTTACTTACACTTTTGTCTTCTACACTTAAATAATTTTTTCGAGATCAAAATTTATAATTGATGGAAAGAACAATTTTTGATAAGCTCTTAATTTGCTCTATAATTCAGCTTTAGGAGCTTCAAAATTTCTAAAAGTGTCTATCACTGCAATAAAATAATGCAATAAAATTTATGTAAGAACGTCTAATATATATTAAATTTCAAACACATTTTACTGTGTCAGTTGGAAAGATCTTGAATTCAGTTACGCTTTTAGTAAGGCTTTTATTTTTTGACGGAAGAGAAGGGCAGAATATTACTTCTATACCCTTAAACAGAAACATCAAACCTCAAATAGAATATATATAGCGTGATACATAGGTTTTAAATATATTCCAACATTAATTTATTCTTTTGAAAACATCAAAATTATAAAATTCAAAAGTACCTTACTTTCAAAATAATAACACAAATATATATGTGAATTTTGTTAGCTAACTTGCTTCTTTAAATTTTACATTTAGCTAATCATATTTACAAACAAATCAACAATATGTTTATGGATTCATTTTAATTATATACGTTAATTAAAACTTATATACGTTAAACATAATAAAACACACTTTTAATCTTATTTCCATCCCTTTTATCAAATTCCAACTGAGAGGCATAGTTTTATTCCATTAACAATGCATTATAAGAATATTTAATTTATTCTAATAATCCATTATTTAACATCAAAGTCACGATTTCTTATCTTAAATAGCATCTTCAATACTCTAAATTTTGAAGTATGTCTGAATAAACATATATTCTTTCTTTTTTTTGAAAATAGGCAGTAAAATTCAATTTATTGCTTTTACGTTAACATTTGTATTTTATTCAAACTTGTATCAAATTTACATGCAAAAAGATTAATTATTAGATACATTTTTTTATATCATTTACAATATCAATACAACCACACAATATATAATTTTGATACATCAGTCAGCAATATTTAATGTGCTTACAAGCAAGCTACGAGAAACAAAATAATTTATTCTTATTTTTTAAAGAACAAATAAAACAGCAAAATTTTGATTTTCGAATATTATTATTCCATTTTATTCTAAGTCTCAAATTATTTTATTTAAAAGTATGTCGTACAATTTTTTTCACAAACTAGCCATTTATTTAATCAGTAATTATATCCTATGTAATTTAGTTAATCAGTAATATAAGGTTTAAATTTTGCACTAAATCATTTGACTTTTAAACAAAGAATTATACATAAATTCTTACAGAAAAAATGAATTATACAGAAAAAATTGTACATAAAATTAGATTGAATTTTACATCACGAAGTTCAATAAATCATATTCTTTTAATCATCAATTTAATTTTAATTGTGTCTGAAAAATTAAATATCATGCTAAAACCTTTTACTTTCAACAACAAAACACGTTTAGAAAGCTGCCTTATGTAGACATTAGCTTTACGCTTTAACCTATACAACTTCTTTAGAACTGCTGTTAATGCATAAATCAATTTATGCATGCATGGTTGTTGCTGTTTTTTAAATGTCCTTTAGATGTAACTGTATGTTGTCAACATGACATTTTTTGGTGTAGAGCTTTTTTGACTATAATAAAGCATGGTAGCTGTTATAGTTTATTGCAAGTGAACATTCGGTACTACCCATTTTGTGTTGTATATCTGTATGGTATGTGTTTGTGTATAAAACCTTTTTTTATTCTTCCCTGATGTATTACTAACCAGAATGCATTGTGGAGTGTGCTGACGTCATGACTACACCTAAAGGCCTGTGCAACATGTTGCAGAAAGAATTCAGCTGTCCGCCATATGTGGCGCTGTCGCCAGCATTTCTCTCCTCCGAACAAACATCCCCAGGTTGGCGGTAAACCAAAACATAAATCAGCACTACTTTCTATAAATTCGCACCTATTTCAAATTGAACATAAAGTTTAAGAAAACTATTGTGAATATCTATTTTGGTTCAGTTAGCGTAGTTATCAGTAATGGAAAGTATTAGTTTCAGGGAAATATTTTGAAATTATTTATTGAAAATTATTTATTTTCTCAACAGTATAAAGAAATTTGAACAGTTTAGTTTGTTTAAAGAACAAAATATTTTCAGATAGGTGGTAAATAAAACGTTAATTAACGTATTTTTTATGAGAAACATTTCAGGGAAATATTTTGAGATTATTTATTGAAAATTATTTATTTTCTCAACAGTATAAAGAACTTTGAACAGTTTAGTTTGTTTAAAGAACAAAAAATTTTCAGATAGGTGGTAAATAAAACGTTAATTAACGTATTTTTTATGAGTTTGAGCCACTTTAAATTATTTATAATAAAGTTTAAAAAAATTAATATTAATATCTATTTTGTTTCAGTTATCAATAATGGAACGTATTAGTTTCAACGAAATATTTTGAAATTATTTACTGAAAATTATTTATTTTCTCAACAGTATAAATAATTTAGAGCAGTCGAGTTTGTTTAAAAAATAGAAACTTCTCAGTTTGGAGATAAATAAACTTAAATTAGCATATTTCTTGTGAGTTTGAACCATTTTAAAATTTTTATAATGAAGAAATTTTTATAACAAGAAATTTATATGAATATCTATTTCGGTTCAGCTGGAGTAGTTATCAATAATGGAAAGTATTAGTTTCATGGAAATATTTTGATATTATTTATTGAAAATTATTTATTTTCTCAACAGTATAAACAATTTTTAATAGTTTAGTTTGTTTTAAGAACAAAAATTTCTCAGTTAGGCGATAAATAAAAAGTTAATTAACGTATTTCTTATGGGTCTGAACCATTCTAAATTATTTGTAATAAAGTTTAAAAAATTAATATCAATATCTATTTTGGTTCAGTTAGAGTAGTTATCAATAATGGAAAGTATTAGTTTCAGGGAAATATTTTGAAATTATTTATTGAAAATTATTTATTTTCTCAATAGTATAAACCACTCTGAATAGTTTAGTTTGTTTAAAGAACAAAATTTTCTCAGTTTGGAGGTAAATAAAACGTAAATTGGCATATTTTTTATCGGTTTAAACCATTTCAAGTTTCTTATAATGAAGTTTAACAAAAGATTAATATGAATATCTATTTTGGTTCTGTTGGAGTAGTTATCAATAGTGGAAAGTATTAGTTTCAGATAAATATTTTGAAATTATGTATTGAAAGATTTTTTTCTCATTAGTATATGCAACTTTGAACAGTTTAGTTTGCTTAAAAAGAAACAAAAAATTTTCATGTTGGCAAATAAAACTTAAATTAGCATATTTTTTATGGATTTGAACTACATTAAATTAAGTATAATAAAATTTTCAAAAAATTTTTTATGAATATTTGTTTTGGTTCAGTTAGCGAAGTTTTCAATAATAAAAAGTATTACTTTAAGAGAAATATTTTAATTTATTTATTAAAAAGCATTTTCTTAATAATACACAACTTTTAATACTTTATTTTGTTAAGAACATTGTTAGATATCGTTAAACAACTTATTTATCTATTTCAAGTTTGGTGCTGAAATAAAACATGAATTTAGACTACTATCTATAAATTTTTATTCATGGGAAATTAAATATGTAATTTAAAAAACAATACACAAATATCTATTTTTGCATAGTTAGAATTGATATCAAAAATAGAAGGTATTATTTTGAAGGAAATATTGATGACGAGCTTACTTTGACGAATAACTTACTCACTGCACTGCGAATCCTTCGAACATATTATGGTATTTTAATAATTATTTAAGGTAATATTCGATTCAACTGTACTAGATTCTAAAATTTAACTCTTATTTCTTAGAAAATCTTAAGAATTGTGAAAAATAATCGGAGATTATTTTCCATCCAAAACCTAAATCCATACTACAGATTAAAAAAATCTACATGAATCTAATGACGTCAATTCAGAAAACAGAGAAAATTCATTTTGTAATTGAATTTAAATTTGAATCACACGATCAAATCACTACATTTTTTTAGACAAGACTGTTGTGGCATTAATTTTCCCGCAATCTGGTGTTGCCACCATATTTCTATCCTATCTATTCGGCTTCAAAAATTATCAGTACTTATAGGTTGGCCGAGAGCAAGTAAATTCAATTTTTATTTAGCTTAAAACAAAATGACCTGAATAAAAATAGTATCTACTTGAGCCTACAGTACTTGAGCCTACAGCCTACAGTATCAAATTATCTTATGATAAAAATGTTAGCGATAATTGTAAATCGTAGGAGGATGGTAGAAATAGAAAAAAAATTTATTCTATGTGTAAGTTCTTAATTAAGAGTCACGAGATATTTTAGTTTGCAGTGTACTTATATATTTTTTAAAAGAAACTACAGATCTTACTACTTTTTACTTTCATTAATAAATCTAAAGTATTCTAGCTAATCAATAAAAAGATTTATTAGAGACTTTTTATATTACTTATATACTAGTAAAGACATTGTACTTCTGCTAAAAAAAATTCTTACTTATTCAGTAAAAAAATACATGACGTTTTCGATAAAAATTAGAGTTTTTTTTTCTTTTAAAAAGTTGTGCGTATGAAAGCGAATGATATATATACCTATATTTTACATTTTCTTACTAAAATAGTAAATACAAAGTAATTCTTCTTTTTATGAAGCTAGAAATTTTATTTTATTCATAAGTTTAGATTACAAAAAAAAAATATATTCATTCAAACAGGTATTATTTCGTTAAATGTTATACTTATTTTAAACAGAAAAAGTAACACAACGATTTTAGTATAAATTAAGTAATTTAAATTTCGAGAAATTAGTAAAAGAAATTAATGGGAAAAAAAACATTGTTGAATACCAATTTTCATGAAATCTTCAAGCATTTTTTGAGACTATTAAAAATTTTGTGCAACTAAATGCAAAAAATTATGGTAAAAATTCTTTTAAAATGTTTTCAAGAGCTATTTGTATGCTACATAAAATTATCATAAAATAGGCTTCAATTCCTGCCATTAATAAAAAAATTTTGCACAATAATCTCTTCCAAGATTCTCCTTATTCTTATGTTAAAATTCTTGCTTTAAACAAATTCACAAACAATTAACAAAATTCTTTTGTTAAGATAAAGTATTTGCAAATCGAAACATTAATGATTCATTCATTATATCTATTATATTTATTTTAAATCAATTTGAAAATAAAGAAATGTTATGTATTTATCGAGAAAATGAACTTAAGCTCATTAAATAATATTTTTTTTAAGTTCCGGCGAAGTATTGTAGTTTGCCTAAAAACTTTTAGCCGAAAATATTTAAATTTTTAATGAATAAAATTTTTCATTTAAGCATATCTCCAGAGAGATGGAATTTAAATTGATTTTGAATCATGAAAAATAGAAAACAATGACTGTTTTATATACGCAATATTAAAAGCAGTAATTATTAATATTACATGGCTTTATTTTATTTAAGGCTTCTAAAAGGATAAACAATTATCAGACGTCAGAAATTTTTAAAATATACACATTAAGCATAAAAAAGTTCGCAATATCCAAACATAAATGTTTGGATGGCAATCAAGAGTCTAATCTTAAAAATATATATGGTTATTAATTCCTTGAACGTTATATCCAAACAAAACCCTTTTTACCATTTTCTGAATTACCTCGTGCATTTTTTAAACTTTTTTCTTCTCAAAATTTTTTTACAGGTATATTTCATAGTTTTCTCTTTTATTTCATTACATCACCCTAAATTTTAACAGACAGCTACATCTATAGCAAATGAAACTGAAAATGCGGTGGCCAGAGAATATTGGAGTTTTATAAGTTCAAGTAAATGTCAGGGAATTTAATTAAAATACGCGAAATATAACGAAAAAATGAACTAATTTAAGTTAAATATCTAAAAGTTCAATGATTTTCAACAAAAAATTGGCCAAGTAATAATTTTAATTAAAAAAATATTAACCATTTTCAACTCTAACAGAAAATAAAAGTGTTTTGTAACATACTTTTTGCACAAAAATCTGTCATCTAATGAATTAATAATAAAACGTATGCCACTAGTTACAAAAATTAGTGAACTTCGATAAAATCAATCCAGAAAAACCAGGGGAAAATTAAGATTTTTTTTAAGTGTCAGTAGCCATTGTACAAAAGTTTTTGTATCAGAGAAATTAGATGCATCAATCTAGAAAAATCAATGAAAATTTAGGATTTTTTCTGAATGTTTGTGGCCATACAAATAAAGTCTTTTTTTTTCCCCTCACAATACAATTAAATGGACATGTTCTCTTATAATTATGATTCATCATAGATTTATCTGAGTGAATTATAAAAGCACAGAGTCAGATTAATTTTTGAATATACATTATCAAGTCAATTTAACATTATCAAGTCAACTTTGCATTATCAAGTCAATTTTTTTTTTTGCACAAAAATCTGTCTTCTAATGAGTTAAGAATAAAATGTGCCACAAGTTACAAAAATCAGTGAACTTCGATAAAATCAGTTTCGAAAAAACAGGAAAAAGTTAGGATTTTCTTTAATGTTAGTGGCCATTGTGTAAACGTTTTTGTATCAAAGAAATTGGATACATCAGTCTAGAAAAATGAATGAAAATTTGGAATTTTTTCTGAATGTTTGTGGCCATACAAATAAAGTCTTTTTTCCCCTCACAATACAGTTAAATGGACTTTTTCTCTTATAATTATGATTCATCATAGATTTATCTGAATGAATTTTAAAAACACAGAGTCAGATAAATTTTTGAGTATATATTATGAAGTCAATTTAACATTATCAAGTCAATTTATTTTTTGCACAAAAATCTGGCATCTATTGATTTAAGAATAAAATGTACCACAAGTTACAAAAATCAGTGAACTTCGATAAAATCAGTTTCGAAAAAACAGGAAAAAGTTAGGATTTTCTTTAGTGTTAGTGGTCATTGTGTAAACGTTTTTGTATCAAAGAAATTAGATACATCAATCTAGAAAAATCAATGAAAATTTAGGATTTTTTCTGAATGTTTGTGGCCATACAGATAAAGTCTTATTTCCCCTCACAATACAGATAAATGGACTTGTTCTCTTATAATTATGATTCATCATAGATTTATCTGAATGAATTTTAAAAACACAGAGTCAGATAAATTTTTGAATATACATTATCAAGTCAATTTAACATTATCAAGTCAATTTATTTTTTGCACAAAAATCTGGCTTCTATTGAATTAAGAATAAAATGTACCACAAGTTACGAAAATCAGTGAACTTCGATAAAATCAGCTTCGAAAAAACAGGAAAAAGTTAGGATTTTCTTTAGTGTTAGTGGCTATTGAGTAAAAGTTTCTGTAGCAAAGAAATTAGATACATCAGTCTAGAAAAAACAGAGAAATTTCAGGATTTTTTGTGAGTGTTTGTGACTATCCATTTAAAGCCTTTTTTTCACCTCACAATTCAGTTGAATAGGCTTGTTATATATGTAATTTTGATTCATCATAGATCTATCTAATCAAATTTTAAAAACGCAGAGTCAGATTAATTTTTGAACATACATTATCAAGTTATCAAATTTTAAAAATGCAGAATCAGATTAATTTGTGAATATATATTATAAAGTCAATTTAACATTATCAAGTCAATTTTACATTATCATGTCAATTTCTGTTTTGCGCAAAAATCTTGCGCCTAATGAATTAATAATAAAATGTACCGCAAGTTACAAAAATTAGTGAACTTCGATAAAATCAGCTTCGAAAAAACAGGAAAAAGTTAGGGTTTTCTTTAGTGTTAGTGGCCATTGAGTAAAAGTTTTTGCATCAGAGAAATTAGATACATCAATCTAGAAAAACCGGGGGAAATTTAGGATTTTTTCTGAGTGTTTGTGACTATCCATTTAAAGTCTTTTTTTTTCACCTCACAATTCAGTTGAATAGACTTGCTATAAATATAATTATGATTCCTCATAGATTCAGTTCAATTAAATTTTAAAAATGCAGAGTCAGATTAATTTTTGAATATGCATTATTAAGTCAATTTAACGACAATATAATTATTTAACACACCAAAACAGAAATTGAGATCCTTCCCAACAACATTTCCTGAAATCAATTTCAGCGATAGAATATACAGTTAGAGGGACCGAGCTTTTAAAGGATTTATCTCTTCATTCATTATGCTCTGAATCCCAAAACAGAGAAACAGTAAATTTAATTCAGGAATCATTTCACCCAGGCATGCAAGCTTTTGTGTAGTTTCATTATGAGTTACTATATTCACGGGGCTTAGAGACAGATAAAAGGATCGGACTGTAATTGTTTTCTAAATCATGGTCTGCGGATTTTCAAACGAGCCATGAGGTGCCCGATTCATTTATAAAGGATTCATTGTTCTGATTTCACGTCCGGTTTAGATTAATTTCGGTGTATGCTTTTAAAGAGGTAATATCGTGGAAAGTAATCTCTGGTATTGAACATGAAGAGGTTAAAAATTAATTGACAAATTATTAGTACACGAAATCTGTTATTTAATACCAGTAGTTTATTTATATGACATAAAATGTATTGAAAAGGAAAAATATGTTTTATATTAATAATGTAAACATAATTTACATAAACTTTAATATTAAGTAAATATTACTCGGTGAAATTAAAAATATTTAAATGAAGCCTGTTATAGATATTTACTGCGTATTTGAAATAGGTTCGAATGCTTTGCCAGGTACACTAAATTGAAACTAAATTGCTCTTCTTGAAAAGTTTTTACGTAACAAAACTTAAGAAATACAAATATTTAATTGTTTTTTTGCCCAAATTTGTAAAATTGTTTTAAAATACTTTTTTTCTAATTTTTATTTTTAATCGCGTAGCTGATTTTCAGTGTTTTAGGCAAAAAGCAGCTATCTTCCATTTGTGATGATTGAAATGAGGTGCACTGCCTTGTGCCAAAAAAGAAAACTCTAATTTGCATAAAAATGCACCTGAAGTTTTGTTTCTGAAAAATGAACCAAATACTTTTAGTTTCATAAAAATGTATTTTCGTGAAAAAATAAAAACAGTTATTTCCAACAACCATGCATACTTTAGGGTGTTTTTATTAACTAAATTTGAAAATTTTCAAATTCTTTTACTGTTTTCTATAAACACACAATTCGATAGTTAACTTATTTTTACAGCTTCTTTATTTTTTTCCGTTATCTAATATTAATCATATACTCATATAGCGTTTAATACATTTATTTTCAATTTTTTATTTCGGTAGTTCATAATTGGAAACTTTTCTCATATTAATTTCCAGTAAGAGTCATAAATTTAAAAAAAAAACGAAAAAATTTAGAACGGACCATACCCTCTAAACCAAGTTATGTCACGAAACTATCTTTTGAAACAAAATCTGAAATTTATGTAAAACAAAATTTCGCTTATGATTTAAAAGTGAAATAGCATTTCAAAAATATGTTTTAAGTGGTATTTGTTCTTCCAAGCGTAGGCTCAAGACGAGGCAGTTTCTGTGTAAATCTCTTCAACAGGGTTCGTAAAGATAGTCCCTCTTCCTGCGGTAAGCTTAAAGACACTGAGGGAAAAATACGTAAAAAATTGCACAAGTTTATTTAATTTTTTTTTAAGCACATTTTTCTATCAGATGCAATTATTTGCTTGGCTTCAACACTTCGCTTAGAAATAGCTTCTGAAATACGCATCACTCTCATCTTTTAGGTAGCAAGTCTGTCTTATTTTTCACATGCCACCTTTTCTAAAACTATTAATGTAGGTATATTATGACCACCCTCCATCTATAACAATGGGCTTGCCCAGGTCTTCATGGTTTCTCGCCCAGGAACAAAGTTTTCATGGAGCACATTAGGACCCATAATCTTCATAGAACGATCCCTGACGTCTGTAAGCTACTTGAACATAGTTGCAGACCAGATTCACCCATTCATGGCAACAGTTTCTCCTGCTGGGGATGGTGTTTACCAACAGAATAATGCACCATGCCATAAGGGTCGAATCGTCGAGGAACTTTCCAGTGACTTTCAAGTCATGTCTTGTCCCCCAAATTCACCTGACCTTAATCCAATAGAGCATTTGTGGTCCTACTTGGAAAACCAAATTCGTACTGCCACGCTACCCCCTCGCAATGTGAGGGAATTGCAGGACCAGTTGGTGAGCGCTTGGTACCAGATACCTCAGACTACCTATCAGCACCTTGTGGAATCAATGCCATGGCGGGTGCTAACAGTTTTGAGGGCTAAAGGTGGTCCTACATGTTATAAGCAGGGTGGTCATAATGTAATGGCTCTTAGGTGTATAAATGTAGTTAAATATATAGACATAGGTTTTTGTTTAAAAATGTATATCACCAGAAATCTGAATAATAATGTTTCTCGACTCTTTCAAAGAATAAAAATGCCTAATAAAAATTAAGTCTTCTAGAGCAGGGGAAGCTCTTAAAAACTGATAAATTATGCTAATAATGCTACGAAATTAAAACTTTTTAGCTAGAAAATACTTAAAATGTCAAAGAAAAACCTTCTTAAAGGTCTAGCCTCTTTTTCTTTAAAAATACCAAAATGTAAAATTTTAAGCAAAAAACATAGTATTAAAATACCAAATAATATCTAAATGAGCTCAGTTATCAGAAGAATTTCAATCATATGAACATTGAATTAAATTTGCCCAAGAAAAAAGTTTGGTCCTTGAACCACATTGTAAAAAACTCCGAATCCAATTGTGGTATAAAGTACTGGCACACAGAGTGCCGGTACTCTTTACAGTAAAATCCAGTATTACCGGGACATGTTACGGAACAAAACTCTTAATTCTGATGCATCGTAATTTTTACAAAAATTACCGTAAAATAATTTAATTAAATAAATATTACTATAAACTTTACGGTAAGAATAAATTTTTACGGATGATGCACCCAAAGTGTCGATACTTTATACCATAATTTGATCCAAAATTTTTAGCAGCCCATAAATATCCATATTTTCAACCAGAATGTGGTATATGTTAGCTTCGACCTTTTGGTGGTTTTAAGTTTCCTTTATATTCTGTTGTTAATACATTAGACACCATAGATAGATTCAGCATTTTCACGTAGTATCCCGCACGTTTAAACATGCTTATTCTGAGCGTGCACTGTAGACAGCCGACTTTGTGCTCGAGTCAGAACCTTGTCTGGAACATACGCATCTTAATGCAAGGGATTTAGTGTGAACATACTAAATCTGCCTAAATAGATTACACAGCTAGTCACGTTCACACATATTTTGAAGTAACTGCGCATGTCCACGAAACAAATTACTCAAGACTTCGCGTGTCCACGCATGCGTTGTTACATCATATATGAAAAAATGAATGTGAAGCATTATTGATAAATATCTCTGTTATCAATGGTAGAGTAATCAGGTGTAATAAGGATAAAAAATATTTAGCCCTAATAACCTTTGATAGTATAAGCCAATCTGAAGCTAAGACTTAATCGTTTGTTGAATCTCCCAAAAATATACTAATGCCTTACAATTTTTAAGAACTTACATATTTTAATTGTAATTTTAAGCTAAATAGACACGGTCTTAAAAAGTTTTAAATATAGAAAAAAATTAAGAGTGGGGCTACAGTTTCTTATAATTGTAAAAAAAAATTTACTATGTGCATTTCCTGAGAATTCATGCACAAAAAAAAAACCAACTTGGATTGACTGTTTGAAATTATATTTTTGTATTTCTTTGAAAGTTATTGACAGGTAATACTGAAAACATTTATCGTTTCTTATTAAATATCTAATGCTACATTAATGCATGTGAATCAAAATGTGAAGTTGAAAACATCGTGTCTAAGATTTTCACATCAATGTTGCGAGAAGGGAAATTATGAAGTTTTCAGAAAAGCTTCTCTTCTTAAACTGTTTTTCTAACAGTTCTTTTTTTAGAAACTCTTCAAAAACATTTTCAATTTGCTTATGAGTTATCAAGTGTTCAAAAATTCAATGTTTTCAACTGAGGAAGTTATAACGTGAGTCAAATCGTTCAACATCATGCTCAGTAAAAAGCATTCGTATATTTTCTTCAAAGGAAATGTTCTGCGTAAAACTATATTATACACGTAGAGAAAAATTCTGGTAAAATTATCGTATTGTTAGTAATAACATTTCTGGTTAAAAGAAAAAAAGACAATTTTGGTAATAAAACCAAAATATATGGTATTTAAGGCATTCCATTTGGACTTTTTTTTTCTGTTCATAACTGTTTACCGGAAATTCTTGTTTTCAAAATTATAGTGCTAAAGACCGCGCATTTAGTGGAAAATACAAAACGGTAAAGGAAAATTAACCAAATAAATGGTTTCTTTACTCATGCTCTAAAGTATCATGGAAAAATTTCCAATTTTTGTGACATTTAACAATTTTATCACATAATATAACACCATATTTTATTGTTAACTTTGCAAAAATCATTGCCAAAGCGAACCAGAAATACGGTAAATTTTACCGTATTCTAGTAGCTTTTAGATCATCCTTTTTATCTCTGTGTATTCATACTTCTTGACCTAGCATAATACCTAAAACCCATAAAACGGCATTTATAGTTGTGAAATGACATTACTTGCTATATAATGCTCAAACAATTTTGTGCAAAATTTACATAGACGTTTAGAAAATTGTGTATTGTGGACAGTATTTTTTACACGTTGATTGTTCTATGGCGCATGTAAGCAACTGGCTATGGTAGAATGCACGTAAAGGCATGAAACTTTTATTGTCTTTTATCAGCATGTCTATTACCTGGACTTATGTTTATAAATATATATATATATATATATATATATATATATTTCTTATATTGTGCATGTTATCTCTATTTGTTCTGTTCTCTTTTCATCAAAAATATATAAAATAATTACTGGCATCTTTTTCACAGTTTTTAGAATAGATAATTTGATATTAACTGAAAAATATCTACTTTATTTGAATGTATTTTTTGTCTATGTTTCTGCTTTTTTTTTCTCTTTCAAATGCATGGTTTTTGCATGCTTATAGTTATATTTCTTGTTTGTATTTCCCAAACAAATATCGAATTGTATAGTTAATAAAAATAAGAGTCTATTTAACCGTTTAACCTCAGAAATTAAATAGTTTTTCGAACTCTAAAGTATTGAAAATAGTAAAATTTATGTAATAAATTATTGTATCAACTAAGAGATTGTTGAAAACACTGCTGTATACAGAAAGTACAGAAGCAGTATAATGAAAGAAATATCCACTTGGCTTAAATACAAAAGTACTACCACGTGTTCAATAACATCGTTTATAATATGCTTTCATAAAATTGTATTCGTTCCTTTTTTCACGAAAAAGAATAAGAACCTCAAATAGAGTTGTAATCATCTAGTTTCCTGCTTTTGATATGTCATGATTTATTATGATACGAATATAATTATTTAATTGATCATCAACACACTAAACCTACCAATAATACCAAGAAATAGAATCCTCACCAAAAAAAAGTGTTTTTTTCTATTGAATTATCAAGTGAAAGTCATGCGCGTTTATCTAAGAAAAATCTGCAGCAAGCAAGTATTTCAAACAAAAATAGGTACCATGCACAAGAATTTTTACGAAAAATCAATATCAGATTGAACTATCAAGTTAAGGTCACAAGACTTTAATTTATAGAAATCTGCATCCCAAAATCCCACACTTCAACAAAAAAAAAATGGTTTCCAGTACACACCGAAATCAAGCATCACTGGCAGCGGTCAATGAGTGGATGAGTGACCCCTTTGATTAGCCTGCGAAAAAACAAAGGATACGGGGTATCGATCCTTGTTTAACTGTATTACATTAAGTGCTTGATTTTGAGTGCAGGTCATCAGTCTACCAAAGTGGGGAAGCCATCCCCTCTGCAGAGGATCAAAAACATGATGGTATGTTGTCGGAACATCCTCGGGGATGTTTCACAAACCATCGCCATTAGCCTCTGGTGTGACGGTTATTAAGTACTGCTACTACTAAAATGCATGAATTAGTATTTTCCTATATTTATTTAAAAACATTTTTTACAGTTATTTTTACCAAAAATAAACATCAGATTAAATAATCAATTAAAAGTACGAAATATTTATTTAAAGAAATCTGCTATCCAAGAGTGATGTTTAAAGTATATAGAAAGAAATATTTTAAGACGTCCAGGTTTCAAAAGAAATGGTTAAGACAATTCTTAAGTTTTTAAAAACAAAATACAAATTGTTTTAGAAGCAAATTAAATTACAAAGTAATGTGAGGTAAATAGTGCTAGGTAAAAAAGAATAAAAGCTTTTTTTGAGAAGAAATTAAACTTAATGTGTATAGGTAAATAATTATGAAAAAGCACTTGAAACCTAGATTTAATTTTTCAAAGTAATAATGCTCATTATTCTTAGTGCATTGATACAATTTCAAAATATTCCTCACATTCTGAGCAATAACCCTAATACGTCTACCCCTAAGCACAAAAATCCATCTCAGCATGGACTATACAAAACTATTCACCATATATAGTACGAAGAATTGAGAACTGATTAAATATCTAGGATAAATTTAAATTTTAAATTACTTATTATTTATTATTAGTTCCTTAATATTTTTTCTTATTATGTAGAAGTGACTTTACATAACTTACTTTAATTAAAGTTTTTTTTTATAAATTTAGATTACTTTTGTTATAAGCTACATCATTTCCTTAATTTCTTATACCTTTTTAAATTTGTAATTTTCATAAATATGATTTCTGTTACATTTTTGAATATCACAATTTCATTTTTACAAAGAAAAACGTTATGTAGCCATTTACTACTTTAATTTCAAATTTCACCTGCTTTTTCAAACCTCCTGGTCATAAAGTTTTCGCAAACCAGTAAGAAAATATAATCCGAATTCGTCTCCATTTGTTTCTGATGCAAAAATAAGGATGCTTCGCATGCAATTTTAAAAAAATGACCTTCTGATTGTTTTCATATACCATAATGTTAAATTTGTCAAAAACTTATGATAAGTGTATAAATTATTGTCCTAATATTAACTTATTTAATACAATAATGACGTACTTTTTTTTGCTTTAAACTGGTTTCGTGAATGTAGTTATTTATGTGTAAAGATTTCCTAAACCATTTCTAATATTGTTCCTTTTGATTGCCAAATTTAAAAAGTCCCATGCATGATTAATGTATTATGGTTAGTTTGTTTATTGAAACTTTAGTTGATATATTTGTATTTTGAGTGATTTTAAACTTGCTTTAAAATAAAATATGTAACATTTTTTTTAAAAAAAATTAAATTTGGAATACTTTTTCAGATGAGGAGCCTGAGGAGCCTAGACTTGCGATTTTGACAAAACAACATAAAAATGCCATTCGTGCTTTGAGAAAAGTATGTAATTTTCAAGTTCAACTGATAATTTTGTGCAAATAGATAGAAAATTTTAGTTATCATAATATTAAAAAGACAAAGAATGCTAGTTATTACGATATATTAAATGCGTCTTTTCAAATGAATGTACCACCGTGCACATGTACGTGTACTCGTAAATCTGTGGAATCGAAAGTCCTGCGGTCTTTCGTTGACCGGTACCATAGGTACAGGGATCTTGAGAAATATTTCTTCCACTTCAGATCTATGTCTAAATTGAGGAAGTGGCCTGACAAAATTGTGATGGTATGTCTTCGGATTATCCTTAGGGATGTTTTCCAGACCGTCACCAATAGTCCATTGTGCAGCTCTAATGCAGCTTAAATAAAGTACTTACCTACCTCAAATGGTGGTTGGTTGGCGTCGTATCCTCTATTGAATCATATTTCAAGGTGTGCTTGAATAGTTTTTGTGATTTCTATGGCATTAAAAGAATACAAATCCTCTTCTGTGGGGTAGTTCAAGAGGTGAAGGCCTGCAGACCTCAAATGGACAAATCAAAATAAAAATAAAAAGGAACTTCTTTATTACTTTTGATTTTTGCAATCGTAACTAGTACACTGTAAGAAATTCCCGGATCAAAATAACAATAATAAGTACCGGCAATCAGAGTGCTGGTATTTTTTACCATGATATCCATTTTTACCGGATGATGTTACGGAAGAAAAAAATCTGATAAGCCATGATTTTTACATTAATAATTACCGTAAAATCACTGAATCACCGTTATTATATAAATGTTACTGAAGAAATTACGGTCTATTATTTTACGGAAAAAATGCATTTTACGGATGGAGCAACCAAAGTGCCGGTACTTTATACCGTAATTTGAGGTGGAATTTTTTACTGTGTATGTGGTGAGTAGATTGGGTTCCAGTCACCTACAAAAATACGATCTTAATGGTTTGAGGGGCTAAACTTAAATATGCTAAAATATTTGTGCAGACCATATTTTATATCATAAAATCAGACACAAAAAGATACTTTTTTCTGAACAAACATGACCTTTTCGACGAATTTGGATTTTTAATGCTCAAGATAAGCCTCGTTTTGGAGACCATGGTACCAAATATTTAAACAGGAGTGTAGTTATAAGTTTGGGCTCCTGAATGATAATTTTTTTCTCGCATCATAATGCAAAAAAAAAAAAAAAAAAAAAAAAAACATTTTTAAACTTTCATTTCTCTAAAACTATTTGATCGACTCCGTTCAAATTTTTAGTTTCATCATTTAAAATTACATTGCTTATTTAATGAAAAAATTTGTATCCCCGATAATTCAAAAATGTCTTTCTATATAGATAAATCGTAAGGGCCTCAATACTGTAAAAATTTCCGGATAAAATTACGGTATGAAGTACCGGCACTTAGGGTGCATCATCCATAAAATCCATTTTACCGTTAAATCCATTGATACCGAAAAATATTATATAGTATTTTTTACAGTGATCTTTATTTAATTAGAGTGATTTGGTGATTTTATGGTAATTATTACTGAAAAAATTAAGGTTAATCAGATTTTTTTGATCCCTAACATGTAGCGGTAAAAAGTACTTGCATCTCGAGTGACTATACTTTTTACCGTAATTTGATAAGGATTTTTTTACAGTGCACTGCACTAGCTTAAGATTGACTCATCCTTTAACCTTGTCGTGAATAACTGTTACAAACTTACAACAGTTAAGGAAATATTTTATTATCTGAAAAGCGTTATTGGTCAAATCCTAGTATAGTTTACACGGATGGTGCGATTTTTAAAAATGCCGCCAATTCCAAAATAACGCTTTGACGCTTGTCACCATATTCCAAATTGCAAATGCAAAATGGCTAAAAAGCAATAACCCACTAAATCTCGCCAAATCAACAACTACTGATTGCGAACTTTATCGCCCATTAAACATCACCGAAGTCACCAAAACCACCGTGTGATGTGTACTAGGATCAATATAACTGATCCTCAATCGAACCATAAAAGCCCCTTGGTTTTGATAATTCAAGATGGGATACCACATTTATATACGTCAAATAATCATTGAACACAATTATTTTGCATTTTTTAAACAATATGCCTGCCTTTCTCTCTTTTAAGGAATTTGAGTAACAATTATTATGTAACGGGTCAACAATCATTCTTTTTAAAATTATTGCTTAAAAAAATATGCAGTTGAATACACCGACAGAAGTTTTTAATGAAATCCTATCTCTCATTCGAATTTATGAATACTTAAAATTACACTGTTTAAGCTTTAGAAAATTTTCATTGCAGTAAAAATGTTTTATTTAGTGAAGATCGAATGTAAGTAAAGTTTCGATAATAAAGAAGATCTTTTGAAAATTTAAGTGCCAAGGATACACTCTTCTTCATCGAAAGCTTTAGTTTCAATTCTATTTATCAAACCTGATATTGGAAGGAAATAAGGAATATTTGTTAAATATGTGAACTTATATTATATCTTTCAGTCATAAAACTCAGAATTTCCCAATTCATTCCCAGCTAAAAAAGGTCACATAAACATTAATTTGCGAATTAACAATTAATGTTAATGAAAAAGTTTTTTTCTGGTACTAATTATATCTTTTTACTAAGTAAAAGATGAAAATCCTTCTTCAAACTATTTCCTTGAATTATCTTTAATCAATTTCCTAAGAATATTTTAGTTTTATAAAAAATTATAATAATATATTAAAATTAAAAAAATATTTAATTAAAATTCTCTCTTAGATTTATTTTGACAGCTCATTTAGTTTTAATGCATGTTAATTAAAAAAAATGGTATTAGTAATTTACTTGTTTAGTTATACTATTTTATTTAGTTACACTTTTCAGTTATACTATTTATTTATTTAAAGAAAATAGCATTTTAATTCCCAACCAGATTAACTTAATTTTTCATTATCTGAATCAATATAAATTTTTTCTCTGATTATTTGGTGTCTAATAATGTTTTAATGAGTGCTGATAATTAAATTCCAAATAAATAATGCATTTACTCAGAATTTCCCAATTCATTCCCAGCTAAAAAAGGTCACATAAACATTAATTTGCGAATTAACAATTAATGTTAATGAAAAAGTTTTTTTCTGGTACTAATTATATCTTTTTACTAAGTAAAAGATGAAAATCCTTCTTCAAACTATTTCCTTGAATTATCTTTAATCAATTTCCTAAGAATATTTTAGTTTTATAAAAAATTATAATAATATATTAAAATTAAAAAAATATTTAATTAAAATTCTCTCTTAGATTTATTTTGACAGCTCATTTAGTTTTAATGCATGTTAATTAAAAAAAATGGTATTAGTAATTTACTTGTTTAGTTATACTATTTTATTTAGTTACACTTTTCAGTTATACTATTTATTTATTTAAAGAAAATAGCATTTTAATTCCCAACCAGATTAACTTAATTTTTCATTATCTGAATCAATATAAATTTTTTCTCTGATTATTTGGTGTCTAATAATGTTTTAATGAGTGCTGATAATTAAATTCCAAATAAATAATGCATTTACTCAGAATTTCCCAATTCATTCCCAGCTAAAAAAGGTCACATAAACATTAATTTGCGAATTAACAATTAATGTTAATGAAAAAGTTTTTTTCTGGTACTAATTATATCTTTTTACTAAGTAAAAGATGAAAATCCTTCTTCAAACTATTTCCTTGAATTATCTTTAATCAATTTCCTAAGAATATTTTAGTTTTATAAAAAATTATAATAATATATTAAAATTAAAAAAATATTTAATTAAAATTCTCTCTTAGATTTATTTTGACAGCTCATTTAGTTTTAATGCATGTTAATTAAAAAAAATGGTATTAGTAATTTACTTGTTTAGTTATACTATTTTATTTAGTTACACTTTTCAGTTATACTATTTATTTATTTAAAGAAAATAGCATTTTAATTCCCAACCAGATTAACTTAATTTTTCATTATCTGAATCAATATAAATTTTTTCTCTGATTATTTGGTGTCTAATAATGTTTTAATGAGTGCTGATAATTAAATTCCAAATAAATAATGCATTTACTCAGAATTTCCCAATTCATTCCCAGCTAAAAAAGGTCACATAAACATTAATTTGCGAATTAACAATTAATGTTAATGAAAAAGTTTTTTTCTGGTACTAATTATATCTTTTTACTAAGTAAAAGATGAAAATCCTTCTTCAAACTATTTCCTTGAATTATCTTTAATCAATTTCCTAAGAATATTTTAGTTTTATAAAAAATTATAATAATATATTAAAATTAAAAAAATATTTAATTAAAATTCTCTCTTAGATTTATTTTGACAGCTCATTTAGTTTTAATGCATGTTAATTAAAAAAAATGGTATTAGTAATTTACTTGTTTAGTTATACTATTTTATTTAGTTACACTTTTCAGTTATACTATTTATTTATTTAAAGAAAATAGCATTTTAATTCCCAACCAGATTAACTTAATTTTTCATTATCTGAATCAATATAAATTTTTTCTCTGATTATTTGGTGTCTAATAATGTTTTAATGAGTGCTGATAATTAAATTCCAAATAAATAATGCATTTACTCAGAATTTCCCAATTCATTCCCAGCTAAAAAAGGTCACATAAACATTAATTTGCGAATTAACAATTAATGTTAATGAAAAAGTTTTTTTCTGGTACTAATTATATCTTTTTACTAAGTAAAAGATGAAAATCCTTCTTCAAACTATTTCCTTGAATTATCTTTAATCAATTTCCTAAGAATATTTTAGTTTTATAAAAAATTATAATAATATATTAAAATTAAAAAAATATTTAATTAAAATTCTCTCTTAGATTTATTTTGACAGCTCATTTAGTTTTAATGCATATTAATTAAAAAAAATGGTATTAGTAATTTACTTGTTTAGTTATACTATTTTATTTAGTTACACTTTTCAGTTATACTATTTATTTATTTAAAGAAAATAGCATTTTAATTCCCAACCAGATTAACTTAATTTTTCATTATCTGAATCAATATAAATTTTTTCTCTGATTATTTGGTGTCTAATAATGTTTTAATGAGTGCTGATAATTAAATTCCAAATAAATAATGCATTTTAAGCACTTCTTTTAGCTTATTGGTTAATCCAGAAGATTTTTTAAAGAGACATACGCTGTTTTTTGGAGTAGGTTGATTGCTATTATAGCATAAAATTAAAGCACAGTGCCTAATTTAATTGCATTATGATGCAAAATAACTGCGATTCAACTTATATGAAACGGTTAAAATTTAACACCTCATTGAAGTTGTACAGAGTGGCACCGTAATCATTCATGGCACCAATATTATGGTTAAACTGTATCGAATCTGATAATATACATATTTACATGGTTACATGACATGGTTTTCCGAAGCTCTTTCACTAAGGAAAATAAAAAAGGCCACAGTTTTAGTGCTTTACATTTGAAATAAAACTGTAATTTTAAACTATACATACCATTTTGTGGTCAAGAAATTATCTGGGCAATTGAATGGACAAATAACTAATATTTCAAAAGTTACTAAACTTTCTTAAAAATCGCCAGTTTGAAAAAAATTTCCCCCTAATTGAAAACTATCAAAATCAACTGACTTATTCTCAGTTTTTGAAAATTATGAGCTCAGATACTGCAACATTGGAGCAAAGCCTTGATGGCTTAGGGTGGTGTTTCCCAAAGTGTGGTACACTTAGCCCCAGGGGTACGGGAACAGTTTATCGGGGGTACGTGTTCTTATGCGAAATATCTTGCAACAAATGAAAATTTTTAAAAATTTTATTTATAAACAATGCTAGCCATTAAAATTTACGATCACGTATTTTTCTATTGGCTATTTTTTGCAGAGTTAACAGTTAATAATTAGTGGTGTCAATAGCCAGTTGTGATTTTCAACTTTATTCCAGATTCTAAAAATGAATGTATTTTTAAAAAAATACATTCATATTTTCATTAGCGATACACAGCGTTACGAAAAAATTAGAAAGGATACACAAAGTTCATAAGTTAGGGAAGCACTGGCTCAGCGGATAGAGCGTTCGCCTTCCAATGAGGTAAACTGGGTTTGAATCCAGACGATGGCTGGTCGATACGAATTCCGTATCTGGCTTCCACCGGTAGACGGATCATGGGTTAGAATCCCCTTGCCGTCAGGCTAACCATGGGATGTTTTAGTGGTTTTCCTCTCCATGTAACACAAATACGGGTTAGTTCGACCAAAAAGTCCTCCACGAAGGCAAATTTCTCCCAATACTTGATCCAGGAGTTCACTCGTCTATATGGATTGGGTTCAAAATTACAACACTACGGAGTTGAACATTAGTAGTCATAAACCCAAAAAAATTGGGTTGGCAGTTTAACGACGGTCATAAAATGAAATAAAAAACATTGGGGTAAGTTTTTAATTATTATAAAATTAGACGCTTTTTATTTTCATAAAACTGTGACTTGTCTCCATATTGACGTTTTGAGGCACTTAGAATAAGTATAGAAAGCGCTGGTTAGAGACTTGACCTAACAGTCATAATTGACTGTTGCAAACTCACGGTAGTTAAAAAATAGCATATTATTTGCAAAAAAATCATCGTTTCACATGACGACGAAGCCTTTATTGAACAATATCCTTAGTGAAACCATCCTTATAAACAATCATAGTTTGAAAACTCATACAACTAGGCATGTTCGTCTGAAACCTTATGCAAGTTGGTTGATGTACTAAGTTTATGCTACATCCTTACACCATTTTCATTTGAATTTATTAAAATACTTCTACTAATTATGAGAAACGCTGTGTTTAGTCATTTTTTTAAAACATATTTCCATGTGCTGTTGGGAAAAAAATCAGGCATTGCTTTTGTCACATTAGATTTTGATAAAATAATTGGAACGAAGTAAATTAAAACTTTAAAATAATTGGGTACAACTACTCATTTCTATGCCAAATCAAGCTTGTTATGCTTCCATTGTCAAAAGAATCGGAGAAAAATAAGAATTATTTCATTGAACTATTGTCCTTCGTTTAACCTCTGACCTATCCTTTTTTGATATCCTTATCCTCTTAAGTGTTTATCCCGAAAAAGGACTTATTATTTCTTTATGCTATCTTTCTTCTCTTCGATCTTCTTCTTTTATAACTGAAGAACTTTTCGGACAAAGAACATGACTAGAAGGCATATCTGATATTATGTCATGCATCAATCTTTTATTCGAATTAAGATATATGGTGAAGTATACTTTTTTTTCAACCAATAAAAGCAGTGATTAATGTCTTTAAAAAACGCAGAAATTAAAACTTAGATTATTGAATCTCTTTATAGAATTTGAAATAATTATTTATTAAGGCAAGAAGTGAAAGATAATCTAATCTATACTTGAAGTTTTGAATATGAATCTCTCTATCTATATATAATATAAGAAGAGAGTGAAACGATAACAAATAGCCAATCACACAACACTTGCGGTTAGTAACGCACAAAACAGCCTTTAAAAATTACGAACGCATGTGTTTGAAAAGGTATAAGTTTTAATAATGCTGCTTGTTAAAATGTTACAACTAAACTTGCCATCTAAAGCTGAGTGGCGATTTTTATTTCATTTTGAATAATGGTGTCAGAGTTTTCCATTGTTGTCCGTGTATTTCTATTGGCCGAAAAATCACGAGGTAGGATCCAGTTTTTCCTCATTCATTTCAATATTGTTTTGGTTGTGATCAGCATAAAATTAACAATAGTCGTAAAGGTAATGTTTTCCTTTAAATATTTTTGTATCCCGAATTTAAACTTATTTTCCAGTACTGCTATTATTAGCGAAAATATTTAATTATGGTTGTGAACTCATCAAATTTGTTTGAACAGTATAATGTTATAAGAATATAAATGTTATTTTAAAAGATGATTACTTCGAAAAATCACTTCTGTTCACCAAGAGATGTAAATGTTTATAATACTAATAGATAGTAATATTTGGACGTGGGAACTAGAGGCACAAGCGTAAGCAAACAGAATTCCTTTTAGTACATATATGTTAAGTGAATAATTTTAACTTTAAAAGAAAAACTGTTTTCTGCCAAGAAAAGACAATTATTGCGAAGCATTCATCGGGGTTGGTGAGCGGCAGCGGACAGAGGATATATATATATATATATATATATATATATATATATATATATATATATATATATATATATATATATATATATATATATATATATATATATTCTTGATTCTAGACAACGGGACGAAATTAGTTTTCATTCACTTCCGCTTGTTATGGATTAGGGGAAATAGTTTACAATCGGAGACCCCCCTCATTATTGGCGATTTGCAAATAAACAAACATACATGCAAATAAACCAAGAACCAATCACATGAAAGTGAACAAGATTTACGGTAGCCCGAAGGTGACGTCATTAAAAGCAAAGACCACGACACGAAGTATATCGTGATAACCAGAAACGGGATTTCAACAAAACGGAACGAAAATTATCTCCAAACCAAAAGGGAACTCCCGACTCTACGCTAGAGCTGAATTGGGTAACATAGATTTTTTATGAGAAGATTCTAAATAATTAATTTTACTCAAAATTTCACTGTTAAAGATACATATTATTAATAAAATGACAATTAGTTTAAGGACAATATTTTAATATCTGGCTGCTGTCGTGTCTATTCAAATTTCCGTTTAATAATTAAGATGGCGTGCAAAACAACAATGGATTCTCTACAATGTCGTGCAAAAGTCTCGGCAATGTAATTTTTGTAACTTTTTTTAAATTTTTGTTTGTTTAAATATATGAAAACGAATATATTTTATTCTATTTATTATCTTAATCTAATTTTAATCATTTGGCATTACTATTTATTTAATGTTATATGTATAAATATTTGTGCAATTAAAAAAATATTTTTGTAAAATACTTCAATACTTTCGTATGGAGCCATTTTTTAAGAATTTCTTGTTAGACTTGGTACAATTAGTACAATGTCACCATGCTGGCGTGTATATTGCTGGCCCTGGATACGTAGATTTTACGTATACTGGATTTGTATGTAGTCTAGGGCTTTAGTCTTAACTATCTTTGTCATAATCATTCAGTTTGTAATAATGAAACAATTACTTTTGGTGCGTATATTTAGAGTATAAATTAAACATTATAGAGTATAATATGTATAATTTATAGTCTAAATGTACTATATTTGAAACAAAAATAAAATTATAGGAAAAATTCTTCTCGTCAAATTTCGCCCTTATTATTAATTGGAAAATTAACTGCACAACGTGATTTTATAGCTAATCACCGTGCTGAATAAAATTTAAATGTAAAACTGAAAGTGGTAGAGCATAAGAAACTGTAGAAAGTAAGAATCGTATAATAAAACGAAAATCAATTAAAAGCAAATTTATGAATGTGGGACGTCCAGAAAATTGAAACTCAATTGCTCCAGAGCTAAGCGATGAACAGGTTATAAGCCGCAGTACTGTTACAAGCCGTTTATGCAATATTATATTGTATGAATGAATAGCGGTAAAGAAGCCATTTAAAACAAAATACCAAATGGCCAGATAATAGTTTGACAAATGCTTGAACTGTACTTTCTAAAATTTGAAAAAAATATATTTTTCCGATGAATTTAAATTCAGTTCGATTTATTTGAGAGTGATGCAGGATGCATATTCAATATCCAACTGCAACAAAATAAAATGATGTCACATAGCAAACCTCTACTATCGAAATAATCGCAATGATATGGTTCGGGGTGTCTCTTTTTATTTGTTTCTTCTCAAATACTCCGACTATCAGGTTAAATTTCATGTATCGAGTTATTTTGCAAAACAGTCTTCTGGCGTATACAGACCAAAGATGCTCCAAAATTGGACGCTTCAGTAAGACGACAACTCAGCTCGTGAAGAAAAGGTTTGCACGTAACAATATTGTTACAGTTATATTAACAATATTGTAATAATACAGTTACCGTGTCAGCTTCCAGACCTCACTTTCACAGGACATCTGTTTGTAGAAGCTTCAGCTCTTTTTAAGAAAACTTATTCGTAGCTTTACAACGGGAATAAGATCAAATTCCATTCATGAGTATTAATAGCCATCATGAATCTATGCCGCTTCGTTGTACTGCTTTGATTGCAGCAAAAATCATGGCTATAAAAGCATTAACTATCAGTTTTATATTATATTAGAATTCGATCCTTTTTTTAAGTTTTTATAAAAGCTTTAAACTCTTTAATTTAAAAATAAATAAATAAATAAATAAAATAAAAATTCTGCCGAATGCTTTTAATTTCGAGAATATTTAACTTTATTTTAAAATATAAAAAAATTTGGAATTCGAATATTAAAAGTGTTTACAAATATTTATCTATGCATAATGATAAATAAATAACTGTGTGAATTTGTTTTAATTTTATTACAATAATAAATAAAAATTATTTGCCTTTTCATAATTTAAACAGCCAAAATGCAACTGAAAAAACTTGTAAAAAAATATAGTGACTTGAAATGCTTGCACGCTACTCAATATAATTCATTTCATCATTTTATTTTACATAAAAATGCATAATAATTTAATATACACTTAGATAACATTGAGTTTTTTTAGTCTAATTCTAATTACCGGTTATTATTTGTCATTTGAAAATAAGTGACACTTACTGTTTGTTGCTTAACATTTTCACTAGCGAAAATTGACATGTTTTTAAGAAATTTAGTTTATATTAATTTAAGTTATTTGGTTGTTTATTTTGGAATATAAATATCCTTTGTATCAAATGAAGAAGCTCATTTATCATGTTTACTAAAACCGTGCAGAGTTATTGTACCGATGTTATTGATGACGCTACTGATGATTTAATATACTGATTGATTCTTTTAAAAGGTTTTAAAAATAAAACAGTCTGTTCAACGGTGGGTACTACTTAATGTAAATGGTGTGAAATCGCATTTTAATCTTCTTTTGTTATTGCATCATTTTTATAAGTTCCTGCTTTATATAATGTCAATTCACATTCGCTTTGTGAAAAGAGTCTTGTAACATAAGAAAAAATAAATGGTAGAAATTTATTTGCGCAAATATGATTTAAAAAAATTTTTTTTAACTATATATTACAATAATAATTTCCAGAGCGTAAGAAAAAAAGGAGAAAAGGATCATATTTTGTTTAATTCTATTATTTATTGTTGTTACACTTATATATTTATTTTTTGATATTTATTTTTATTGTTATTTTTAAGATCCACCTTGTAGAGATTACAAAAATGATTTAAAACTGGCTAAAAGATACACTTTTAAATTCATTTGCCTTTCTTAAGAAATTTGCATGTTTTATTGTGGGAAGATAAGCAATTTTTATTCATATATTGTTAGGAAATTCATCTAAGGCGAAATTTATGTGGTCATAAACAATATCAAATAGAATATCATTCTTAGCAACCTTTTGTACTTAATCCAATCGCCAACTCTGAAAAAACTATACTGAACACGTGTTTTTTAATTAGAATAATTCCTGATATCGTATTTGCTTATGATAAAATTTAGAAAAATGAAGAAGCTTTAATCCGTTAGCTAGGTACCAGAGGCAGTTATAAGAAAATCACTGATGTGTATCAAGTATATAAATAGGTACAAATCAACAATTAAGCTTTTTATAATTGGATACTAGCAAACGTCGTCATACGATAATCAGTTAATCAAGCTAGACACACACTCGTGACGTCACTTGCAAGTATCCATTTACATCTTCTCCGAAAATTAATTCAGTGTGGTAATGATCCCTATCCTTAAAGCTGCAACGTTAATTCGCCATGCACAACCACGTGATTAGACTCACCCATGTGGTTAGTTGTAGCTCTCAATTAAAACCATTATTAACTTCTAACTAAATATTCTCATTTTTTAATCTCATTGGAATCAGCTAGGTTACTCAGTTTTCAGTTAAATGCATACTTAGGTTGTAAGCTTATTCACGTTAAACGTATTCATGCATGAGTCGTAATTTAATAAGAATATTCATACTACATACGTTAAGATTACTTACATTATAAGATTATAAGGAAAAATATTAAATATTTGAAGGGAAAACAATATTTTATTTTTTACTATTTACTATAATCCATAAGAGTTTTTTTTTTCTCTAACCCTTTTCTCCTAATACAATTTTCGTAGATGTACATTTCATGAGGCAAAGAAAATTTATAAAAGATTTGTGCATTTGTCCTAATTTATCTCGTAGCATTACTTGGTGATTTGAATGATGGATTAGAAGTCATTTACTTTGAAAGCAATCTATTACTGTCGACAATGAGTTCTATTTGTCTTTTAGGAATCTTTCTTTTTTCTCAGACAGATCCTATTAAGGTCACAGATTAGTCTTTTGGCCAAGTAAAAGAAATTATTTTTTCTTATTTGGAAAAATATTTGATTGTTTCTAAGTACATATATAGAAAGATATGATTTTTGAATTACATAACATTCAAAATAACATTCAATGTTAATATATTTTGCAATATTAACTAGATAAATCAGATATATACGTTTAAGATATTTCATATTGATCCTAATTGAGTGGATGAATATTAATGGCACAAGAGCTATGCTGTATCCCGTTTAAGATAAAAAAAATCAAATTTCATTTACGCAAAAAGATAACTCAAATGGTGCTAGATATTATGTCTGACGCAGAAAAAGTGTAAAAAGTGATTAAACAAACAAAATGGAAGAGCAATCCATCATAACACTTCGAAAATGTTGGTAAAAAAAAAATTCTCCTTGGGGAATTAAGTTTCAAAATATGACTCAATTCCACGGCTCCCCTTACCGATTTCTTCGAGAAAAAAACTGCAAAAACTCATCCAATTTGTTTATTCCATTATTAAAGATAAAAAAAACTAAAAAAAGATATAATACGGTTTTAAAAAATTTACTTCATCGTTTGTCCAATCTGGCACCATTTCATACAAATAGTCCGAACCCTTCTAAATGTAAAACAGTTTAAAAACGTTCTATACTTTTTTTAATAACCACCATTCTTTAAGCAACATAAAACTTAAGTATGTTTCCTAACACCCTTATGCAACTGAAACGCACTTCTTCAATTCGATTTCTTCGAGCCCGCTTGATCGCTATTCGATTGTGACTGGTTTCCTAATCCAATTGGAACATTAGGCCAATATCGAAGTAAAAAAGTTGCCGGTCGAAGAAACTTCTCTTTTTTTGCAGATCACGTGCGATATATTTCACCTTCACCAATAAAAAAATTCGTACGAGTTTTCTCAACTATGGGTTGGAGGATAATTTTTAACTATTGACTTTCGAATAACGTTTGCTCTTAAAGTTTCGTTCTTATTCTGGATATCTGTCTCAGTAATCATCCGAAACATCACTTAAACTTTAAAAACGGCATTTTTTTAAAAAAGTGATTTTTAAAACAATTGAATAGTTAGTTTAGTTTAGAAAAATAATTTTAAGCGATTTCGAATACCATGATAAAGAGCTTTCAATTTTTATGTTCCCCTCTTTAAAAGTTTCAAGTTCTTTTGATTATAAATTTTTAATTTTTGAAGTATGGTAAAAAAAATACTTTTTTACATTCCTTATAGATAATAGTTTGTAATTTCCAATCTTTTTATAATTTCAAATATCTGTATCAAGAAATGTAATGAAATAATATAATTACAATAACCTTCCAAAAAATGATAAGCAATCCGATATTGGCACTTTATTTTTAGTAATAAATAGCATGAATTAAAAGTGACTACTGTTGAAGATCAAACAATTGTTTTAGATTTCTATCTCAAAAGTACTTTATAAATGCTAATAAGTAATTCGAAGTATTTGCTTCGAATAGTTTAAAAAATAGTATACCATTGCTCAATGAGTGTATTATTAATATAAAATTGTAACGGAGTTCTTGTATCATATTCATATAATAACATGTAACATAATCATATACAGTAACGTATTCATATATTTGCAAGTTTCTATCTTCCTATACCCCTTCGAACTTAGCTTTCGATATCTAGCTATCGTGTTTTCATGTGACAAAAAACGTTCGAAATGTTTTAGTTGAATCAGGAAATGTGCATTTTTTTAGTAAATCGAGAGGAAAGCTCTTGTTTGATCAAATTTTGTTTTAGTTGCATAAGGCTGTGAGAAAATGCAACCTGCAAACGCAGTTGCTGAATTTGAAATTCGCACTGCAAAAGGCAGTTGCAATTCTGCCACTCAATACGAAAGCTCCTAAGCAAAACTTGGCAAACTTCCAATCAAATAAAAAAAAAAAACAATTTTTTTACCGAGTAAAACGAGTATACTGACCATTTTTGCTTAGACTGAGTATTCTCGGCATCATAATTAATTACAATTTATAAAACCTGAAATATAATTTGGGATCGATCACCAGATAATCCGATAGAATGTTAGAGGTTTAAGTTAAAAGACTTTAATTTTTAACATTCAAAACATCATGAATTTAACATTTCAAAAAGGTCATACAAGTTCGTAGTGGAATTTACAAATTTATTATATTTGTGTTGTTGCATTTTGCTAATATTAACAATCATATAAACTGAAATAGTTATTAAATACAATAAAATATTTGTAACAAGATTAAACATCTCGGAGGAGTGCAATTTTGTTAATCAAATCAAACTATAAAAAAAGAAACAGATACGTCGTGAGAAGGAGACATGTTTTAGTCTTTTTTCTGGACATAAAAAATATATCTTTGCTTGGAGCATCTTTAACACTGTATTTTCTTTTAATTTAAAAACTTAGAGCCACATTTTTTCTGAAAGTGGTATTTTTACAACCCACTGTTTTTTTAGTATTGTTTTCCTGGGAGTACAACTAACTAGTAACAAATCTAGTTGACTAGGTTTCCTGGGAGTACAACTAAAGGTAACAAATAACTAGAAAATCCAGTCGACAACAAAAGAATACCATGAAGAATTGTATCTATATGGACGTACATGACGTTTATCACCAAAAGTGCTCTCTTAATCAATTTTAAAATATGTTTTGTAGTTCTATTGTTCAAAAAATTTTACCTTTATAGTTGATCTTACTAAGATTGTATGGAACTCCATGTAGTTCCCCTTGAAATATTAGTGTTATTGTAAATTTCAGATATAAAATAAATAAAAATATACTATTCTAATCTTCAAAGCTCTTTGTACTCTTTTGAGAAACTTTTTTGAGAAAGGATGATAAAATCATTTTTTACAGCATGTAGTTGATATTTATCATAAAGAAACACTTCTTCACTAAATAGATTTCTTATTGTTTCACAGATAAAATATTTCGTTGCCAGACGCAAGTTCAAAGAAGCCCTAAAGCCTTATGATGTCAAAGATGTGATAGAACAATACTCAGCTGGTCACGTGGACCTCCTGAGTCGAGTTAAAAACCTACAATGCAGGCAAGATAATCCCATTTTTTTAATATATTGTATTTAATTAGTAATTAAGTATTTTTGCAAGTATTTATAAGCCATAACCTTACAGTCAAGCTCGAAAATAATTAGGAAAAAGCTGAAGAGTGTTTTAAATGCTTTGGTTAAAGTTGGATTTGGATATCTAATGTTTTCACTCCTCCATCTAATGTTTTCACAGATTTGGATATCTAATGTTTCCTCCAAAATAATTTTTGGACATACATATTGATTCTAAACCAAATCACTTAAAAATATTTTCAGATTTTTTTTGAAAAATATTACTGTATTAAGTTTTCTCATTTGTCACAAGATTAAACTTAAAATTGCAAAGTACTTTTGAACACTGCTGTTAAATGAAATTAATTTCAGTACAAAAAAAGACTACTCCTTTATTCTCATGATAGTTTTTCTCTTGTTCCATCTGATAATTGTCCACTGTCTCTTGTCCCATTCTGAATGTCCAATGTTCTTTTCCCTTATCCCGTAATAATTACTTGGCATGCTATCCTCTTTTGTCTCATAATAGTTATTCTATGTCCATTCATTCTATCTCGCGATAACTATCCAATTTGCTTCTATCTCTTGCATCGAAATATTTATCCGATGTATTTATCTCCTTGGTCTCAAAATAATTATACCTAGTGCTTCTCTCTCTTCCTTCTTAATAATTAACAAATATGCTGTTATCTTTTGTCCCACAATGATTGTCTTGCGCGGTTTTTTATCATAGTAATTATTATATGTACCATTACCTCTTCCTCATATATATTAACCAATTTGATTCTATTTCGTTCGCCAAACGCCAACCCGAAGTACTTTTTCTCTTTGATCACATGATAATTATCCAATGTGCTTCTCTCTCATCTCTCGTAGCTCTATGCTCTAACAGATGCTCTTTATGCTCTAACAGATGCTTATTTCCTGCAGCATTCGCATGATAACAACTTTTTTATAATCCCAAAAAGATGATTTTCTAAGCCATTATGGCTTACTGTTAGCCACTAACTGCTTAAAAACTTTTTGTACTCCCCTGTGGTTGCTTTGGTACTTTACCACTTGAGTTCTCCAGGAACTTTTACAACACATTTTTTAACCAAATTATTCCTTACAAAATATACTCTCCACTCACTATGTAAAAATAATTTGTACTGTGATTTGCTTAATGGATTTTTGCTTCCTCGATATTATTCATCGATACTTTTTACAATAATAATTTCAGCCCTTGTAGAATTTACTTTCTATTCACCACACAAAAATAATTTTCAAAATTACTTGCTTAATCAATTTTGATAGAGCGCCATCAGTATGATGTTTTTAAAAATAACTTTTCATTGTGTTTTTAAGAAATTTACTGTTTTCCATCAATTTATCACGCAATTTATTTTCAGCCTAATAATCTATCAAATAATCAATCTGCACGCACAGCCAATTTTGATAAATATCTATAAATAACTGAACTAAAATACATTAACAAATAATGTAGTAAAAAAAAACACTATGTGCTATTAATTTATGCAAATTGTCTTACGCCATTTTTGCTTGCCCCTTTATAATTTATTTAAGCAGAATAACTTCCTGGAAATAAGTCACATAATCAGTGATTAATGATACAAATTGAAATTTTTCGTCGTATTGAGCATTGACAAGAGAAAAAGTGCAAACTTACTTCCAAACGACAAAAAGCTCGTTTTTCAAAAGTCATACAGAAATAATAAAAGAGTAAAATTTTTTAAAAAAAAGCTGAAAATTTGATTTATTAAATTCTCTAGGTTGGATAACTCAACTAAAAGACCTTTATAATTATTGTTTTTACTTCTAACACAACAAAATTTTCACAAATCTTTGGAATCTTAATTAATGTTGGTTTTGTTGGAACAATGCTTTTAAGAAATTCTCAGCTATCTAAAGTTTATATCTCTGCATTGCAATTTTGATATATTTCAGCAGTTTCATAATATTTGGATTTTTTTTAGGTTAGATACAATATTAGGTAAAGCTGGGTCCAAATCTGTAGACGTATACGAGTCCAAAATTAGCTTAGCATCGAGAATAGTAAAAGTAGAAAGAAGTGTAAGTATAAATTCAATAGTTTTTCCATTAAAAAATTATTAAGTTCTATATTCGAAAAGAAAACTCCGTTTTATCTTTGATATTGAGCGTCAAACATACTTGTGATATAAAACATCTGTAATGAGTGATTTTCTAAATTTTGTTTGCATGTTCTTTTGTTGACTACAAACTATGTAATGTACGATTTTGTAGTATGCAGAAGCTGATTTCGATGAAGTTTTAGATCTAATATTTAATTTGTTGTACCAGAATTCTAGATTTGTAGATTGAGGCAGATTTTATTTAAAACATTCTTTAAAAATAATATACCGTGTCTTCCAATGAGTTATAATAGACTGCTGTCGACGCCGTAAAGTATATTTATAACATCAACTGCGCATAAAATTGAATTTGTTGATTATCTAATAAATCTTACTCGCATTTATTTTGAACAAACCACAAATACCTTTAACAACATTTCCCATGATACACTATCTGAATAGACTGTCTTCGTAAGGAGTGAAACAAAAAGTAAGTCAATAAATCATTAAAATGAATTGGTTTTAATCACACAACGCAACAGGACCAAAACTGAAAGGAATGTGCAATGACAGTTAAAGGAGCTAAAATAATTACAATGCCTTTTATTATTAGTTGTTGCCTTTCCCGGAGACTATTTTTTATTAGATTACTCAAGATACATTTTTAAAAGTTCAGCTCATTAAACAACTCCTTAAATTAAAGGTTAACTATACGCAGTATCATTCGGTAGCAAAAATGATGCTATGGGCTCGCTACCTACTCCAGATTGTCAAAATATACTACAATCAAGTAATTTTCTCCATTAATTTTGCTCTTTCGTACACAACTTTTTTCAATTAGCATTAATTTTCGATTATTTATGTTTATATAAATTTGAAAAGCGTAACTATAAAGAAATTAATCGAAATAAATTTTCAATTAATTTCCTTAGTCAATTCAATTAATTCATTAACGGTAGTTGCTTGAGTCTACGCTCCCAGATATTAGGGCTCAAATATAAGTAACTGTTAACGAATTTGAGTATCAAATTCTTCATGAAATGCTGTTTTGTAAGCTATCAAACATCATTGATGTCCTCTTTCAATTATTTGACTATTGGACTGAATAAAACTTCGAAATTTTTGAATGATTTTTTAGATCAAATTAAAACTTCCCCTTAAACCCGTTGCCAAAGTACCTGGTTCCTAGCACAAACGGTTAAAAGATACGCACAAACAGATGCATAAACTCTTCATTTTATTATTATAAGTGTTCCGCAAGCTTTCTATACCTCTCTTTTCCACCTACATTGGTATGGGATAATCATTTCAAACCCCTTTTGAGTGTAATACTTTGAAGTATAGTTATGCACAGTATGTTTTATTGCCATCCAATGAACAATTCCCCTTTTATATACAGTGTAACGACAATTGTTTCATTTTTATAGGCAACACTGATAATGATCATGTTCTCTACGTTTTGAATTCTGTTAATCTTTGTATATACAGTACAGCAATATCAAAAAATTGTGGAGAACTCAAAACAAGTATTGATCATTGAAACGAGTAATTTTCTGACTGATATAAAAATACAAGCGTTGGAAATGAAATCAGCCTATTACTCAATTTATGCTGAATTGAACCATACACTGTATTCTTAGCACACACTGTAATAATGCTCAACACAGACAATAATAGACTCTATCTAAATCACTTATTAATAATGCAACGAGTTCAAAAATCAACAAGAGGTCCGTCCTTGAAATTCTGATTAACGTTTTTTTTACAATATTTATGTCTTAAATAAAAATGTAATAATTTTTTTTCTTGCATTTTAGATAGAAGACATCGAAAGCAAAGTGGACCAACTTATCGAAATGTATGTGGAGGATCGACATCGTATGTCCAAAATCATCTCAACATTCACTTCTTCATCGTCCTCTCCTCCTCCACCTCCAACCTCTTCCATGCCTCCTCCCGACTCACCACTGCAAGTGACCACGAAGCACCATCACCATCCCATGCAACAAAAAAGCCCCAAGTCCATACTAGTGGACAACAAACAATACAGTGAACCTTCAACCCCTGTTGCCAAGAGCTTCGAGCAACAGCAACAGCAGCGCACCATCCACCGAGGAAACTCGGACCTCAGCCAGAGGTGTTTCAAAAAGAAAAGAGTAACCGTCCGGCACTCACTAGAAGGTGGTGGTGTATCACCATCACCACTTCTTTCAGCCCCTCGTATCGAGATAGAGCCGGACACACGAAGAATCTCTTGTTCTGCAGATTCCGTTGATCCGGCATCTTCAGAGACAGCCAGTACCATGGGAACTGAGCTGGACAGTAGTCTTGAAACCAGTGAGATGGACTCGTGTCCGGAGGAGGTTGCCACCGTACGGCAACCGGATTCGGACACAGAAGTGAGCACGGTGACTGTGGTTATGAAGGAGACTGCGTCTTTGTTGAGGCCATCTCTGCATAACCTTCGGGCGTGATTGCAGAAGCACATTTACAAACACACTCCATCCCAAGGACAAATAAATATCACCGCACTCTCACACATATTGCAAAATGAAATAAGAACATTTGCTATTTTTCTCCTCCCTTCATTTCTCTTATCTCGCCTCATCTGGGGCTATATAACATGTATAACTATAAATATAAATAATTATTGTATATAAAGGTGCAATGTCATGTGATAGTCCTCAATTAAATACTCATCTGCTCCAGTCTGTCTGCCTTTTTTTAAATTCTTTTCTATTTCAATTCATGTTCCATCTGCAGACTGCAGTGAAGGAGTGACTTTGATTGAAACTATATACTATCTCGGGTACTAATAGGTTACTCATAGGTTGCAGTTTCTGTCACAGAAATATTTAGGACAATAATATGTTGGAGACATAAGTAATGTAACATAACAAATCAATTCCACAGATTACAAACAAGCTTTTTAATTTTTTATGTACCTAGACAACATCACCACTTATGATTCTTGATGATTATTTTCCCTTTACTACCATTGCGATTAAGTAACAGGGCATGCTGAGAGTCGCATATGGCTCCCAGCTGTATATATAAACAGATATTTTATATATATGAGACTCATATGCATACAGCAAGGCATACATATGTTCTTTTTCTTTTCATGTGATATTCAATTAGCTATGGTGATTTGGAGCTTAGTGCCCGTATAACTCTTGTCGTTTAGCGATTTTTATGTCGTTGTCCCAGGTAATAGAATCGTACCCATTAAGAAAAAGGAAAACACACACACACACACACACACACACACATATATATATATATATATATATATATATATATATATATATATATATATATATATATATATATATATATATATATATTATTATATATATATATATTATATATATATATATATATATATATATATATATATATATATATATATATATATATATATATATATATATATATATATATATATATATATATATATATATATATATATATATATATATATATACCATAAACCATTACATCAACTTAAAATGTCCTCTCTTTCGGGAGGTAATTTATTAAATGCTAATATCAAATAATTAATATCAATTTTTTATGAACCCGGAAAATGCAGCCTTACACAGTAAAAAATATCCGATCAAATTAAGGTATAAAAGTACCGGCACTCAGGATGCCGGTACTTTTAACCGTGAAATATTATATCGTATTTTTTAATGTAATGCTTATTTAATTTCTGGGATTTTACGGTAATTACTCCTGTAGAAATTACAGTGTATCATATTTTTTATACTGTAGCATATTCCGGTAAAGATAGATTTTACAGTAATTAGATCCAAAATCTTTTACAGTATAGAGTAATATTTCAAAAATTAAATAAATTAAAAATAATCACAGACGCTTTTCCTTTTCACGAAACTGTGCACTTTTTCAATTGACATTTCGAACCGCTGACTTAAAGTGGAAAAATTTTAGTCTAACAGTCAATGTAACTAGAACTCAAAATAATTATAAAACAAAACCATGTTATACGCCAAACAAAATTCGAAAAACAGCCTTTAATATGTACTATTTTCCCATCAATTGTTATTTTTCATTAATTCTGCCACAGATAAATTTTTATTGATTAAATATTACAATTAATTTTACCATAATGAGTTATGGACATAAGTTTACACTTCTATTGAATGAAAAATGTTGGATTACATTATTTCCTACAGTATATAGTGAATGCTTAAATCACGATTTATGTATTCATACTGTTGCAATTTCTAGTTTTTTTTTTTTTTTTTTTTTTTTTTTTTGAAACAGTTGTTAATGTTAAAAAATTATTTGAAAGGAGGAAGATAGTAAGGGATTATTTTTTCCTACTCGCTTTGGAAAAAGTTTTTAGCACATTCCAAAACTTATTTTCGTCAGGGGAGTGCAATTATTTACCTCCCAATTGATACTGATTAAATTTATGGATATCAGTGTAACATATTTTTTTTACATATCTAAGGAGGTTCCTTCACTTGTCAGCCCCCGTATTTGCTTCGCATTCATCATTATTTATTTATTTTTAAACGTTATATATTTCCCACAAAAACACTAAACATTTTTGTCTAAAACTTTGAAATTATAGTTGGTCTATGTAAGAATATGTTAATCATAACGAAATAGACGACAACCTAAATTCGAAAAATAATCATCTGTACTTGAAAAATAGCCATTTTCGTTATAATTTAATAATTATTTTTATTATAATTGAAAAATTATAATTTGTAAAAACTGTTTTTATCGCTACTTATTATGTTTTTTTTTTAATTTCTCTAAGAATGCTGATTTATATTTAGCATCATATAACCTCTCTCTCTCGCTTCTTTTCATTGACATGTACTCTAGTACAAGCTTATAAAGAAAGAGATAAAGATCTCGCAAGAAAAAAAAAAACATTTCAAGAATAATGGATAAATAGTCAATATATAAAGTAATAAAAAGTGTGAAAAAGGATTTAAATATGCAATAACGTTAACGTTTTTGCGTAGCTTTTTATTTAATTTAGCTTAATTTTATATTAATTTTGTATTTGCTAATAATTATCGACTAGACTTAACAATATTTTTAAGACAACATATTTGCTAACGAAAGGAGTTAACTATGTTAAGACAACTATTTCTGGGCCTATTTGATAGTAATTTTTGACGATAATTATTATAATACATAAACTACATAAAATTTAGATACAATAGTTTTAAAAAAATGTTTTGTTTTTTTTCCAATGGCACATTTATTGGACAGTAGTTACTGCACAATAAGAAAAGTGAAATACAATAAAGATGGTAAACTTAATGCAGTAACTTTAGTCCATTAATTCAAAAGGTCTCGGGCTTTCCAATATCGCTCGGTTAGAGAAGACTTGCGCAAAGCAGAACAGTGCGTAATATGGGCGGCATCCATTTCCTCCCCAAGATTACAAAGTGTGCAGATGAGAGAATGAGCAATGTTAATTTTACTGAGGTATTTAAGAAGACAGTCGTGTCCAGTGGCCATGCGGAATTCTGCCTCAGCTCAACGCCTTGGTCCAATATAGGATTTTGGGACTAAATATTAGTTAAATAAAATTACCAATTCAAGAAACACAATTAGCTGTGCTAGAATTTTGTATAATGTTTTCTACAAGGAAACAAAATTCTAGAAAAATTACCAGACTCTATAATAATAACATTTCTAGTAAAATAAATTATTATTATGTTTAATAAAATTCAAATATACGATATTTAAATCAATTATATGGTGCATTTTTTCGTTCTTATGGTAACAATTTATTGGAAATTTTGATTTTTAAAATTATAGTTCTTATGACTACGCATATGTTAAAAATACAAAAAGTAAATTTACTTTTTATGCTATGCTCTAAGGTGTCGTGAGGAAATTAACAAATTTCATCACACATTAGTCAATCATATTTTATTGTAAATTTTTTCAAAACCAAAGCTCTACGGTAAATGTTACCCAGTTTTTTGGTGCTCCCATAGGGCCAGAAACACTTCAAATTTACCATATTCTCAGACTTTCGACCATACAGTTTTTGTAGGCATTATTTTCTAGACAAATTTTTTTCCACAGTAGGATAGTTTGCTAAGAGTCATCAACACTATGAAAGTACGTGTTGTTGTTTCGAATATAAAAGGATTGTGAACGTATATATAAATAGTTACAGTATTTTATGTCTCAAGGCGGTAAGAATTGAGAAATTACGCAATGAAGGAAAAGAAGAAATAAAAATTCACTATTCATCGATAATATCACCTTCTGGACCTCTTCTACATGAAAGAGAATGGAATAAACATTTGTAGTTCTTTGGTAGATCCTTATCATTTATATGAGCAGCTGCCTATCTTTGTAGCACATGAAGTGTAAGTTATTTTCTGTTAAGGATTGAATTCTTTTCATCTGGATTGGAAAACTATGAACAAGTAAGATAATATTAGGTATTTTTTAAATAATTTTCACAAACTCTCGTTGAACAATTTTTTAATGAATTTGCGTTTCATCAAAACTATCTTTTTCATTCCTTTAGAAAGTTGTGCTTTCAACTAGCTTTAAAATTTTTAAATATTCTCAGATTTGCTTCTCTATCTGTAACAACAAATGTTTAAGTTTCAATCACTTTCTTAAAAATTAAATATGCAGGGTGTTTTGTTATGAAACCTTTTAATATATATATATGTATATGGCCAGAAATTTCAGAACTAGCCAACGATCTCTTCCAATATTATTCAATAAATGCTTATTATTTCTAAATAAATCATCTAATAAAAATTTTGGGCTTAAAATTCGATTTTTTTATTAATTATAAATTTTGAATTATTTATTATAATATATTATTACTTTGCGCAAATCTAGTTTTCGGGCAAATGCGGTTTAGTATGAACGCACCTTAGAAATACATCTCATTGTCCTCTATTTACTCTTCAATTTCATATTTCGAAGAATGACAACTTAGTTAAAAATTATTTCGAAATCATTTTTGTACGATATTTGTAAGAACATGTAAGTATATGTTCTATTATATTCCTAATTGTGTTTTATTTTGCATTTTTCTAGAATTTTTGTGATTCTTGCTTGATAAAACTTTTATTTTCCGTTCGGTTACTTTGGTTTTCTTTTGGTACTCCTCACACTATTGTATTAATAATATTTTGTTTTGGCTGTATTAATACAGTATTAGAAAGCACCATTTTTCCAGGTAAAATCGTATGAGCTGATTACAGAATTGTATCTTTTCGTTATTATTTTTTCTAATTTTATTTTTATTTATTATTATTAATTATTATTTTTTAAAAATTTTGCTCAATTTTTAATCAAGTCAACGTTTTTTTTTACCCAATTCCGCGTTTTTGCATTAACTATTGCTAACCGGTGTTTAGTTTTTCTTCAATAATAGGAAGTATTTATGCCCCACTTCAAAATTAAAAATCTGAATCAAGTTTCGAATAGCAAAAGGAAATTACCAATTTAAACATCTCCATTTTGTTTTAATTCATTACTCTCTTTACCCTAAGTGATGCATAAAATGAAAGAAAAATATATCAAGCTTTAAATTATAAATGTTCAATGTAAGACCCTTTTGTTACACAACAAATGTCTAATCTTTAAATATACACATATGTTGTTACATGTAGTCAATTGTTAGCAATACTGCACAAATGCATATTTAAAGTTCTTGTGTTGCATGGTTAAAAAACTGGAAGTGTGGGTGATAGTGCTTTAACCGTAATCATATGGCCTCCAAGAACCCCAGCTCTTAACGCCATGTGATTTCTTCTTATGTGCTTACGTCAAAAACACTGTTTATGAACCACCAAATAATACAAAATAGCTAAAAGAACGTATTTGGGCAAAATTAAGAATGAATGCCGGTATTATCTTACAAAATATGAAAAAAACTTATTAACAGATTAGTTTTTTATCGTGTAACGAAAGGGTAACACACAAATATTTTTAACTAAAAATAAATATTTGGCAAATTTTTCTTCATTTTCGTGCATTGTATCATGTGTAATAGACTCGAAAATATAAATATTTGAAATTCGGTCATTTATTTGCGTTAACCCTTTGTAATAATAATATAATTATACATTTTCAGTTTAGACAACAATCAAATAAATTATTTAACTCTGAGATAAATTTTTATTACTTAAGATTAATTTCATTTATTTTTTATATATGTTACCGGTAAAGTATGAAACGCCGGCATTGTATAGAATGCCTAGGCATTGTATAGAATACTGGATGTTTTTAGGCAAAGTATGAAATGTGAGAAGTATTACATACTTTCCCTAGGCATTATATAAAATACCTAGGCATTCTATAGAATGCCTAATGTTATTTAGGCAAAGCATGAAATAAACGTCCTGATGAGGTTATTATGTAAACGTGTTACTGTGAATGGCCGAAATCGGTGGTTGTTGACTTTCACAATCACATAGTCGCTTTGGTGAATGCCGGAAATATTTATTACATCTGATTTGATATTAATTTATTCTTGGATATAATTACATTTATTCGATATTTTAATACTTACTGACGATATATTAGAAGAAACATCAGTGTTTGGAATATCGTTCAAATTTAGACCGGGCAATGGCACTTGACCTTAAAAAAACATCAGTGTAGGGTATACCGGGCAAATGTATACCGGGCAATGTCACTTGACCGGGCAATGTCACTTAAGGAAAGACATCAGTGAAGGATATACCGGGCATATGTATACCGGGCAATGGTACTTAACTAGACCTATTATGACTAGACCTTTTTAAAATGTCCGAAATATATACTAGGTCTAGTGCCACTGCCCGGTATAAATTTGCCCGGTATATCCTATACTGATGTTTTTTTAAGGTCAAGTGTCATTGCCCGGTATACCCAACACTGATATTTTTTTAAGGTCAAGTGCCATTGCCCGGTATTTATTTGCCCAATACTCCAAACACTGATGTTTCTTCTAATCTATCGTCTGTAAGTATTAAAATATCGAATAAATGTAATCTATCGTCAGTAAGTATTAAAATATCGAGTAAATTTAATTATATCCACGAATAAATTAATATCAAATCGGATGACGTTTTGAATTTGTCATTTTTAAATGACATTTTGACGAATTGGAGATGTATTTTACACTTTGCCAGTTTCTCATTTGGCATTCTATAGAATGCCTAGGCAATGTGTGAAATATAAATCATTTCATACTTTGCCGGCTAATTTTAGGCATTCTATACAATGCCGGATTTCATACTTTGCCGGTAATATATGTATATTTAGTTCATCCTAAGTAATCAATCCAACACTGAGATAAATATTTATTACATTCAATACATTTAATAATCGCTTTATACGTAGTTAATAAAATCAAATATCTGAAACTGAATTAAGATAAATTTCATATAATTTTGTTCGTATCTTTTGTTTATTTTATCATAAGTAACTTTATTATTTACTTCTCATCCCTACTAAGTAATCATTCCAATTATAAATAAATAATAATAACTTAAAATAAAATTCATTACTTAAAATAAATTTAATAATTGCTTTATACATAGTTAATCAAATCAAATATCTAAAATTGAATTAAGATAAATTTTATTTATCTTTTATGCCTGTTTCTAAGTAATCATAAGTAATTATTCCAACACTTAGATAAATATCGTTACTTACGATAAATTTAATAATTGCTTTTTACATAGTTAATATCATCGAGTATCTGAAACTGATGTAAGATTAATTTCATTTATTTTTTTCATATTTGCTTACTTCATCCTAATTAAATATTCAACACTGAGATAATTATTTATTTCTTAACAACAAAAATTTGATATTTATTATTGATAAGTTTATACTTTGGAAATTATTAAATTAGATAAATATTCATTTCTTGAAATATCGGATTTTTTTTAATTTGTTCACAATAATTTTCTATTAATTTTCATTTTTGTTTAAATTGATATTCACTGAGCGCTCTTGAGGAAATGACTTTTTACTTTCTTGTTTTGTTCCTGTGTGTTTTGCTTTTTAACATGTCAATTCACCTCTGCCATTTGAAATAAATAAATAAATATTCACTGCTATAAATCTTTATCAGATACACTTACATGTGAAAATGTTATAATTTTTTATAAATATTATTCAATATAACGTTCTTTCGATTTTTTTTAATCTGTAACTAATTGTTACAATTTAAAATAATTTTAATGACAAAGATCTTTTCTAGACATATGATTTTAAATATTTGTTCAATTTTCAAAATGTACAATCAAATTGTAATTTTAGGTCAAAACGAAAAAAAACTTCTCATATTGTTTCCATACGTTGGAAAAGATTAATATCTTTCTTAAAGTTATTTGTCTCGCTGACAATGTATAGCGACAAGAAGCCTTAAATCACGAATAAGGATCAAGTGACCTAAAACCCTATGCTCGCATGTTTGCAAACTATAATCACATGTTTAAATAAGATCCACTATTCCATATTAAATAATGCTATAATGAACCATTTAAATGTTTAATTCATTTAAACCAAACATCTTGCACCAAAATAAATAGTAATGATAATTAAATAGTAATTAACTCGTTTAGCAGTATGAACTTATTGCAGTTTACTTACTAACTAGTTCTCAAACTTACTCACAAACTTACATTATGAGTTACAACTAAAAGTCGTGGAACAAGATAGTGATTAGCCTTACTTTTTTCATAAATGAATTTTTTACATGAAGAACATTATTTTGTTCCTTATTTTTTTTCTTAGTGGAAATATTATAAATTTCAATTATTTTCACAAGAGGACAGCCCAATACAGACAACTTATCTACATGGAAATTGTGAGCTTTTTTCTAATGAAACCATTCTCCTGAAAGATTTGAAAGTTTTCTTTGCAATTATTTTGCCCCAAGCCTTACATTGATAATTTTGTTTAGATTTTTTTTTTTGGTTATAAAATTATTTTTTTCCTTCTTAATGTTTTTTTTCTTTTTTTTAAACTAGATTCATAAGAAACTCACAAGAATGCATTTACTAGAAAAAGCATAAGAGTACATCCAATGAAGATTTCATAAAAGTTAGTAAGGAGTTCGTAAAAGTAGTGAACCAACGCAGATGAAGATACATCAACACATTTATTTAAATTAGAAGAGATATGCTACTCCTCGTGGATCAATGTAGAGGCACCAATAAACACTTAAAAAATATGAAACTAGTCTTTTACTATTCTTTAATATTTTCACTCATTTCTGTGTTAGCAAGGGGTCAGACACAGGGTTCAAGCGAGGAGAAAAGTCTGACTGAGGATTCAAGAGAAGTAACAAGTTTGGCTCAGGATTCAAGAGAGGTCGCAAGTCAGACTGAAGATTCAAGAAAGATCAAAAGTCAGGTTCAGGATTTAAGAGAGCTCCAAGGTCAAGGCATGAATCTGCTATTGGGTCCTAATGTAAAACGTTCCATACAAAACTATGTGGCAGCTAGCATGTTAAACATTATACCAGTCTCTACAATTCTTGAAAATGCTCAAATATTATTTTTTGAAAGTTTAGAAAAAGAAACAAAAATGGCTGTTAAAAATCACCTGAAACCTAATGTATCTTCAGATTGTTTGGATAGTATGAGAGAGTTCGTGAAGGGACTAAAAGAAATGAGAATCTGGGCAATAGAAAGTAAGTATGATCTTCTTTTAAGAAGATGCTTATTTTCTTAAATAATCAGCACGATTTTCGTGAAGTTGTAATTTTGAAGTAATACTTGAGTTTGAGCAATCTGAAATTTAGAAAAATCGTTTTCCTCCTCTTAAAAAGTGCTTTAATATCTTACATTTACAGACAAATGATGAATGCGAATAATCAGTTTAATGCTAAAAACTGAAAGTATGAAAACGTACGTGAACCTCAATTTCATAGCATATCTCATGCCTATTTCATGGTTTCTTTCTATGTTTTCTCAAGTTTGCTTTTTCATGATTTTATTTTAATAATGAATAGTTTTTCAGTTAAGTCCTTTCAGATATACTTTATATAATCACAACACCCTAAAATCGTGTATTCATAACAAGTACACAACACTCTTGATTAAAACCAATTAAAATTAATTTTAAAGGATCGCATTTCGTGTACATAAATTCAATGTTATCGAAAAGTATTCGGGCACTTTTTCAGAAACGCTGAGGACTCCTGGTGGTTCAAGTTGTTTTTTTCCTTTTTAAAGCGAATGAGATGCTTTTTCACAGTAATATTGGGAGTACAAATTAGTTCGGTCCGTTTTTTGTGATCAAAAATGTATTTATTTCTGAACAAAATGAATGAACAGATTAGTCAAAGTATTGTCCATCACTGGCTACAACTTTTTCCCACCTCTCGGGCAATTTTCGAATTCCATCTCGAAACAATTTGTCCCCTTTTAAGGCGATCCAAGTTAGGAGCCAATTTTCGATTTCTGCGAAAGAAGTGAACTGGTGACCTGCCAAATCATGCTGCATCCTTCGAAACAACGAGTAATCAGAAGGAACAATGTCCAGCGAGTAAGGCGGGTGTAGTGAAATATCATACTTGAGCGTTTCCAAATAATTTTTTACGACTTTTGCGACATCAGGCCGACCGTTATTATGCAAAAGAATAACTTTGTCATGTATTTGTTCGTATTCCGGCCGTTTTTCTCTTAATGCACAGCTCAAACGAATCAATTGTAGCCTATACCGGTCGCCCGCAATGGAATCACCAGGTTGTAGCAGCTCATAGTATACAACACCATTCCCTATTCTTCATTCGCCGTTCTTGAGACGTCAAAAGCATTCCCTACATGATTTATCAGTTGGAGCATTGTCAACATAAACATCTACAAGAATTCGATGTGCTTCAGCTGCATGTTTCTTCCAATTAAAGCAGAAACATAAAACATCCCACAAATGCTGCTTAGTTACCTCAAAATTTGTTCAACAAATTGTTCAAAATATTCGTATTCAACAAAGTAAAAAACAAGGTTTTTGTATGAAACTAAAAGTGGTATAAACTGAATGTTATTGACAGATGTTTAACCTCTCTGAAACCACCGAAACCAGCTCTCACTACATTCATAACAACTGAGCCATCTTTTAAAAGCAGACCGAACTAATTTGTACTCCCAATATATACATTTCATCGTGTGAGACTAGCACTGTTTATCTTACACAAATTGTATTTACAGGCTACAAATTGTATTTTCCTGAATTGTATTTTAGAATGTATTTCGTCATGCATAGCAATTTGCAATCACTTGATTGATAACAAGCAGGTAAAATCTTATTTTGATCCCCACTTTCCTAATCTTCAAACAACAGTTACACTAAGGTAAACAACGTTTAGGAGCACAAAAATATTTATAAATGCAGACAGCTGTTTCGGATGCTCAAAGGGCAACCTTCATCAGTGCAACAGTATATTGTTGCACTGATGAAGGTTGCCCTTTGAGCATCCGAAACAGCTGTCTGCATTTATAAATATTTTTGTGCTCCTAAACGTTGTTTACCTTAGTTTGTATTTTAGCACAAAGGTCGCCCATTTGTGTATTTAATAGTTACACTGTTGTCACCCTTACCAAATTGCTGCCTTACCAAATTTCTTTAGAAATTATTAAAATGAATGGACCTTTGCTTTTTATCGCAATTTTGTGTCTACTTAAGTAATCCATTACATTTTCTTATGATGACCTTTTGTTGATATGTGAGTGAGTGATTTAACTATATTTTTTACCATCGTGTTGCTACAGAGTGATGTCACAAATCAAATGAAAATTTGGAGAATGTCTCTATCTTACCATGATTCACCCTATTATGGATGGCGACTAAGAACTACCCTGTATATCGCGGGTTTAGTACTAAAACAGTTATAGATACTTCTAAACATCCTATTTTTAAAAACTAATGTTTTAAATTATTTAAAGGTAAGGCTTGAGAACTGTCTAATTTCGCTGGCTTCCACTATGAATGATAAGAGTTAGTTGTGGATTATAGTATTTTAAAGCTCTCTACTTAATCATTAAAATGCCCTACACTAAATCGAAACATATTGGATCAAATGGTGTGCTGTACGCATTAGCAAAGTACTCTACCCCCATTGGCTAAGTACTGTACACATGTTAAATTAAAAAAATAAACATAGAAAGTAAGATAACCAAAATATTATATAAACTTGGTAGCTATCAGATCTAAACTACCTTGAATTTAGTATAGAGCTATGCACAGTAAAAAAAAAATCATTATTCTAATAATTTTTTAAACGTTGGTCGAATTTTCATTCTATAATGATATGTTTATTTTGACACAAAAACACACTTTTTCCAACGAAAGATCCTAACTTTTTATTGTATTCAATTTTAAGTAGAAAATAGCGCATGAAACCAAATATTATAACATTTTGACAATTAAGATGATCTAACAAAAGCAAATGAACATTTGGCGTAGAAAATAGGCATTGATCGAAACAAATTTACGTAAAGCATCATTTGGAAATCGTGCAACCTTTGAGTAGCAAATTTCGTCAACTTACAATTTGTTGTTGTTGTTGTTACATTTATCACTTATATCAGCAAGCCTGCTTGAAATCACTTGAATTTTTAAGGCAGAGGGGCGGGGGATTCTTGTTTTTCAGTGATGCCAGCTATGAACAAGAATACGATTTTGCCACACACACCCGTTTATAGGGATTACCCATTCATATATCCATTCATATATCCACAGATCATGATTTCGACCTGAATCAGAAAATGTTCAGTCACCAATTCAGTACCCCCAGAGGTATTGATTTGTTATGGGAATTTAGAGAACTGTGATACCCCGATGCATTTAACGTGTACAAGTCATCATTTAATACACGGAGATTATTCGGCCGGCTGGAATTGAACTCTCATTATCACGAGCACGAGTCCAACTTTCTACCAACCAGGCTATCTCGGCCCAAGTTACAATTTTGTACAGTGCAGTAAATGCGGCGTCAAATTTGAAAAATAAATAAGAAAGTGCAGCAAGAATTTTTAAGTTATTCATTGCGTGAACTTATCAATCGGTGCGGTGAAAGAAATCTGACCCAAAATTAATCAAATAAATAAAAAGAGGTTGGAAGATTTTCTTACTTCAAATATAAATCAGGAAAAGAAGTATTTTTTTCTCTTTTTTTCAACTATTTAAATTCAAAAAGTGAAATTCTTTTGCCGAATCACTGCAATATTCCTGGATTTATATAGGAAAAAATTTCAATTTAACTTGCACATATTAAAAAAAGAATAATAATATATGTTCGTCTTGATAGAAATATGTTTTTACATACATAAATAAAACTTAATACGATTGCTCTGAATTCAATTAAGATTAGATACTATTTAGTTCCTTCATTCAAATAAATAAAAGAAATGTATAACGAAAAAACAGGGTGGAACAAAACAAGAAACACGCCCTCTGCCATAAGCATTCGCTTGATTTCAAGCAGGCTTGCTGGTATGGGCAAGTGGCTTAAGTAACAACAACAACAGAAAGGATTAACTCATTCATTTACAGACTAACTCGAATGACGTAAAGTATGAAGCGCTGAAATTTGGCGATATTTACATAAAAGCGATATAATCAAAACTTTTATACCTTACAATTCAAGAGATTTTTCATTGATAAAGAAATATTGATTCATTAAAAAAATATATTTATTTTATTTAAATTCCTCATAATATTATACCTTTGAGCCAATGCTTTATAACATTTTGTGTAAGAATTCTTTTAATGTAACGAATACTAGATAAATGTAACGAATACTTAATGTAACGAACACTAGACGAAGCACACAATATGAAACTTGATTCGCGCCTAAATATTTTACTAAGTACTTATTAATGTTGAGAGAATTCAAACAGATTATCGATGTCATTAATCTATTATAAAAAATGTAATTTATTGGACAAAATACACAGCATGGAACTTGATTCTCGCATAAATATTTTGTGAATTACATATTATTATTTAGAGAATTCAAACTATATTTCAATATTTTATTAGACACATTAATATTAATAAAAATTCAAACAGTATTCCGATATGAGCGAGATTGCTGATCGATAATAAAAGTAGATCATTAAGAGGACAATACGAAACTTGATTCGTGCCTAAATGGTTTAACACTAATTTATTCTTTTCAGTGGTGGACTCTTTCGGGAAAATACCTAGTGGTATACTTGAAGGAACAGTGAATGCTTTTGGAGATTATGACCAGTGTGTCAACGTAAATGTACCTGGAAAATTTCAAGGACACTATTGCCGTTTGGCAATAAGACAATCCAGCAAAAATTCAGAAAATACATCGTTTGATTTCACACCCATCGATGTATCATATGCATATTACAGAAATTCGTCAAAGGTAGTTAGTTATTCCTGAACAATTATATGTAGCACATTTAAGTTAACTGATTATAAGTCTAGCGGTGCTGATATTATACAACTACAGCGCTATCAATAATTAATTTTATTATTATTTTATAATTGAAACTCTGGCAACTTCGTCAGTTTTTCTTTTATCCTTACCCTTATTCCATAAGCTATTTTATACTTACCTTTCATTGGTGACAACCGGACTATAAAACTAATAAAACTATAAGACAATGCACCGTGCATTGCTAAAGTTAGCATTAAACCTACACCGTTTTGGAAACCGGATCCAAATATATTGTTTCTGCAGTTGGAAGCACAATTCCGAAATTCTTCAATAACTGTTGATCAAACAATTACGCCATAACTGTTAATTATGTCATAAGCACCATTGAATCCGAAATATTCTCACAAGTGGCGGATATATTGACGAATCTACCACAAGACGGCGATTTGGGTGATAAAAAGCCTTCTCAGCTATTGTGTGGAACGAAAGATTTTGCGACTGATAAAGTAACTGAACCATATCTTCATACACTTTGGCTGAGCAGCGATGGCTCAGGGAGTAGAGTGTTCGCCTTCCTGTGAGGCGAACCGGGTTCGAGTCCCAGTTGATACGAATTCCGCATCCGGCTTGCACCGACCACAGTGCTGACGTGAAATATTCTCAGTGATAGACGGATAGCGGGTTAAAGTCCTCTTGCCATCAGGCAAACCGTGGTACGCTCTCGTGGTGTTCCTCTCCATGTAGCGCAAATGCGGGTTAGTTCCATCAAAAAGTCCGCCACGAAGGCAAATTTCTCCCAATACTTGATCCAAGAGTTCCCTTGTCTTCTGGATTGGATTCAAAATTACAAGGCTACGGAGTTGAACATTAGTAGTCGTAAACCCAAAAAATTGGATCGGCTATTCAACGACAATTATTAAAAAAAAAACACTTTGACTTCAAAGATTGCATTTTAGAAATAGGAAGCATTTTGTCAATCAGTGACAATGATTTATCGAAATTGGAGATAAAATGAGGGAAATAAAATCAACATCGTTTCAAAGAGCTGCCATTGCACGTCAGAATAATGACAATATCATAGTTAAGCAACAGGAGAAAATTTCGGAACTATCATTAAAAGTTAATCCCGCTCTAGAAACACTTTTTGTAAAAAGTGTAGCAATTTAGAACGCAGTATATGTTATTATCACTCGAAGTTTGGCGACAAAGCTTTTTTCTTTAGATGCAATAAACCTGGCGATTAGCATAACAAGATCGAGTGCCAGACTAGATCCCCGACCCTCACTGACGACAGAGAGTCAAGGGACGGAACTGTGTTGTCTTTTTATTAGGGACAAAGGAACCGCCACCCACTTTTTTATCGATACAGGTGAGGAAATTTCGGTGATACCCACATAGCCATATGAAAAAAGATAGACGAACTAGAGACAAACTAGAAAAGTTGACAAACTACATCTGTTTGCTGACAACTGAACCAAAGTTAAAACTTATGGACAAAAATTATTAAAGTTAGATTTGGGACTGAGACGTGCATTTATTTGGCCTTTAGTGATTGCAGATGTTAATAAACCAATAATGGGTACTGACTTTCGTCTCATTTCCACCTTTTGATCAATAGCAAAAATCGCAAATTAATAAATGACACAACATCCCTATCCTCTATCAGTATATCTTGTTATCGAGTTGATACACCAATACTAAATGCAGTACAAAATCAGTACGAAGGTATTCTTAAATGATTTCCTGACCTATTACGACCAAAGTTAAGAGTCACAACATTGAACGTTTTATAGAAACCAAAGAAGATCCTATTACCGCAAGAACTAGAAGACTCTCATCAGAAAAACTAAAAGCAGCTAATATTAGTCTTAAATATAAATTTCTTTAACACATTGCTGATTTTATGTTCAGAGTTGATGTCATAAAAATCAGACGGTTTTGTTCCTTAAGTTCAGACTAAGTTTTGTTATTTGTTTTTGCTAATGCAATTTAAACATACTTATACTTTCTGTTATTTAGACACTTTTGGAAATGTCTGCTGAAGGAGGTGTGGATGGTCTGAAATATTTTCCAATAACGACATCTATATGCGTTCCGTCAACATGCAATGTAGAAGAAGTGAGATATCTTTTAGCAACAGGTTAATAACATGAGTCAATCAATTGCTTATACACACAAAAAATTATCCCCTTATATTTCTACACCTCCGATTTGAAAAAAAAAACAATTGCTGTTACGTTAGAATGCATCATTTTAGGCTCATAAAAAGTTTACGTAATAAATTTAAAAATTTATTTAAAAAGATTGGGGGGTTTTTTGCATTTTTACAACACTGTGCTGCAAAATGACAAAACAGCGATTGTTGTATTTCTATAACCTTGTGAAAAATGACATAATGATTCAAATATTCAAAAATTTCAATTCGATTCATTTATATTAATTTAAAAAATTTCAATTTCAAGTATTCATGAAACAAACGGGCGTAGCATTGTAAGCAACAAATTGAACTCCATTTCTAAAAATTACTTCATTATCGACTTATGGAAGAAAAAAGTTGAACAATATGTTTCGAGCAATAATTGTTGTCATATATTTGTGTAATGCAATAATGTTGCAGTGTTGCAAAAATTGACAAAATCATCCTTCAAAACTCATATGCAAATACGCATATGATTTCTCTGTTTGTTGCAGATATGCAAGCAACATTGTGGCAAAAAGTGTTAACATTTTATTTTATAATTATAATATCTCTCTTATACATTGCCATCCTTAATATATGATATTTAGAATACTTAACATGAAACAAGTAAAAAAGGTGAGCTAAAGTGAGGTCGCGGAATTAAGACAAGAAAAAGTCAGTCGAATCACAAATGAGGAAAAACTCCAAAACTAGTACGTTTGCTTGATATGGAAGTGATTTCACAGGAAGCGCTTCTCAACACTAGTTTGTTTCATACGAAAGATCCATACCAAATGAATCAGATACAGCACCTCTCAACACTTGCCCGTTTCATATAGCAGATCCATACCAAATGAATCACATTAGAACAGTTTAGAAAAGATTAAAACCGTTTATTATGGTAGCCTCAATGTTTAACCTAATCCCAACAATCCTCCCAAGGAGTTGACTCAGGTTCGAATTCTATTGATGGGTGTTTGATACTAATTCTTGCTCCCTACTCACACCGACCACAGTGCTGACGTACAATATCCTCAGTGGAAGACAGATAATGGATTAGAGCTTCTTTGTCGTTTGGCTGAGAATGAGAAGTGTTCATGGAGTGCGAAAGAAGGTTATATAGTTCCATCGAAATGTTCCCCACGAAAGTTAGTTTGTCTCAATGCTTGATCTCAGAATTCCCTTATCTTCTGGGTTGGATTCAAAATTACACGGCCACGGAATCGAGCATTGATAGTCGTAAATTCAGAATAGGGTCTGCTGTTCAACACTGGTTATAAAATAAAATAAAATATGATGTTTAGTGCACAAAAATGCTGTCATTTTTTCACAAACTAGCATTCGGCGGTAGGGACAATTAGAAGCTTTAATTTACGCTGTTTTTTTATCAAAATAAATAATACTCTTTTTAAGTATTCAGATTAAATACTAAGATATTTCAGGTACAGATACATATTTAAAAAATATTTATTGACAAAAATATTTTTTAATTCATGCATCATGTTCAAGAAAAGTCGTGAAATAACCCTGCTAGAACTGAACCTTAATGTGGTTCGAATGCCTCACCAGAAATATGCTGATTAATGAATGCAGACGGTATTTTAAATTATAGAATTAGAAATGTTATGAAATCAGATATCAGTATGAACTAAGTTATGAAAACGTATTTTTTCTGTAAAAAAAGGACGTATTTGGAATTTCGATAAGCAAAATATAAAGTGTACTCGCTATCTGGAAAGTACGGTTCCAATAGTTGAAGCAAGAGAGTGGTCGAAAGTTAGGGCTCCATAATGTTAGTTCGACTTTTGTCTCATGTCTCTAAAACTAATAGCGCAAATCAAAACATCTTTAAAAAAACTCAAATTTCCAAAGATAGTTTTGTGGCAAAAATGATAATAAACAAAAAAGCAAATCTTATGCTCTTTTTTAACTTTCTTTTGTAGAAACTATTTGAACAATTTCTTTCAAATTTGTCTATCGTCATATAAAATTACATACTTTAAAACGATATAAAATTTTACATGACTTGCAATTTATAATTTAAGTAAAATAACCATAAATAATTATGAACAATTATTTTTTCCAAAAAACCATATTTAATTGCACGAGGTGCATCATTGCGGGAAAAAGTTTTTCCCATTTGTGAAATTAGTTTTAGAGATTCATGCCATACACAATAACGCAAAAAGTGAACTTAAATGGACCAAACTTTCGATTGTTTCCTCACTAACTCATGTGACAATATTTTCCATAAAGCAGCCACTAGCCGCTCCCATTTTGATAGCCAAAAATCTAAATCTAAGGGGCAAAAAATTTAACTAAATTATTTGTTGGTACTAAATATTTAACGTATTTGAGATTGATCCTCAATACTAGTTTATAATAAGTGAAAGTCTGCTAAGCAAAAATCATTAAGGGTTTACTCTCGCTTACCTTTTCTTAAGTTGAATCTTGTATTACAGGTTATATATAGTATTGATGAAAAGATCAATAACTTAGTTTTTTTTTCTATATAGTTAATAAGCCAAATCAAGACGCTCTTAATATTGCTGTGCATGACTGTCTCCTCAAAAAGGAGTTAAACTTAACATCTACTCAAAAAGCAATACTGTAAGTATAAATAGTATCAAAAAGACAGAAAACTTGATTATTTATTTCATTTTAAGCAAAACAATGAATGCTGGTATATATATATACAGGGTGTCTATAAAAGAACTCCGGGGTTTTAAAAATTCATATCTCACTAACTATAAAAGATAGCAAAATTTAGTCGATTTCTCTGAAAAGAGTAGCTCAAAAAGTTTTACTCATACCAATTGGGAATGTTTGTATCAACTGTTGGCCGCGCTGCAGGGCGTTGACCTTAAAATGACGTCGCGAAATTTGAAATGATGGCGACTCCGCAACAAAAGGCTCAATGTGTTATTTGGCTCATAGAAACGAAGTCTTTAGTTACCGTACAAAGAAACTTTCGACGTAACTATGGTGTTAACCCGCCTTCTGACAAAACCATTCGTCAATGGTTCAGTGCATTTAAGGAAACAGGAAGGGACCTATTCCATGGCCTCCAAGGAGCCCTGATCTGACTCCGTTGGATTTTTTCTTCTGGGGGCATATCAAGAATCTTGTGTATGCAGAGAAAATTCGTGATGTTCAACATCTCAGGGAACGAATAGTCAATTGTGTGGCAACCGTCCCCCCAGACATGCTCGCCAGGACATGGGAAGAGGTAGAATACCGTTTAGACGTCTGCCGTGCCACTAACGGGGCTCATATAGAGCTTTACTAAGTGTTAAAAAAAACTTGAAAATGTAAGCTTTTCAGTCATGTATAAAACATGTATGTATGTTTTTTATTTCATTAAAATATTTTGCCTCAAAACCCCGGAGTTCTTTTATAGACACCCTGTATATATATATATATATATATATATATATATATATATATATATATATACATATATATATATATATATATATATATATATATATATATATATATATATATATATATATATATATATATATATATATATATATATATATATATATATATATATATATATATATATATATATATATATATATATATATATATATATATATATATATAACTTTATATTGCAAGCTTTGAATTGCAAGCACTTTTCTATATGAATAGAACACTTATTAATTTTGTAAAATAAAACTCTACTTATGCCTTTGGAACAGAATTTTCATTAAACGTATTTGTAATACTCTTTTTCATTATTTTGTATTAATTTAGGTCAAAATGTGTGAAAAATAATTATGAAAAAATGAGTGAACTTAGCATATTAATAATTTAAGGTTAAGAAATACAACATGAATTTTCGGCGATATTTTATGCGTCGAAGGTAAATTCTTCCAATCATGGCTCACTTCCAAACACTAATTTTTCAAATTTGAAATTATTTTCAGTTATTTAAATCTAATCGAAATAGTAATTCATCTTTGAAATATCTTTAATTTGCAAAATCAATTATTAATAAGTTTTTGAATGTGAATGAAAAACAATTTCTACTCTTCCTTTTAAATTACTTTTTTATATTTTATATTTTAGTACAAATATAATTCCTATAATCTAACATATTTTTCAGAAACTAATAGACTCTTTTTACAATTAATAGATAGCAAAATATATTCTTATAAGAAACTAGCGCGTGAGAAAAAAATATACATAAAAGGGCCAACGGTGTGCCATCTGCCTCACAGGGTTGACCATTTAACGTACCTTACAATTCGCTATATTATTGTAACGCCAAGGTTACTTATGCAATTTTATTCTATTTTATATTTTATATCCGTCGTTGAACCGCCAACCCAGTTTTTGGGTTTCCGACTACTATTGTTCAACTCCATAGCCTTGTAATTTTGAACCAATCCAGAAGACAAAGAAACTCCTGGATCAGTGGCCCAGACTTATTGATTTGTTATGGTAACATGGAGGACTTTGCGGCTGGACAGATTTAACGTGCATCAGTCACCATTTAGTACACAGAGAATCTTCGGCCAGCGGGAATCGAACCCACGAACTCTTGGGCACAGCGCCCTACCGACTAGGCTATCCCGACCCTAACTTACGCATGCTAATTGGGGCAAGAGAGACCGAGTTAGCTTGGTAGGTATGACACTGAGCCCATGACCAGGAGGTCGTGGATTTGATCCCCACCGGCAGCTGGTGCATGTTAAATCAATCGGGTTACGAAGTCCACCGTGTTTCCGTTTTAAAAAAATCACATATATAGGGGGGGGTACTGATCGAGGAATTTCCTTGTCTTCTGGATTGGTTTAAAATTACGAGACTACGTAGTTGAACATTGATAGCCGTTAGCTCAAAAATTGGGTCGACTATTCAACGACGGTTATGAAATTAAAATAAAATAAAATAGGTGCAAGAGTATTGGTTACCTAATCTACAGATATAGCTAAATAATTTAAGGTGCGTAATATAGGTGTTGTGGTTATAAATTTGTCCCAGCTACTTAACCTTTAAATACCTATAAAGCAATATATAATCAGTCCAAGTACACATTTTTTTATTTTAAACTTAACATTATTAATTTTTCTTCTTTTTGTGTTAAATAGAACTGCAATTATGGTCCTAATTCTCTTCGAAGTATTTGCTACGATGATTGATTTTCGTATAAGTTCAATACACCCTGACGAGGAATACAGATCTACATTAAGTAAGTTGGGAAAAAACATGAAGTTACTTAAGCAAAAGCAAGTAGTAAGCAAAAAGTTATCTAAGTCTGAGTTTTAGTTGAGAAGTATTAGAAATTAAAAAAATTTCTAAGTTGTTGCCTCATTGAAGCATGTTTGAAAAATACCAAATCTACGACTATTTTCACACTATGCTTGGAGATATGTGTATGTAGTTGATGTGTGCGTTGTCAATGCGTACCCTATTGTTGTCAATACGTACCAAAAGTTTAATTTGAATTTGAAATATATTAATTAAAATCAAATTTTTAAGTAAAAATGGAAATCTTATTTTTAACAAAATGGTGGCATTGGTGAAAAAGTTATCTGTCACCAAACTTTCTACCGAAGACCTTTTTCGCAGTGTAGAGTATGTTATTTTTGTAACAACCATGAGTTCTAAACTGTTATTTGTAACTGCAAGATAAATTGAAAGCGAACCAGTGCCCCCTTTGCTAAAAATAAAAATGACTCATAATTTTAATATTGAATAAAATACGCAGTGTTTTTGTCATAAAAAACTTTTTCGAACTCACTTTTAATATTTTAAGATACTCCATCTCCTATTTATTTATGCGTATAAAAAGATGCGAGAACCAAAATTTATTCATTTATTCCTTGACTTGTTGACCACCCTTAAGACGAAATAACTTGTTTTTTAAATTAAAAATTCGTTTCTTCCATTATGTTATTTAAAAAAGGGTAAATAATTTGCCCAATTAAAAGATCTTGAAATCGTCTTATTAAATAGTACTTTAAATATTTATATGGTTTCTCAGTTTCTAAAAATTATTCATTCATTTTATTAAGCGAGTATGAAAATGGATAGTAAAAATGTGAAGCCTTAACAGCACATCCAATTCTCCAAACTAGTGATAGAGCGTAAGTTTCTGACACAAGCAAATAAACTGATTTTCTTTTTTTTTTTTTAATCTTAATTTAATGTGACTGTTTAGAATTATTATTTAAGAAATGATTTTAATTATGTAACTAAATGTCACTGCGTCTTTTTAGAGCTTTCAACAAAATGTTTACTGAGTTTTTCATACCGAACAAATGCAATTCGATTGTTCAAAAGAGATGACAACCCAGATTCAATAAAAATATTTCATGGCATGAAATTTTTAACAATGGCATGGATTATTCTAGGACACAGCATTCTATATAACACTAATGTCCTTTGTAAGTACAATGTGATTGTCATTTTTATATTAAAAAAACGCTTTAACGTACTTTATGTTTTGTTTCATATTGTAAGTCTCAAAAGTGAGCTATTTTTACTTTTAATGTTCAAAATCTAATTTTCTTTTTTTCCTCCTTAATCAGCTCTCTAAACAATGTGTTACTTTATTTTTCCCCTTTACCCGAGTCAAAGTTTTTGATGGTTTTCCATCGATGGTCTAACATAATCTTGATGGTAACCATCATTAATTCCATCATGAACCATTATAGTTTTCGATGCTAAACATCATAAGTAACCCTCATTCCAATGTAGGAATTCGGACTGATTTATGGTGGTCCAACATAAGAATGGCAACTTGTTTTGACAGTTTATTCATGTTGAACCATCTGAATTTCCATCATAATTTCCTATAAATCAAATGTTGGAAGGGTCATAAGCCACCATCCCCCTAATGTAGAAAATCGGACTTATTTATGATGGGCCTATATAGAAAATTTTTTGTTGGTATAGTCCTGCTGAAGCAACTGGAATTATAATTGAACAATCAAGAAAATGCACTGTTGCACCATTATGGACCATCTCGAATTTCCATTATAGTATCTTAGAAATCGAATCTTTGAACGATCATGAACAACCATCATTCCAATGTAGGAATTCGGACTGATTTATGGTGGTCCAACATAAGAATGGCAACTTGTTTTGACAGTTTATTCATGTTGAACCATCTGAATTTCCATCATAATTTCCTATAAATCAAATGTTGGAAGGGTCATGAGCCACCATCCCCCTAATGTAGAAAATCGGACTTATTTATGATGGGCCTATATAGAAAAATTTTTGTTGGTATAGTCCTGCTGAAGCAACTGGAATTATAATTGAACAATCAAGAAAATGCACTGTTGCACCATTATGGACCATCTCGAATTTCCATTATAGTATCTTAGAAATCGAATCTTTGAACGATCATGAACAACCATCATTCCAATGTAAGAATTCGGACTGATTCATGATGGTCTAACATAAAAAAAAAAAATTTTTGATGACGTGTTCCTGAGAACCAACAAGAATTCCCATTAAGCTATCATAGAAATGTATAGATGGAACCATCATGGATTGTTTCTCCATGAGAATCAAGCTTCTCTTGATAGCTAACCATCATAATATTAAAATATCATTTTCCCTCATGGAATGATGGAAGTTTGTAGGCAGCCGACCAGATGGCTGAGTGGTTAGCGTGCCTGACTGCGGAGCTGATGGTCACGGGTTCGAATCCTGCTCAGGGCATGAATTTTTCTTTCTCTCTCTCTGTTTGTTCTATGTCCTTTCTCCTTTGTGTGTGATTGTGTGAATGTGACCAGCCCTATAAACATGTTTGTGGTTGTATGACATGGGCGACGCTGCTTCACCGCAACGCCGTCGCCGATTCTCATTGGATTGCAAATTTCTTGATTTGCCCACAGTTTTTCTTTATCTGTCTCTATCACATATGAATTTGCTGTTGCAGTTTTATCTTGTATAATTTTGAGTTCCATGGCTTCCTTATAAACTATTTTACCGTTTTTGCTACACTTTTCTTAACTTGTACTCACTTTGACTCAATCTCTAATTAGTCGCTGTATTATAGTTTGTGTGTTTTTAGAGAAATTGTTCCTTCAATGTCCTTACAGCAGGATTTATTTCCTCTATTTTTATACAGTTCTTGTTGGTCTTTCTTTTTTACTTACGCCTTAGCTGCTGTATCATTCATATTTTCAAGTTGAGTATCTTTTCAAATTGATTTACAGTATTATTATGGTCTTACATTGTATTTTCACTGCACTTCTCTAGACTTTTACACAATTCTTATTAGTTTCTCCTTATTACAAACTCCTTAGCTTTTGTATATTTTACATTTTTGAGTACAGTATCCCTTTAAATAAATGAAAGTTATTATTGTAGTCTCACATTATATTTTACCAGCACTTTTCTTGACTTGCATAATTCTTATTAGCCTGTCGTTTTTACAAATGCCTTAGCTACTGTATATTTCATATTTTTAGCTTTAAAATCCATTTAAATAAATCATCGGTATTATTATAGTCTATATATTGTATTTTACCTACACATTTCTTCACTTGTACGCAATTGTTATTGGTCTGTCTATTTCACAAACGCCTTAGTTGCTGAATATTTCATATTTGTCGGTTTAGTATCCCTTGAAATAAATATACTGTATTATATGCTCACAGTATTATTATTTTTTTCTGCACTTTTCTTAACTTATTCATAACTCCTATTGGTCTGTCCTTTTTAGATATTCTTCGAATTTTAAAGCTCCTTTGCTTTTGATTAAATATAACTATTGTATTGTATTGTCTATCGGGAATAATTTTTTTTCGAATAATAAGCGTTAGAAATATAATTCTAAAAATAATTACTATTTTCGAAACTTTATCATATTATTTTATTCATTTCACTACAGATGATAATCATTTTTATGCAGCTTATTTAATGTTTGTTTTCAGCGCGACTTTTGGATGGAGTAAGACTGGCTGGACGTTTCTTCTTTCAAATAGCAATAAATCCATTTGCAGGTCCTGACACTTTCTTTTTTATAAGGTATGATTGAGACATATTTTCCCTCAAAGCCTATTATAATCTGCTAAAGTATATAAGCAAATGTTTATCTGTCGTTTATTCGCGAGTACTCACTGTACACCTTGTTGCGCACAGTTATATTTTGCTTACTGGAACTCATCTTCTTTAAATTTTAAAGTATTAATCTCGTTTATAAAATACTCTTTCGAAATTTTCAAATAAAGTTTCTATCATTCATATAATTCTGTGTTTTTTTTATAATAATGCAAAAATGGCAGTTTGTAATTTAATTTGCATCACCGAGAAATTTCTTATTAATTTTTCATGTATTATTGCAGTGGATTTTTGGTAGTCTATTCCAACATGAAGTTAAACCTGCCAAAGATACCATTTGTATATTATGTATTATATCGTTATTTGAGGTAAGTAAATCAGTATTCAGAATTATTTCTGCTCATAAAAATTCCTTTTATTAGAGTAAATGATTTTTATTTCCCTAAGTAAAATTTTTCAATTGCAAAAATTTTTGAATTCACTTAAAAAGTTCTCGAGATATGGCGAAGTACACAAAAAGCATAATTAACATTAAGGGGTTCAAATTTTGAAGCGCTCTCTTGACCGAACTACTGGGACCATGTTTCCCAGTTTGCGGCTGCCCCTATATTTTGGGAGTCAGAAACCCGAATCCGTCAAAAAAATTTATGTTTATTAGGATAAAGTGCGTTTTTGTGTCTGATTTTGTAACTTAAAATATCGTCTGCAATAACTGATTAGCATATTTGAGGTCACCCTTTCGAACCATTAAGATTGAGTCCTAGAATGTGAAGATCTGATCATTAGATAAAATAGTATTCAGGATCGTTCATTTTTTTATGGCCCTCAGTACAATGAAAAAAGCCAAATTTATCGAACATTCATTTACTCTAAAAAATGTCCTGTCTTAAATGAGTAGTGAACTAACTTATTACGAAAGATCAGTCAATTAAGGCTAGCAAAAAGTATAATAAAATTTCGGTGTAAGTTTTATTCCTTATTTTTTTTTTATCTGCATAGAAACTTATTACTCCAATCTGGATCCGAAGCGAAACCTTAATTAACAAAGGGTTCCCCGAAATCTGGACATGGTCATACAACAAAGAAATGTTAACATTTTGCTTACGGCTGGTACAACATGTGGCACAATATTCAAAATTTAATTTATTTATTTCTTTAACAGACTGGTGCCACCGATTATGTTCATAATAGGCGTCTGGATTCTTTCTGCAAGCATAGATCAAGGACCCTTGTTTAAAGAGCATGTTTTTGAAGAGTTCATTGATCACTGTGACAAATTATGGTGGAAAAATATTTTATGTATCAACAATTATAGTGGAGTTGATGGTGAAGTAAGTTATCTATAGTACTAATATCTTTACTTCCGCGTAATACAGATTTTAATTTTAGTTATTTAAATGGTACTTGAATATATTAAGCATCAGAAACTCTACGTGCGCGTAACTTGAAAGGATAATGGCCTAACATTGCTGTCAGCTAACATCTGCATAACATCATTGTTATAGCCACATATTTATTAGCCAGAAAATAAAATCATCGGTGAATGTTTTGAACACAGATTAAAATATTAGTTCATATATTGAACATGGCTCAAAAAGCGTTTTTAAGAAAATGGGCACAGCTCTAAAGACGTTTTTAAGAAAATGAATGCAGTTCAAAAAGCGAATTTAAGAAAATAAATAAAGTTCAGAAAGCGTGTTTAAGAAAATAAATACAACTCAAAAAGCGTGTTTTAGAAAATGGACACAGTAAAAATTATGCGATTTCAATGTTCAGCCAAAGTTTTACAATTACACAAGGAGTCTCATACTAACTTTTCCTTACTTTAAGCATAATCAATTCCCAAGCATTAAAATCGGAATGATCTTTGAAATAAAATGAATGCAGTTCAAAAAGCGAATTTAAGAAAATAAATACAGTTCAGAAAGCGTGTTTAAGAAAATAAATACAACTCAAAAAGCTTGTTTAAGAAAATGGACACAGTAAAAATTAAGCTATTTCAATGTTCAGCCAAAGATTTACAATTACACAAGGAGTCTCATACTAACTTTTCCTTACTTTTTTTAAGCATAATCATTACCCAAACATTAAAATCAGGATAATCTTTGAAATAAAATGAATGCAGTTCAAAAAGCGAATTTAAGAAAATAAATACAGTTCAGAAAGCGTGTTTAAGAAAATATATGCAACTCAAAAAGCTTGTTTAAGAAAACGGACACAGTAGTAAAAATTAAGCTATTTCAATGCTCAGTCAAAGTTTTACAATTACACAAGAAATCTCATACTAACTTTTCCTTACTTTTTTTAAGCATAATCATTACCCAAACTTTAAAATCGGGATGATCTTTGAAATAAAGCTATGCTTCCCATTGTCATTACTGATTTGACAAAAGTGTTGCCATTTTGTGAGAAAGTTTTTTTTCCCTAATAATGTTGTCTCATTGAACAAAATTATGCTCAAATCCTTAGAGTGATCCAATTCTATTCCAATACTATGTAATTAAAAAAAGAAATTCACATTTCGTTTTCTTCTAATATTTATTTGTTGTGGATATTAACTCCATCCATCGGTTTCTTTTATACTAGTGTATGCCCTGGACATGGTATATAGCAGTGGATCTCCAGCTTTACGTATTGTGTTATTTTCTCTTAAATATTTTAAGAAGGTAAGTAACTTCAAATTACTGAAAAACACTTCATGCTTAATTTTATACACGGTTGGAAATTTCTCGGAAATAATGGTTAAACAACAATTTATTTTATATTTTATCACATTCAAGCAAAACTGTCAAATAACCATAAATAAAATGGTAACCAAACTTTTAACAGAGAGAAAAACCAATTATTAACTGCTTTCACTTGATACGGTCAAACTACAAGAATTTTATCACACCAACTAAGCCCACCTAATGAATCCACTTAATTCCTTGCATCTTCCCACTGATTTCAGCCTAGAGGGCTAATCTGTCAGTCTCATGACAACCAAAGCAACCCAGCATTGACACCACAATATTTTCTCCATTTTCTACGACACATGAAGAATTTCCAGTGTCCTGCACTCCCCAATTTGGGTCCCGCACTCTCCGATGTCCATTGCCTAGTGAAAAACCTAGCTCCTGTATCCAGTTTTAAAAAAATTTACGGTTTTGAAACCATACTAGTTGTAAATGGTTAGAAAAAGACGTATAACTCTGTATTCATGGTTTTATAACCATACTAGTTATAAACAGTTTCAAAAACGTAAAGGTAAAAATGTTCTTTACCGAAAATTTTTCGGTGAATCAGCTGGACAAACTGCTGCCGGTCATTTAACCATAATTTCAGAATAAAAAATCTAACAGTGTAGAATAATTCAGTTAGGAAAAACATTTATTTAAAAATCATTTTGTGCAAATAGTTTTTTATACAGTACTGAGAATATTAATTGAATAATAGATAAACTGAATGTATTTTTAAACGTAACTTAGAACGTAAACTTAGATGCAACTCTGTAAGAATTTAAGTAAATGAATATGTTTTGGAAGTATTTTCCATACAACGACTTAGATTCTTGTCTAAAGCTTTAATGAAGAACTGAATTTATTAGAAAACTAGATTGTATGTTAGGCTAGACTAGAAAATAGTATTAACCCCTTCATTCTCGCTCCCGCGAAAATGACGGGGTGAGGTTTCGCCTTCTATTTCTCGCTCCTCTGAAATTTCCGTTCAGTAGTAACGAGCCAATAAGAATAAAACTAATTCATTTCTTTTGCCCGGAACACATTTTATTTCTCATTTTACACACCAGATGACAGTACCAGGATATTTTTAAAGTAATTGTAGATAGTTAGTTTTTCTTAAACTAGATGTCAGCACTAATAAAATACGTGTATTTGCACTTTTATGACAGTTTTCTTGAAAATTAACCGATCGTTAAGGGGTTAAGAACACTAGAAAATAGTATTTAGAAACTGATGATACGTAAAGCATCAAAATCTCTCGTCTGTCTAGAATTAAATTGATAGGAAAAATTCCCTCTCAATAACAAAAGTTCTCAAAAATCCCTCTCGAAGAAGCAAATTGAAATTGTTCAGTAATTTTTTTGTGCGGGACTGAAATCCCTTCTTTCACCCACTGCCAAAATTTCAGTGGAACACAAGCACAGACTGTTTTAGAGGTTTAAGAGAGATGCACACCCAAACTCTTCCTTTAAATTATCATAGATAGAAAGGAAATTGGCTAAATTTAATTTTATAGTTTAAATAGTTATAATTACTTGATAAGTTTTGAGTGTTGAAGGATAATTTTAAAAACTGTTTATAGTTTATTCTTTTTTTTTTTTATTCAAGAACAAAATGATTCCTCGTGCACCACTGAAAAAGTACAGTAATTTATTCATTCAAATAAATAATTCCAAGAAATTGAAGCAGTGAGATATTACCTGATTGAAAAGCTTCTTTCGCTTCAAAAATGTACAAAAAGGAAACAACAGTCTACGTGTTTTAAGCGCATCAGATATGGATGCCCTTTTTAAAGTTTCGCCTGACGTGAGTGTAAGAAAAATAAACTTATTTAAAATAAAAAATTAAAGTTCCTGACGAAAAATTGAAAATAATGATGAGAAACAAAGACCAGTTAAACCAAAAGAGAGAAAAAAATGAAAAGCAGAACAAAAAAAACACATTGGCAGAGAGGCAAATCAGCGTTATGGGGAAGAGGGAAGGAACTAATGTCGTTATAAAGAGATTCAGCATTCAAATGAATAAAGTAAGATTCCCGGGTATCAAGATGAGCTGATGTGACTGGGGTGGAAATATTTTTAGCAAAATCTGTAAAACCAAACCAAAATCTGCTAGTTTGTAAAACCAAAAAAAAAAAAAAAATTATACTTCATTTTAAAAAAATCCGGAACGAGCTTACAATCATAGTGGCAAGTGAATTTGTATTTCTAAAATACACTGGTTATCATAAATTAAGGAAAATTCACAAAAATCGCGATAACTCAAGAAATTACACATGGAATTTTATGAAACTTACCCACAATATACAACACATAGTGAGGTATTAAACAACATAAAAAGAAATTATCAGACATTAATAGTAGTATAGAAATTAGCACATGTATAAAATAAACAAATTGGAAGTATCGGTTTGCAATAGAAAAAGTACCTTTAATATGGAATATGATTGCCTCTAGAAGCAATACAGCACAAACAGCGATGTGTGATGCTTTCAATTATGCGGTCTATCAGTTCAATAGGAAGTGAGAGCCATTGCTCTTGTAAAGCAGTTGCAAGCGTGGCAAGGGTCTGAGGGGGCGGATTGATGGCAGATACACGCCTCCCTAGAGCATCCCAAACGTGCTCGATAGGATTCAAGTCCGGGGATCGAGCTGGCCACTCCATGCGAGTAATTGTTTCCTGTTGAAGATAATCATCAACAATGCGAGCTCTGTGTGGTCTTGCATTATCGTCCTGTAACAGGAAGCAATCACCAATTGCCCCGGCATATGGGCGCACATAAGCATCAAGGATGTTGTCTCGATAAACCTGAGCATTCACGGTTCCCCTTGGAAAGACATGGAGGTATGTGCGCCCTCCTAAGGATATGCCTCCCCAAACACAGACACTGCCTCTTCCGTATGCATCTCTTTCACGGATGTTTGATGGATGATAACGGGTCCCAGGTTCTCTCCATATCAAATAACGTCTACTGTCACTTTCTAGACTAAACCTGGACTCATCCGTAAAGAGAACAGGCCTCCATTGATCTGACGTCCAGTGGACATGTTGTCGGGCCCACTGCAAACGGTCTCTCCTATGGCGTGATGTGAGCGGCACGCAAATGGCTGGTCGTCTCGCATACAGACCACCTTCGTGGAGCCTTCTGCGCACAGTTGACGTTGACACCAACCTTCCGGTGGCTGCAGCAAGAGAGGATCTAAGATGTGTCGGAGTAGCGGTTCTATTCCTGCGTGCACTTAATGTCAAATATCGGTCATCAGCACTGGTCGTAACAGTTGGCCGTCCTTGACTGAACCTCCTAGATGCCGAATCTGTGGTTTGAAATTGCCTCCAAAGTCTATGAACCACAGATGGACTCACATTTAGCCATCTGGCCACTTCTGATTGACTCTGCCCTGCCTCTAGTCTCCCGATGGCTCTCCATCGTAGTTCTTCAGGCAAATGATGCCTAGAGGTCATTATTACGAATTGGCTATCTCAGATTTTCAATGTCGCAATCACAGTAAAATTTGTGTGCTTTCTCTCAAACTTGGACTTTTATGCTCCAGGCAGATGACGTAAGCCGAGTGCAGCGCCACTAATTTGCATATTGCAATTTTACTCAGCTACTCTTAGTGGACAACATATGCAAATTTTGCACGGTTTGGCTTACTTTTGAAAGAGTTATCGCTATTTTTGTGATTTTTCCTTAATTTATGATAACCAGTGTATTTTTATAATTAGTTTTACTTTATTCACAAAAATCTTAAAAGTTTTTCTTAATTCTGAAGACAATAATCATGGAAAGTAGTGTAGAAAGTGGTGTAGTTTTTGTAACTTGAAAAATATTTTTTAAATTAATTTTACTCTATTTATAAAAATCCGAAAGAAATTTTATTAATTTTGAAGATAATAAATAGTGGCTATTGTTTTTGCAATTAATTTTTTTAAAAATAAGTTTATTTCATTTTCAGAAATCCAAAAAGAGTTTTATTTATTCTGAAGACAACAGTAGTGGCAAGTGTGTTTTATCTAATGGCGTATTACGTTCATTACGACTTACCTCCTGTACCCTTTTTGATATACATCGCTCCAAAGTAAGTATATGAAGGGTGTTTATCAATAACTACCCTTCACTTAATACTATGAGTGTAATATCACGCATATCAAAGCTTAATGTTCCCTAATTGGATTCCTGCAAGCGACGTCATCGCGGTTAAGTCGTGGCATTTGTTTATAGCACGATTCTGAAGAAAATCAGGAACGACACACAGTAACCAATAAAATCTGGCCTGAAAATTGAGTCAGTGTTATAATAGACCAAGCCTTATTGCTGTAACGTTAAACTGCTAAACTCAACCACGTAAGTAAGTGCAATCATGCGATTATTTAGGCCTAATGACGTATTCTTATTCTCGAGTTACAATTATTCAATTCAGTAACAACCATTCAATTTTAATTCCACGTGGTAGTTTTTTCCGATACAAATTTTTCTAATATATATCAATCACTATTGGTGACGTGGTGACATCGTTTTTGAGCTTTTGTTGTTCAAAGTGATGACATATTAACAGAAATTACAAATACCCAATTTTTGTATGGCATTGTCAGTATGGTCTTGCATTTGTTTTATTCGTTACCGTCGTTAAACAGTTGACGACTACAAGTGTTCAACTCCATAGCCTTATAATTTTGAACTAAACTCAAAAGACAAGGAAACTTCCGGATAGTCAGAAATTCGCTTTCGTTGATGACTTTTTGATGAAACTAACACGCATCTACGTTAGATGTAGAGAAGGAATCTGAGCACTCCCCCGGTTAGTCTAACGGCAAGGGGACTCTGACCCATGATCTGTCTACCTCTGAGGATATTTTCAGCACTGTGGTTGGTGCAAGCCAACGGTGGGATTCGAATCGACCAACTGTCGCTGGGATTTGAACATGGGACGCGTCATTATGAGACGAGTGCTGTATCCTCTAAGCTATCACCGTTCTTCTTGCGTTTTTTTTCTTTTTCGTATCATTCAGTTTTGATGTGCATGACTTTAAAATCCCCTTTTTTTAAATAAATTTTATATAGATAAGGTAATTGTCACCTTATCTATATAATTTCCGATTTTAATAACATAAGCCACAAGTTAGTAATCCGACTATTGTTTCGATCTATTACATGCTTCAACAAGTTTACTAAATTAAGCTGTTTTAGTATCTAGTGAGCAAGAGAGAATGAATTCTACGAAACAATCCAGAATAAACTATAACAGCTGCTCTGGGGTTCGCGAACAAAAGTGATCATGCAAGTGGTATGGGCGTAATATGAATGAAAAAGTACAAACACGATTTGCAACTTTGACCATTCACATTTTATGTCAATAAGAAAGAAGAAATTCATTTATATCTGATTAATCAAAGGATTAAGCTTAAAGATGGTTATTTAAAAAAAAATATGCTAGTTCCACAAGACAAATAAACTAGTTTTTGATATTTTTATCTCCCCGTAAGTCTCCTTCACCTCGATAATGATTGGTAAAAGTTTGGAAACTCATTTTTTTCTCATTAAATTATTAAATCTATATGCCATTTACATTAATTTTTTTTTTTATAATTCTAGAAATATACAATAAGAATACCAGAGAGTTTCAAAAAAGGTAAACTGATTCTCTAAGAAAATGAATAAGAAATAACAATATAAGGAATAAACAGGACTTACTTATTCTAAAAGCTCTGTTGTAAAAATTATGCTGGGGAGATAAGTTTTTTGTTGCATTTATACAAATACTTGATCTTGCCCAGTTCGTGCGTTTGAATTTCAAATCCGAAATAAGTTTTGCTCCTAAAGTTACAGATTTATTCTTTAAATTACATTTTAGTCTATTTTCTGTCGAAATGTACAAGTTTAAAAGCGTTTTATACAACAGGGGGTCGTGTAAATGTTACGACAAACTTCTAGAGGAGTCAGAGCTTATCGTCAGAATTAGAATTGCTTATAAATCCTTGCCCTGAAGCGTTGTCGCAGGCAAATAAGTGCACGTCCCTATTATGATCTGCCCAGAAGTGCACGAAAAAGACAGGTCATAATGAGGAATGCGCAACTAGCGGCGTATGACAACATTTTCCGAAATGGGTTCCTGTGGAAATTTAGTCCTGATGATGTACCGTAACTCCCCCAGCAGTCCATCGCAACTATTATGTGACCCCCTATTATACGCAGCGTTTTTAAATTTGTACATTTTGACAAAAAATAGACTAAAAATGCCATTTAAAAGGAACACAGCAGTTTGGAGAGACATACTGATTGCATACTTGAAATCAGAAACATGAAAATATCCAAGATCCGCTAAAAAACATCTCTATAACAGAAAACAAAGAAATTATTCCCCAGTGTTATAATTGTAACCGATATGCACATCACTGTAATAATATTCAAATCATAAAACAAGCAAGAGAAAAGTAACTGAACACCACTAGCAGAAACCTTATTTAAAATCATCTAAGAGGCGTTACAAGATGAATCTCCGACACTATAGTTACTATTTTATTTTATTTTATAACCGGCGTTGAGCAGGCGATCAAATTTTGAGTTTACCACCACCAATGTTCAACTCCATAGCCTTGTGATTTTGAACCAAATGCAGAAAACAAGCAAACTCCTGAATTGGGAGAAATTCGCCTTCGCGGAGGATTTTTCAATGAAACTAAGTCGCATTAGCATTGCATTGAAAGGAAAATCGCTAAGAACTCCCACGGTTTGTCTGATGGCAAAGGAACTCTAACCCATTGATGATATTTTAAGTCAGCACTGTGGTTGGTGTAAGCCAGGTGTGGAATTCGTGTCGACCAGCCATTGCAAGTATTCGAACCCAGGTGACCTGGTAGGGAGGAAAGCTCTCAATCCATTGAGTGACCCTGGCTCTAGACTTACTATAGTTGTACTCAACTACTATATTCACACACTTACTACGCTATAGTGTAGGTCTCTATAGTAACCGACATCGCTATTCTACATAGAGATCGTATAGAAATCGCTAAAATAATGGATTGGCCTATTTTTTTTAGGAGCAAGTAGTGCTTTGCTTCGGCAATTGCGATGAACTGAAAACTATTTCTCAGTTAACTGGGGCTGTATGTCGCTAACACTTACTACTGCTGTATGAAATGAGCAAACCAGTGAACCTCAGCTAGAGATCATCTCGTGACAGCTAGACAGTATTTTACTTGCAGTTAGCAATAAATAACTTATTTCTACGAGCCTAAATTCTCCATTGTCTCATTTTAGCGTTATTAGAACAAATTTAATAAACAAAAGAAGTTAAATATTCTGAGATTCATTATAAATTTATCGCATTATTTGTATAATGAATGTAATAATGAATGAGGTAATATCCGTTATACAGGTAACTAATTAGGAATATTCAGATTACAATCTTGCTACTTATATTGTATAATTCGTTCCATTTCCATTGTATAATTATTGCATTTAATGTGATGAGGTTCTACACTAATTTTGAGTAGCCATGTGCCATATGTAATGTGGTACGTATTTTTTACAGTTTCAAAGTTGCTTAAGTTAGCATTGCAAAGTGCTTTGAGTAACGCTTTTTTTTAATCTTGGCCATTTTTTGATACATTTTTTGTTCCTTTCTAGAGGGAATTTAAATCCATACTTAATATTTTAATGGATAAAATATTTAGAAATACTTCTCAGAACATTAGTTTTATTGGAATAAGCAAAAACTAGACAAACAGTTAGCATTGTTTTATATTTCTGAATAAATGAATAAATTATTTTTGTGTTAATATTTCTCTTTTAGAAGGAAAAGGGCGCACAGCATAGCTAATAACGGTACTTAAAAGATAGTTCTTTATTGCTTTATTTTGACTTATAAAAATCTATAATGTAACTGATTATAAGTTTTATTAACTTAAACTAAAGAATTGACATGTAGGAATTATTTGTGTGAAAAAATAAACACAATCCAGTGCAACTTGTGGTAATAAAAACAGTTTACACACACGTTAATTAATACTTCACTGTCAGTACAGAATTTTCTTATTAATAGCATCTGTATACTTCTGATTTGAGCTTATTGAGTTGTTTACACTTACAGGATTACTTGAACATTTTTTAATAACATTGGTTTTATTTGCAGAGCTTCCTTGTACTATACAAAAATAGCACACGTAAGACCAGATCCACACATCGGTTCTTACTGTGTGGGCATTTTGATGGGTTACTATATTGCCACCCAGAAGAAAATAAACTTATCGAGGGTATGTATAGAAACTGCTTAAATCAATTTTTCGTATATTGAATATCAACCATTTGAGAAATATTTGAAAATATGCAGTGATGAATGTAATAAAGTGACAACGCTTCAGATGCTATTTAGTTTTTTAAGACTTAGATCCCTTCCCTCTCACTTCCGTCAAAATCATGGGATGAGATTTCGTCTCCTATTTCTCGTGCTTTTTTTATTTCTTATTTTATACACTCGGTGGCTGCATCAGACTATTTTTAATGTAGCTGGAAATAATTGCTTTATTAACTAGATGGCAGCACTATCCAAATGTATGTATTTGTGACGTGTATTTCACACTCTTAGCTCAGCTACTTATGCTGCTCTTAGTGAATACACGAGGTTTATATTCTGTGATAAAATATTTTGCAATATTATGTATAGTGAGCGAAAAAAAAAAGATATCACTCTGAATAACTTTCGTTTTAATGATCGGATTTTCATGTACTAAGTGTCAATCTTATTGGTTCCTGGGAGTAATGGAATATGCTAATTATTTGGTGAAAATTATTAATTAAGTTACGACATAAGACTCTAAAACGTACTTTCTCTGAATCAACATATATATATATATATATATATATATATATATATATATATATATATATATATATATATATATATATATATATATATATATATATATATATATATATATATATATATATATATATATATATATATATATATATATATATATATATATATATATATATATATATATATATATATATATATATATATATATATATATATATATATATATATATATATATATATATATATATATATATATATATTCTTAATAATTAAAAATAAAATATAATGTATAAATGTGCGTTTGCAGAACAGTACTTCATCAAGGGACACACTGCCTGCAAACACGCAGGAGCTTTTCTGTTGTTAGTGGATTTAACCAAAACTAACAGTGCAGCGAGGCCTCTTAATGAAAAGACAAGAAAAAAACTTTTACCACAAATTAATATCACTATAAATTTGAAAAAGAATCACACCTAAAAGGTACAAATTTTAGATCAACAATTGAATGAAACGCATCCTTAAAGCACAATATAAATAAATCGAAGCAAAGTAACAGTTACAGTTAATAAAAGTGACAATATTAAGTATTCCGAATCAATAAGAGAAAAAAATTTAAGTGCTGACACCTGTGAAGGAATTCCTGAAAAGTCAAACATCTAATCATTGAGCAATAAAAATCCAAGTTCTGCCATCTGTTTTTCAAAATGAAATACATATATATAGAGATAGATAGATAGATATTTACATATTTGGATTCTTAACCATCAAAATATAGGGAGTAACCGCAATCTGGGAAATATGGTCCCCATCGTTTGGTTAGGAGAGTGTTCCAAGGTTGGGACTCCTTAACGTTAATATCACTTTCTGCGTTTTTTCTCATATTTTTAAAACTAATTAAGCAATTCCAAAAAAAATTTCCCTCACCCGTAAAACCCGTTTACCCAAAGATCATTTCATGCAAAAAATAATTTTTAATAATTATTTATATTTTTTATATTATTTAATTTAATTGAGGATGAAACATTTTCGAATAATGAGGTATAATTTTTTTATACCACACTAATCTTCATATTTTTCTATTGAAAAATATAAAGTTTCAACTGCTTTTATTAAGTAAAAGCCGAGAAAAATTAAAAATTATCGTTATTTAAAAAAAATAATAATTTGGCTATAATATAAAAAAAAATAACGATGAAGTAATATTTAAATGGGACAATTAATATTTAAATGTGGTTAACTTACACGGGCGCGAGGTAGCATAACATTCCATTAATATTTTTTTCGCTAAAAACCCATTGCTAATCCTTTATTTTTATTATAAAATATGTTTCTTTTTAGTTGTCTATTGAAGAATGAAAAATTTTATTGGAAAAAAAAAACATTTTATTTAACGAATGTCAAGTTTTATAAAAGCATGTTTCCGGTAGAATGTCATCATCCGATTATGTTTATGTATAATGGGATTATATTTTATTTCTTAGTTTGTTTATTCAATAATTGATACAATTTCAATAATTACAAATTCGTATACATAGATTTTGAATGATATGTGTAGGCAAGGGCTAATCGGCAATGCCAACCTTCATCTATGAAAAGGTACCCCATCATAGGAATCAAGTTGACATGTTTTATATACTAGTGAATTGGAATTATACATTTGTAGTGGTAGATGCACTACAGTACTTCTCCACCAGAATTATATCTGCGATATAATTCATTAAACGAATACCACTAGTTGATTCATTGCTGTTTTGTGAGAAACTGGGAGAGCTGTATTAAGATTACCGTACTTTTTGAGTGCTGATCGTGAACGCTGTATTAAGTTCACGGTCGAAGTCGCTCTTGCTTTGCCATTAGCATTCGAGTGAATACGTTATACGTTATGTGTAATCGAAACTAAGTAGTAACGGCGCGAGGAGGTGGAAAATGTCGCAGTCACAAGTAGCAAGTCAACTGTTCAATGTGTATCTTCCATCGAAGTAGACGTGTTCAAATCGTAGTGGGTGTTTCTGGCAAGGTAGGCGTGTTCATATCGAGGGGGGAGTTTCTGTCAAGGTAGGCATGTTCACATCACGTCCGGGTCACCAATGTAGGACGAGGGCTAATCAACAATGTCAACCTTCGTCTATGAAAAGGTACCCCATCATAGGAATCGAGTTGATATGTCTCATATACTAGTGAATTGGATTTATATATTTGTAGTGGTAGATGCCCTACAATATGTATATTAATTTCTTCAATATATAATTTATAATATACTAGCTGAATACTCGTTCTTCGCACGGGGAGAGTAAAAAAAAATAGTAATCCATAAATCAGTATTGACAAACACTATGAAATCATGCTCAAAACATAAAATCGAAGCGAAAGCGAAGATGTTTAAATTATTTTAAAATTTATACATATACTGTTTATAAGAAATGGCAACTTTTTTAGCGCTACAGCAAGCCAATCAGCGAAATCAGTGATTTTGCTGAATTATAATTTTTCTAAATTTTAAGCATTATAGTCTAATTTCCTAATTTTTTTAACACGTTGAATGCCACGCTAACTTTACATGGCTTGCTCGTCTGGCCATGCGGTAATTAACTACAAACTAAATTTGTAAATATAGACAGATTTTGCTAGTTTATAAAAGGTTTAGCATGACATATCTGAAAAAATTGGAGAATTATATGTGCCTACGAATTGTTTAAAAATAGTGGAGGATAAAAATCTACTAAAGTGAATTTATTAAACCACGAATCACAATAATTAAGTAAATTTTGAATACATTTTCTGCAATTCCATAAAAGAGTGTAAATTTTATAGTTCTATATCATGTATTATATAGTTCTATATTTTCGCGGTATATGTGAAAGGTCAGTGTTAGCAAGCGGTGGCAGACGCAGCCTAAATATAATTTCAGTGTCAGCCACCGGTGGTTGAAGTGGCCTAAATGTAATTTAAGTGTCAGCCACCGGTGGTTGACGAGGCCTAAATGGAAAGTCCAGTGTCAGCCACCGGTGGTTGACGTGGCCTAAATGGAAAGTCCAGTGTCAGCCACCGGTGGTTGACCCGGAGCTCAACGTGTTAAGCTAGTAAAAATGAGATATGGAACAAAGCGAGATGCGACATTTAAAAAAGAAGAAGAAGAGTTGGTTTTGGGCTGATGAAGTTAAAATCTGATGAAATGATTTATTTTTTATCTCATAAAATGCTGCTCTTAAATTATTTTCACGTACAAATTCCCTTTTCTTTCAAAAAGTTCTACACTTTCTTCATACTAAGTGAATTTATCTGAAATTTCGAAAAACAATCATCTCCCCATAAGCAGTCACAAAGCCATAAGGTCCAATTCCGGCAGATAATTTTGCAGCTAGCTCCGTTCCTAAGGCAGCTAAAACTATTACTGTTATAAAACGAAACAAACAATTGCGAAGTGTTAAAAGTTTTTAGTCTTTTTTTCTCCTCAGAAAGCCTCAAAATCATAAAAAAACATGGTTACCTCATCACAGCATAGGCCTCAATCGGTAGGTAACAAGTGAAACTTATTGCGTTGCACAATTCATTGAACCATATTTGAGGAAACTTATTGCATTGCACAATTCATTGAACCATATTTGAGGATTTCGAATTAAATGTACACAGTTATCCCTATCAGTATTTATATAAACGATAAATTGCATGCCTAATGTTTCCTTATTTTTGCTTTCATGTCTCAATAGTCGAAAATATTTTTTGGTTGGTCCCTATCAATTCTGTTTGGAGGAATCGTCGTCTTCGCAACTTATTTATGGAACTCAGGACGCGTTGCTACTACATTGGAGTCTGCGTTGTATGGTGGATTCCATAGACTTTTATGGTGCTTAATGATTTCATGGATAACGTACATGTGCATCAATGAAAATGGAGGTAAGTTTATAAAATAAATTTAGAATTTTTTTTTTTCTTAATAGACAGATTCAAAATTTGTATATTTGAGATTCTTGATGAAAATGGCATGTATGCTTGAATAGAATTTTAATAATGAAAAATCAGAAGGATATAAAGTGAACAAAGTGGGTTGAAGAATCAAGCATCAAATTAAACACTGTAATTTTTCTATCATTATTGAGATCAATGCTGTGATGCCACAATTGGCATTACATATTTATTTGCAATCCTTTTAAATATCTCTTATTACTTAAGCTGATTTTTATTAATAGAATTACTTTTTAAATAAATCAAAGACTTAATCTTTTAAAAACGAACATGAACATATAATATTTATCCTTCTCTTATAGATCAATGCAACGGATACTTTTTATTACATTACTAATGCAGACTTATTAATTCACTGTCGCCTATAATCGAAAACAAAAATCTATTTATAACTTTTTATTTCTAATTTCTAACCGCAAAAATTTTTCAGTTGCATGGTTATAATAATTATCATAAATTTGTTGGCGACTCGTGATCGCCAAGGTATTATTTTAAACCCAATATTGATATACTGGTTGGCTTTGTTTTGGCTATGTTATAATTTATTAAATCGCCAATTTTGGATCTCCTACCCATGCTTCTGTGTCCGTTGGGAACAAATTACACGTACTTTTTAATCTGGCTTTTGACTAGGCAGGTTGTGGGGGATTCGTCTCCCATGGCCTGTCCTTATTACTATTATTATGCAAAAATTGATTCAACTGAAATTCTTATGGATAATATGTATATTTGGTACCTCGAGCTCTGCAAGTATATAAAATAAAAGCTTTTTATTAATTCTGATCCGGTTCAACTGTTAATTTTCATCACCCTTCTGTTTTCATCGCAATCTTCAATTTGTCAGTATTCTTCAACTAGTCCACTATACCAATACAAGCTTCCACCCACACCCTGAATATTCCTTCACCATAAATGCGAAGCTCTTTATTCCAACTGTTAATAGCTATGAATTTAAACGCATAAAAAATGCACTACTGAGCAACAATTTTGAAACACCCCATTAAAAAATCTCTCTAATAATTTTTTTATTTTATCATTTATTATCGCAATGATAATTCGAGTAGTTTTGTAATTTTTCGTTTGACAGATGCAAGAAAATTTTTTTTTTACTTCTTAATTTTTGTGAACATTTATTTCTTCAATGTATAAAAAAGTGAATAAAAGAAATGAAATTTAAAAAATTGGTGGAGGTTTACATTTTTGGCAATTTTTTGCTTGCACCCAGCTAAGCAAAAGGTACCCTCCTCATTTTTTTCTAATTTTTAATTTAAAAAAATAAACACATCAAATTTACAATTACTAAAATTATACAAATACAAATCATATTCCTTAATCTCCGCTCTTACTCTACCTTTTTATCAGTCTTAACAAATACGAAATCAGAAAATATGGACATTAGGAATCGCAATGCAAAACTTAACAAAAGATAAAGAACAAAAGCCATAGCAAAATCAGTCGAATTACTATTAAAAAAGGCAATATTAAACACAAAAAAACTAGTTTAATCCTGATATTGAAGTTGGAGGTTTTCTAATAGTTAAATTTGTTGAAAGTGATATGGAATAGTTATTTGATTATCCTTATTAGATAGTCTAAAGAATTAATCACATGAGTATTTTACTCTTAAAATGAAAACTTCATATTCTTGCTTGACAACAAAACTTTATAAACTTTATTTACATGCACACCGCCACACTGGCTGTTCGGGTCGTTCTGAAAAATAAGAGTTGAATTTACTTGCACTCAGTAAGTTTTCATTGAGGACTTTATGACCTGCGTCGATAAAAAGTTCCATAATCCCTTGTCAATATTTCTATGATAAGTCTCACCTGATGTAACTCTCTAGCTTAAATTAGATATATGAACACTAACTCAGGTAAGCTTTAATCGCTATTTTTAAATTTACTGAGATGAAGAAAATTCTAAAGTGCACAAAACTTTCTCACTTCTTTCCATAAAAGTTGAGAACTTTTATGCTATTTTTTTAATCCAATTAAACCAAGGCAACTTTTACAATGTCAGAAAAATTTAAAAAGTAACTTTAAACTTCTCGGCGCTTATTTATGCTTATGTAACGATGCAAATAATTTCATAATCTATTATGTTTTAATACAAAAATATTAATAAAAGTGTTCCTTAAATAGCAGTCTTATACACCGAAGAACCATTACATCATGACCACCTTCCATCTATAACAATGGGCTCGCCCAGGTTTTCATGATTTCTCGCCCAGGAACATGGGGCACATTAGTACCCATAATCCTCATAGAACAATTCCTGACGTCTGTAAGCTACTTGAACATAGTTGCAGACCAGGTTCACCCATTCATGGCAAAAGAAATTTTTGCGGGGGATGGTATTTAGCAACAGTATAATGCACCATGTCATAAGGGTCGAATCGTCGAGGAACACTCCAGTGACTTTCAAGTCATGTCTTGGCCGCCAAATTCACCTGACCTTAATCCAATAGAGCATTTGTGGTCCTACTTGGAAAACCAAATTCGTGCTGCCACGCTACCCCCTCATAATGTGAGGGAATTGCAGGACCAGTTGGTGAGCGTTTGGTACCAGATACCTCAGACTACCTATCAGCACCTTGTGGAATCAATGCCATGGCGGGTGCTAGCAGTTTTGAGGGCTAAAGGTGGTCCTACATGTTATTAGCAGGGTGGTCATAATGTAATGGCTCTTCGATGTATTTGTTTTATTTATTTCTTTAATTAAATCGATGATTGAACCTTATTAAATTATAAAGAGATGCAAAGAAGATAAAACACGCATTTTTTTTGCAAGCATTGAAATTTTTTTAATGTGATTTCAATTGTTAATCACATTAATTTTGGGATAACTCCTGCAATGCATCATTTGTACAAAAGTTTCGGTTATTAAACTTTGCTTAAATATTGAAGAATAAATTTGATGATATCTAAATTTGTTTATTTTCATTATGATTAGATCAAAGCTATCTAAATTTGTATTAAAGTTTATCCCAATTAATATTTAATTTAGTCAAATAAAAATTATTTATATATACTAAACCAAAATGCATGTACCCAAAAATATACACTAAAATTTTTTTTAACTTTATTACTGTAATAAAACGTTGTTAAAGCACAAAATTATCTCGCATAATTTTTATAAGAATAATTTAAATAAAATTATTTTTAAACATATGTGAAATTTCATTTATTGGCGTTTAACTTGGATTGTACTAGTACGACAATACCTAGTTGGATTGTCCTAGTATGAATTGGATTGCCCTAGTACGACAAAATCACAAATGTTTCATTTTCTTTATCAGTTTCTTTTAGTTTTAGAATGCCCATAATTAAAAACAGAGGGGTTTTTTTATTTCCAATGAGCTGCATTATCGGTCGTGCCGATGAGCAGACCTAGTGCGTTCTCCAGAGATGGTATCTACTCTTTCAGGACCACCACAATTGGTGAGATACCGTTGGCCATGTTAATTTGGACGTCTAGTTTCTGCCACACTAGATGGCAGCACCGAGCACTAGGAATTTAATTTTGCCGGAAATGCCAAGAGCCAATAAGGCACTTCAGGGATCTTTTACATGCCGCATAATCATGCGACATGGCCGCTGAGGATTTTCTGCATCCCGAAAATCCGGTGTCTGGGCCGGGGATCGAACCCGCAGACTTGGGTTCAGAAGGCCGACGACAACCCAACTACGCCACCCAGCAAACAAAAACAGAGGGTACAATAATTCAAAAAATAATTGCTTGTTTCAAACATGCATTCGATTTGTATACTGTGTTAGAGTAATTTATTAATATTCAACGATTAGTTAACAAAGTAAGAAAAAATTTAAACATATACAAAAGTATGTTCAGTATTAGGATTTCTATCAATAATAGTAAACGAAATAGACTATTATTAATTTTAGTGGTGACGGCATCTGTAAAAATATGTAGTGATAGAGTCAATATTATTTCATTTTGCAATAATGTATTTTTTAAATCTTATTTCCACAGGGGTAGTTCAGTCCATTTTGAGTTGGTATGGTTTTGTTCCACTTGGACGTCTGACTTACATGGCATACTTACTTCATCCAATCATTATAATACTGTGTTTTGGACGATTTCGACATTCTATTGCTGCTGATCAAATGTTCTTGGTAAAGTATCAAAAAGGGGGGATACTTATCTATGTTACCGGCAAAGTATGAAACTCCGGCATTGTATAGAATGACTAGGCATTGTATAGAATGCCTGACGTTTTTAGGCAAAGTATGAAATATGAGAAGTATTACATACTTTGCCAAGGCATTCTATACAATGCCGGATGCTATTTGGGCAAAGTATGAAATAAACGCCATGATGAGATTATTATGTAAATGATGTGCATGTTACTGTGAATGAGCGAAATCGGTGGTTGTTCGCAATCACATAGTCACTTTTGGTGAATGTCCGAAATATTTATTACATCCGGTTTTTTTAATTTATTCATGGATATAATTACATTTATTCGATATTTTAATACTTACTGACGATAGATTAGAAGAAACATCAGTGTAGGGTATACCGGGCAAATGTATACCAGATAGTGACCCTTGACCTTAAAAAAGCATCAGTGTAAGGTATACCGGGCAAATGTATACCGGGGAATGGCGCTTAACTAGATCTAGTATATATTTCGGACATTTACCAAAAAACCAGTCATACTAGTTCTAGTTAAGTGCCATTGCCCGGTATACCTTACACTGATGTTCTTTTTAAGGTCAAGTGCCACTACCCAGTATACATTTGCCCGGTATACACTACACTGATGTTTCGTCCAATCTATCGTCAGTAAGTATTAAAATATCGAATTAATGTAAAACTACTGATGTCGATCATTCCCAGTAACATGCAATTCTTAAAAATAAAAATGTTATTCTGAAAAAATGCTGAGAGTGCCATTGAAAAGCATTTATTCAAAATGTGGAAAGAAAATAAAAAAGTTATGCAAAACAAAATTTAAGCCTTTCTTATTAAGGGAAACAAAATTTTCATATAAAAAATATTAAATTAACCTACTTGTTGCAACATGACATTTTGAATTACATTTCATTAAATTTTTCCATGTAAATTTCATTACATTCCTCCATTTCCATGTAGCACAGTAAAAAAATAATTTTTGTTATTAGTCCAAAATAACGAGCCACGCTTTAAAAGTCACGAGTCTTGCCAAGTGATATTTGAAACGAATCGGGGATGTATTTTATACTTTGCCGATTTCTCATTTGGCAATCTATAGAATGCCTAGGAAATGTGTGAAATATAAATCATTTCATACTTTTCCGGCTAATTTTAGGCATTCTATACAATGCCTAGTCATTCTATACAATGCCGGATTTCATACTTTGATGGTAACATATACATCTTTAAACTAATAATATTTATCGTTCATGTTTTGATTGGACAGGCAGCGACATACGAATTTTATAAAAAAGGATTAAATTATCTTGATTTACAAGACTGCCTTTTAATTGAAAGAAAAATGTAGAAAAATCAAAATAATTATTTGAATAAATTTAACAGATGAATATTTATATCATTACACAAAGTTAAACAGCTACCACTACTAAAATACGAAATAAGCCTATGCATATTATACGTCTTGTAAAGCGATAAATAAAATAGTCTAAAATAGAAATTAAAAATATACTTTTCCACCATAAAACCTTTTTTTTTAAAAATAAAAAACATGTGAAATGAATTTAAATGAATATATGCATCATTACACAATGTGTAACTGCTACTAAAACTGCTACTAAAATACGTAATAAGCCTATTGCATATGGTGACCGTTATTCATTATTGACATAATATCTCCAGTAATTTAAAACCATAAATAAAATAGTCTAATATGGAAATTGAAAGTTTGAACAAAAATATACTTTTCTACCCAAGAAACCTTTTCTCTAAAAGAAAAAAATTACTTACATGTTGTAATTATTCATTGTATTACATATTACCAATCTGTCGGAATTTTCAGAAAAAGTTTGACTGGTGAATTTCTGATGATAATACTGATGAATTATTCTAGATTTCCATGTAAGTCCAATGCTCCCTTTCCCTAACATAGCATTCTAAGTTGTGTCATACTGACAATAGCCAAAGTAGTGAATCAAAATCGTTCCATAGTTTTATTATTCATTTTTTACAAATCGACGTTTGCATCAATCTTAATATTAATCTGCCTTTAACCTTCTTCAATTTTATTCCACTAGGATTCATAGTTGGGTGTAGAAAATTCACGCCTTGAAAAAGATAATTCTAAGTCTATGAATTAATGAATAAACACCACTTGGATTGAAATTACCCTAGACCAGATTTAATTAATTTGCTTATTTCTTTTAAAATGTTATCTAGTACACACCCTTCCATATACGTAATGATGATAAATGTAAAACAACAGGACTGTAATTTAAAAAAAGAACAATTATTTTAATGGTATGAGCCTTGTCTAATTTTAAATGCACAATTCGTAGTTTACAACAAACTTAATAATGAAGAATGATGCCACCAATCAAACAATAAAATGGAAGCACTCGAAAGAGAATTATAAAAATCTTTTGCGGTTGAAAACTAATTAAGAATATTCGCGATCGCAACGCTCGAGTACGCCGTCTAGCGGGAGCCTGTAAATATCGGACATTAATTTATCACGTTTTCATTTAGTTCCATCAAAGTCATTGACTGAATCAGACGCCATTTTTTAGCAGCAAATAAGAAACAAAATTTCCCTAAGGAAAAGGCCGAAGAACTTGAAAAAAATCTCCAGAAAAGTAGTAAATCTTTCAGGAACAGAACACGCCAAACATTTGAAGAAAAATTCCTCAATAATTTTTAATTTCTATTATCAACAAACTTGCAACTGATGACTTCCTATTTCGGATACTGTTACAGATGTGTGTATTAAGGTAATTTTTCTTCTGGTTTCTTCTGTCTTCAATTCATTACGAATTAAAGTGAAGTCAACATTGCTTTCGTCATTCCAGTGAATAAATATGAATTCAGAACATACAGAATTGTAATAGTTATAGCATATTCTTCTTCGTTATAGAATAGTATATATTTTTGTATCCATATAATTCGGAAAACAACAATAAAAAATTATCCAAGTTACTTGAAATAGTGCCATTTGTGCTGATTCTTAATTAATTTAAATCGTTTTCTTGGTAAGTTTTTTTTAATTTTGAAAGAATAAGTTCAACTAGAATTCAGCTATTCTGTTTTTAGCTACATATTCAAATTCATATCAATTATAAAATTTTGCTGTGTAGTATGTTATCTAAAAGTAATGAAGGTATAAAGTATGTATCTATTATTTGAGAATAAAGTTTTCAAACAAGGAACTTATCATTTTGGAATTCTCCGGGAATCATAAATCAGGTAAGTGCAATGATTTTTACAATAAAAAATTTGCTTGTAAATATTTTTTTTTTCATTTGATGATGGTTCTCTACAGAATGGTTTTTTACGTCTGATTAAGAACTATAAGAATAATAAAAAAAGAAACAATATGAAAGTTTTTATTTCAATGTTAAGAATTCTTAAAATCGTTTTTTTCATCCTAAGAATTCTTTATTTTCCGTTTTTTAGTTTATAATTTTTTGATAAAAATTGTTCTCAAAATACTTTTGAAAAATTAAATGGTATAACATTATGTGTTTATGTATACTTCTTGTATATTCCAATGTTTGAAATAATATGATTCAGAAAAGTATGGAATAAAAATTCGGTACTTTCGTATTAACGCCACCGCCGCTACAGATTTGGCGGTTTTTAAGTGCCGCCAATCTACACTTAAAATTTTTGTGACAATTCGTAAAATAAAACACTTTATTTAAAATCAAAATAGTTAATCGGATTTCGGTGGAAAATGAGCCGATATAGAGTTTAGCATAGATTTAAAACAATCATATCGCCATATGAACTCTGATGAATAAGATTCCAAATGAAATAACATTTCCAAAACGTACGTTTACCAAGATAAAGTTTTATGTTGTGGGAATTGGTACATTTTCGTTTTTTCGGTAAAATATTTCCCTCATGAAAAAATAAAATTGCATCTTGTTTTGTTTTTGGCAGATCCCAAAGACGAATATTCGTAGCACTAAAAATGGCGACAAAAAAGAATTGCTTTTTTTTTTTTTTTTTTTTTTTTTGTTTCGTCAGCATTCTTTATTTTACGTTTCCTAGTTTCTAAATAATGATTTTTATTGAAACTTGAAATTTTTTGATAAAAATTGTTGTCAAAAAACGTTGTTTACTAAATTAAATTTCATAAAATTATGAGGCTTATGTATACTTTTTGTTCATTTTAATTTTTGAACTAATATGATTCTTAAAACTATAGAATGTAAAGTTTAAATGGGCCTTTCATGTTGTATCATTAAATTTAGTAATACTATTTCTCAGGGCATTAGGTTTTAATTCTTATAAGAATATACATATTTTTTTCTGTTAATGTACAAATATTTTTCCGATGTGTTTTGGATGTTCCTTCTCTAATAAAAAGAGATACCATTTTGTTTTCGGTTGTACAAGAAAGAAGATCAAGCATTTTTCTTTTTTAAATTTAATAAGCCACATTAAAGAAGGAACGTTGCAATGCTACACGCTACATTAACGACGTCTCCAGAGTAACTGAATGACGGTTCATATAGAAATCGCAGGTATGCGTCTCATACAACAACGCCCCCTATAGTTCGTTGCGATCGCGAATCGTCTGTCTTGACATGTGGATAAAAAGGGCAGACATTATTTGATCTCAAGTTTGTTTTATTAATTACATATATTATTAGATATTTTATTTGTTTTATTTATTACATAAACTAAATGATTTTTAAATTTAATTTTCAGGCGTACGCATTTATAAGTTTTACTTTTGTCACCTATTTCCTAAGTTTCATCTTCTGCATGATTTGTGAAGCCCCAATTACGGCATTGCTGAGTGTTCTTATATCCTCTAAAGTTAGAAAGAATGGTGTGAATAGTATAAAGAAAAGAAAAGAAAGCTTCTCAGTGTAATATAATTAACATGATTGAAACACTTATCTATACAAATAAAGTTCTTCGGATTTGTTGGAAGACTGAAAGTTTACTTATGTACTTTCTAATTTTTGAAAGACTCAAGTAGTTCCATACTTTGTGTAGAACATAAATAATTAAAAATTATATAGTTATTTTACTTTCGAAATAATTTTACATTGGTGATACAACTTCAGGGTTTATTTTTTAAAATTCTAATTTTTAAAAAACACATTGAACAAGGCAGTTATGTGTCCTCTGTGGAACATAAACAATTAAAAATTATATAGTTATTTTACCTTCGAAATAATTTCATATTAGTGATACAACTTCATGGATCATTTTTTTTAAACTCTAGTATTGAAAAACTCAATAACAAAGTAGATCCATTCTTTTTGTAGAAGGCAAATTATTAAAAATTATATATTTACTTTACCTTCAAAATAATTTTATATTGGTGATACAACTACATGGATTATTTTTCAAAACTCTAGTTTTTAAAAAACCCATTGAACAAAGCAATTCTATGTCCTCTGTAGAACATAAACAATTAAAATTACATAGTTATTTTACCTTCGAAATAATTTTATATTGGTAATATAACTACATGGATGATTTTTTTTAAACTTCAGTTTTTTAAAAACTCAATGGGCAAACTGTTTCCATGCTTTTTGTAAATGATAAATCATTAAAAATTATATAGTTATTTTACCTTCGAAATAATTGTATATTGATGATATAGCTATATGGATCCTTTTTTTAAACCTTCGTTTGACCGTAAGAAACAAAAAGAGAGAGGAACATTTATTTTTGTAATTGTCACCGTGAATATATAGTTAAGAGAACGTTGAAAGTTTTAAAAACCCACTGATGTTAGATGGTCATAATGTGCTTTGAAGCAGCTTACTGTTCAGAAAATGTTGATTTATACTCTAGAAGACTGAGAATCCATATTCCTTTGTTTTCACGCCCTTCGATATCATTTGAACCACAACTTTGTTTTATGATTTTCGGGGGGGGGGGGGTCAAAGCTTAGAAACCAACGAAACACTTAATGTTTTGTCCCGCTTCAAACTGCTCTTAGAATGACAAATGGATACTCAAGATAATTAAAGATGAGTTCTTATTAATTTAGCATGCGGGTCAAACATTCTGATCAACGAGAAACTCTAAAGTCCATCATGACTGTTTAACATCTTCGAAAACAACGTTCTCGAGAGAGAAGATTTAAAACTTTAATTCCATGCTTATTACCGAGATCTTGGTGTCAATTATGTGAAAAGTAGCATCGGAACAACCTTGACTCATAATATCGGTACCTTAAACCTTATCAAAATGAATCTGCTGCAGAATTGATATATTGTAGAATTGAACACATGCTTCAGTTCAAGTAGAACTATAATAATATTAGCTTCCTTTAGTGATCAGCTTGGTCACCTCTAAAATTTTTCTCGTACAGCATATAAACTTTAGTGGTAACTACAGCAAATTGCACAGCATAACTGTATTTAAATATTTTTATTCATCTACCCTCCTCCAATCCTAACACCATAATTAGTTTTTAAAAAATACATTAAGCAAATTCGTTCACCATTTAGATGTTCCCTGTGGGTTTGCCCATGCGGAAGTATCAATTTTAACAATTTTTATTAGGTATCCGTGATATCGCCCAAAGTTTCTTTATTTTATGCATTTAATTTTAGTAATAATTTAAATCCGCCCAGTACCCATTAAATCAGTCAAAGCAAATGACTCAAATGACAAATCACTCAAACTGAGTTCTGAAGATTTCGCATTTTAGGCAGCGAAAGTATTAAAATTATTTTCATCTCTGTCATGAGATAAGATTTAAAAAAACTAATCCCAATGTTCCATTTCATGCTGTAATACTTCCTCATGCATCTCTCGAGCCATAACTTAGATATCGTAAATCATATATACGTACTATTACTCGAAAAAGCAAGCTCCATCTCCATTAATTGGTATGAAAGTATTCGGCACCATAGCACGTTATGTGTTTGAAATTTCTATAGCCATTTCAGAATGGATAAAAAAATTAATCTAAATTATTATTTCGTTACTAAGTTTTTATTTCTATTAGCATACAAAATTATTCTAAATAAATATTTATCGTATTATTTTTCAACACTACTTAGATTATTACTTAAAACAACTTAACAAAATGAATAATAACTATAATGTTACCGATAGATAGAGAAATATCCGTGTTTACTGTTCCATATAAGTGAAATATATATTATAGATTAGTGAATACTTAATCACTCTTGACTTTTCTCTGTGATACTACGATATTTTTAAATAATAAGTCCTACGCAATTCTGTATCTTTGTTACAAATGCCACGTGCCATAAGAAATGTCACGATTTAGCAACAAATGAGCTTATAGGTACCCAATTGGATAACATATAGTACTTTTGTTCCAGGCACTTTCTAAGCTTTGCTATCATTATTTTGGAGCACTCAATATTATAGTGAAGCAGTTATCTTAATTTGTTAAAGAAGAACTTATAGCTCAAAGATATTTTAAAATTTAAGAAAAAAATTATGTGATTAGAAACTTTTTGAAAATAATTTACAAAGCTTTATTTCTTTTATTTTTGATCATATAATGATTACAAATAATGCAAAATTTTGCATTTTGAAACACACAGCTTCATGTGACAATAAGTATTGTTACAACTGCTGAATTTAAATCAATAATATAAATATTTATAAATATTAAATATGGAACAAGATTTCTATGCAAATATCACAAATGTATTATTACAAATAACATAACTGTCTATACGTTGAACATAAACTTACAGAACGATAGCTTTTTATTGAATTTACAGGATATTTCAAACACTGAATATTTTTCCTCAATTGAATACTAAATTGAAATAACTGAAAGTAATTGAGAAAATTATTAATCAACACCAGAAAAATATCCTCATGAAACATTCAATCAGTCACTCACTCTCAACAATTCAAGCAATTAATATTTTTTTCTATTGAATAATAAATTAAAACAACTCGCAGTAGTTGGGAAAATTATTAATCAGCAACAGAAAAATATTCTCACGAAACATTCAAACACTCGCTCACTCTCATGTCCTCTCTAATTATCATTTAAATCTTTCATTCACTCCAAGGTTTCCTTGCCACACTGAAATTTTCACCATTTAGTCAATAATTTACAAGTGTCAAGAAATCATGCATGACTAAAGCAATTAAGTAAAATATTAAAATAAAGCAACAAATATCCAAAGAAAAAAAATTTAGAGATCTAAAAAAAAACAGCCAACACTACATTACCTGATTTAAATCTGAGATACATTACCTAAAAAAAGAGACAAAATATGAAATTATCATCAACAATAAACCATGGTAAAAATCAATTTTTTTTTAAAAAAAAAATCTCATATTTATATATAAAATTTGCAATATTTTTTTTAAATGTCGCTTTCGCGAGGGAGAAAATAATAGCAATCAACTAAAAAGATGCACTAACAATTTAGCTTATTTTGATATCACTATTTTTTTCAAAATATAACTAAAAATAGAGACATAAAAATTCCTATACTCAGTTGTAGAGGATTCGATTATTTGTAACTACTTGAAGACAAAACAGCAATTGTATAAGTTTGTATAGTTTGTGCAAAGAATAGAGTCTCGGTGCTGCCATCTAGTGTGACAGAAACTAGACGTCCAAATTAACATGACCAAATTAACATGACTCATTGTGGTGGTCCTGAAAGAGTGGATACCACCTCTGGAGAACGCACTAGGTCTGCTCATCGGCAAGATCAATAATGCAGCTCATTGGAAATAAAAATAAATAAAAAAAAAATAAAAAAAAGTTTGTGCAAAGTAAAAATAAAAAACCTTAACCATTCGTCTGGACCCGTGGTGGGGACTATGATAACGAGGTATGACTATTTCAAGTAGGGTTGTGGGGTAATTGTTTAAGACAGAATTCGGCTCGGGTGAGCGAAGGACAGAAAAACTTTTTCTTCGGTCTATTGTGTTAACCATAGAGTGAAGAAAAGCTACCCTCCTTGGAATGCGCTATTCTTGTTTTCATAGCTGCGGATGTCCTCAGTCTTTGTGCCGGGGGGAGTTCTTACCGTAGACAAACTATATGATTAGTTTTCGAGATATGAATGTGATGAGTATAAAAAATATGATTTAAAGGAGAACAAGACAGAAGTTTGAAAGTTACCATGTACTATAAGTCCCTGTATCTAACGTGGTTACAGAGTTGTAACAAAGTACTTTCAAAATTAACCAAAAGAAAAAGAGAGCGTAGTTGATTACAGCATCTCTAATCTCGCTTTCTTAATCGGAGTCAGAATCATGCTATCTTTATGAAGCTACATTTCGTTTTTTTAATCAACCAAAGGACATTCCAACTACACCTGAGCTGAATAAATTATTGATGAGTTGAATACATTACATTTAATATCTCTTAACTTAAAAACATATCTTTATTTTCAGCTCGCTTGCTAAATTTTCAACTAAAAATAACTTCTCAGCTAAGAAGCTAACCTTTTATCAATATATTAACCGTCTATTTAGCAAATACAGTGAATTGTAAAATATTTTAAAACTTGTTTCGGTTTTTGGATATTTATACGCATAACTTTAACCCTTTGACGAAGATGCGACACGTGATATAAATTTTTCTGGAGCTCCTTTTCCTGGTTTCTTTAGTAATGAATTCCTCAAGTAAAATTATATTATAGTACTTTTTAACTATTAATAACAGTCTAATAGTCATTAAAAAAATCTGTTTAGATTATAGTTGTTCTGAAATATAAGATCCAGAAAAAATCAATTTGAAAAAAGAAAATAAATTCATTCATTTCAAAAAATATATCAATAATTGATGTTAGAAATTAAAAACTTTAAATGAAGAATAACTGAATAACAGGAATGTGACTTCAGAGTTGAAATTCGATGTGTAGAAAGGGACATTTCTACTTATGAATGCGATTTTTTTTTTTTTAACTTTTAATTTATTCAAAAGTTATTGCATTTTAGAGTCTTTTTTTTTGCTTTAAATAATGACTATTTACCCAATGTAGAAAAATGTACCTCGCTGGAGATCTTCATTTTATAAGCTTGCACCTGACCTTATTTGCAAACAAAGTAACAAAAACACGAGAAAATAAAATAAAATAAATAAATTAGAGAAATTAGATGTTTCCAGACATAAATCTTACCAAATTTTTAAAAATATAAAACTTTCGAGAGAGATAAGAACCGTTTCGAATTCAAGCTGTTATGTAGATAGGTAGTTTTTTTTATTTACGTCGCACTAAAGATGCACGATGGGCTTTTAGCGACGGTCTGGGAAACATCCCTAAGGATGATCAAAAAAAATGCCATCTCAATTTTGATCCTCAGCAGAGGGGATGGCTCCTCCACTTTGGTAGCCCAACGACCTGCTCCCGAAGTCAAGCACTTTACGGTAGAACAGCTAAAGGAGGACCGATACCGCGCACCCTTGGTCCCTACGCAGGCTGATCAAAGTGGTCACCCACCCGCTTACTGACTGCAGCCAGTGATGCTTGACCATGTCTTTACGGTCAGTCCGCTGCGCGACCGAACTGTTATGTAATACAAAATGTTCGTAACTTATTGTTAACTAGTAAAATTACTTTTCGCCTATTGCTTCCTATATTTTCACACATTCTGCATTCCTCAATGTTATATATTTTTATTGCAAGGAGTTCATCATTTCTCAAATCCAAGAAATCGTTCCTCTGTTACGATTAGCATATTAACAAAATATTCTTAATCAAAATTATAAAAACTTTATATTTTGTAAATAAATAATCATTGTTTGTTTTGAAAAATATTGATTTTTAAGAAAAATAAACAGAGACGAATAATTTATTAGAATTGAAATACCACTTTGATCAGCCTGTGTTGGGATCGAGGGTGAGAAGTAATCACTTTTGTTTATTCTCTTTCATGTATTGCAAGTCTTGTAAATGGGTGCCAGATTTTGAGAGCTTGAAACATGGAGATTATTATTTCCAATTGAGATATTTTTGAAAGGAATGAAATTTTAATCGAGTAATATTTTTCCTGCTTCAGGTTCTTGGGGTTAATTATTTAATAGTGAGACCTATATTCCTAAGAAGAGCGCAGAAAAACTTACAGTCCTTCCATTTTTGTTTAATTTCTTTTTTTCTCTTTTTTTTATATTGCCAGGCATTTTTAGAAGATCCTGTTAATGCATTGTATTGAGTTTAAAAATAATCACCTGTTATCGCACACATGAAAGCTGATTGAACATCACAATCAATTGCCTTGAGTTTGAGTTTATTTCCATAATGCCATGAAACTCCGACACAATCGCTCTTATCCCCCGGTTCTCCTTCTGCCCACAGGTTTTTGTTCGGTTCAGTACCATCACTGTTGCGAAATACTCCATCCGGGTATCTCTTCAAGCCTGTTATGAGTATTCCACCTATAAAGGCATTCATGGCTGCTTCCTTCATATTCTTTTTCGACGCCTCGTTCTTGACCGATGCTGGAGTTCCTGAGTCACAGCCATTCTTTATGTAAGCGTGCTCTACGTACGTGCTCATTTGAGCAACAAGGCATTGATCTCCATAAATATAGTATGGGAGGTTTTTGTCTGCGCAGGCTGCAATAGTTATAGCTTTAGTAATAATACAACATTTCTTCTACCTTCAATAAAATAATAAATATTATTCGATAAGTGTCATTAAGTTCTAAAAAATCATTTTATTGAGTATATAAGATAAAGTGGAATGACAAGGAATTTAATTAATATGCAATACAGTAAATAAGCGAAGAGATATTTTATGAAAGCATTTAATGAAAAATAATAATAGCGAAATATATGTTTTTGCGAAGCGTTCTATTTACATATCTGAATGTTACCACCTTTTTATATGAAAGTTAAACTATTCTCTGCTGTAATAAAATTAAACTTATGCGAACCTTACAAGTATATGCAACTCGAGAAACTCAAAACTATCTTGAGAAGAAGACAGCTAACATCAGGTGCTTATGTATATGTTACCGGCAAAGTATGAAATGCAAGCATTCTATAGAATGCCTATGTATTGTATATAATGTCGGACGTTTTAGGCAAAGTAAGAAATATGGGATTTACTATACTGCATGTAGTACCTAAGCATTCTATTAGAATGACAAATGCAATTTCGGCAAAGTATGAAAAAGTCCTGATAAGCCTATTATATAAATAGTGTGCATTACTCAAAAATACATATATGCTATTCTGAAAAAATAATGAAAGTACCATAGATAAATTCATTCAAAATACATAAAGAAAAAAGCTAGTTGTGCCTAATGAAATTTATGCCATTTTCTTCCGAGAAGCAAAATTTTTATATAAAATATGAGAAACCAAAATTGACCTACTTGTTTTGCAATATTATACTCTAGAACGTATTTTTAAATTGCATTCCATTACTTTCAAAACGAATCAAAAATATATTCCATACTTTGCAAGTTTCTCATTTGGCATTCTATTGAGCATGTGTAAAATATAAATCGTCTCACTCATTGCCCGCTACTTTTCTATACAATAGCTAACCATTCCCTAAAATTGTGAATTTTAAACATTGTCGATAACATATAAACAAGATAGCTTGTTAGCATTACAGTTAATGAACTTGGTTTATCATCACGCTGAATTAATTAATTTTTGGATCAGATTTTATTGTGTACTGGCAAGCAATGTCGCATGTGAGTATCGAACCTGATTAGTTACTGAATCATGACAAGAACAAAAGCCATGAATCCTCAGCCAATCAGTTTTGACATTCACGGGTAATATCACTTGCAGTACGTAAAAATAAATGTTGTATTTAAAATGTAACAATCAGATCAGTTCTTAACTTTAACATGAACACGCCTTAAAAATATTTTTTCCACTATTATGCTTTAATATTACTTTTGTAGCCAGGCAACATAGTAATTTAAATGTATTTTTAGTGTTCCTCTTATTGTACTGATCTAATTTGCAACGGCAATATATATAAAAATCCAGTTTGCGCTAGTTTTTGCTGAACTACGTCAGTTGAAAGATAAATTTATACCACATTTATTACTATACGATTTTTACATACGTTGTTTGCAGTTGAATGCATGATGAATAATAGCTTAACTTCAAAAGTTGTTTTTACTCTTGATTCAGATAAATTACAGAATCAACCGATTCCATACATTCCATAGAATCTCTACATAAACCAATGAAGTATAGAATAGTTGTTATATTTTGTTAAATGTTTTCATTTGGCTAAATTAATAGCTAAACTACAAAAGACCTGACCTAAGTTTATTATTAAGATATATTGATGGAGACGATTCAAAGTGTTGAAATACTTGATAGTGTTTTATTTAATTTTTCAATAGTTTTTACTGCGCAGTGACAACAAAAAATGCTATTTTAAATTTAATGTTTTCATTTGGTTGAATTATAACTAAATTGCAAAAGACCTGATGAGCTATATATGTTCATTATTTTAAAAATATGCTAAGATCTGATGAGCTATCTATTCATTACCTCGCAGATATGTGAAGATCTGATCAGCTTTATGTTCATTATTTTTGAGATATAAAACTAGGGACATTTCAAAGCATTGATACGCATGATATAGCTCAGCTGAAAAGTATCCGATTGGGTAAAAATCAGCAATTTCGTACAAAATTTCTCTTTTTATTATTAATAACGTTATTATTTATGTTTCAATTTTAGTTCTTTAGCTTTTCAAAAGCTTTTAAATTTCTGATTTCCTATTTTTAACAATGAAACTATAGTTTTCTCGTATGTAACCGAAAGTTAACTTCCCGAAAACAAAACTAAAGGTTTTGTTATGTTTTGAACGTTTTAAACTTTATTTAGTTGAATGAAGTATCTTTTAATGACAAATTAAATTTATTTTCAGCAATTAATCTTGAATTATATTTATTTGTTGTCACAATTTTCTAACGTTTTGGAATTTTCTTACATTTTAAATGTATTTTCTGAAGGACGTTGATTTTGAGAAAATTTCTTCACGCTAACACATATTATAAAAAAATGTTTACAATAGAATACTTTGAAATTTGTAAAATGTGAGCAATGTTTGGATTTAAAAGCTAAATTTTCTGTTATATTAAACATTAAGTAAGAACGCTTCGATTTTTTTAAAAATTCAAACGAAAACAACATATTTAATTTTGTTTCACTGTCTTATTGAAGTTTTAAAATTTTAGTTCAAAACAAAGGTGAACATCAATGATTAAGAAAAATAAATATTTTGAAGTTCATGCATTACAATCTGATGTACTGCTGATTACGTGAAGTAAAAAAATTTTAATTTTTAAGCTCAAATTCATCTTTTCTTTGAAAAATATTTCATAAATTTTTAAATTTTTCTTTAAATTTATAAATTTAAGACCCAACATAAAATTCAATTTTTAATTAAGCCTTTTTTGAAAAAGAAATTGTGTCAAAACCAGTCAGATAACTTAATTTTTCATAGTTTTTTTCTCTCTGCAATGACAACAACAACAACAACAAAAATATTGCTGAAAAGAAAATGACTAGTAAAAATGATAAAAATAAAATTGAAAGATGAACAGCAAAGATAAAAGTCTTACAATCCTTAGATTTTTTTTCGCAAATATAGAATAGTCCCGGTCCTCCACAGTCCACAGCTTGAACCTCAAACTTCTTAGATTCGTTGACAACAGCACACTTCAAATCAGGATCAGTAGGTTCCTCTGCCCAAACTTCGAAATTTTTTTGAACAACCGTGGTCCGGTCAATCTCAAAAGTCCATCTACAGTTAAAAGTTCAAATTAATTAGCGGATCAATAAAAAAAAATATTTGTATATTTCAAGAATACACGTACCACAACTTTTTATGGCTTTTACAACTTATTTATGGCTAACTTTTTATTTTTAATAATTACTTTGCAATAGGAATTATTAAGTAGATGTGAGTGAATTATCCAAGCAACTGTGAGTCAAGTTACGTTACTAAATTTAAATATTTTATATTTACTAACAGCCTCTGTTTATGTGTCTTTTTAACTTGAACCATCACTGTAAAAAAAAATAAAAGGAATACACAAATTTCATGAAACTTTCTTTGTTTTTGACGAACCCGGTTCCTGGTATGTGCTCCGAGCACATATTTTGTCAGTGACGAAATAACTATCATCAAAAGTAAAAAAATATTTCATCATTCTAAATTCGATCGTTAAGTCTTCATTCCATGTTCGTCATTCTAGTTAACAATCTCCCACAATGCACTGCGATGTGGTTCCGAGTTGAGGAAACATTTTCGTCCAAATCGTCACAAATCACATGATTTCGAGACGAAATGATTCTCAAAATTAACAGAATACAACTCGAAGTTTGCTGAATTGTCAAAAGTAAAAGTTTTATTTCTGAGAGTGATCTTATTGACAAGGATCCTAAAAATCTATATGAGCGATAATAACTCAACATCTTGCATACGAAATCGGTTTAATTATTAATGTAACAGCTTAATTTTTATTTCATATTATTATTATATATTAAAACTTATATATATATATATATATATATATATATATATATATATATATATATATATATATATATATATATATATATATATATATATATATATATATATATATATATATATATATATATATATATATATATATATATATATATATATTGAGTGGTTATTTATTGAAACTGATTATTCAATAATGTGGTGAATACACCCACAATAAATTACATTTATCTTCTTAGTTTTCCAGGCGCTATTACAGTTTCTTAAGGACCTTACGAATTCTGTTTAAAAAAGAGACTATTGTATCAAATATACGTATGTAATAATGGTAAGAATCGTAAAATAATTTTTTAATTTAAAGAATAAAGTAAAGAAATTATGATATCAATATTCGGTGATCGTAACTGCTCAGCATGTCGGGCGACATTTTATGGTGAATTTGCGAAAATCCGTTTCAGAATGTATAAACAAGTTATCTTTATCTAAAGAAAGCAACGTAACTCACATATTTGATAAAATGAAAAGATTTTTTAAGAAATGAATCATACAATGTTCTTAAACATACATACATTTTTCCACCTTTTTAAAATGTCACGTAACATTCACTAATTTCTTCAATTATAAAAAAAGAAGAAATATCGAAAAAAAAGAAATAAAAGAAATACATATAATACCTTGTGAATGTGCATTAAAGTTTCTCCCAGATTTTTCACGTTTGGTTGCTTAGCAACGAAGCATTTCTCTCTTGCCAAATATATAAATATATATTCGACGCCAAACATATAAGACTTCCCAGCACCCTAACTTTTGATCCAATTTTTCCAAAATTTTTCCAAAACTGCCCCCCCCCCTATTTTGAGGATCAAGAATCCAAATATGCGAATATATATATACACTCGAGGCCGGGATAGCCAGGTCGGTAGGGCGCTGGGCTCATGTCCAAGAGTTCGTGGGTTCGATCCCCGCCAGCCGAAGACTCCCTGAGTAGTAAATGGTGACTGATGCACGTTAAATCTGTCGAGTCGCAAAGTTCTCCATGTTCCCATAACAAATCAATATCTCTGGGGTTACTGATCCAGGAGTTTCCTTGTCTTCTGGATTGGTTCAAAATTACAAGGCTACCGAGTTGAGCATTAGTAGTCGTAAACCCAAAAGTTGTGTCGGCGGTTCAACGATGGATATAAAATATTTAAACACTCATGGATAAAAAAAATTAGCGCACCATGAAGGAGTCGTCAAAATGAAACGAAATTTTACATACGTAATGACTACTTTGATGTAAGTAAATGATTAGAAAATCAAAGAAAAACGATAATCTTTGATTTTCTAATCATTTATTTATATCAAAGTAGTCATTATGAATGTAAAATTTCGTTTCACTTTGACGACTCTCCTTCTTGGTGCGCTAATTTTTTTGTCCATGAGTGAATATATGTTTATTCAGGGTAATATTTTTGCGTTTTTTTCCTTTTTTTTTTTTTTTTTTTTTTTGCTCATTATACACTGTTTTACTTAATATTTTATACGTTTTATTTTCTAACTTTAAATATTAATTACTAACAAATAAACAATAGTTATATTGTCTGTTATTATAGACCTTTTAAATGAATAAATAAAATGTAGTCTTACTCTCGTTCCTCGATACTCTTTTGATAATCTTCTCTATCTTTCATTTCGAAACCAATCCAAAAACTTTGTTTTTCAATTTGTTTATGCAAAATCTCTGAGAGCATATGTTCCAGTTTTTCTGGTATTTTATCTCGAACTGGAGCTATCTCAGTGCCTTCGTCCTGACAAGTTTTTTTGGCATCATTAATGTTTTTCCGTCCAAAATGAAATCCATAGCATACACCATCGAAGGGAAAGTACTTGTCGCTAGGACAGGCACCTTTTGTCCAAAAAAAACAGAAATAAAATTGTTTTATAGATACGTTTTACAATAAAATTATAATAGCATGTTTTACGATTGTTCTTAAAGCTCTTTCACGAAATATATGTTATTATCGGGTTGTTCGGAAAGTAATATGGGTTCCCCATGTTCTCGCGGAAAGAAATTTGTGTCGCTTTGACGTCTGTGATTCGCTTCTCAAACGTCACGAAAATGATCCATTTTCGAAGCTCATCATTACTTGGGACGAAAAATGGGTTGTCTATAACAATGTCAAACGCAAGTAATCATGGAGCAAAAAAGATGAACCGGCTCAAAGCATTTCGAAAACCAATATCCATTGAAAAAAGGTGATGCCGTCTGTTTGGCGGGATTTAAAAGAAATAGTTTTTTTTAGACGCCCGGTGGCTGAGTGATAGCGCGTCGCTCTCCCGTGCCACATGGCCTGGGTTCGATCCTCGGGCCGGGCAAGGTTGACTCAGCCTTTCATCCCTTCAGTGGGTCGATAAATGAGTACCACGCATGCTTGGGAGCTAAACACTGGGGGTTCCGCGTTTGACTGACCACCTAACCAGAACATCTGCTCCTGCACCCCAGAGCCCAAGGTCAAGAAAACTGAGATAGGCACAGTAGACCTTGGCCCTCTATTGGGCTGTCGTGCCGCTGAGTTTAGTTTACTTTTTTTTTTAGCTTTCACCGGATAACACGACACTTAATTCGAAAGTCTACTGTCGTCAGTTGGACAAACTGAATAATGCTCCTCAACAGAAAAGGCCAGAATCAGTCAACAGAAAAGTCCACCAAGATAACACGAGACCTCATACAAGTTTGGTCACTCGCCAAAAGCTTTTACAGCTTCAATGGGATACACTGCCACACCCACCATATTCTCCAGATCTGGCACCTTTGGATTATTATTTGCTCCGGTCACTACAAAACTGTAAAACCTTTACTTAAAATGTAAACTGTAAAACCGTTAACTGTAAAACCTTTACTTTGGACTGTAAAACCTTTACTTAAAATGAAGAGGTCAAAACTCACCTGGATCAATTTTTCGCCAGCAAAGACCAAACATTTCATGAGAGTGGAATCATGCTACTACCAGAAAGATGGCAAAATGTGTTGAACCAGAATGGCCAATAAATAATTTAATAAAATATTTATTCATTATACGAAAATTGTCCTTCATTTCCCTCCTAAGAAACGAAATTACTTTCCGATCAACCCAATAGTAAAACTGTTGTGAGTTTGTTACAGTTATTCATGACTGTTAAGTGTCACTCGAATCTCTTTCATCTTATGTGAAGTTTTTTAGCGAATAATGTGTTTTTTTTAGAACTGTTGCAAAATTGTAACAGTTATTCATGACTTCTAAGTTTTATCCGCCTTAACCAACTTTCTCTTATGCTAATGAGGAAAAGGGTACAAAACGTGCAAAAGCCACAGTTTTTTTTTTATATATATATATTTGAAATAAAGAAAACTTTTGTTAACAAGATTTTTTGAACATTGGAAATTTACTACAACGCTGCATTGTTTAGACACATGAAAATAGTAAAAAGTTGAGAATTATTTATTAGTTTTGATAATTTTTCATTTAGATGAAAATACATTTATTTCTAAATGCTCAATTTGTTTCAAAGTTTATAATTTTTTTTAAAAATATTTTAGCTATTTGTCTGTTTTAAAGACCAGATAATATATCTAGTAAAATATCAGATGAAGTAAACCAGATAATTTATCTAGTATAATTTAAAGATACATGTTTACTAAATAAATTAAATGATTTTCTTCGAATTAAAAAGTAAGCTGCAGTTTTTACTTATTTTTACTTTGCAAATGAGCTTCGAAACTCATATTTTTCATACTTTTTTCATTTTTTTAATGTAGATCCTAGAAAATATTATACAAGCTAAAAGTACAACTTATAATGAGAATGAATTATTTTAAGGAAAAAAATTAATCCTAAGAAGTTTTTCAACAATACACAAATAAATTTTCGAAACCTTTAAACTGTAACGAAATGTAACAATATTAATGAATAAGTTAGTAAATATATCGTTGTTTTGAAATGTCTATCGCAGAAGATAAATCATAACTTCGTTCAGTATATCACTTAATTTTTAAAAGAAGCTTTCTAAAAACCTAGATAACCAACACAATTCTTGACTACTATTCAGAAAATTCTTTAACTGTCATACAATTTATTATATATCACTAATATTTAGTCATTTTCTTAAAAAACTCAAAATGAAAAGATATGAAACAATTTTAGGATAGAAAACTGTTAAGAACGAGATATTTTTTCTTAAATGAATAAAAATATTTTAAAGATGCAATTAATTTAACTTGCGTAAAATTTACACAATAGTAATTCCGGAAATAAAAATTGTTTTAAACTAAAAAAAAGTTTCAAAAGTAATCCAGGCATTTTATTTTTAATTTAAAAAAATAATAATGAAAATAAATGTACTTTTGAAATGAAAATGCTGAAAATAAATAAATATTTCCTAAAAATTATAGTTATAACATGCTGAAGAAAAATGTATAAGAAATATTATATGTTAATCTGCAAATCATACGTGCAAAATAAATATATGCAATGTGTGCAAAATCAAATAAATAAATTAGTAATACATTAATATATATACTACATAAAATAATATAACACTTTTAAACTGTTTTTAATACAAATTAATTTAATTAGAGTTAGTGATATATACTAAGAATAATTATTTAAACTATTCAGGGCGTGAATTAATGCAGTTTGCATTAAATTAAAATTATATATTCGAGAAATCGCCAATTAAATACAAACATTGAGTTCTTTAAAAAATTTATATATTTACTTTGACAAAAAGAAAAAGATGTGTAAGCTACTTACAAGTATTATTCATCAAAGTAATTAAAAAAATGAAAATTACTAAAATACCCTGCATCGTTGACATTATTTTTGTATGGTGAAAATGTAAGGTGTGCAAAGACTTAAATAGATTACCCTTTTGTTTTTCTTAGATAGTGTTCCCTTAGAAACAAAAAAACTTCCAACGTTTGTTTGGTTCCTACAAAAGAGATCTAACCAATAAAATAGTATTCCTGAATAGAACATAGTTTGAAGCTATATTATTGAAGAAACGAATTTTGTAAAATGTTAACATTATTAATTTATTTTATTTTAAACTAATGGCGTATCACTTCAATATTTTAAAACGTTTTTTTTTATCGAATATGTATTTGATTATCATTATTATCAAGCGTTTACATGGTGATGCAAAAAACCAGGACAAAATTATTAATCGAAGTTTACTAGTTTCTGTTTAATTTGTTTGTTTATTTTTTTGTGTCCCACTTTAATTATAAAATATTTTATACATCTCTCAGTTCATGTTTTTTTTTTTTTTTGCACTATCCAGCAAAATATCTAGAGGTCGCGTATTTTAGAGTTGCTTAAGGAAGGAAAACGGAAAGAGTTGAATTTTAGAAATATTAGTTGAGACTATTTTTTTGGTACAGAGTACGTTTCCATAATGAATATAGTCCCGCAGAGGGCTGATTATAAAGGTTCGGTTCCTAGTAGAACATCGAAGTCAAACCACTGGCTACGGTCAGTAAGCTTTTCGGTGACCACTTCGAACAACTGCACAGGGACCGAAGGTGCGCGGTATCGGTTCTCGTTAAACTGTTCTATTGTAAACCAAAACGGATGGGTCATCCTTTCTGCAGAGAATCGAAATTGTGATCGTCCACAAGGATGTTTCCCTTGTACTGACCGTTGTTGTTGTACTGACTGTCGCCAATAGCCCAATATGCAGCTCTAGAGTGACGTAAATAAATTATCTACCTACCATACTGAATATAATTTTCTCAAATATTTTGGTTTATGGATTTATGCTTTAAGAAGTTCAAGAATTCCTGTTAAAAATTGGAATATTTCAGAAAACATTCATAAATCTGGATAATATGCTTTATTAGTAATTTGTTGTTGTTTGGATGAGTTTGAAAATTGGCTGTGTTAATTTTTGAAACTTTCACTTCACCCTAAATTTACAAATATACAATCAATTAAATCACTTTCATAAACGAATATGACGACTTTGAAAATTGTATTAAGCGCCGGCCGCCTCTACTTTTAGACCAGCCTGTTTGAGAGTCATTTTGAAACAGTTTAGCTTTAAATAATGTAAAACTATATTTATAAAAATAAGGATAAGGATCAAAATCATCAAATTAAACAAAAAAAACAATGGCTCAGTGTATAGAGCGCTCGCTGTCCAACGACGTCACACAGGTCCGAATCCCAGCATTGGCATGTTGATACAAATTCTGCTCCTTGCTAGCACCAACCAGAGTGATGACATAAAAGATACTCAGTGATATACGGATACTGGGTTGGAATCCTATTGCCGTCCATATCTGCTGTAATAATATCTGCTTGACTGCGTTGAAGTTGCAGACAAATTTGATTTTTCGAAGACAGTGCTGCGATTGACTACTGGGCTTGACTTAAAGAACAAATAATTACTAAATAATATGCAATAAAATCCATGTGAAACGCGGTTTTGAATTAATAGAGCTGCAAGATAGTAAACCTCGGCAATGCTTTCTTTAAAATAATTTTCAAAAAAAGTCATGTGAAGTTTAAAATGAAAACAATGCGTGTAATGCTTAACTTATCAGAAAAATTCGTTTCTCATTCACCCCTTCCTTTAAATTAAACTTCAGAATTTTTTTTAAAAATCACGGGTTCAAATTACACTTTGCACCAGCTGTTCAAGCATCATTTTTTATGTGGGTTTTATGTACAAGACTACAAACCTATTTGAACACGAACACACCTATTTATATATTTTACATTGGTTTACAAGCAAGTTACTGGTTCCTTCTCGTGTAATCGAATGAGACCAAACGCGAATCAAAAGAGGTAAAATTTCAAAAGTTGAAATGATTTTTGTTTTCTTTTTTGTATAATATGTATTGTTTTTTAATTGCACTTTTTAAAAAAAAACATTATAACTACAAAACCATTAATCCTATCAACTCGAATTTTATCTCATTAAATTTAGTACAAAAAGCCTCACATGTTCAGAAAGACTTTAGATAACAAAGAAAAAAGTGTTCAAAATCATTTCAAAAATAGTACTTTTACACATGAAAACACTTAAAACTTCTGAACTATCCGTTCTATTGACTCGTATCTTGTCTCGTTAGATTCATTTTAAAAAATATGTAAGAAACAATGTCACAATTCTTTCGATAGACTCTCAACTAAGATTCACAGACTAAGTACAGGTACAAATTTGTACTTTTCGTACATAAAACCTTTATAACTTTTAAATTTTCCGAAAAAAAAACGCCTTTTTTTATATAATTACGGGACTATAGAGGAAACAATTGCAACTTTTATTGAAACTAGTTTTCTATTGAAACCAATTTTAACTGAGTTCCAGTTAAAATTAGACCTCTCAAGCCATTTGGTATTTCGAGTATCAATAAATCATATTTGGAGATAAATTCTGCTTGCTCCAGTCAGTAAAAGATTTAAACTTGTATTGAAATGTAGCACTGACCTCTAATCAAAATTAAAGTGCTCTGTTCGAATAGAACCACTAAAAGTAAAATTCATCATGTCAATACAAACTAATGTTTTTTTTTAAAATTGTGCGAGCAAAATATTTTGCTATTTTATCGCCATTTGAGATTTGAACAACTTTTCGTAACAAACACATAACTGAAAGAAAGATAAAAATAAAATTAAAATGCATAGGTATGTGTTCTAAATAATTAATCAATATTTTATATGTCATAAATTTATAAATAAAAATGTACATATTAGATTTTCCAAATCAAACACACATAATAAAGTGAAGAGTTTTTAGTTTCGGAAGATATGAAATGAATAATTTTCTAAAATGGATGCCTCTGATATATAAAAAATATCAATACTGATCAAAAGTTATCCCAGAATTAAATTTTCTTAATAAATTTCCAAGTGGAAAAGCAAATTTAAAAAAAAACACAGTTATCACATAAACTCATTTTATTTGCTAATATCACCAGTAATTAGCACATATTTTATAAGTATGTAGCAATTATTAATTGGTTTGTAATTTATTTTATTTCTATTCTAAAAACGATAATAAATCTTTCAGTCACATGCTCTTTTTTAATTTATTTTCAAATTTGGAGAAATTTAATATTTAATTATTTTTTCCCTACTGTTTATATAATATATATGCTAAATAAATGCCTAAATTATTACCGGTTTTAGATGCATAAAACGATTTACATCAAAAGAGACATCATTTCTGCAGAAAATAAAATTTTAGGGGGGAAATTCGAGAACTTTGTGGCGCAAATATTTTTTTCTTTTTTTTTTTAGTATCCCTAATAAGAACACTTTTAATGCCTTTTAAGTATTAAAAATGCATCAACTGACTGCACCCTAGTCAAAGATACGAGAGCAGTCACGCATAATAAGGCTCTAAAATACTAGAATTTTATGCACCATATGTTTTTTCCCAGACTTTGTTTATATTACAAAGTGTAAGATTTAGTTGCAGTGGAGATGAGTTTCTGTTTTGAAACAACATACATTTTATGTCTTTCAGACACTGTTATAATATAAAATTCCTGTTTATTAACTGAAACAAATATTTTATGATTACCATAACAACGTAATTCATAAGTTTTTTTTCAAATCTCTTTCCTTAAAAAAATATATAAATGAAACTGCCACTGCTGGACTGTTTTAAAATGGAATAAATGTTTAATTTTAAGTTATATAAAATACATTGCTGAAAAACAACTCGAATTCAATACATAATAATATTTTAAATACGAAAAAAATTATTATGATCTTTAAAAAAGCCACCAACAATTGCAATATACAAATTTATTTCAATGAAGCAGTTTTGCATCACTAAAATAACTAAATAATTGTCGATGTTTGCAGTTTTTGCTTCCTATTTTCTTTCTTTTTGTTGAGATAAAACAAATGCTGTAGTTAAATTATCAATCACAAACGAAGAAAAAGGAAAAAGAAAGAACAGAAAAGAAAGAAACTATAGGGCAATTCCATGAAAAGTAAACCAAAATGTCAAAATTTTAAACTTTAGCAAACTTAACATATTATATATCATTTAAAGTTAAAACCGTATATTTTTAATGTTATGCTTCTATATTTTTAATTCAGTGTTATTATGACACACGAATTTCGAATTTAAGTTATCACTTTTGATGCGCTCAGTTCGGGAGGAATCCATCGTTTCTGATTTCGTAATGACTATGATCATCTTTTCAGCCATTTCATCGGATATTCAAATTCCGATATTTTCAATATGATACGCGTTTTTCAAATTTGAGTAATCACCTTTTGATGCGCTTTATTTGTGACAATTTTATCATAAATATCCCCATTTCTTTTTTCCTTTTTGCTGCTGCTGTCAATCAGTTATGACTTAAAGAATTTATAATTTGAGTTATCACTTTTTGATGTGAGATTCATCGTGAGTCTTTTCATCATATTTCACTTTCGCCATGTTTTTTTTTTAGTTTCCGTTATTTTTTTAATAATACTACAACAATAAGCAAATTTGAATAATCATTTTTTTACAAATTCCTATCTTTTTCACACAATGTTATCATGAAACACAAATTTTGAATTCTATATAACCATTTTTCACTCACTCCGATCGCTGCGGACAGGCTGCTTGTGCTTTATTGATAGTTGATTTCACAAGATCTTTCCAATTGCACTTGTTACTTACGACCAGACGAAAATATTTTGCGTTTTTTACAATGGAAATAGTTTTGTTAAAGAGAATAATTTGGTTCTTAGGTAGGATGGTTTTCTTTTATCTAATATACATAATTCTCTTACGTGGCTCACAAATTTTGACTGTATTTCTTTTCCGTCGGTGGCAATGTTTGCTTTGTTTTGTTTACGTTACTATTTCTCTTACACGGCGAATCTACCAATGATTGCCGCTAAAATTGTCACATGCCAAATCTAGTTGAGGTGGCTCAACATATAGCACTTTTAGAAACGGAAACAGAAATAACCAGAGCGCATCAGCTGCGGCAATCTCATACTATTAAGCTAGGCAGAAGTGAGTAGTCTTTGTCGATAGATCTCTATTTTAGTATTTTGTCGAAAGCGCTTTTTTTCACGAATTTATATATTACGAATTTATTCGACGCTTTTTGATTTATATTACGAATTATACTATAGCATATTTCTAATAGGTTTAACGAATTGCATGTCATTTATTTGAACTCAAATTCATTTTAATGACTTAGTATTTGCTAAAAAGTTTTAATTTTTTTTAAAAAAAAAAGTTTTTATATGGATTTGAATGATTGTTTTAAATTCTTAGAATTTTGTGCATTTGCAATGTACCTAAGTTAGTAGCGAGCGAAGCGAGCTTGGTTTGCAAAGCAAGCCATATAAGATTGCGTAGCAATTTTCGGGGGTTGGCGAGCGTTAGCGAGCACGGGGCGCAGCCCACTAGTTTTAGATAATTAGCAATTACGATTTTTGTGCGTTAACTTTAAACTTCCAGTTTAGACACCAGGTTTCTATTTCATCCAGCTTTTCTTGGTGTTTCTATGGTGCAATGTTGGGAGTTTTAGACTTCATATCGATTCCAGTGTCATTTGTATAAAATGCATTTATGCTATTGAAATTTTGTCCGTCCACGAGAAACCAAAACACAACAAGCCGTTTATATGTACCAGTCCTCCAAAAAAAAGCAGACTGCCCTAAGTAACTTTTGATGAATGATGAAAAAAAAAACAAATTTGGAAAAAAAAAAATAATGTTGTTAACGAAAAAAAATTATGGTGGGAGCAAGAAAAAAGCGCGGTAGCAAAAAACAACGTTTATTACCAAAAGCAGCAAATTAAAGCAAAATTCATATCGAGGAGGTAAGGAATGCAATCATAGCTACATTTTATTATATTTTACAGCCGTTGTTGAACAGCCGAACCAATTGTTTGGGTTTACGACTACTAATGCTCAACTCCGTAGCCTTGCAATTTTCAACCCGATCCAGAAGACAAAGGAGCTCATGATCAAGTATTAGGAGAAATTTGTCTTCGCGGAAGGCTTTCTGATGGAACTAACCTGCGTTTGCATTACATTGAGAGGAAAACCGCGAAACTTCCCATGCTCAGCCTGATGGAAAGGGAACTCTAACCTATGATCCGTCTGCCTCTGAAGACATTTTACGTCAGCACTGTGGTCGGTGTAAGCCGGATGCGGTATTCGCATCGATCAGCCATCGCTGGGATTCGACTCCGGCTCGCCTCATTGGAAGACAAACGCTCTATCTCCTAAGCCATCACGGCTCAATCTTAGTAACACTGGGTAAACCAAATGAGGTTTAAATGCAGATTAATTAACAAGTTAGACATGTCCGTTATCACAAAATCTAGAAATCATCTATTGCCGCATATTACTTTGAACATAAATTTATAACACCCAAATTCTTTCCATCCCTGTCACAGCAGCTTATCTTGACAAACTGGAATCTTGTTTCATTCATATGAATGCCGATTAAATATTTTAAAGAGCTAAACCATCTAGGTTCTAATTTCTAAACAAACTTGCCGGCAAATTTTTATGAAATTTTACCATGCGATTACTTCTTGATATTTTTTCCACCAAAACCAGATTTTCTACAATCTTGAAATCTGAAAGTGGTAGTTTACAAAATTGACAAATTTAGAGCCTTGGTGGCTTAGGGGATAGAGCGGTCGTCTTCCAGTGAGGATACCGGGTTCAAATCTCAGCGATGGCAGGTCGATACGAATTCCGCACCCAGCTCGGAACGACCACAGTGCTGACGTAAAATATCTTCAGTGGTAGACGGATCACGCTTTAGAGTTCCCTTTCTGGCAGGAAGATTTCGTGACTTTCCTCTTCATTTAACGCAAATGCGAGTTAGTTCCATCAAAAAAGTTCTCGACGGTAGGCAAAATTTCTCTCGATACTTGATCCAGGTGTTCCATTGTCTTCTAGATTTGGTTTAAAATTACAAAGCTACGGAGTTGAACATCGGTAGTCGTAAACCCTAAACTGGGGTCGACTGTTCAACGACGGTAATAAATTTATGAAAATGAACAAACATAGAACTGAAACATTTCAAAGAATACACGAATATTGTTTTTGAAAAAACTTAATTTCTATTTTAAAAAAATCACTTGTCCCCCTACCCATTTTTATACTACTTCTTGTTTCAGTAATTGGTAAAAAAAAATTTAAAAAAAAGGTTTGTATACCGTCAGATGGGGTGACTTTGTACAAACTGTCTTTTTCAATTTTTACGTCATGCCATCTAGGGGTATTTTTTTAAGTTCGGTATCAACTGATTTGAGTTGTCAACATAACGAACTAATGGTTTACCAAACTGGCAATGTAAACATCATCGTTCTTGGAAAATTGTGAGCTCAAGTTACAAACAATTTCGAATTTTTTAACGTTTAATATTTTAGTACAAATATAACTCCTGTAATTTTACATATTATTAAACTGTTTTTTTTTATGATTAAAAAATACCAAAATATATTTTTGCTTGCAATTAGAGGATCAGAAAAATATATATATATATATATGCGAGACTATTTGTCTCATCTGCGCCAAATGGAAATCATTTGTTGAAACGAAATGGGATTATAGTGTATTTTTAATTAAGTAAGTTTTTATAATTTGAATTTTTATAATTAAAATTCGCATGATTTTGAATTTAAAAATTTGTTAATAAAATTTGAGTACTTTTCCGTTTTGGAGGATCAGGTGATAAACTCGTCAATGCTAAGTCATCGGGCACCAGTATCTTTCACATTTTCTTGTCTTTTTTATAATTTTCTCTTTTGATTCATTTTAAACGGCTGTTTTTTTTTTAAGAAAAATAAAATAGCTAAATTCACTTGTAAAATAGTAATAAAATAGTAACTTGTAAAATAAATTCATAACTTTTAACCGAAATAATAATACTTTTGAGGTGGGATTTATTATCGCTAACCAAAATAATACCTATTAAATTTAAAACGAATCTTAATCTATGAAGATAAGTATTTTTCTTATTCAGTTTTTTTAAACATGCTTCAAATTAAACTATTAAAAAATATTCTTTTAATAAAACAATGTTTTAAGGTTTTTGATGAGGTTAATAGCTTACCACACATAAAGCAGAAAAAAACTATTTTTCCAATCATGTTGATTGTTTCAGAGAACTCTAGAATAAAAGCAAATAAACATAATTAATAATATTGTTGAGAAAAAACGCAAATACAATAATTAGCAGAATTTTTGGTTAAAATGATTGAGAAAATAACAAAGAAAGGAGGCCTAATGGAGAAAAAATTAATTAATGGATCTATGAGTTAATGTAGTGCAAAAAGCAATCTCAGTTTTCCTTTTAAAGACGAAAATTGATAAAAATTAAAAACATTAAAAAATCAGAATTCAAAATAAGTAGAAAGACATTAAAAAAAATTTATTAAGTTCTGGTTATAGGAAAAAAATTTCTAAAACTAAAAATTAGACAATTATTCGTTTTGAAAATCATGAGTAATGTCCGAGTCATGTAAATTTTAAAACATGTGATATACAGTAAAGATTTTTTCTTTCAAAATTACTCTCACTATACAATTTTGTTTTGATTACTTAAGCCTTAAAATCTTATCACCAGTAAAAAAAATTATACAAAAACTTATCTAAGTATTTTTCAGAAAATATAATAATATAGAATCATTTAATTACTTAATTAATTAATTCAAAATTTAACCTAAGAAACAGAACAAAATTTAAATTCAAGCATAAAAATGCCTAGCCGAGAAGAGAAATAAAACACGATTCTTAGCAAGTTTTAGTTAACTAAATTACTTGGAGCAATATTTTTTTCAAACTTAGACTTAAAACAATGCAAAACTAATAACAGTATCAGTATAAAGTCGAAAAACTCTTTAACAGTTTGCCTGCCGGACTATTATTTTGTACTAATGGAAAAAGTGCCTTTATAAAAAAGCGTGTTAGCAAGTATACAAATAAACTAAATGGAAATTTTCTTCAGTTAGTTACTAACTTTGTTTTTGAAAAAAAGATGCAGCAATTGTTTGATTTCAAAACAAAATATATGTCACATGATATCAATTTTATTATAATAATAAATTTTGGTTGTTAAGAATATTTTTTTCCAATTGTAACTGTAAGAATGAGAGATATGAGTTGCCAGTCTTTAACATTTTGAAATAGAGACATGCTCTAAAAATGGAACATTGGCATTTAAGCGGTTAAACTTTTCGACAGAAGCTTCCGAATCTTCGTCAAATAGTTTTTGAGTTACGAAGTAGGTAATTTATTTACGTCGCACTTAAGCTGCTCAATGAGTTACTTTCAATGGTCTGGGAAACACACCTGTGGATGATTCGAAGATCATCACAATTTTGATTCTCTTCAGAGGGGATAGCTCCCCCGTTTCGGTACCCCGACAGCCTGCACCGGAATTCTAGCACTTTACGGTAGAACAATTTAACGAGAACCGATAGAGCACACCCTTAGTCCCTACGCAGGCTGATCAAGTGTTCACCCATCCGCTTACAGACAGCAGCTAGTGATGCTTGAATTCAGTGTTCTACTGGGAACTGAATCTTTACGATCAATCCACTGCGGGACATTGTGTTATAAGAGTGGGATAAAAAGTTCCGTTAGAATCTCCTAAGGAGGCGGGTTTAACATCAGCAGATTTTTTTTTTTTTTAATGTTTTAAAATTAAAAATGGTGACAAAATTGTTTTAGGCTTTTTTCCTACTTCTCTGTGAATAAATCTTTGACTACCACGACTCATGAAAACTGAAGGATCATAGATATTTTTTTTCTTAAAAATCACTCATGTAAGTCTATTTTTGGAAGAAGAAAAAAAAGGAGATAATTTTTTATGAGAGACTTAAAATACTTTTTTACATATACTATTTACTACTATTTATTTCAGAAACATTGCATTAAATTACATTCCTCCCTAACTTGCTTCGATTTATCGGAACAATTTATTTGAAAAGAGAGGTGGTAAATTTTATGATTTAACATTTTATTAGTGATATAATAAATAAAATTTAGAATGATTTTTCCACCATTATACATGCAGACAACATAAATATATATTAAAACCCTATTAATTGCTAGGGGAACTTTCAAAGTGCGGACAAAATTAACCAAATTAAATGTATCTTTAATTTTCCAGGAAGCTAGGATTTATTGAATAGAAAGCTAGGATTTAACAGCTATGGATTTATTTAAATAACACTCCATCTCTTACTATGAGACATGCCCTCTAAATCACATATTTTAAAAATTGGAGAAGTTCACATTTTAGTGAAAGGGAAATATTAACAGAGTTATCTTCCATTAACTTGAAGAAGAAAAAAAAATTACGAGCTGTTTTCAAAATTAAATGGTATTATTCGGGGTTTAACAAGAAATTCAAAACTTCGAGAAACAGAAACCGATTTTTAAAACCAATATGTTTCAGGTTCAAAAAATAAAATAGGTGAAATTTTCATGAAATATTGGACAACCGCGAAGATATTTTTAAGCTTCGCTACTACCATTCGATTCATATATGAAATCAGTTGTACCCAAATGGTGTTCCGCGAATATCTCTAGAAGGACATAATGGCTCCAAGATAAAGATATAAGAATTTCTTTTAACAAATTAAGATTTTTGAAACCTGTAATTAAATTTGTATCCATTAATTATTTAATATTTGCGTTATTTTCATGAAATTATTTAATTGAAATGCTCGTGAAGAAATTTCAAAACAATATTTTTTCTATTAACAATATAACCAAATTATGAAAAGGAATTGCATTTATGAAAAATTCCATTAGTATTTTGCATCGAATAAAAATAAAATAACGAAATTCAACATTGAAGAAGTACGCATCTCTGATAAACATTCTCAATGTTTATTTTCTTCCTTTTTCGTTTTAATTTTTTTTTAATGGAAACCATATTTCAGTTCATTCATGTATTATAATCAAATTAAGAACTAGACCAGATGCCACTTCAGACCGGTGAATTCAATTGTCTGAAATAAAATCCAATTTTAAAACTAATATTAATAAAGCGATATAATAATAAAAAATTCATTCTTCATTCACTTAGTAAATATTTTCAAAATAATAAATAATATTTAGATCATAACATATTTTCAAAGTAATTAAAAATCTTTCAATTTTATGTGCACAATTCCAATGTAATTTATTCATTAAGTCACGAGACCCCACTAAAAGAGCGTCGATTATTAATGGTTCCACAGAAGAAAAAAAAAATTGGGAACAGTTCTATTAAAGTAATCCCTGGTAAATTTTAAAGTAATGATTTTTTCAAAAGAAGTTATATTGGATAAATACTTACCAAGTTAACTTTTAAGGCGACTGTAGATTACCATTTTCTGTTTGCCTTTTTATATCTTTTATAGTAAAATACGGGAAATATGACAGCTGTTCTTATCATTTATTTCATGCAAAAAATTCATATGCAACGAAGAAAATTAGAATATTGTGATAAATATAATCTTAACAGTATTGCAAAGTTTGAAGGAAAACTGAAATGCAATTCAAGAAGCATTTATCAGTTGTTGTTTTTTTTATAAATTTTTATCAGAATTAAATTTCCATTTTTAGAATTTAACTTTTAAACTTGAAACACATACGGAAGGCTTAGAAAGAAATATATTTGTTGCTATGTTTTTTTAATTCAATTCAACGCTTATATTTAATTTAAATCCTTTTTCAATTACTCATTATTTTGTCTATCCTTGTCTTAGAATGCTATTTTCAATCTCTTATAACTCTAGAACCAGTGACGATCGGGTTCTGAAATTCGGACATCGACTACAAGGAAAAATTTCAGACCTCGATACGAAAAATTGTTTAAAATTTTTAATTATTCCGTTCGGGAGAAACTTTTTGAAAAATGACTTTTCGCACTAATTATAATTGGCCATTGTTATAAGTAAAATTGTAAACCCTTCTGTTTAAGGTTGTATTGCGCGTTCTTTAGCGTATGATTAATTTTTACAAGTTCAGTCGTCAACGCGAATGGCATGTGGGTTGGTGCTACGTCACCGAATTAGCATTCCTAAAGTTATTTGAAAACACGTTTTTATTTCATTTATAGCTGTGTTTTTAAGATGTGCTTCAGGGGGAAAAAATCCCATGCAGTTTTCTTTTTAGAAGAAAACTTAATGAAGCCCAAGACAAAAAAAAAAATAATTCAAAAAATTAAAAAAAAAAAAAAAATATTTTTTTTTTTTGGCTCTTCATGAAAAAGTAATACATATACTATTACGTGTAACTCATAAAAAATCGAGTTTATTTAGTTTCGGCTGATTTTCCAGTAATTATGTGTAGGTTATATAAAGTTTATCCAAAAATTAGTCGGAAAAATTTCTGCGCCTAATTTTAAATTATATAAAATACCTTGCTGAAAAACAACTCGAATTCAATACATAGTATTTTAAATAAGAAAAATATTATGATCTTTAAAAAACATCAATTGCAAATTTATTTTAATGATGCAATTTTGCATCACTAAAATAAATAATTCTCAATGTTTGCAGTTTTTTTTTTTTTTTTTTTTTTTTTTTGAGCCCAAACAAATGCTGTAGTTAGTTATTAATCACAAACGAAGAAAAAAGAAAAAAAAAAGAAACTATAGGGCAATTCCATGAAAAGTAAAGCAAAATGTCAAACTTTAGCAAACTTAACATAATTATATATCATTTAAAGTTAAAAATGTATATTTTTAATGTTATCCTTCTATGTTTTTAATTCGGTGTTATTATGACGCACGAATTTCGAATTTGAGTTATCACTTTTGATGCTCTCAGTTCGGAACGAATTGCGCAACGACTACGATCATCTTTTCAGCCATTTCAGCGGATATTCAAATTCCGATATTTTCAATATGATACAAGTGTTCCAAATTTGATTAATCACCTTTTGATGCGCTTGGTACTGATGCGCACTGTGATTTTATTTTTAACAAATATAGTGATAACATATTTATAAACTTTAATAATTTTAATACTGTAATTTAATAATTTTATTACTAATCAAATAATTAATAATTTATTAATACTATTAATTAATTAACAATAATTCATTTTAAAACTAATGAAATAAAATAATTTTAAAACTAGTGAATAATTTAAACAGTAATGAAAGCGAAATTACGGAAAGTACAAAATGATTTGATTTCGACTCAAGGTGGGTTATCTCCTTAGGAAAATTGTGAAGAAAGGTAGACTAGTTGCGCTATTTCTCAGCAATATTCAGAAATACAAAAATAATCGCTGGATTGAAAGAGACGTGTCAGTAGCAAAGAATTCAATTTCAATGATGCATCTTTTCTCATCATCGGATGGCATGCGGTGCAGACCATATGGGCACAAAGACGCATAACGTGCAAGATGTGACGCTGACAGAGAATTGGTTAAAAAGACGCGACTTTTTCAGAGCTTTCATGACTCTCTCCAAATTTGTGTCTAGTTACCCCTGTTAAATTTGGAGCTTGCTGCTAGGGATATGGGACTAATCAGTAATACCGATAAGACCAAATACATGCCTGTACTTGCTAAATTAAATTCTAGTGAATCCTATCTGGAGATTTGTTCCCACATCATTGATTGACTGTTCAGAATTTTACTTACCTTGGATCAATAGTTACTGCCGACAATAACATAGACAGTGAGATTCGGAGTCGTCTAATTTGTTCAAATAAAGCTTTTCATGGTTTAAAACGTTTTTTCAAATCCTCTCTTTTATCAAAAAATACAAAACTTTTACTCTATAAAACATTAGTTAGGCCAATACTTACCTATGGCTCTGAGACCTGAAACCTAACTCAAGCTGGTGAAAATAAAATTGCCATTTTTGAGAGAAAAGTTTTGAGGGCCATCCTTGGTGGGATAAAAATAAATAATTCCTGGAGAAGACGATATAATACTGAACTGTATAAAATCAACAGAGAGCCAGATATTGTGAAATTCATAAAAATAAATCGAATGAACTGGGCTGCTCACATTTTCAGAAGGAATGATGACTCAAATTTAAAGAAAATCCTATTGCACAAACCCCTAACGAACAGGAAAAGAGGTAGACTCAGGCTGAGATGGCTGGATTTAGTTGAGACTGATTTCCTTACTCTAAAGAAGAAAAACTGGCGAATAAGTGTCAAAAGTAGAGAGGAGTGGATTCGAATTCAAAGGAAGGCACTGGCCCACCCTGGGCTGCCTAGCCAGATATGATGATACCCCTGTTAAATATATCTTCTCAAAATCTTTCATGCAGGTAATTTAGATTTTTTATTCAATGCGATTTTTCAAGTTATTTAACTATTGCATAACTTTATAAACACTTTATATAGTAATAATAACAGAAGTAAGAGAAATAAGTAGTTTTTTTCTTCATACGATGTTCATTTTCCCTCCATTAGGTTACGTTCTAAATAACTTACATCAGCAAAAAAATAATAAATCACATACTAAATCAAGTTTATTTAATATAATTTATTATCATTTTCTTTTCACAAAACATATTTGATTTGAGATAAAAGCCATTAATTAATGAAAATATGGGATTGGAACTTCAACTGTGGCAGCTGAATGCAACAAAAGTTTTAAGTGTTAAATGTTTTCATAAAATTTAAGGAGAATAAAATATAAATAAAGAGTGCTCAAATTGAACTCAATTATTATCTTTGAATAATAATGAATCATAAAAGCACTTTTCATGAAAAACTACCTTAATACAATCATACAAAGACTTAATTCATTTAATTATTCAATATTTTAATTTTGTTTAGAATAATTAATTAACTAAACGTTTAACTAATTTATAACTACATAAGAAAAAGTCCAAGAAAAAGCATTGTGTTTCAGAAATTGCATATACCAGATTAATTGCTTACCATATTATAACCCCAATTGTTTTTACAATTATTATTCAAGTATCAAAAAGACTATGCAGTCAAAAAAAAAAACTAATGCAAAAAAAAAAACATGAATACTGAGAACAAATGAGCATTTATGCCATTCTGAATCATATCAAATGCTTTAAAAATTTGTCAAAGAGAAAAATGGAAGAATGTATTACATTATAAACGATAAATATAGCAGAATATTAAAAGGAAAAAAATAGCAGTTTAAATATTTTTACTTAATTTATCTATTCAACAATATCGAAAAATTAAACATTGTCTATAAAACTATTTTGTAACACAAAACAATCTAAAATTAAATATAATAAACTTTTATTTGTTCGTTTTAATTTCGATTTCTCTAAAATTTACAGTCAGTAACATTTTTTAACACGTTATAGCATCATAAACTGTAAATATAGCATAAAATTTAGAAATATCTACTCGTCATAAAATACAATTCAATATTGAATTATTACAAATTATACATTTAACTTTTATACGATGCAAAACGTTTTAAATTCAAATATCCTAAACTTTAACTTGTAAGTATCAGTCTTGATCTCTCTAGGAACTAGTAAGTAAAAAAAAAATTTCATAAGCTCTAACATCACTGCAATATGAATATCAGTACATATCACACATCATTAACTATAAATATAGCATAAAATCAAAAGAAAAAACAACAGTTTAAATAATTTTGCTAAAAATATTTATTTTTTGTTCAGTACAACAACTCATAAATGGAACAATTAAGCATTGTCTATTAAACTATTATACCATACAAAACATTCTAAATTTAAATATCCTAAACTTTTGTTTGTTAGTATCGGTTTTGATCTTTCTGAGATTTAGTTAACAAAACTTCCTTAATGCGTTTTAGCATTGATGGAATCAATTCAATATGAGTATCAGCACATTTCACCACACAAGATTCAAAGTCTTTTTGAAAACTAGCAATTTCTCCTTCTTTAGTACTTGGTGTAATTTTATCCCTTACGTTATCTTGACATTGCATAACACAACGCTGAATCCTATCCTAAAATTGAACATAAACAAATTCAGTTTTTATGTATAAAAAAAAATTTCAAATGCAATGAAAATAATTTATTTCATAATAGCGACATCTTTTTAATTTCATATATGTTCTAAAATAGGATATTAGAATCAACAAAAAAAAAGTAATAAAATACTTTGCTTAAAAATTTTTTTTTTAATTAAGCAAAAAAGTAATTAGCATAGCAAAAAAAAAATTGACCACTCTAAATAATTATTGACTTAATGTTCAGATCTTCACATTTTAGGACTCAATCTTAATAATACAAGGAAGTGACTTCAAATATGCCAATTAATTAGTATGGGTGATATTTTTAGTTAAGAAATCAGACAAATTAATTTTATAAACCAATTTGACAATGCTGACAGTTTTGTTTTATTTTTATTTTTGTCAATATTATTAACAGTGAAAATATATTTAATTTAAAAAGCAACCTTTTAAATATAAGTACATTATTGAGAATATTTTACCCTTATTTACTATAAATCAGACATGCTTAAAGGAATACCAGTGGTTCCAGCCAACTGCATTCAAATAAGCAGGATTATAGCAGGAGTACATTACTCCATCTTTGCTATGTTTTTACAACATTTTACTTTTTGAAATGATATGCAATACATATTCTAATATTTTGAGGGAATAAAGTATTTTTTTATGATTAATAAGCAACTATTAGAGCTGTTAGTTTTAATATCATAAAACATAAATAACTCTTAAATTTATAAAAGATAAAAAAAAACAAGTTATAAAAAGTATAATATATCATCATCATCAGTGGCTCGACAGCCCAGGGTGGGCTATGGCCTGCTCAAGAAGTTTTTTCTAGATCAACCTTTTCCCTGCTAGTGTTTTCTAGTTTTTAGCTTTTAAGATCAAAAGGTCTTTTTCTAAGTCACCTATCCATCTCAAACTCGGCCAGCCTTTTTTTCATGTGTCAACTGGTTTGGAATTAAAAACTCTTTTTATGGTACAGTCTTCATCCATTCTGATAACGTGGCCTACCAGTTTTATTCTTTTTCATTTATTGAAGTTAATAATGTCAGGTTCATTACATGAGTGATGAAGCCCTAAATTTGTTCTTTGAAGCCACATGCCATTCCTTTAATTCCTCCAAAAATACTTCTAAGACCTTTCTCTCAAAGGTACTCAACATAACCTTATTTATACACGATATGGTCCCGGTTTCACAAGCATATGTTAAAATTGATCTTAAAAGAGATTTATGCAACAAAACTTTTGTGTTTCTATGAATTACATTAGATTTTATGTATTTTAAAAAATTCTATCAAAACATCTATTGACTACAGTGATTCTCTTTTGAAATTATACATGTTCTATATATAGTACTATTTTTTTATTTCCAAATAAATATTGTTTTGATACACATTTAATTGAACCATAAGTAATCATTTAAGTGAGGAAATTTAACACTACATAGGTTTCATATTACATAATTTGATTCCACTAAATTTTGTTTGCAGAAGCAATTACCCCATATAAAATTAAATGGGTACGACAGCATTTCTTTACATAAAAAAAGTTTTGAAGAAATTTTCTTGCTACACAAAAACCATACAGGCTTAGAAATGGTGTTCTACTTGCAGAACTGCTAAAAAGTTTAAAAAATAATTAATAAGGAAATAAAATATAAATGAAAAATGCATATTCTACCTGGAAATTTGCTAATTCATCTTGCAAAAATGATTGTGATTCAGTGATGGTTGAACTACAGGATTCAATACACCGATGCACTTCTTCCATTGAAGTTGATGGATCATCACAACATCTGGCAGCACATTTGTGCATATCTCCCTGAGCAGATAAAAGGAAATCAACACTAAACTTATATATACACGAATCAGATAAGTAAAGATACATATTTTCTAAATACAGTTTAACCTAACTATAATCAGAACATAAAAAAGGCAAGGCACAATTCCTAGTAAGTAAATCAAACAACTTGTTAGTCCCAAGTAGGCAAATATTATCAAGAATAAAAGCTAAAATTAACAAAACGCAATAATAAGTAAATTTTTTTAAAATCAGGACAACTTAGTTTTTTATTTACAATGAAGAAAGAAAAAAAACAGGCAAGTTTCATTTGGGAATTCTAGATTCTTCCTTACATGATTACATCTGCAAAAAAAAAAAAAAAAAAGAGTAAAAAAACTCTTTAAATAGTGACAAATTAAAAATAAATTTTATTTTTAATAAGGTAAAGATTTCATTAGACATTACAATATTAAACAAATGAAAGATTTTGCTTTCTCGGATCATAAAGATAAAGCTTTAAGATTTTATTAACAATTTTTCTTTTACTAATTTACGCTTCAAAATTCTTTGTTTTGATCTTGTAAAAGCCAAAGAGTATAATTTCACCAAATAAAAAGAAAAATTTAGCTGACTGATATTTTTTATTAGCTTCTAAAACGATTTCATGACACATTTAAACTTCTCTATTTATGACACATTTAAACTTCTTAATATATGTGAAAATTTAAAGAATTTTTAAAAGAATTAAAAGATTTTAACATAATTAAAAGCTATAAATATAATAAAACTCTTGGTAGAACTACTTTTAATTATAATGATATTAGTTTAAATTTAGGGAAAATAAATTTTTTCAATTATAAATATCATTGTAAAGAGAAATATTTTGAATTTGCTGATAAACATCATAAAAATATTATTATTGGCAATTTAAATATTATAGAAAACTTAGAACTAAGAAATTTAATGTTAAAATGCACAAAATTTCGACCTATTTTCCAGTATTAATTAATAAAATTTAAAAATGCTTTCTTAATTATCTCAATGATTTTTGTTTAAAGATATCTAACAGATTCTAATCAACTTCCATTCTATTAATGCTACTAGGTATGTTAATACAATGTATACCTGCCAACATTGGAAAAATTAAATAATGGAAATTTTACTGGCGACATTTTTTAAGCTACGAGAAATGTTTTGATACATCATGCAGAATCGTGTAAGTCAAAAAGAGTAATTCAAAATTGGAAATATAAGCACTTACATTTAGCAAAGTAAAAAAGGTGTATATAAATCTTAGTCTAAAAAAGATTTTTTTAAACCATTATTTATAATTACTTAAACTATAAACACTCAACATACTGCGGTACTGGCAATATCACTATCAGTTGAGGAATAAGAGAAGTATTGTTGTCATCAGTGAATATTTTATCACCAATGTTTTGTTTATGTTTGTTTGTTTTTAAATTTCTTCAACAAATAAGGAGAAATTTGAAAATATACAGGTAAACAGGAAATAGTCGTAAAATACAGGAGTCTTCGTTAAAAAACAGGAGACTTGGCAGGTAAAACAATGGTAAACAGGGTGTTTATTATTACTTTAAAAACTTTATTTTTAATAATAAGGGTAATTTAATTTAATTACTGTTTATAATAATTTTTTAACAATTTTTTTCTAAAATTGAATTAGCAATTAAGCAACTTCAAAAGAATTTTCAATTATCCCCATCTACAAGCTAATAAGTATGTAATCCTCTGCAAAAAATTTATAAATTCAACTTTTAAATCAGAAATTAAAAAATGGCAAAAATTTCAAGCTTAGCAATTTAAAGAATATTGTTGTTAGGAAAAAAACTTTAATTTTCTATAAGAAGTTAAAAATAATAATATTTCCGAATTTAATTATCAGACCAAAATTTCATAAATTTCCTAGTAAATTTAAAAAAATCACTTGTGGGTCTAATACTTACTTTCAACTAAACCTGGCATCTAACTACTATCTATCGATTCTACTATCTAACTCCTTAAATAAAATTATTAACAATTTTATTAAAGAGGGCTGTTCTTGGATTATCATTAATATTTTAACCTATTTTAGAATTTATTTAACAAAATAAAATTAATTCTATTGCAACTTTTGATTTCCAAGATTCTCTTCAATAGCATCCCCTTTCTAAATTAAAAGATGTTTCTTTGGGTTATTACAATGATTATAAAAATATCCGTAATTGTGATTTTGATCATTGGAAATTCAATTAATATTTGTCTTTTTAATAATTATCTTTACAATGGAAAACACATTTTTATTCAAAAAGATGGAATACCACAAGAATCTAATTTTTAATCATTTCTAGCAACAATTACAATTTACATTTACATAAAGTTATAATCTTAATATTAAATTTGTTTTTAGATTTATTGATGATTTAAGTATCTTTAATTTTTAAAATTATACAATTTTGTTAAATAATATATACCCAGACGAATTAAACTTGCTCCATAATCATAACTATAATATGAATTCTAAATTCTTGGATCTAAGTATTAAAAAAGCATAAAATATCTGCATTGTTAACTTATACAATAAAATGAATGATTTTAAATGTAATTCAAATAAACTAATTGCAGGGAATTCTAAATTTTCTAAAAACATTTATATTTCCTACTACTTTTGATCAAGAGAATAAAATTAAAAGAATATGTAGTAATGCTTGTCTATCTAAAATCAAACATCTCTTCCAAAATTTGATTTTAAAAAAAACAATAGATATCCAGTTAATGAAATTAAATTTTAAATAAATTCATTGAGTTAGTTGTGAATTACAATCATTAATGAATTCATTAAAAAATTTATTTGCTAATTAAATGTATATTTTTACCATGCGCAAATCCAATTCGAGCAAATCTCCAGCTAAAAATTTTTTAATATACAAAATAATTTTTTGGTATAAATGTTGATAGCTTTTTTAAAATTCGTCAAAATTAAAATATTAATTAAAATCCAATATTTCCATTAATTGTAAACTTTAAATTACCCAGTATAATATAATTATCTTGTACAAATCCAGTCTTAGGCCAATCCAAGGTAACTGATATATTAAATATGGTTCTATACTTCAGTAAGAATGTGCCATAAAATACATCCCACTATCCTCTAGTTACGCATTTGTTTTCATATTTTGTAATCTGGTAAACTTGTATAAAGTTATTTTAAATCATTTTTGTTGAATGTCAGCAAGTGTATAGACATTTGAATTTGCTGCTCACTTTATCTGCTATATTTTGTGTTTAAATCAATATTTTTCTGGAATTTTTATTTGCTTGATTTGTTTTATTCTTTAGTTTTGCATACTAATTTTTATTTTTGTTAAAATTTTAATATTTTTGCACTTCACACTATTGTATTGATATATTTTGCTTTGTATATATTAATACAATATTAGAAAGCTCTCTTTTTGGGGGATATAATAGTGTGAGCTGACATCTTTTCCATATTTCATTTTCCAGCTTTTTAATTTAGAAAAAAAAAAAAAAAACATTTTAGGTAGTAATAACTATTCTTCAACTTTTTAAAAATATTTTTTCTTGCTTACTTGGCAATTTCAACTCATGAATATATAGGTATAAATATAACATAAGCAATACTTATAAATATATATAACTTGTAATATACAATAGAAACATGCATTCTGAGAAGTGAGAAGAAAGACCTATCATCATTAAAATATTCTATATAATATGTAATATGCTATTCCTCGTAACAAAAAAAAATTAGTGAATAGTGAAAAACATCACTATATTACATAACAAAAGCTTATCACTTTCGTTTTGTTATTTTTTTACTTATTGATCTCAATTGATAAATTTTTATTTTCACATATTAAATCAATATTTAAGAAAAAGCTTATTCAATTATAAATTGTAGTTTATTTATTACAATGTGAATGGTTGAGAAATTTCTTTTAATATCATATATTAATAAAATAATTCTTCTGCATTACCTTCATTACAAATAGCATTACTGCCCTTAACAAAGTCTGGTCATCGTGTTTAATGAAAGATAGAGCAAAGTATAATGTTAGAATATATTTAATTTTTAGGCGGTGAAACTTAATAAGCACAAATATCAATATTCTTTCATTTTGGAACTAAATGAGTAGATATTGCATAATCAAAAAAACAATACCGGCATGTGTTGAGCGTTTATGCAATGGAAAATACAATATTATTGAAAGGTCACAAATATTTCAGACATGAAGCGATCATAACTTACTTGCATTTTTCTCATACATGATCGATCAATTTCTTCTAACATTGAATTAATTGCTTCTTTAACACGTGAGCTTGCTTTTTCTGCCATTTTAATGTTTGTTTGGTTTGTTGTTTTTATTTATTGATAAATTGATAGATGCTTGATTAGGAAACAAACCACTTACCTCTACTTCTTTCTGCTTACTTTGAACTCGCCTTAAAATTTCCTTGTAATTTTAGGATCATTCTCACTGCAAATAAAAAAATAATCACGCATGCAAAATTGGAGTTGCTGTAGTTCATTTACGTCGCATTAGAGCTGCACAATGGGTTATTGGCAACGGTCTGAGAAACATCCCTGAGGAAGGTTCGAAGACATAATGAAAGCACAATTTTGATCCTCAGCAGAGAGGATGGCACCCCCGCTTCGGTTGCTCGTAAGCGAAGTCGAGCACTTTACGGTAGAACCCGCAGCTAATGATGCTTGACTTCGGTGATCTGCTGGGAAACGTCTCTTAATGATCAGTCCACTGCGGGACTTGCAAATCTGGAGATGTGAGCAAGAACTTGATTGGTTTTTTTTCGTTAGAGCTTTACAATATTTCACCTGTCAGATTCTCCTTCACATCTTCGAATTCGCATACGCGATTTTTTTTTTCTTTTCTATTTTTAGCATTGTAAATAGGACCTTTTACGCTGCATCCGATTGCCCATCGCACACAAGCGAAAGTTTAGAAACTACACGTGAAAACAGTAATGAAAGTAACAGTAATACTTTATTTACATCGCACTAAATCTTAACAAATGGGCTATTGGCGATGATCTGGGAAACATCCTAAAGGATGATCCGAAGACTCTCACAAAATTCATATTATGCAATGGGGATGACGACACAACCGTTTTGGTAGAACACGAAATTGAGCACTTTATGGTTGAACAGTTAAAAAAGTACTGATTCTACACACCCTCGGTCCTTTCAGAGGATGATCATAGTGGTTAATCGCAGTTGCTTGATTTCAGTCATATAGTGCTTGACTCCAATAATCTATTTAAAACAGTAGTGAAATTTTAAGATCACGCTGCCACGCTACAGGGCAAATTTTAGAAAGTTTAGGCACCATTCTCACTGGAGACGAACTAGAACCCTGAAGAGTGAAACATATTTTTCCAGGAAAAACTCGTCAATCATCTACACACGTATACGAGCAACATTTAATCTCTCTTTCTCTTTTAATTTTTGGCTAAAACGTGAGTTTATAAAATACAGATTTCAAGAGAGAAAAATTACTTTTTACAACAATAAACAAATAGTCAATATTTAAAATTAAGAAAAATTACACAAAAAGCCCTTTTTTCATACATATATATTACAATAACTTTCAAACAGTCCCGCAGTGGACTGATCGTTAAGACACGGTTCCCAGGAGATCACCGAAGTCAAGCATCACTGGCTGCGGTCAGTGTGCGGGTGGGTGACCACTTGGATCAGCCTGCGTAGGGACCGAGGGTGTGCGGTATTGGTCCTCGTTAAACTGTTCTACCGTAAAGTGCTCGACTTCGCGCGCAGGTCGTCGGGCTACCAAAGCGGGGGAGCCATCCCCTCCGCAGAGGATCAAAATTGTGATGGAATGTCTTCGGATCATCCTCAGGGATGTTTCCCAGACCGTCGCCAATAGCCCATTGTGCAGCTCTAGTGCGACGTAAATGAACAACAACAACAACTTTCAAACAAATTGGAATTTCAGAAAAATATAAAAAACTCGCGTTTAATTTACAGATAAACTTGAAAAATTTCACATCAAATTTAAACTTTGTAGTAGTTGCATTTCCGCAGCCTGTCGATCGACTTGCATGGTAATTTTTACTAAAGGTTTAACAGTTTATAATAATCGAATGTTAAATATTCTTATCCTGTCATACACATGGATGAGAGTAGTCAGAAAGCAAAAAAGAGGAAATCCAAGAATGAATATATATATCCAAAAATTTGACAAAAAAGTGCGATTGAAAAGTGCCATGTGATTATAAATCCCGATGATTAATTTTAAATTTGTATGAATATATGAATCATATGCATGATTTTAAATTGAGAGAATATGAATCCCGATATGAGGCTTTTAAATCACGTGAATATAAAACTCTATATCGAATTTAAAAAATGCGAAAATACAAATCATGATGCGCAATTTTTAGATCACGTGAATACGAATCACGATGCATAATTTTTAAGTTGCGCGAATACGAATCCCAATGTCTAATTTTTAAAGCACGTACGTATAATTAAGAAAATCGACGTTTGATTTTACAACCGGCGCAAAAACGAATCACGACATTGGATTTTAAGCTCGCGTGAAGACGAATCGCTACATAGGGTTGGAAAAACGCGTAAATACAAATCGTGATATTGGATTTTTAAATCTTATAAATAAGAATCGCAATGTAAGACATTTAAGGTAAATGCGAAAATTTTTGATAATAAAATCGGGATTTTAAAAATGCATAAATACAAGACGCGATATTGAGTTTTCAAATCTCGTAAATAAGAATCATAACACACGATAATTAAATAGCGTAAATAAGAATCACAACGTGCAACTTTTGAATCAGGTAAATACGAAAATCGATGATTGATATAAAAATCGCGTGAATAAGAATCGAGATATTTGCAGAGTCTGGACTCGGGATTTCTAAAAGGCTTGTTTGTATTGTTTTTGTTTAGACATAATAAATAAAAATTGACAAGATTAATTGAATGAGGAAATAAATATTTTCACTGCAAATCCACCTCTATTTTTTCGCTTGCTTTCACGCCAGAAAACAGGAAGCAGCGACGTCTGAATTACGAAAATATCCGGCTGTCCGACGGACGGATAAAAATACGGAAAATCTTATTTTCTGAGCGTAAAATGGGAGAAAATAGCTAAAATAAGTAAAAATGCTGAAAGGTTAGCAGCTAGGACGTAGTTTGAAATTTCTGTTCATCTTTGAAAATCGTAAATAAATATAATTATTTTATTTCAACGACTGAAGCTTCAGAGAAAGTGGGATATTTATTAAAGAGAGAAGAGCGAAAATGGCAGAAATCCGCCATAAAGCTAATAGTTTCGCTCCGCGGAAAATTAAATTCCTCATAAAATATTTTAACTTGTGCAAAAAATTTTCCGCGGAAATTGGCGGGAAAAATCTGAAAAAAAAGCGAAAATCCGTGAATCCGCGGAAGAATCACATCCCTGCATACACCCTCTACATTTTTTTTATGCTCCATCGTAATATCAATTTTTTAAGTCTTGTAGTTTTTGAACAAAATGTAATGTAAAAAAAAAGGATAAAATTAAAAAAAAGCACTTAAAAATGCATTTATTTTGTTTCTTTTTTCAATTAAAAAAATATTCTTTTTTATTGTAATTTCCTTTATTTGGTATAATTTTAATCAATAAATACATTAACTTAACCTTATTTATATAATTAGAGCCGAAAATATTTTCAGGTTGTTTTAACATAAGAATTTTTTTCTTTTTTTTTTAAAAAAAAAATTCTAATTTTTAACTTTTTTAATTTTCAAATGGAAATTACTTTATTTCGTATAACTTTAACTTTATTAATGTCATATTTGATTTATAACAGCTTAAAACTTTATAAGTTTTTAATAATTCCTGCTGAATATTTATGGTTGTGATGCTATGCAAAACTAAGGGAAAAAACTATTTCTTAATCGAAGAAGATATTTTATCAGTGCATTCAACTATCCTTTCGAATCAAAAACTTCTTTTACCATGTAATCACATTAAACAGAGAGCCTTGTCTCTGGTATAGATATCCAAAGATTTTATAAAAAATTAATAAAAGTGTAAAAAAGGAAAACAAATAGTAGTGCAAGACAATTTTAAAGCAAGACTAAAGCATAAATAAAGACAACAAATAAATAATTTATTAACAAATGTCAGCTATATACACATATACAACACTAGTATGAGCACAAAGGTCAGCTTTTTAAGTACTTTACTAATTTGGAAGTGAGCTCAGTTATGTGAACTTGTTCCTGTTAAAAAAAGAAACAAACATTGAATTAAAATTTAAAAAGTTAAAGCAAATTATGTTTTAAGAGAATGCTCCAAAGAAATGCAATAAAGTATATAAGTTCGTTTTAATGAACATAATTATCCTAAAATCATAATTAAAACACTTTTTGAAAGATCTAATTTGATTTGAATGGTCAAATGCAAGTTTTTACTTGTTCTTAGTTAAGAGGGTTTCACAAAGCTCTTTAAAAAATATATATATATTTTAAGGAGCTGTACTAGAGAAAAAAAAGGCACAGTTTCAGTGCTTTAAACTCTAAACAAAGCTTTTAATTTAAATTATGCTATCTTCCTGAAAAGACTTAATAGACTAATATAAATTTGATTATTTAAACATATTTTAAAAAGATTTAAGAAATCATCAATTTTGGGACATATATATATATATTACACTTAGAGGAAAATCAATGAATAATCTCAAGTTTTGCATAGTTTTATGAGACTCAACTACATATTCAAAACAACTTTTATCACAATCTTTTTACAGTTTAAAAAAAATAGGGATTTTTTTTTCTTCATATTAGCATTATGTTCCTTTTTTAACAATAAACATATAGAATTCTAGCTAGAGATTAATAAAACTTAACCCACTATGTATAAGTAACTGCTTTAAAATTGCAGTAGTTTTAGAATGCATATCATTCATAAATAGTAATATTTCATATAACTCCTTCAAAAGTGTTATTTCATGAATGTGCCTTATGAAAGGGTTATTTTAGAAATTTTTTTGTTTAATTATATTCTCTGAAATGTATTTTACTGCACTTAGGTCACTAAATTTTTTTAAAAAAAAACTTACAAATTTAAAATTTGATAACTAAGTTTAATAGAATATGTTTCACTACATAAAATGTAACAAAAATTATTCCAAAATATTAATTAAGCACTGAATAGATAAAAAAAATTCTGAACATATAAATTTGCATAGATTAATGTGGAGTAAGTATAATCTCTTTCCTGTCTGATGAAGACCCTTAAATCTAATAAAATACAGCAAGTACAGGAAGTTTATAATTCACTCCAATAAAACAATAGATACAAAATACTAATTACTTCCTTCAAAACAATAAAAGAATATATAAACTTTAAAATCTACAGGAAATTTTTAAAAACATCCAAAGATATATTAAGCTTCAGATTAACTTAATCTTTCAACACGTTATTTGATGCAATATTACAATTCTGACATTTTAGCATAAATGGATAACCGTGTCTCATTATGAAGTGTATCAAATTGAAATTCAAGAATGTTTAAAAAGCTAAAAAAAGTCTTAACACTTGTTTTAATTATCATGACACTATGATTGTTAGAAGATAATAAAAGCTTGTGATAAGTTTATAAATAAAACTTCTAAAAAAAAATAAGAAAAAGTAATAAAATGTGTGATATTGTAAAAAATTTTCAAATTTTTGACATATAATTCAACATTTCAGCGTTTTTTAATTGATATTTAATGGGGCAAAACAAATTTCAATTTATTTGTTTAAGAATATCTAATAAATTTTATATACTATAAAAAATAATGTGTCTAAAACATACAGTCTTATACATATATTACAAACTTCTAATAACTAAAAATATAAAAGGATGGCATGTTTTTTTCCTCAGATAAAAACAATTCTGCATGATGTTGAATTAAATACAAGTAATTTAAAAAACATTTAATATGGAATATTATCTCACTTGTAAAGTAGTGTCTCGATTACGAAGTCCGGCAATACCAGATTGCAGAGATGTTTCATTCAAAACAATGATGTAAGGCACACCCATTTCATCAAAGCTGAAAAAAATGTAAAAAAATGAAAGACTATTATTTTAATAAAACTGTCATATTCTATTGTTTGCAAAGCACAAAAATAAGCTGAAAAACTAAACTGAGCACTTATTGGCATTTGCATGTTGTTAATCAAATAGTATAGCAAACAGATCGTTTTAAAAAAAAGTTTGAAAGAGAGTTGAAATTCTGATCAAATAAATTCTTCCCTCTGGGCTATTTATAATAGCATATTATATTATGCCAATCATAAATTTAAAAACCGTATCTAAATATAAAGAATAAATCTAAAAATCATATTTCTAAAAACTGTAACTAAAATCAATAATAATAATACTCAATACCAAAAATATATTTAATTTATTTCATTCAATTGCCATAATCTATTTTTTGCAATGCACAAAATATAAACTAAACTGAGCACTTTTTGGCATCTGTATGCCATTAATCAACTAATGTAGCAAACATATGGTTTATAAAAATAAGTTAGAAAGAAAGTTCATTCTGATACAAATAACTTCCTCCCTTTGGGCAATTTATAATAGCATATGTCCAATCATAAATCCTTAAAAAAAGTAATTAAAACTAAATAATAATACTCAACAACAAAAAATATATTTATTTAATTCAATTATTAGACATCTTAGAATTAAACTAAAGAGAGGGTATACTTTATACTGTATTTGAATTCTTTGATGAAAATTTTTTTTCTTTCCACATAATAAAACTTCATTTAAAACTTTTCTTCACTTCAATGAAATACATTCCAAATACATTATTAAATGAGTAAATGCAGAATGTTGGAAAGGAATTTTGAAGAGCAATTCACATAACCATAATGTAAGAGTAAATAAATACCTGCTAAATAGAGATTCTAAAGAAGTTGTAAACTTGGAGTTGAGGGTGGGAAACAAGAGTATGCCTGACTTTTGAAGCTCTTTTGACAAATGAATAGCAAGATTTTTCAATCGTTTCAAAATTTCAGAACTTTCTGCGTCTAATAAAATACAAACTTTATATGGCACTATTTTGAAGTGTAAATGCAGAATCTAAAGTAACGTATAAGACAGAATTAAAAAAGAGGAAAACAATAAATATTGATTGCCACAAGCTAATACAAATAAGAGTGTAGTTAAGAAAAGAGTAAAAGAAATATTTTGACAAAAGAATCGTTAAAATTACACAATACAAGATCTCAGATACAAGATACAGAATACAAGATCTCAATTAAAATATTGTATTAAGAAGTTAGGCTTTTTAAAAGAAACTAGTTATCATAAAATTATGAAATTTAGTAGATGATTTAATAAGACCCTTCCCAAATTGAATATTTTTTTCAAAATACTACCCTAGAAGACAATTTAAAATCAAATTTTACATTAAATCGCATTTTTACAATACTTGATGGAATAACAATATTAGGAAGAAAACAAAAATAATTTTAAACATTACCACATAAACTGTTATATTATCTAAATTACACAATAAGTCATACTTTTCCAAAAGTTGTTAGGTTTTTAATGAAAATAAATGCATGAATATCAATTGAAAGATTTTCAACTTGAAATACTTCAAAGCATACATTCTTAAATTAAAGTATTTATAAAGTATAATGAATAAAAGTATGACATGCTGCAATCTTATTTTGAATTAATCAAAATGCCCCATCTTTTCAGCTCCATCAGAAATCACAAGATGGTAAGAGAAATGTATAGAATATTTGTGTCAGAAAAACATGTTTTTAAAATCATATAAGCTCAATCTTTATCAATCCACAAATATGAAGTTTTATCTTAATAGTTTCTAAAGATTTTAAAAAATGGCTGGAAAGAAATTTTTGACAGTTTGGATATTTTTCAATATCCTTGAAAAATGATTTTAAAAAAAGAAAATCATTTAAAAAATGGAAAATAGCTTATCTTATGCTTCAATAAAGTAACGAGATTAAATAGTCCTGATATTTCTCTTATATCCAAGCTTAAAACTACAATTTATTGAAATCTAGAGATTGTGTATTTACTGAATTTGCATTCAAACTACAGTTCTTAATTATGGCATTAAAACAATTTTGTATAAATAAGTTAATAGCACTTTATTATAGCACTTACAAAATTTCACATACACCAGTTTTTACTGTAAGAAACTTTGAAATAAGGTCCTTTAGTTAATTTTCTGTAGTAAAAATAAAGTTTACAAAGTATCTGTCTCAGATTTTATTAAATAATACATAGAATTCTATTTTACACAGATACGGATAGAATAGATAATAATGTAATATCACTACAGAAATTATTAAAAAGTGCAATTTAGCAATAAAACAATTTTTAAACAAAAACACATACCTTTTCTGTATGTTACTAGAAAAGCTTTCTGAGAACCGAAACATCTAAATTCATTATGTTCTTAATTTGTTTTGGTACATATGAGTTCTAAAAATTATTAAGTGTAGCTATTTATTTTTGAATCAATTATTTCTCATATTTATTACAAGCAATAATTTTGTATTTATTACGAGCAATAAATGCAGCGTAAAATAATGATTATTTCTGAATTTTTCAGTTAATATTTAAGGACAATAATAAACTGAATACTAATGAATTTAAATGTATACAATTTTCTTATGAGGTTAATGTGAGTGTAACAGGTAAATCATTAATAAGTGTAAGGATAAATTTTAAAAAATATGCGAACAATTGCAACAGTAAAAAAATTTTTATCTCTAAATTCATTTTTCTGTAATATTCAATCCTTTAATTTATCTCTGTGAAAATTAAAAATTAATTTATCTCTAAAGTTTGATTGTTAACATTGCCACTATCTTATAGATTAAAAGCTATTTTTTTAAAAGCATATAGATAAACTTGTTCAAATAAAAATTTAATTTTTAATTTTTGCAAGTATTATTTAATTTCAATTAAATGTCATTTTTTTAAAATATTCTAAGACTGCTACGAGAAAATCACTATAAATTTTTATTACGGTAATTCTGAAGATGTCTTGAACAAAAACTATTTTTCATTACTTAGGATCATTTGGAACAGTGAATTTTAAACTAGTAGAGTTATAATATCTAAAATTCAGTAAATTTATAATTTTAGAAATATAATAATTTGAGAATGGTTTAAGCTTAATTTAAATTATTAATTTCTGATTTTTATCTATGATTCATAATTCTAAGTAAGTTTCAAAGTGCAAGTTAGTGACAAATTCCTGTTTTGATGCAAACTAAAGCAGATTTAACAAATTTATTTATAAAATTTATTTTAGTTAATATATTTCATTATTCCTTCTTTTAAAAAATATTACCACACAATCTCAAAAAGGTTTTAACGTAATATTACATATTTTTATTTCGTTTAAATTCTAATTAATTATTTCAATTTTTCTAAAAAATACATAAAATATGAGCAACAGCACCAGTTTACAGGTACTAAATTATCAACAGTCATATCAGTGATATCAGAGAAATTAAGCAAAATAAAGATTCATTTAAAAAGTAATAAACAGAGAAAATATAAACATACATTTTTTAACTTTCCTTTCCTCCATCGTTCAGCATATGAATTTGACAAATATGCTAACACAGCTAAATCCAATTTAGTTTCGCAAACTATTAAAGATGGTGTTGAATCTGGATTGAATTTTAATTTGTTCGTCTTGCAGAAATCTTGAAACAGGCTTTCAACGCATCTACTTTCATAATGCGTAATAGATTCAAGTGGTTCATGTCCCCAAGGAAATTCATGTAGGAGGGACAGTTGTTGGATGTTTTTTTCAATATTCTTTACTTCAGACATTGAAAATTTAGAAGGGATGCTAGAAAACTGTTTAAAAAAATTAAATGAGTAAAAATTATCATTGGAAAGTATCAACATCTTGGTACAAATCAACAATAGATGTTACATTATAATGGGTCAGTTCCCCAACGCAGAGCAAGCTCCAAACTGCTTTGAGAATGTCATTCATAAACTAACTGAAAAGTTTAATGGGTTTTCTTCTTAAGAGAAGAGTGGAGATATTTTTGGCTTCTCTTTTTCATATAAATAAATGATTATGTGAAGAATTCTAATGTTCTGAAAACAAACTTTTCAGTTTTATGAAAGATATTTTCCAACGCTGAACCATACACTGACTATATTTTTTTGTCACTTTTTCATCAAAGTAAAAATATATTTTAAATATACATTTATAAATTGAGATTTTGATTGGTGTATTCCAAGAAAAATGATCTAACTACATTCAGTAAGAATGTTCCCTATGCTTATAAAAATTATGAATCGTACTTTATTTTTCTTCAAGAGTTTAACCTTTTTATAGCAGTTTAATTTTCTGAAATAAATATTTAAAATATTGATTAAGGAATCATTCTAAGATAAAGAATAATGATTTCATTGAAAAATTATGAATTAAATAAATAAAAAAATCAGCAAATAAGTGAATAACAAATGTTAGTTGTTAAATAATAAATTTCTCATAAGTTGAAAAGATCAGGAGCAGGTTTCAAAAACTTCTTGTCTCGGAACAGACCCAATGCTAATAAAGGCTTCTCTAGCTCGAATTTAGAGAGAAAAATATATATATATATTCCTTATAGAAAAATAACTCGAATGAGATATTCATTTCAGGTACATTAAATGAGTTAAAACTTCTAGCACACTTTGGCTAAATAGGATCAAGGCTTCCTTTTATAATGTTTGCAACTTTACAAAACTCATACTAATTGCTAGAAACATTGTGAAATCAATTGTTTAACCTTCTCTTACTGCTGATAGCGTATTTGCTGTCTTTGGTAACATTGATCTGGGAACCAGATATGGTCATTCAAATGCGTCTTTTATGGGAGGAGGTAGGTTGCTTAGTAACAAAATTCTGTATTACATTCACCGCCATTTTCTTGAGAGTTTAAATTCAAGTTGTAGTTAATTGCTGCATCAAATGAAGTGGACAGAAATTTGTATCAGTCATCCTTAGTCATCAATACAGAGAAGATTAGACAAAAAATAAACATTTTTGCTGTTTGTATGAAGCATGCTTTTGTCCGATTCAATAAAAAGCCATTATTTAAGCTGATAATATTGGACAGTTTATTAAGCTATTGCTACAGACACAAATTAGTAATTTCTAACAGGCATAATGGAAAAAAAGATCACATATTTGTAAGAATCAAATAAATAAGTCCTACTTACTTTTCTCCACCACAAATATCGCTGTTTAGACCAATAATGAAACCAATGAGTAGATTTCTTTGGTTGAGAGAAAAAAACAATGCATAAACGAGTCCATGATTTAAACTTTCTGAAAATAGATGAGTTTTTTTTTTTTACCAGAGTAAGAATAAGTTAAAAAAGACAACCATATTGTTTGAAACATTTTACAATTTAAAACTAATGTTAATTAGAAAAAATAATTAAAATTAAGAAAGGACATTCTCCAGCATCCTTTTTTTTCCTTGCAACATGCTTCTTTTCTAAACATGAAAAGCATTGACCAAAAAATTATTATATAATAAATTCACTTTTGATTTTTACAAAATATGAAGGAATTTTGGGCTTTGACATGAAAGAGTTTTCAAAAATGTTAAATAATCTAAATTATTAAAAAAAATAATAATAATTTAATTAAAGGAAATGCTTGTTTAATAAAAAATGATTAATTAAAAGAATTTATTAAAAAAAAAATTAATGATAAGAAAAGTAAATCATAGTACCTACCACTGGATAAGTTTTCATAAGATAAAATTAATATGTAAAAAAGTTTTACTACCAAATAGTAGATTAAAATACACTCATAGTAAAGTTTCATGTGATCAATATTGCATTAACAATATTGTTTTACTTTTCTGTGATCACAGTTGTTTGTTTGTTTTTGTTACAGTCAATTTTCCTGAAAATTCAAGGTTTACTAATCTTTTTTTTTTTTTTTTCCATTTCTTGAAAATTTCTGGTTTCTCTTGTCTCTAGAGAAAGTGGCAATCTTGGTATTGTTCTACTGGGAATAAATAATTTCAACAGAATAAGTCAACTTACTGAAATTCAAAATCTTTTTCTTGACAAGGCATAATATTCTTGTTGAACTGATTTAAGCAAGGTCCATATGCAGCAAATCCAAGAGGAAGATCATGTCCAAATAAAGAATCGGATTCAAAGAAGTTTTTCATAATATCTATTAAAAATAAGTGAGCTAATAAATGCAGTAGACGAAAAAAGAAACAAAAAGATAAATGTAAAACATTTCAAATTTGTTAAGAACACGTTTTAAAATGATATAATTCAGAATTGTGTCAAAAAACTTACATAAAATAAACATATTTCCATTATTTTCTTTACAATTATTTGCCGTAATTAAGACAAAAGAAATTCTTAGTAACAATAAAAAAATTTATTGCTCTGGTACTATGAATTTAAAATTAGGCTACGGTGATACTTAACCTTAAAAAACTAAATAATTATACAAACATTTGTTTTATATTGAAAACTTACATGCTTGCCTCTCAAAACGCATGGAAAAAAAATTATTTGAAAAAAAATTTATCTTCATAATAGAGCTTCTTTATAGGCAATTAAAAAAAAAATTGTTTTTTTTTTATTCTTATTACCGCTGAAACAAAACCATTTAAAATTTTACGATTCATATAAAAAAAATTAAATACATAATCTTACTATGAGCTCTATATTTAGCTTATACATCAATAAAGATTTTCTAATCTCTGTTTGAGCTGACATTTGATGGTATTTCAATATTGTTTTAATTTTATGCCTCAAATAATAATAGTGAATTTATCTAAATTCATGTAGTTTACACAAAAATTTGATTACCGTACGTTAAATGAATACATATTTTTTAATATGTTTCCATAATTGTACATTTCACACTTATTTTAGCATCTGTTTATTTCAGATAATTTATTGGAATTGACGAAAATTTTAATTATTGATGGGAAACCACCTTTTGATTCATTTGCCCTAAAAAAATCTTTTCAAGAGATTAATGAAAGAGGAGTATAACATTATACTATTTTATCATAAAAATAAATTTCTGTATAAGATTTTGTAAATGTAGAAAATTTTTGTGAATTTATAATTCTTCTAAATACATTATAATGAAGTTTCAAAACTAAAAAAATTTGTTTTTTCAAAAGAATAATAAAAAAAATATTAATCATTTCATACTTTAATCTCATATAGTAGTAAAAGATAATAATTTTAAAAAAATTTAATTAAAATTTAAAATTATTACATTTTTTGTGGTATTAAATCTGTTGTTGTAGTGAATTTGAAATTTGATAGATTATTGTTGCTTTCATTTATACATGTAATATTTTTATTAGTGTAGCATGGAATATAGTGTTTTGGCCCAAATAACCAAATATGAAATATTTGACCAAGTATAGTTAAATATTACACCAATTCGATGCTTTGATCCAGAGGAAGATACAAAAAAAATTAATAATTTTTAAATTAAAAATAATAATTGATGACAGGATATATTTTGTTTATGTGTGAATAGAGCTAAACAACCTCAATAAAGCATAAAAATGGACATACTATAGTTTTGATTCCATAAATAATAACCTTCCTCGGTGTTAAAACACAAAAGGATAGAGGAAGCACAAGACAAATAAGTAACATTAAAGATATGTGTTTGAGGGGTGGGGAGGAAACCTAAGGTTTGTAAGAAAGAAATATATTTGAAGCATCATAAACAATGAGATACTAGAGAAATCCTTAACTAAATAAATAGAATTTTTCAAAGTATGGAATGATTCCCATAACACAAAGTCAGAAGCTAAAGAGTATCGTTTGATCATTTTGTAATTCAGCACTAAGGAAAGTTTTAATTTATAACACTAAAAATATAGTATGCCCATTTTTTTATTCATGGCTCTTGAATATTCATAAATTCTACTTTCAACCAAAATACTATGAACTAATATTTTAAAACAGTTCTCACTAAACATTAGCACTCAGCATTAATGATATAGTGCAAACAAATTTTAAATATTTTGTTATTTTAAACATATTAGTTGATATTATAACAAGTGTAACAAATTTTGCTTTTAACATTTAGTTAAACTATTGAAGTATATAACTCAATCTTTTATTTTTGGTATTCCCAAATTTTCCTGTGTGAAAAGTTTTTATGTTTTTTCACAGAGGATTATTTTAAATATTTCATTCATCAGCATTACACATCAGCAAAATGTGCTTGTAAATTTATGTATATATATTACATATCTTTGCGAATCAAAAACAAAAATTAATTTTATTAAAAATTATTGTTGCTAAATTGTATATTAATATATATTGATTTACTACTTCACATTTATATAAGTAGTTAAAAAAAACAATAACTTACATTTAAATGCATCATTATTTTTTTCTGTGATTTTAAAATCTGAATTTTGCTGTAAATTTACAATTTCAAGGGGGAAAATGGTAACTTCATTATTGTTTATCAAAGAAGAGAGCCTGAAATATAAATTATTAAAATTTAGTAAATATTTGCCATGTTTTGAATTAACAACATCCCAAAACCTTTCTTAAATTATAAGATGTTAAATTTAAACAACATGAAACTAAACTAGAAGGACATTATTATAAAACATTCTTAATACTTATATATAGTTCGCGTGATAAAACAGGAATTTTCCTAATGTTAAACTATAAAACTAGTATACAAACTATTTTAAACATTTTATTTCGCATTAGAAATCAATATGTTTCTTGATTAACACAAAACAACTAATAAATAAAAATAATATTGATAACTATATCAATAGCATACAAAAACTAATAATTGAACACAAAAAATTTAATTATTTAATTAAAGAAAATAAAAAAAAGCTTCAATTGTTTGACATACATTAAGACCTCGTGCTAATTTGATTTATTTAGTTGAATCAAAAGAAAACAAAAGAAAAAAATAATTTTAAGGAGTCCTGTGGCTGAATCAAGGCGACATTGTCGCGGAACATTACAAAGCTCTTGCAGCAGGATTTTTCCTTCAGGAAATAAAAAATTTTGCTTTTCTTTTCTGCAGAAATTTTCTAATGATTTTATCTTTACTTCAGAATTACATTCAAAAGATGCCTTTCTCGCACATCCCAGTGGGGAAAAAATGCTTGTGATTTATCTATTTTCATTTGAGAATAATGAAAAATAAGGAATAATGAAGTAAAAAATTTGGTTTTCTTTTTTGTACAAATTTTCTTTCTGTTTTTTCATGCAGCTATTACTACTAATTTCCACGTAGCCTTTAAAATCCGATATTATTTATTACAACAACTGCATCACAAAATGAAAACATCCCCTTTTGAATGAAACCCCTTTTTGAAGAGTCTGCTCGATCGTTTTGTTTTTTCTCGGTAGTTACTGCTGCAGTTTTCACGATTTTTTTTAATGTGATGATGAATTACAAAATGGAATTATTAGTGACAATTAGTGAATTCACAAAATGTGAGAATATCGCCTATAATATCAGATTAGAAAAATATTACATTTTCAATTAAAAATTTCATTTTATTTAATCTAATTTTTTATTTATTTAATTAGGTTTAATTTTTTTGCAAGTTAACACTTCTATTAATTTTAAACATCTTGCAAAAAGATATTAGTATTAGAGAGGCATGTCACAGAAAGCCTGAAAAAATTCTGCGACAGGGCTAAGGAAAGGAAATTAAAAATTTAACAACTAACACATCCTGATTATTATGCTTCAGTTACTAAAAACATGGTGACCATTTTGGAAGACCTCCAAGTTATATTTTAAACATGAAGAAACATGTAAAACTGTCCAAATTTTAAAACTCATATTATGGCATAGCCTATGGTGTTCAAGTCTAACAAGAAACGTAACACCAGTGGTAATACAAAATTTACAATTAAGAAAATCTACATGCTTTTGATCACTGATTGAATAAACAGAGACAACAGTTTAATAGTGAAGGAAGAAATTAGAAAATTTAGTCACTGGTCTATTATTTATACATCAATTTTTTTTAAAAGTGAAAAAGAGTAAAAGAAAAATTACAAAACAGAGAATGTTTCGTGTTAACAACTATCAGCACTCCAGTGGCTAAGTTAGTAAAGGTGTTGCTCACTCCGCTTGTAAGAGAGCTGACGGTAGTGAGTTTGATCCCGTCAGCCTAAAAAATAAATAATGTACACGCATAGCAGAGTACACTGTAAATCTGTCGTGGCTGAAAGTCCTATCATTGGTTGTGCTGCAGAAATTTGGAGAGAAAGGAATCATCTTAGGTGTTGTTCACGTTTTCTTGCCACAGTCAAAATTATGTAGCATTCATACCATGGCTGATAAAGATAGAGCCTTAAAAATGGTGTTAGGTGCTTAACCGTGATATGGTGGTGTGTTTGTTTATAGTTATCATGAAATATGCTATTCCATAGCAATAATACAGAACAAAATACATTCAAAATAAGGTTGTCTTGGGCCAATTGACCGCTGTCACTTTTGAGCAACTAATAACAAAATAATGAAGAGAATGAAATAGTATCGAAAGATTAGGTAAATAATATGCATTGAGACCTAAATTAAACTCAAGAATCAATATTGCAATTGCAGTGAAATGAGGACTTTGTTTATTTATCACATTGTTTATTTACTAAGAGTAAGAAAGTTCAAGTTCAAAAAATAAATGAATAAATGATATTACAGCACATTATTTTGTAAACTTAAATATATTTTACTTTAAACCATTTATTTCTATATTTGTATTAACACTGGAGTTTTAAAGTGATCTTTTACAAATAATGATATGCTTGGAGAAGAGAGAAAAGATATCAAAAAGTCTAACATCACTCACACAATATGGTTAAAAAAAAACATTTAAAACCAGCAGGTTACCTATTTTTATATCAGTTTTAATATTTTTTTTCTCAAAATATGTGTATATATATCTGATCATTATAATTATTATGCCCATAAATGTCATCAAAACACAAAGTTAAATATCAAAAATAAAATTTTAAATATTGTGGTTTACTTTTGAGTGTTAGTAATTCTTTTCTGTGTCATATAGTAAAATAAGGGACAATCAGATAAGAGGTATCGTAAAGTTTCCAATTTGTGAAAAATTGGAGAAGAGGGTGAAACATATTGATAAAAAATGCGACATCATTTATAAACAACTCCAAAAGATCTATGAAACAAGTTTCTATAGTAAGAATAGTTCCAATTTAAAATATATATATATATATATATATATATATATATATATATATATATATATATATATATATATATATATATATATATATAGTAGCATAACATATTACATCTAATAAAGTAAGCTAATTATTACTTTATTTGATTAACTAAATTAACTATTAAAAATAAATTTATTATGAAAGCCCTTATTAACAATTAAATCACCATGTTGCATCAGAAATTCTATTTACAAAATCAATTAGTATAGGTACTTATTTTCATATGTAATATGTTATTTAATATATATTAATTACGTATGTATATTCATATTTAATATATATTTAATACATACAAGTAGACAATAGAATCTAAATATTGATAAAATATTAATATTAGTTAAATATCATACCATGTATTAAATACATTTCTTTTCAAAAGTGAGCCTAAGGAACCATATTGTAGTACTCTATCACTATCATTCATAAAGCAAGTATTTATGATATTGTTCATTTGGCACATTCGAAGCAGCTTTGTCCAGCTATTAACTATAACGCCAGATGACATGATACACAGCACAATAAACCTGAAAAAATTAATACTTTTTTTATTAAGACTGAAATATGCATTAAACTTTAAAAAATTAACAAGAAACATAAATAAATGTAGCTTCTATACATAATTTCTTTCATGCAATACTTAGCATTATTTTATCACATTCTTAATAGACAAATAACAGATAATTGTTCAATTTTTATGACAACATAAGTATAAAGCAGTTTTTGTAATCGCAAATGGAACAATACATAAATAATAAAAACCACATTTAAGTTATGATGAATAGGAAATCAAAAAATTACAGTTCCAAAAGATACACAAACAAACTGGAAAAAAGGTTATTATAATAAACCAATTATATTAATAAAAGAAATTATGAGTTGTATTTGTCGAGAAGAATATAAAATGTAATATTTTAAAGACCTTTTTAATTTTAAACAATGGGAATAAAATTGACATGCTCAATACTCAACCTAACTCGACTTCAGTTACTGAATTCAATTTTAAATGTAAATAAACAAAGACTTCTGCAAGTTGTAGTTGAGTTGTTTTGGTGTATGACGCTTATTAATTTATTAAAGCAAAAAATAGAAATAAAACATATTCAATACAAATTATTGTATAAAATTTTGGAACAAAATCTTGCAAATTTTTTTATTGCTCTTCATATTATAAATTAATCATACACGTTGAAACGAGGGTTTTTAAGCTTCTTTCAGTGGATCTTAACTTGAACAGAAATAAGCAGCCAGAAACTTACAACCTGACAGTAAAAAGCAATTTTTTTTTAAAGATTTCGTTTTTATCCTTCTTGGCCACCAGAATTAAGCCCAAGTTATTGTTTGCCAAGTTATCGTTCTTGTTGTTTTTATCCCAGTCTTGAGTTGCTAATAATAATCTTTTTTTCGAATGATGTATTGCAGCTTTTAAAATTACTTCTGTGATATATTTTATTGTGGAATCAATGACAAAATTTTAAGGGTCTTTTAGCTGTCGTTAAATTTAAGATGGGAGACTTTGCAGATGAAGAAGTACACTTATGTTTATTTTATTTATTTATCTATTGTATAACTATATTATGTCTCTTATCTATTTGCCTACTGTATCTGTTTTTTAGACATTTATTTGTATTAACTTTAAAAGAGGGTGCCTCTTGGATGTAGTAGGTACTTTATTTACGTCGCACTAGAGCTGCTTAATGGGCTATTGGCGATGGTCTGGGAAACATGCTTGGGAATGAGTTGAAGCCATGTCATTGCAATTTTTGGGAGGCCACTTCTCAATTTAGACGTAGATCTGAAGGAAAAAGAAATTTTCTCCAGATCCTTGTACCCTGATCGACCACAAACTTTAGAATTCACAGATTTTACAAGCACATATATCGCATATAAACTGTGGGTCTTAACAGAGTCAAGGATCAAACCCTGTCTCCTTCAGACTGGAGTCCAATTTTCTAACCACTGAGCTACTATGGCCCTTCCTCTTGTATTAAGCTCTGTAACTTGGAGCTTTTATGTGCTTGGAGTCTTATTTTGCTATAGCGATTTCTTATTAGAAAATCCCTCTTTTGAGTCTTTATTCCTGTTTTCTTCTAGAACATAAAAAACCGCCTAAATAAAGGAGGTAGGGTGACCTGGGGTAATTCCTGATAAAAAAATGCAAACATCTATTTTGTGAAAAAAATATTCAAGATAGAATTTTAATATTTACTGGAAGTTTGAGGGTTTATGAGAGGAGTCCTATGCTACCTTCTTTTGTTTGAAAATCTAATTAGAATTTAAAGGATTTTAAATTTTTAGTGATCAGGAATTACCCCTTCTCTTGATCATTTCTGGGGTAAATACTGATCACTTCTGGTGTAATTACTGATCACCAGTTTTTATTGTAAAGGAGCTGTTTAAGAATTATTATACAATGGTAATTAACAAATAAGACATCAAGATCAAACAAATAAACCAAAAATAAGAAATTCACTGATTTTGCTTTCTAAAAGCTTAGTATCCTTTTTAGGCTTACAATTTCTCATCATATTTATATAAAGTTAATTTATAAACTTAAAAACTATTCTAACAATGTACACACATAAAGTTAATATAGAAGCAAGGTAAGACAAACCAGAAATGGTGCAAATCAGAACACATTTGTCTTGTATAGAGTTAAAAACAAATTTTGTGATTACAGTTATAATATATTTTATAGTTGTTCCACTTAATAAATATGAACTGTTATTTAAGAAAAGACAATTAGCTATCTCTTAGCTATTTTTTATGCTATTTATAAGAAGAAATGACAATGATCAGGAATTACCCCAGTGATCAATAATTACCCCATCTGCAGGGGGCAACATTTGACGTAGTTTCCTATAATCAATAACAATATTTACAGTAGATGTGAAACAATTAAACAAAAGCTTACACTATTTTTATATCAAAGAAGAAAAAATAACTCAAAATATTTATTATTAAGAGAAGGATATCAAAATATTTATTATTAAGATCTTTGCAGAAATGTGCACATTTTGAAACCCATCTTTGAAATGGAAAATGCAGGAAGCAGTTTAATCAGATTGACTTATTTTGTCAGATTAAACAAAAAACTATTATTAAGTAAATGTAGTTATACTTTAGTAAAGTGTGCAAGCATTCTTGTCCATGTCTCAAATTTAAAAAAAAAAAATTTTTTTTAAATAAAACTTAGGTAATCATTATTTACCCCAGAAACAGAATGATCGTGAATTATACCGGGCCACCCTACCATATTTTAAACTTTTACCAAGCGTTTTTGTATGAATTTATTTTGCCAGTGTTATTAATTTGAGCTATTTTAGTTATTTTTAATTTAGCTTGTTTTTTTATTTTTACTTGGAATTAAAAAACTAAATAAAAAAAAACATTTGAATTTTCTATTTTTTTCTGAGAAGCAGACAGTAATTATAAGCAAATAAGTATGAGCCTTCATTGTAATGAAAAATGTAACTTCCCAATTGTTTTATTGTTTAGAATCTTCAAACTTCAATTCATTTCTCAGTTGGAAAAATATGTGCAGATATTGCGACTGAATACAAAGTGAACTTCAGCAAAGAATTTATGGCTACTCTTGCAGATTTAACTTTCCATCAAGCGAGTATATTTGCCGAAGATTTGGAAGCCTTTGCAAAGTATGTACTTGAATGTTGGCACCATTCAAACTAAACTATATACAGTGTTCACATAAACCTTCTTATATTTATATCCATAAAAAACCATATGTTTTAATTTTTCGCGTACATAAAATATTCTTGATAATGAAGCAATATTTATGATTAAATGCAGAAAATGTTTTAGTTAAAATTTAATACCGTTAATCATAAAAAACAATATGATCATGATCGACCCTAAATTTTCTCCTGATTTTTATTTTTTGTGCTAATGTTTAACTTTCAAAATTAAATGCCTTCTTGTGTTGCTGACTGAATTTCTTGCAAATGATATTTTCTGTTGCACAAAGAATTTTTTTTGCTTAACATGTAATGTTTTTTTTTTAAATTTTTTATTGTGTTAACTACATTTTTATAGCTTTATTTATTATCCTTCACACTTAATTCATTGTTCTATTTTTACTAATAAAGGATTTATGCTTTTTTATCATTTGTGATTGATTTTGAACATGTAATTTTTACCACTATATAAATTTAATTCTTGCAATTTGCCTTTATTCTTTGCATGTTGCATATCACGATTCATATTTACGTAATGTACAAAAATTGAATTAAATTCATTTATCAACCTCCATAGTGATTTAAAATTCATATTTCATGTAATTTGAGATTCAATTTGTCTTCACACATATTCAAATAGTATTATTCACTATTTATATTGACCTAGGTTACAATTAATGCATTGCAAATGAATCTTGATTTACAAGTCATACATCATGTTTCACTTTATTTATAAAAAACCGATCACTATTTTTTACTGTGATTTAAAAATGGGAATTCTTATAATTTAACAAAAAATAGTACATCAGGATTTATTTAAAAGGATCAATAATTTTAATTCTATAGATAAGACAAAATGAAGTAAGTTTTGTCTCTAGCCTTCCTTTAATCTAAAACTTAATTGTAACATTTAAATTTGAAGTCACAAATAATGAAAGGTATGTTTTAAAAAAATTTATGCATCATTTTCATCAAGCTGTTTGTTTATTATGCAAGAATGAGAGTTGGAGAATCTGAAGAGAATAGTCTATAAAGATAATAATCAAAAATCTGAGTTAATTTAAATCTCTATAAATAATATTCTTATGAAATTCAAGTATTTTTGTTACTTTCATTTATAGTGCTTGTTGTTTTGATGATTTTTATTTATTTACACTTTTTACTATGAGTATTCAGGAAATAAGACAAGAATTCTCATTTTTAAAAATTACAATTTGAATTTATAATTTTATAAATGCAAATATTTATCAAAATTATGCCTATGTATGTACTTTTCTCTTTAGCTTCAAGCTTTTAGCCACAATACACCATAATTTTTAAAATATGTTTCACATATAAAATCTTCAGAATTTGTTTTCACCCACCTTTTTATTTGTCTGTTTGGATAACTCTAAATTAAGGCATTTAAACTTCGAGTTAGCCACATTTTTTTTTCAACATTGCTAATAATTACATATAAAATATTTGAGGCCCATGAATGTGTTTGAATTATTGGCAGATATTACTTTAAAATTTTGAATTAATTAAGTAAAACCCATGATAATTTATGATAATATCATTATGTAAAAAATTGATTTGCAATGTTTGGTTTGGAATTTTTTTGGTTTATTTGTTTTGATCACTTTTGTCTTAAAGGTAAATCAATTTGTGAATATACAACATTATATAGTTTCTCGAAAAGTTTCATTAGGTAGAACCATAGGTCATATAAACCATAAGGGATATTTTTTATAAGCTGTTACTAAAAATAAAAATTTTTTTAAAATCTTTTTTATTAGTCTTTATTATTATATTTATTATACAGTGGAAAGTCGCGTATCCGGAATCGGCGGGACTTTCCGAAGTCCGGATAATCGATTTTTCCGTATAATAGACCCCCAAGGTAAACAGAGATTAAAATGATCTGAATCTAAGAAGCAGAAATTAAATAACATTATTTTTCGGGCAATAATGTTTTAGTATTAGAATGATATCTAATCAATCAAAAACAAAATATTTAAAAAAAAAAATTATTGCTATTATAAAAATAAATATAGGAAACTAAAAAAATTTACAGTTATGAAAATATTAATTGCTCTCTCCGCCATTTTGAACTAGAATGTTTCAAGCAAGAAGGGGAAATTCCCGTCATTCATTCATTAAGGTGGGTAGGTGAAGAAGCAAAATTCATTTCCTTCTTACTTGCCATTCAAGTTGAAGGGGGGGGGAAGTGACAAGTTCTTATTTTCTCTCCTGTCATTGGCTATCAATCAAGCATAAAGGCGTGGCATGCTGATTGGGTTCTCTTTATTTTTTCTTGTGTGACTAAAGGGGATTCCCCCTCCACTTTAAAGTTTGCTGTGTTTACCCTTTTTCACAGTACTTCTTTCCCTAACACTTTATCAAAAAGGTTCCAGGAAATGCCTCTTTTACTAGCCAGCTGCACAGGAAAGAAGGGGGGAGGGGACTCAATTGTGCTCTTTTGAAAACAAATCTCCCCCCCCCCTTTCCTGCATTCCAGAGGAGGAGCAACGGTACGGACTTGGTAGATCTTCTGTTCTCTTTTCTGTTGATTTATGGGTTTAATGCATAGATCACTAGAAGCTAAGAAAGGAAAAAACCTGTTTTTTTTTAAGAGAGTGGGGAAGATGAAGAAATGTTTGTTTATTTTGATTGTTAAAAAGTGTCCCGGAAATTGACCCTTCCGGAAAAGGGACGTCCGGATATGGGACGATACACTGTAGTTCATTATTATCTTTCATTTATTATTTCTTTATCCATTTATTATCTTTATTATAGTTCATTTATTTTAGCCTTTTTTTTCAAGTTTAAAAAGATCATGAAACAAAACTATGAAACTATTTTTGTGGAAATCTAAATTTCATTATTTTATTAATAGCTGCTTCCTATGAATATATCATTTATATCTAGTGGTGTTTGATTTTAAAGTTAGTTTTAATTAGTTTTTATGTGTATATTTTATTACTACATTTTTGTTTAGGCATGCAAAAAGAACAACAGTTAATTCTGAAGATGTTAAGCTTCTTGTAAGAAGAAGTAAATCTCTGGTATTGATTTGTATTTCATTTTCTTTATTTGTTATATTTTTAAAAATAATTCAAAGCTTTCTATTTATATTATGGAATAAGACATCATAACTGTAACATGTCTTTTTGCCACACGTGACTTCAAACTTATTATTCTAATTATTAGTTAAAAACAGAATTGTATAGAAACAGAATTGTATAGTTTACAAATTGGTGTTAGGAAATTGACCGTTACAAAGCTAGTTATTTAACATTTCAGAAATAACTCAACCGTTACATTAATGGTAATAAGTATTAAAATATAGTTCAAGACTTGTGCTGCTTATGATAATGAGTGCAAAATTGAAGAATCATGTAAAACTTAGTTATGGAAATTAGGATAAATATCTCTGATCTTGAATTTTCAATTTAATCAAAAATCTAAACGTAAAAATTCACCCTTTCTCTGCACCAGTAAGTGTATGAATGTGAGAACAAACACGGACCTTCAAAAAATAAGTATCAAATTCAGATAATAATAATAAATATACAATACAAGGTTGCAGAGGTGTATAGAGAAATTTGTTAGTTATATAAATGAGGCTAAACATTTCTGAAAGTCATACGGAACAGAACTGTAAAGAATAGAATGATTCTTGAGACAGATTTGATTCTTCAAAGAACTGTTAGGTCTATGAGTAGTTGTAGTAATAAAGTAATTAAAACTGAATTCGCTTAAAATAATCAATAGTTGTAGATTATAAAGGTTCATCATTTAATCACCCATTTAAAGACAATAAAATGTAAAAAATAATCTTATCTTTTTAATTACAGTATTGAAAGACTGGAATTTTGTCTGTTTAAAAAAATAAAAACCCTATTTCTTCCAGGAAACTGGACAAAATGAAAGAAACTGAAAAGCACTTATACTATTGTGTTTAAATTTAAACAAATAAAATTTCATTAAGCACCGGAAAGTAAATTTTTTAACGTAAAGTAAATGTCCACTTTCTTAAATTAATAAACATTTTCATATTGATTTTATTCAGAGTACATAAATTTGAATTAGTATCTTATTTGATAGTTTAATTGCATTAATAAAATTTTATTATATCTTAAGAGTTCTATATATAAATTAAATATTTTCCATGCTCCTTTTGAGAAAAAGTTTCTTTGATTTGGTTTGGAATAAACCTATTTTGTCTGAAATGGTTTTCCTATGATTTTTTTTTCCAGTATTTCTTTTTATTCCTCTGTGGAAAAATATGCCACTATTATTCTTGGAATAAGGATGCGTGCAAAAAACTCACTTCATTTTAAAAGTTATGCTCTCTCTAACTTCACAAATATTGCATCTCCTCATAGTAACTGCAGTACTGATTTAATGAAGGGTTGTGGCTTGTATACAGGTCATTACAAGAAACGCACTTTGCACTACTTTACTAACAAATAATTTGACCATTATCTAAATTTTCCAGATTGTTGAAATTTGACATTTTTGTTCTGATATAGGCATTTTAAATTATTAGAGAAACATTAAGATCATCAACTTATCAATATTGAAAAGATTGAACATGATGTTCTAACTATAGTTTTCAAAATGTTCAATTCCCATTTAAGTTAAATCTATCTAGGCTTAAATAGTGTTTAACATTTAGCAAATAAATAAATGTAGACAGTTAGACTTCATGTTCACGTATTTGCTGTTATAAAAAGACATGTTTTTCATATTTTTATAAAGCATGCTTGAAAAAGTTATGTTAAATAGTAATAGTGAATTTTTATTAATTCTTATTCATTTTTTAAATTTATTAATTACAACATGATTGCTAAATTATGAAATTAAAAAAATCAATTTAAAAAAAAATGAAATTGAAAAAAAGGTTTTTTGGACCTATTCAAATATTTAATAAATATATTTTTAGTGATTTTGACTGCTTTTCCTCTAGTCAAAAGAAGCAAATTGTCTTCCTCAATTTATCTTGCTTGAAAATAGTTCAAAAATTGTTTTTTATTCACAAATTCTCTTCCCTTAATTATTTACTTGAATCACCCCTAGATTTCATAATCCATGCAATTATTAATTATAAAACAAATTTTTAAAGAAATCACACCCTTTTTTAGTGTACTTAAGGTTGTATGAAATACTTCTGAGACAATAATATTTTACAATAATATCTTAACATTTTTAGAATAAAATGTCAGTTAATGACCTTTCTTGTCAAATGTTGGAAAATCTATATCTATATATATAATTTTACTATTTTACAGCATGATTTAAGACTTTGATAGTGTTTGACATTGTTTCAGTACGCCATAAAAGAAGGAACTTCCCTATTAGCATTACTGGGTCATGTGATCTTGCTCCACCAAACAATAAACACAATGCAAAATAAAAGTCAAAAAAAACTTGCCCATTCGCAGCAGAAGCTGGAGAAATAAATCAAAATCGCTTGAAAACTGTAAATATTTCCTTCCCTCACCACATCAAGGTGTGGAGGACAAAATAACGATAAAATTTTCAAATTAAAGTTTCAGCTGTCCCTTTGATTTAACATGAAATCAAGGGCACAGAAATGTGTGTAACATCGTCATGGTATAAAGTATAAAAGAGTAGCAAATAAAGTGAAATTGTCCATATAATTTAGGGGTGCACAACCTGCGGCCCGCGGGCCAAATGCGGCCCTTCGACTACTGAAGTACGGCCCGCGAGAACTTCTAAACACAATAATTTTTCTTTTTTAAAAAATGGCAATTTTTAATCGCACTTTTAAGTCATCACGTTTTGACACAATCAATTTTAACAGATTCTTTAGCAAATGTACGTTTAACGCGCTTTCTTGAAGCCGAATTTATCGTAAATATAAAGGATTTTTTTTAAACAGTTATTTCCGCTTTTCTACGTGATTTTGAAAATTCGAATTTTTATTATGACGCGAGTTTCAGATCGCAAATTTAAATAATCACTTTTTGTGCACTTTATTTGTGACGATTTCATCTTAAATCTAAGTGATTTTTTATCTTTTTTTTGCAATTCTTTCTTTTTTTTCAAAAATTTTTCTCGGCAGTTATTGCTATGCGTTCCCACATATTATAAAAAATTCCAATTATTCTGTTACGACATGCAAATTTTAAATCATGCATTTGACGCGCTTTATTCGTGCTGAGTTCAGCATAAATATATTTTTTCCTAACTATTTCTATACTTTTCCTCGTGATTTTGACGATCCGGTTATTTAACTATGATGTTATTATGACACGTGATTGTTAATCACGCAATTAAATAATCACTTTTTGATACGGTATTATGGTAAATCCTAGTTATTTTTCCTTCATTTTTATTTCCGCAACGAATATGATTTGGTCGGATGTGGTAATGAATTGTGATTTGATCAAAAACCAAATATTCGGCAAAAAAAGAAGAAAAAATCTATTGAACGCCGTACACTTGGGGCCAAATAGCAAAATCTTTTAGCAGTATAGCAACACTGAAACTAAAATTTCAAAGCTCAGAATAGTATTTCCTGGAAAAACGTATTCATAGATTAACTCTAAAAAATAAGGCCAATCAAGAACGTTTTTGAAAATGTCGAAAAACGAAGCAGAGAACATGAAAATCAATCTTAATTTTTGAAAATTTTTTTAAAGCTGAACATCTCAGTTTTTCAATTACCAGAAAAAGCCAAGAAAAAAGAATTAAGTCAACAGAAATGCTACTAAAAACTACTGCGTTTTAATGAAAACGTCTAAAAAAAGTTTTTTTTTTTATTTAAAGAAAATAAAAGGATGGAAAAAATGTTCTTCATTTTTTAAGTGAAAATCTTATGCCGAAAATCTCAATTTAAATTTTTCTCATAGCCATAATATTAAAAGAAAAAAAATTGCTATAAAATAAATTTTATTTGTAACTTTATTTTTTAAAAAAATGCTGAGTCATAATAAAAATGACTAAAAAAAGAAAAACAGAAGAAACAAATTTTTCTTAGCTCCTGAAACAAAACTTTAATACTGAAAATCACACTTTTCTATGTTACTGGTTATTTATATTACAGTGCAGGGAAAGAGTGATAATAAATGAATAGTATGAGACGTTCTGTTAAAATGCTGGGTTATAATAAAAACTGCAAAAAATGGATCCTTCTCAATTCTCAAAGTATCGAAAAAATGACAAAATTGACTTGTCTGGTTATAATTTTAAAAAAAAAAGTAATATCTATAAAAATTCAAAAATAAAAAAAACTTATACTCGTTACATCCCTCCCTAATTTAAATGCAATGTTATTGCAACTTGAGAAATTCATAAAATGGCGGAAAACGTGAATTTTTAAACTGCTCACTGTTTGTAGTTTAGATTTCAATTTTTTGTTGCTTAAGTGATCTTTTTCGATAAAAAAAGGAAAATGTTTACGTTATAAAAATCTAATAATTAATAAAATAAAATAATAAAGTACATTACAAAATAAGCATTGAATTTTATTTTGAACTATCACAGTTTTGTTTTTATTTTAGGCCTTTGTTTAAAACCTATAAATTTTCTTCAATTAAAATATTTAATTTGAATTTATATTACTTAATTACGACTAAACTTTTTCCTACTTTCATTTTGTGGGCATTGCAGTTTTTTTTAATTTATTAGAATTTAATTCTAAAATGAGTTTTCATATTGCATGATATGATAAAAAAAAATATTTGATTTCTTCAATGTTTATTTATTTTGATAAATCTATTGTTCATATGATAAAATTGGTTTATTTTAATTTTTTTTTTTTTTTGCAAAAAAAGAAAAAAAAAGATTTATCAGGTTTTTTTATTTTTGAATGAATTTTAATAATGGAACACTACTAAGTTATTGATATTACTAAGTTTATTGATAAAAGAAATGGAACGCTAATGTTTAAATAAACATTATTACATTTGTCATTAACATGTCTAAATACAAGTGCGGCCCTTCGCTAGCCAACCTGCTGTGCAAGTGGCCCTTCACTCAAAAAGGTTGTGCACCCCTAATATAATTTAATTAGATTTGTTTATTTCAGTTAAGCACTAATTATGTAAAATTCTACTGTGTAAGCCTCTTGTTAAAAATGCAACTTTTCCACTGCTTTACCCTTTATTAAAAGTAAAAGAGTGGGTTAATAAATTTCAATTGCATTCTTTTTTGAATATTATATCAATTAGTATTAGCTCTAATTATTAATCTTTTAACTAATATTTTCTGGTTGCTTTTAAGCACAAAAACCAGTTTTCCTCTTTGGTACTTAACAAAGAAAGCAAGGTATCAATTTACCCAAGTAGGACAATTTATAGTTAAATGGTCAATTAAACTAGTATCTAAATATATATTAGTTGTCAATAAATAATATTTTGATGTTAAAAGATCTCTTTTTTAAGCATGAACACATCAACGAAATGGCTGCTGAATTAGGAGCTGCTTCTGCGAAGCCCAAAAGCAAGAAGAAAGTTAGTGAAAAGAAAGAAGAAAACGATGATGATGTCCAAATTATTTCCTGAAAGTTTTCTTTTTAATGTTGAATCAACTTTATTTTTATATATGTTGAGAATGTATATATTCATACAGAAAGCTTATATCATTATGTATAATCAATAAATAAATAGTGTCTATGATTTGAGAAAAAGTTATTTTATTGGAGTGTTTTCTCGTATAAGAAGTAGCATTTTTTTATTAATTATTACTTATTCAAACTTACTTTTTTTTATTATGTTATATACGTTATTTTTTTAGTTTTTGCTTTATAACATTTAAAAACTGCGTCATACATAAAATTCCATATGAGCGAAAGGAAAATGAAAGTCATATGATTATTTTTTATTTTAATAATTAATATCAAACCAGTATTAAATGAATCTCACATTATTGAAAATAGTTCTTTGCTGCTGTGACATTAGCTCTATATATGCAATGAGATTTGAGTGTTTTGGGCAACTTAAGGAATTTCTTAAAACAATTTCTATTAATATTTCTTGATATTAATGGGTCTCTTTGGGAAATATACGCCCATATTTAAATATGAAACCAGGATCAAACGAATTCCACAATACAAAAAAATTTAATGTTAGTTCGATATATGCAATGCGAAGAAACCATTTATTCTATATAACGAATTTGTGTCATAGAAAGTGGTCATGTTTTAAAGCATGTTTCACGGATTCGATCATTCTCTTTTACTTCTTTTTATTTGTATTTCCTATTAACAGTGAGATATGAAGTTGCATTAAGTCTAATGTTTTTGACGAAATCCGTAACATCCAAAAAAAGTAAATTGATTTTTGTAATTTGATAAAATTCTTGCCCAGAGTATTTGCCAGGAAACGCTTTCATCCAGGGTTTGAAAAAACCCAACCCGCCCGCGTTTTATTGAAAAAACCCGGGGTTTTCCATTTAGTGCTCATGAACTTTAAAATTTTACTGTGTGATATTTTATAGTCTTTAAAATTTCACTATTTAATAAATCTTTTTATTCATTAAATAGTGTTATTTATAAGATTAAAAATACAAATAAATCAAAAAAGTTTGTACAAAATATATATATAATAAAATTAAAATAGTTTTAAATAATGCACTAGTATCACTAATATGTCTTGGAATCTTCATTGTTAAATACACAAAGTTTCACAATTTTTATCTGAAGCACTATAAAACATAAATGGAATAGTAATATAAAAGGAACAAGTTTATTAATCTTTTTGTTTTCCCACACCTTTATTTATTAAGCATATATATATTACTTAATACAAATTTATAATCAATTAATATTTATAAGCAGTAAAAACTAAAATTTCTTCTGACTTTTACCTTAAATTAAATTAAACTGGAATAAATATTTAATGTTCTTCCATGTTTTTATAATATGATTAATAGAAAGTGAAATTAAAACTATGTATAACTATAAAAAGTATCAGTTACTTGTCCCATTTTTCAAATATTTATCCTTAGAAAAAAAGACTGCATATTTGGATAAATTTTAACTTTATAATTTCAAAAAACAAACTAATCTTAAAATAATAAAAAAAACATGCATAAAAAGATTTAACTTATTTTTTTAAAACCAGAAAATAAAACTTTAAATTGTTAATTGTTGTTTTATGTATCACCTAATAGAAAAGAATCAAAACAGCTGCTATGCGTCATGCCGTAAGTGGACAAGCATTGTCATGTAGGAGCGCAACACCTGCAGTAAACATTCCACGACTCTTGTTTTGAATGGCAAGTCACAATTTCCGCTGTGTTTCACAGTGACGGTAGACTTCTGTCACACACTGGTTCCATTCACAGGCGGCAGAGTTCTATGACAGAGCGATACAAAAGTTGATCCCACGATACGACAAGTGTCTCAATTCTGGTGGTGGCTATGTTGAAAAATAGCTTAAACGTTGGTGCACTTGTTGCTAATAAATATGATTCTGAAAGTGCGAGTTATTTTTTTTTATAAATTAGGGAAACTTACTTTCTGGATGCGCCTCGTAACAAGACCAATTTGTGAAAAAACCCACCAAGTGAGTTTTTTCAAGGTGTGCCCACCGATTAAAACCCGGGCGGGTTTTTTCAAAGTGGGCCCACTTGGCGAACCCTGGTTTCATCCCAAGCGAAAACATTTACTTGACCTTTTATATTTCAGTTAGTGCATGAAAACGGGATTCAATCTCAATTAAATGAATAATATCGTTAAAAAGTTTGAACATTAAAATTTCATTGCTATTCAATTATGAAAGAAACTAGTAACTTGCATGCATTTGGGCACATATAAATTCTTCAGAATTTTAATTTTTTTTGAATTTTAACAATTTCTTACATTAATATCTAAATATTTCTGACTAGGATGAAAGCTTTGTACACTTAACTCAAATATCAATGGATCGCATCGTTGAAAAGTACGTGTTTTTGATCTCTCTTTCTCTCTCTCTGTATATATAGGGTATCTGCGCACCTGGAAAGTCATGGATTTAGGTCGCCAAAAAATCTAATTTTTAAATTTAAATTACCCCCAAATTTTACTGTGTTCCGAATATCTGAATTTGTAACGAAATCCCCACTCACAGTCATATTTTATTAAAATATAAAATGTTTTTATCATGTTCTTTAAAAATTATGATATTCTTTCAAAAAATGAAGGAAAAAACATCATTTCTAGAGCGAATTATTTTTTAAACTTCTGTGATTTTAGAATTTTTGTTGTTGTTTATTTTATCAACTTCAAATTCTAGCAGAAGCAAGCCAGTCTTTGGCGATTTTTTTTAATTCCGAAATGAGAGCAGAAAAATCTATAAATATGAAGATGCAGAGTATAACAGTTTTGGTTTTACCTATCATTTCAATTAATGTTATTATAATGCTTTTTTAAATTTATTTTTGTGTTTTTGTGGAAGAAAATAATAACTTCGTTAAGTCATAAAAAATTCTTGGAATTAGTCATGAATTTAAAAATCTAAAACGTATAGCAGATACCCTGTATATATATATATATATATATATATATATATATATATATATATATATATATTATTTAAAGCTCACTGTATAATTTTACCTAAAATCAATATTTACAATTTTTTTGTTTTTGCATCAAATTACTTTTAGAAAAGAAAAAAAAAGAAATACGTCTATCTAACAATAAACTGTTTGTCACACCCCATAAAGTATTTACTATCATTTTTCTTATAAGCAATTTTTATGTAAGAAAAATCTTCAATTAAAAAAGGAAAAACTTATGCTCTTAATTAGGTGTGTCATAATATTTTTTCACCGAACAAGACTATTTATTCCATAATAGAAACGGAAACTGACCTGAAATATATAAAAAGGAAACAGCAATGTTTTTTATGGACTATTAGTTATCAATATTTGTAGATATATTTAAAGTAATGAGGGAGAAAATTGGAACATTAAATTACATCTTATTGAAGGAATTCCTGACTTTTATGTGCAAATGATAGCTTACCCGTTTTTCATTGCACGTCAGTAATTTATATTTACCGGAGAAACAGGAAAATAAAATTTCTTGAAGGATGGTCTTTACGCTAATATTTCAAAAATAGTTTAGTATTTACTTAAACTATATTATGCAGTAACTGTTTCTCAACATTTTTCTTTTACAGCAAAAGAAAGTTAGGTCGACTTAAAGATGTAAAATCGAAATGGAAATGGACTATTAAATTCTCAATATTGACAAAATTATTTGAATGTAATGGTCTAAGATATTTGATGTAGCGTGACTATTAAATAGTATTTGTTTATATAAAAGAAATTTAAGCCAATGAGAACAGTTTAGTAGCAAACGAAATAACAAATATCTAGAGCATAAAATATCGAAATTGATATTTGAACTTAAAAGAAGGGAAATAAAATTTCTTAAGTTTAAATATTCATTACTAGCTTGCTTACTTAACATAACGGTGTAGAAAAAATAGAAATATGGAAAAAGCAATAGAAATTATTCATTACAAACTTGCCTCTGTAACATGACTACGTAAATAAGTAGAAGAAACAAAATAGCAATTAAGTAGTATCACAAGCATCTGTTCTCAGCACTTACACAAATACTTGAAATTCGAAGAATGTGAATGAAATTTCTGTACGTGATTACACGTCTTACGAAATTGCTTCTGTAACATCACTATGTAGAGACGAATTGCAACGTGAAAGTATCAAGAGAATCAGTTATCAAAATTAAATAAAGCATTTCATCAAAGATAAATTGAAACATTTCCTTGCTTAATTGTATATATTACAAACTTACTTACATAACTTTACTGTGTAGAGAAAAAATGCAATTTAGCAGTATCAAAAGCATCTGTTCTCATCATAAACATTAATATTTGGAATAAGAAAAAAAAAATGAAATTTCTATGCGTATTTATATGCATTGCGAACTTGCTTCTGTAATATGAATATGTAGAGGCGAATAGAAATATAGGAGTATCAAGAGAATGAGTTATCAGCATTACCATAAATATTTGAAATAAGAAGAATTAAAATGAAATTTCTGTACGCATTTACATTCATAACAAACTTGCTTATTTTGCATGACATTGTAGAAACAAAATAGAAAAATAAGAGCATCAAGGGAATCGATTTTCCGTGTTAACATAAGCGGTTGAACTAGAAAACTGAAAACGAAATTTTTACGCCTATTTATAATTATCAAAAAGTTCGTTGTCCTACATCCATCATAGAGCAGAAAAACATTGCTATGTAAGAATTTTGGGCAATAGTTCACAGCATGAACAAAAACGTTTGAACTAAACAGATTCAACATGAAATTTCTGTACTTATTTACATCCATTACAAACTTGCTTACGAAACATGACGGTTTTCCAACATTTCTTTACATAATAGGAATTAAGACCCACGAGAAAAGTGTAAGAACAAAATGGCAAAATTTGCTATATAGAATATCGGTCTTTTTAATTCCTTTTACACAGATTTACAACATTTATTTGATAATCCATACTATGCTGCACTATTGTAAAGATTTTCATTGCAAAAAATTATATTTGGGGTATCTGTTCTGGAGAGTGTTTGTTTTAGCCGATTGGATCACATTAAAATTAAAACAAAAAGAAATTGCCCGTTTTGTACAAACCTTTAAAGCTTTAGAGCGATCAAACAAATCCATTGAAAAGATATATAATTTAATTAAAAATTGTATGACCATTGCGCTATTACTTATATATGGTATTATATTTATATTTATTATCAATCTTTTCCTTAGCGATGAAGAATGTAGTAGTGATTGGTTTGGGTTTGTATCTTATCACATTGATGTTATATTAGATCAACGGATAAAAGCAATCATCTCAATTTTTTATTATGTTTTGTCTAGATTAATAAATACAGTGTTGCCATCTTTATTAAGTATAGTCTATATTGGATGGTGTGGTGCATTAAACAAAGCAGTTAAAGACTGCGGTAAAACTGTCAACGGAAAAGCAAATGTGGAAATATTTATTCATAAATATTCTGCTGTTTATAAATTAGTTGATAAAATGGAGAAAACCTTCTCTTTGCACGTTTTTTGTTTAATTGGAACACATTTTTTAGTTATCTTCGAGTTCTTTGCTGAATTCCTCAGTTACGATGCGTACAATAGAATTCTTGAAATCGAAAATTTCTCTTCACCGTTTCTGCAAGCACTTCTATTTTTTGTTACAATTTACTACGCCGCAGAAGTTAAAGAACAAGACCGTATAGTAAGACAGACGGCTGAAAATTTGGCATTCCTCCTGATTACTTCAAAGAAGACTTATAAGAATGGAGACTTATTATCGAAATTTTTAAGCTCGAAGCAAAATATTATTCTGACTGCATGGGGTGCTTTCACTTTCAGTAAAAGTTTACTTTTCTCTTCAATCGGAGTCATTATATCATATAACTTACTCATTTTGCAAGTGAAACTATTAAACTGATAAACGAATAAGAAACGTTAAAAAGTAACCCAAAAAGTATTTGCTTTCTTCTTGACGTTGTATTGGAGACCATTGTCAATAAAAAGAACCAATCGGTCTCATTTTATCCTATAACTTACTTATTTTGTAAGTAAAATTAATAAACTTATAAATGAATAAGAAGCATTAAAAAATAACCAAAAGAATATTTGCTTTATTCTTGATGTTATATTGGAGACCATTATTAGTAAATAATATGCGAGCTTACTTTTTGATACAATAAAAATGTACTTTTTACTTCAGTCGGTGTCATTATATCACACAACTTACTTATCTTGAAAGTGAGGCCATTAGACTGATGACTAAGAAACGTAACCATGTAATCAAAATAATTTTTGAATTTTATTTAATGTTGAATTGCAGACAATTGCTTGGAAAAAAAATTTGCAAATGTTCTTTCAACTATTGAAAAAATCTACTTTTAACTTCTATCAGCTTCAACTCATTCATTTTGCATAAAATGAAATGATAATTGAAAAAAAGTTCATTTCAAAAGTAATAAAATAAAATTTGACATAAATGATCCTAAGAAACTGAAGAGAAAGGATAAGCTTGTTAGTGCAAAAATTTTATTAGTCTCAAAAATTATTAATATGGAAAAAGTTGACGTATTTTTAGTGCTTAAAACTGAAAAATAGGCGTCCATTTTCAAGACTGACCGGTGAGAAAAAAAAAAAGAAAACAGATTTGAAATAGGAAACGCAAAGTTGCCTTCGAAGCCGCGAAATAAACATTTGTTTTTTTGTTTTGGAAATTAGGATAAATATCTCTGATCTTGAATTTTCAGTTTAATCAAAAATCCAAACATAAAAATTCACCCTTTCTCTGCACCAGTAAGTGTATGAATGTGAGAACAAACACGGACCTTCAAAAAATAAGTATCAAATTCAGATAATAATAATAAATATACAATTCAAGATTGCAGAGGTGTATAGAAAAATATGTTAGTTATATAAATGAGGCTAAACATTTCTGAAAGTCATACGGACCAGAACTGTAAAGAATAGAATGATTCTTGAGACAAATTTGATTACTCAAAGAATTATTAAGTCTATGAGTAGTTGTAGTAGTAAAGTAATTAGAACTGAATTCACTTAAAATAATCAATATTTGTAGATTATCAAGGTTCATCATTTTAACCACTCATTTAAAGGCAATAAAATATATATAAATTAATCTTTATCTTTTTAATTACAGTATTGTAGTAATTCAATTAATCGAGCCTCTTTTATCTGAGTGTCTCAGTTAACTGAAAGTACTCCTTAACGCATTACATTTTTATTTTGCTGCTCCATTTATTTACCTTATTTTTTAATTTTCCTTATTCATTTAATGTTGTAAATAATAGCCAAGGTATCTTTTGCAAGACTGGAATTTTGTCTGTTTAAGAAAATAAAAACTCTATTTCTTCCAGGAAACTGGACAAAATGAAAGTAACTGAAAAAGACTTATACTATTGTGTAGAAATAAGTATTGTATGCATAGTTTAAAATTAAACAAATTAAATTTCATTAAGCACCAGAAAGTAAATATTTTTTCTAATGTTCATTTTCTTAAATTAATAAACATTTTCATATTATTAGTTTTATTCAGAATATATGAATGTTAAATAGTATCTGATTTGTTAGTTTAATTGCATTAATAAAATTTTATTATATTTTAAGAGTTCTTTATATAATTTAAATATTTTCTATGCTCTTTTTGAGAAAAAAGTTTCTTCAATTTGGGTTGGAAGAAGCCTATTTCTTTTGAGATGATTTTTCTATGATTTTTTTCCTGTATTTTTCTTGTCCTCTGGGGAAAAATATGCCACTATTATTCTTGGAATAATGATGGATGAGAAAATCCCATTTCATTAAAAAAATTTTGCTCCCTCTAACATCACAAATATTGCATCTCCACATAATAACTGCAGTACTGATTTAATGAATGAAGGGTTGTGGCTTGTATACAGGTCATTACAAGAAACGCACTTTGCACTA